>NC_083634.1:9871954-10471954 GCF_963584025.1 Labrus mixtus
GTGGGAGTGTGGGCGCAGGATGGTGTAGGCGAGTGCAGCTCAGATGAGTGGTGAGGGAAGGCGAGGAGAGAGGCGGATCTGGGAGGCCAGAACTTAATGTTGTGCCTTTGGGAGGTGTTGCAGGCTGCATTCAAAGGCACATATTTTGTGTGGGAGAAATGGGAACAGGAATAGGATGGTGATCAGGTAAAAGTTGGATGTTCAATATTATATATAAAATTGGTCTTTAGCATATGTGATAATATAAGTGATATTAAGGGAAACAAATCAGAGCATGACAGATATATTTTTTAACTTATATCGCCTATTGGAAATTACAGAGATCTTTTTAGATGAGTCTGTTTGGGTTTTTTTTTGCTGAAAAAAAATGACTAGGGATGACATGAGAAATGTTATCATCAAAGAGTTTGTCCAGTTGAGCTCAGTATGACTTCATTATTAACAACACTCTCAGCACTGTCTGCTGCATATGTATCAGAGCATCACAGCAAAGCAGAAAGCAGTCGATACAATAACTTATTTAATTAAGTCTTTTTTTTTTTTAATACAACAGTCTGTTGAGAACCTTTGTATCGTCATATAGATGCTATATCTATATAGATATTGGCTCTTATCAGCCCAATATCTGTAATGTTACCTCAAAATCAGTTTTGGTATCAGCTTTAAAAAATGGCCTTTTGCTCCAGCTCGTTTGCACATAGATGTCTTTAATGTTGGTTTATTCATGCAACAACATAAATGTATGAACTGTCCAATTAAGGAGTTAAGGAATAAGGCCTTATATATGCCGTCAGTGCAGTGGCTAAACTGCAATGCGCCTAAAGGGACAAAATAGCACGTGATCAATGTGATTTAAAAAATGTATGCATTAGTCTGGGACCATAATCACATCTCAATTTATGTGTCAACGCTGACAACCCTTTAAATAACTACAGCAAAAAAATAAGCAAATCCTTTCAATTCAACACACACCTTCACTTTGTTATTCTTTAAATCTATACATTTCATTGATCAGCCAAACATCTTCCTGTCTGCTGTTCATCTACACCTTTTTGGGTGAAGTCAGTACAACATTACATGAGTTTGAGAAGCTTTATCCTACTCTTACCGAGAAGTAGCGCACACCCACTGGATCCTGCAGGAGCCGCTCGAAGCAGCCGGCCCAGCTGGCCACGCGCTGCTCTGGAAGCCCTCTGTGGCTGCCTGCTCCTGGAAGGCTGCCATTACTGTTCAAGCTGCTCTGGCTGCAGCATCCCTGCAACTGGACTCCACTGTAGTCTGCAGGACAGAGGGGAGTGACCATGTAAAAAGGTTAGATGACTCTAAATGTGGAAGGTTAAAAACATCCTGAGGGAATGATAAAGCTGCTCTTCTGTGTGGCCTTTTAACCTTTTACATAGTCCTGTGGATTTCAGCTTTTTTCCCCCTACTTTTTCAACATTTTTTTTAACTTTTGTTTCAATTTGTTGAGCTGAAAATCTGCAACTTTCTTAGCTTTTATATAAGAACTTTCAGTGTCTTGGTATTCATGTTGAAAATGGTCCAAGAGAAGTAACCAAATCTATAACAGAACATTTAACATCATCCGAACATAATCAGGTTTTGGTTCTAGAGCTAATTTAACTAATCTCAACTAGTGTACAAACATTTTCTGCAATTCTACAATTGACTACAGATTCTGAGACTTTAACTGATCCTGTTAAAAGGGGGAGGCACTTGGTCATAAAACAATCCAAACACAATGATGGGCCAAATGTGCCGTATAACTGCACCAAACTCAACAACAAGCAGAAAGAGGACTATCAAGCTAAAGGTCAGGAGGTTTGAAAGGAAAGCGAATGGCTCTTTATTGTAGCCTGTGCTACACTCTTCACTTGTCAATGTTACACAATGAGTAAATGCTAAAGTTATGAGGGGGAGCTAGCATGTCTGATTGCATCTGAAAAGAAGTAACAGCAGGTGTCACTCAGTTTGAAAAGAGGAGCAAAGAGCATGCAGCAGGAGAAGAATCAAAGAAAGAAAGAAAAGAGAGGAGACATGGCAGATTAAAGGGGACACGAGGAGTGATCCAGGAACTGGGGCTTAGCTGAAGTGGGGGCTTTTTAAGTCTGCACAGTACCTGCTATCATGGCAGCAGATGGCCACTTTAGAGCTGTGTGCAGAGCAGGAATGAAAACAAAACACAAAAAAAAGGGTCACACTGGGATTTGTCACAGTTACACGGCTGTTTTCATTCTTCAGGGACTCAACTGGTTGTCATCGGAAACTGGTGCTAACAGAGTGAATCTCTGCTGAAGTGAAACAGACATGTAAGCTAGGTCAGGCAAGATAGAATGATTCGTTTATGCTTCCAGCACAAGAAGAAAGGCTGGATTTACAAATAGGTGAAGTCAAACAGCGGTGAAATAAAAGCACTGTAAATAGTGCATGACATCAGTAACAGCCTGACAGCGAGCGCTTTTAGATTATGACTCAGGTGGCCTTTATATGACCTTTCAAATCCTACAGTAGGTTGTTGTTTTTTAGCAATTAGCCTAACTGTGACAAATAAAATTAAGTATGACCAATCTGAAAGTTCTTAAAATCCAAATGTTACAGAAGCCACTTGTTTGGCGTTGTTTTTTCATGCACTCAGGCTGTGTGATCCACATGGTGTGCAGCTCATTTAATGAGTCGGCTTTAGAAAGCAAACCGCCGTGCTTGTCTGATCCACATCCACAGTGAAAGAAGCAAAGCCGGAGCAGAGCCGGAGCTGCAACCCCTCCTCCTCCTCCTCCTCCTCCACCAACCCAAGCCTCACTCTGTTCGCCTGTTAGTAAATGTTATTAAAACTGCTATGAAAGGGGGGGACCAGACAGAAACGCACGCTAGCCCCGGCTGCTCGACAAACATCCTTTGTTAATGAGGCATGCTGAATACTGGGAATACATCATCCACAGTGGGTCCTTTTATGAGTCTATTTGACTGAGCAGATACAAAGCTCTGTATTGTGTTCAGAGCAGAAAAAGAGGAATAAAGATGAAGGAGGTGAAAGAGTTTGACATAAAAACATTTCACTTTGTTAGCAAAAAGCTCAAATCGAGCTTATCTTATGATATAACTTGATTTATAATGAAAGTAATCAAAGAATGTACTCACCGCCATCTGAGGAAGCAGCCGACTGAAAGAGAACAAAGAGAGACATGAGTGAGAGGCTGCCCTCATGACCTCCTGCGCTCACACAAGAGACTGAAGCTGATAGCAGCGTCTCTTCAGGCATCCCAACACTCACTCTGAGGTGTGTGTGTGTGTCCTTGTGGTTTGGGTGTGAGTGTGTGTGCTACTGGGAAAAAGGGTTGGATCTTTGCTCCTTACACAGGCCCATTAATTTGTATGTGGGCGGACCCCCTGGCTTCTACCACACACAGCTGTTCACACCTCCACACCGGGACCCACCCCTCATTTTTATTTTACACTCTCAACTCCAATGTGTGCATTCCTGCCGGCTGCACTCACACTACAGATCAGAGCTCATCAAGGCAGAGCTACTTGAGGGGCCATCAACTGTGAATAATGGCCCTCCTTTCACTTGTTAATTTGAGGGCTGAGAGGTGTAGATGTGCCTAAAAAACCCCTAGTGGGCATTGAAACTTCACTGTGACAACTTTTAGCAAAGTAAAAATGCAAAACAGTGACTGATCTTAAGGTGGATCAACAAGTAATAACTCTACAGTTCTTCATTTTAAAATCCACTGGCTCTGATTTGTGTCTCCTGTGTATTTAAAATGATAATAAAAATAGTTTTTTTAAAGATTAAACTGCAAAGCTGTGGTCGCAAAGAAATGCAGGGGAAGATATGAGAGGCGAATCTTGGGGCTTGGTCCAAGAACACTGGGTGAGTGGGTGCCGTGGAAGATTCATCTGAATAAAAAAAAAAGGGGAGACTATTTCCAGTGGAGTGTTTTCTGAGCCGCTACTTCAAAGTGTGAATATTAAAGGCTGATAATACTTCCATGCAAGGCTCTTACTGCAAGGCTGGTGCCCTGTTGTGAGAAGAACATGCAGTTTCTTGTTCTGATACTGGACAGCAGAGCTCAAACGTTTCACTACTTAAAAATCATCAACTACCCAAACAACTATCCAAGACATAATCTCAGAACAGCTTCTTTTTCATAGTTGACGTGATGGTTGTCTGAAGTGACTGCGGTCATGTGCACTGATGTGACGTTTTTCATTCCAATTTGGGAGTGACCACATGTATCATACATAAACCACTGAACCACTAATGGTCTGTTGCAGCCTCTTTACAACTCTGTTTCTGCTGCCAGAGTCCAACCTCGGCCAGTCAACACCCAAAAAGCCACCTCTACTGTGGTGGTTAGCATGTGAACAGTAATCACGGGGTGTAGCATGAGGAGCGACATGAAGCTGAAACAGAGGAGAGACAACGGAGAGAACGCCCACTCAATCTGTCTGTCCTTAGTGTTCTAAAAGCAGCGAAACCTCAGACTTTTAATATATACAGCGGCCTGTGGTTCACTTTAAAGAACAAGACAGACATCACACAATATGACGTCAAGTTTGGTCTGCAACAAACAAAAAGTCCTTATTGTAAACCAGTTCATTTTTCACTCCCTACTTTACAAGTTGAATTCTATTATTTTAACCTTTTTATGGAGAGAATGCATTTCCAAGTAGCGTCCATCCAACTTCTCAGACAGGCGGTATTACTGCCGATCCATGCTTATCACAGATATCAGTACTTAAAAAAAAAAACTTTTACAGATACAACAAAAAACATGTTTATGGTGATCTATAAATCAATCAGACAGTTTGTCCAGTGGTGGTCTCTCTAACTCCATAGCAGAATTTCTCCTATAAATTGGGCATCCATTCCAGTCCCAACAAAAAAAAAAAAATCCCACATCAGTCAGGCTCTTGATAGAAGTTGACAAACATTTTAAACATTCACTTCTTACAAGAGCAGAACTTCCATTTATTCACAAGTATGTGATAAGAGTGGGAGTATTTCAAGTACTAATAATCCTAAATGCCCTCATGACAGAGTCATAGTCATTTCTCATCTTTTAAAGGCCGTCATAGAGGAGAAATATGTTAATGACAAATTAGTCATGAGTTGTGTAAAAAGGCTGGAGCTTCTGAATGATTGAAACATTGCAAAATCCTGCAACTCGGGGTGCTGGTTAAGCTGAGTCTGTTAAGCAGGCACCCCATATAAAGAGGCAATAGTCATCGACGCATCAGCCGTGACCCTTTGACCCCACTCTCTTCTCCCCAACACTTCCTGTCTCTCTTCAGCTGTCCCATCAAAAACTGTTGCACATCCGTAATTTGATTTCATAACGATTTGATGTGAGAACCAAGGAATAATTTAATTTTTGACAAGTTTTTATAACAGATTTTCTAGAAAACCGATTTGCTAAAAAACAAACAGAAAATTGTGAAAAATGCCTTTCACAGTTTCTTGAAGTCCTGCTGAAATGTTAAGCTTTGTTCAATTAATGGTCTAAAATTGAACATGTTAAGGCTACAAAGACATAAAATGGATAGAAGTAGCTAACTGTCCCATTTAAGAGGCTAAAACAGATAAAGGCTTTTTAGCCTGATAAATGTTTAATCACAGTTATGATTGTTGACAAATGAATAAATAGACTGATCATTTAAGCACTTCTTTTCCTGTTTCATTCTTTTAAAAATGGATCATATGAAGATGATGCAGAGGTTGGTGTGTGTTTGTATGCTTGAGGCTGCAGGGTTTAGACCACACACCACTGTGTGTTTTCAGACTCATTATTGCTTCCTCGTCTTTAGCTCCACTACAATCAGGCCAAAGTGGTGACCCAACGCACCGTCACCACATGTCACACACGCTCCCTTCCTCTGTTGACACCTCTGGTGACGAGCTGGTCTACCACGGGTGTCTCTGCAGGGCCCCCAGACCCTCTTTGATCTCTTTCATATAAAGGCAGGATTGCAATGATCATCATTTCCCAGCTGGACTCCCTCTGAAAGCTGTCCACATTTTTAGGTTGTTATCACCAAAATGGACAAATAAAAAAAATAAAAAAATCACAATTCAAGTCACAGCGAGTTCCCTGAACAAGGATTTGGCTCTCCGGTTGGAAAACGCTCCTCCAGTATTACTGCAGTACAGCCCCCACGCCGAAGCGTCTGGCATCCTGAGACACCACATGCTGGAGGAATGATGATGATCACACAAAGAAAGATTTATGTGTGTGATCTAAAGTGAGCCACCAAGACAAAACAAACCTCGAGCACTGTTTAATATATCGAAGTATAAGCCACAGTCACACAAACAGAAATGTCACCAATTCATACCTCATACTGGACATTTGTTGGTAGATTCTTTTCTGATCTTTTCGGCTTGTTAAGACATGTTTTCTCCTCCAGAAAGCGGATGTACACGCTTTAAAACTTTCTCCAACAAAAACAAAACTCTTCCTAACTTTTACACAAGTCAAGGCTGATACTAACACCTCGCAAACAAACTACTCCCTGCCGTTTCAAACAGCTGTTCTCAATGGGAAAAAGAGACGAGCGACAAAGAGTGAGATTAATGAGAAAAACAGCTGACTGAACAAAAGGAGTCCTCCCGCTTCATACAGAGGAGGACAAGCAGGCTCGCCCGGCAAACCACAGTTTACTTACAGTGTTGAAGTTCCAGGTCTTCTTGAAGGAAAGTCTCTTTTTGAGACTCATTGTTCCCTAAAGTCTGCTACACCCGCTGCACACAGACAGATTATGTGTGTGTGTGTGTGCGAACGCATACCTGAACATTCCCCACCCAAAACTCTGCAAACCATGTCTGTACAAGTCTGAGCGAGAGGGGAAGAGAGGGAGGGAGAAATTTGACAAGGTACTGGAGAGGAATAGAAGAAGAAGGAGAAAAGAGGAAGAGGCGGAGGAGGAGGAAGGAAAGATTTCCTTACTCCGCAGCTGTTGCCATAGAAACCAATACATACGTTTGGCTTCTGCCACAGTGGCATGAAGGAATCAGATGAATTAACCCCCCTTTTTATCCCCCCGTCTCCCACACAAGCTCGCCATGTCAAAACCACATTGGCCATTCCCCCCTCTTTTGTTTCCAGTTGGGGGAACTCTGTCTTTTCTCGAAAGAAGAGAAAAAATATCCAGTCAGTTCAAAGTGAAACCAGATGATTTTTCTTGTATAAAAATAAAGATTGGGAGTCCAGAAGTTCAACTCTGCCCCCACAGAGCTCCATTCTTACATTTTAAAGTAATAACTCTATCAAGTTGTGTTTCAGTTTGGCTCATGTAACATGAAAAGAAAAGGATTCTGGCATCACTCCTTGCATCCCAATCTCCATATCATGCTGATTGTTTAAAGACCAACTATTTCTGAGGTATTCCTGTGGTAAGTACACTTCTGCATTCTCTGGTTCTTATTTAGCCGTAACTAATGGAAGTGATACAGGGTTCATTAACAGCAGAGGTTTCATGGTAGATTACTCCCGCTTGATTAGATTTTTACATGGTCTATCATTTAGCATATTGGATGTTTGTCATGTGTGCATCATGGCTGTGGTGATGCATCAGAATGGGGCGATTAGAAACGACATCTTAACCACCTCCAGAGAGATTTGAGTAATGCATGATGTCACGTGAAACAAAACGGGAACACTAGGATAAATCAAGGGTATAATGGCGCTGAATTCTATTAATAATATGCATAAAAATCTGAATTACACTTCTGGACAGTCTGTCTTTAAATGGCGTTCATACTTTATAATCAGTGATTTTAAAGATAGGAAACAAAGAGGCTGAGAAAACCTGAATACATTCCCACCTCTGCACACCTGGTCTATTTTGATGTTACAAAAATAGGCAGACGCAAAGATCCCAAATGTGCAGCCTGAAAGGAGGCTCGCTTCACTCTTTAGTGGATGTTAAAGGGATACTTCACCCATTTGCATTAAGCTTTGTATCATTAGAAACCTGGTAGTATTTTTGAATGGTCGTGCATCCCGCCCTCATATTCCCCTGAGATGGGAAATCTTTGTATTTTTAAGTCTGAAAAGTGACGCAAAAAACGTTATTTTGCGACATTGGAAGCTGTTGCGGTTAGCGTGGTGAAACTACAACGCTAGTTCCTCATATTTTCGACCACCGAAGCTACAGACCAATCACAGATCAGTGGGTGGGAACTCACTCCCAGAATCGAAACTTAACGTCATGGAAGCTATGCTAACAGGCTCTATGGAGAAAGCTGATACTGCCGAAAAAATATAAATATATAGCGGTTAAGTCCAACTAACATGTTGACACGTGTTTTAACAGTAACACAATAAGTCGACTTTCTCTAACTAAATAACCTTTTTCACACTTACAAAAAACGCCTGAAAAACTCCTGAAGTTTTCATGGTGAGCAACTTAAGTGTACTTTCATTTTGTTAGGATGTTATATTTATGCTTAATGTCATCTTTCTTATTTCAGTTCGATCTTATACTTTAATACGTTTTTATCTGAATGTCTTATTTTGTCTCTATGGGATAGGTCCTTAAATGTTCTTAATGTTATGGATGTTTTGTTTTACACTGCAGAGCACTTTACATTACTTTATGTTCGAAAGGTGCTCAATAAATAAACTTAAAATTTAATTTTACAAAAATGCTCAAAGTGAAGCTGCTTCATACTCTTTTCTGCTCGTCAGTATGTTCTTTGCAAGTCGTTCCTTGATACTGGGAATAAATTCAATTACAGAGAAATTATAAAAAAGGCAAAAACTGTCATATTAGTGTCGGACACTTTGTCCGCCAACTTGGATTTCAGCTTTTTTTACATCATGTCTTGCTTTCTGAGAACCCCCAACCCCCCTAAAAGGGAAAACCTCATGCTGTGAGCCATTCAGGGAATTATAGGAGGGCATGTGTGAAAATCGCTTCAGACAGTTAGCATTTAACAGTCATGCTATTTGTCTGTGCCGTGATAAATTCAAGCAGAAATTCAAAGCTTTTCATGCTGCATAGCTGAGTCATCCATAACTGTGGTTTTAAAACCACAGGACAGAGAAAGGTCTGGCTTTCAGTTCTACCTCTGCTCTTTGACCTCCCTGAGGCAGTGCTTAGCCAGGTGAGCACACCAGTACACAACAAGTGTTTTCAGACCATACTGCCTCCAGGAAAAGCATTTTTCTATCTCTTGCTTTAGCTCAGAGAATCTGCTGCCACAAAGAAGAACATTTTCACATAAGCTCTGAGCCACCAATTGGTTTAATCAATTAGTGAAACATTTCGAGACAGGCTTGGCAACTTGGCAGTGCTTGTCACAAGACCCGCGTAATTGCATGTCAACTCCTTCACCAGGCAATCTTGACCCAGGACGGAAAATAATCTAGGCCTGCTATCTGCGGCCGACGACAAACTGCTGTCTGAAAATAACATCAAGAAAGAGAATTGCATGGAGGCAACTTCCTCTGCGGGAGAAAAGGGCGAGGGTGCGGTGACTGATAAGATTGAAGAGACATTTATTTCCCAACCAAGCAACAGGAAACGTAGACAGACAGATTTAGAGAACCATGAACCTCGCATGACGATATTTAAAAAAGTGTTTGATTTTGGCAGGTTAAAGAATAGCATCCACTGATTTTATGGTGGGAAATTATGTTTGTCACATCAAATCTGTCACAGTTGATCACACAAGCAAGGATCTGATGAAGTCAGCATGCTTATATGATTCTAAGGGGCTCAGGAATGGTAAACAACAAGAACACAATTAGCTTCCCCTTAGAGTCCCTCTTTGTATTATGTCTACAGTTATGAGTTAAAGTAGTGGCCCACAAAGAAATCCTATTTCTGACACAAGACCCCAAGTGTTATTTCAGTTCTCTTCTGATCTAATCAAGTTTCAAATGTTCTTGTAAGAATTTGATTTACTGAGAAAAAGTTACATTCATGTGATTTGGATGCGATTAAAACCCGAACAAAACAAATCTTTCTGGGTTTCGTTTAGCCTCTGGTGTACAACGGCGGAACATTTTCTGAGAATCAAAGCATAAAAAAAAGATTTTTATCATTCTAAAATATGGATTAGGATTCAGAACACACATTTAACCAACAAATGCTTTGTCGAAAGGATTTATTTCCATTAAGTTTCAGCCATATCCATGTATTTTTGTCTTAAATGTGTGAATGCTGATCTTTAAGTTAATGTCATATTTTCCACAGCGTAGAAATTCAGGTCAAACTGATCACTCCTTATCCTAGGACCTTTTTGATTCAATAACATTTATCAACTTATAATTGTATCTGGAAACTAATCAATAAAAGCTAAAGCAATTCTATGACACATGGTTAAACATTACAAAGATGCAGGGTAGATATGTGTTGCTCTGAGTCCAGACTTGTGCTGAGAAGTATTTAAAGTGTAATCCCTCAGATAACAAATAGGTTGTTCCCAGTGTCCTTAAAGACACCAGTGATTTGCATGCAAACAGAGGACATCACTACAATTCGTTTCATCTCTTAATCCCTCTTGATCGGCAGTAATCTGCTCCCTGTTCCCAAACTCCAACCGGTTAGCCACAGCAGATGGGCATGGCTCTGCTCCTTTCTGGATTAAAGTGGCATTACGATGATTTGTTAAGTGCTGCCGCTGAGTGTGTGTGTGTGTGTGTGTCTGTGTGTGTGTGTGTGTGTGTGTGTGTCCGTGTGTGTGCTTGCCACTTGTTGCAGGGAGTACTAGCATTCCTCTCTGTGGAGATGTTTACCTTTTTCCCTTCATTGCCCTACCTTTTAGGTGAACATGGGGCTTTAAATGATATCACATTTTGTCTTTCACAATTTATGTAAATTCTGATCTAAACCACTTTTAACTCTGCCTGAACCAGATTGTTCAAAAAGAGTACAACACGACTTGAACCTCGTTTGTTGCGTAGAAGTAGTAAAAAGGATTCACGGCATGTCGCAGGTTGACAGAAAAACAACAAAAAAAAAAGTTTAAAAATAAAACACATTTCATCAAAGGCCCAGCTGAATCCTTACAAAACAGAGACAGAGACAGAGACAGAAACAAAAACGGTTGACCACGACCCCTCCCGTCTCGACTTATTATAATAGAGAAATGGCTGCGCACACATGAGCCTGGAGGGCTTGAGGTGGGTAAAACCACAGAAGATGCCACCACGCCCTGTTACTGCTCCCTTTCTCTTCCATAAAAAACACCAGAAATGGACTTTCCAACCTGAAACCTGACACTTATAATTAGCCCTGTGAGTCCCCCGGTTGTTTTTCCACCAAACTAGTCGAAAGCCGAGACTACACTGTTAAGGAGACTGTGTGCTTTGATAATCATGATATGAAGGATTATCAGCCTCCTGGAAGTATTTAAGGCCGTATCTTGCCAATGACAAGGAACTGCTGTAATTATTTACTTCCTGTCTTAGTCCTCCTGACCTTACACCTCAAACTCTAATCATTTAGGTCATGCAGGAAACCTGAGCTGGTTGAGTGAGACCGTGACATATCGACAGACCTTTTTGGCTAAAGTGTGTCCCTCTAGGTTTGAGGCTATGGGAGGTTTTTCTTTGTCTCTCTGGGTATTCAGATTGGGGGACAATTCATGGCAAAAACATTAAAAAATAAAAAGGGACTGGTCGTAAAGAAAACATATATAGACACAACAATTGATCATTGTTCTGACTCCTGTGATATAATTATTGTATAGCTGTTGCCAAATTTGGATTTATCGGATAAAAAAAAATGAAGAAGCCCAACAGATTTTCCAGCCAATTTGACTTATCGTGTCACTACTTCATGACTCCTCAGGGTGGCGCTTATGACATGAATGAGGGTGACATGAATTGATAAAAAAAATAAGATGGTGTGATTATGTCGGACAAAGGTGAAAAGAATTGAAAGGATAAAGCGTGATAAGAGATACAACTGACCCCAGATTGGAGTGAATAAAGACACAAATCTTGCAATTGACCGATTTGGGGAGAATTCCATTTTTCAGATAATCAGATATCGTGATTTATCATCGTAGGATTACCTTAAGAAACGCTGTATTGTGATATTGTTATCGTGGCCACAAATCACATATTGTGTATTGTGAATCGTATCGTATAGTGAGTCACCCTGGGATTCCCACAGCTACATATTTTCCTTCTGACACTTTTTATGTCTCTTTATATAATGTACTACTGCTTGTCTTGAACTTTATTTCAGACTAAAACAGGCCTCAAACTACATCATTTGCATTTTAGGGAAACCTTTTCATCCAGCACCTTTACAAACACCATGACACATTGTGAAGCCTTGTACCAAAACAATGAGGTCATACAATAACCCAGTAACCCAGCTATAAACAGATGGATCATATTTCTAAAATGCTGACCACAGGATGAAGATGTTATAGAAATAGTTCACGAGGGGAAGTTGGTGTTTAGACTGCCAGAGTAAAGCGCCAAGCCAATCCCTCAATAATATCACAGGGAGAATAACTTGGCTGTCCCGATAATCCATGTTTATGATTTCCACAGTGCGAGGCAGACAAGACCTTGGCCTGCTTCTGCAACATCTTTGCCAAAACAAGGTCAAATTGTTACTGGTAAGTAATTTTCACTTATATGGTCTCCCAGCAGTTACAAAGAGATGAGCTGCCTTGTTTAAAGTGTATAAAGTGTGAAAGAGCGACTAAACAGCACAGGGATGTCTGAGCTACAGGTGTGAAGTAAGGAGTCGTACACAAGGAGATCTCAGACATGTCTGAACAGTTACCAGTGAGGTGATAAGACACTCTGAGAATTCCTTGTTGGGTAACCTCCACACCCTTGGCAGTAGATTCCCTTTCAGTGAAGCTGAAAAAATTAATAATAGTACGATTGAGAAGCATAAACACTGAGCTGGGGATGAATCACTCCTAGAAGTTGTTCTTGCCAGGTTCAGACCAGGTCTTCCTATAGCCAATCAACAGTGGGATGATGGAGAGCTGTGTGGTTAACTAAAAATTTGTAAAAAAAAAAAAAATCATAATCCCGATTGTGGATGAATGATGTCAGCGTTGGAGTGGAGCTGCAGTGCATCTCGGTCCAGAGATGGCGAGGCCGTGGGTATTTTCCGTGGTTACATTTGGGTCAAAAAGCAAAGTCAGCAACCACATCCACATCTGGTCATCTGGTTACTGGCTGTTGCAGATTCATATTCGGAGCAGCTGGACGCTTAAAGAACCTCCACTCAAGTCTTCTCGTTTTAATGCACTACTTTTCCACTCGGCGGGTTTGGAGAGAAGAGGCTATGTGATTGCAATAAAAACCCGTTTTTTATATGTGGGAGAAGTGAAGAAGAAGAGGAGGAATAGATGGCGAGACATTTTGAAAATGTCAAGTTATAATGCTAGCCTAAGGATAGCACGCCAAGCGAGCTATGTGATGTCAGCAGGATAAAAGTGCGTCGTGTTCTCCCGCTAATCCCCAGTAACACACTATTCCTGCTCTTCTTCCAAAGTCACAACACCTGCATCTACAAGTACATGACAGAATTGATATCATTAGTGATGGCATCTAATTTTAGCAGCTATTGTTATATTAATAATAGCATTGCTGTGTTGGTAATTACTCAACTTATAGGTTGGTTGATTGGATATACTGTGTATGAGTTTCTTTAAGACATGTCGTTTGTGCAAGAGATATCATGCAGCACCACACCAAAAGTGTTTAAGTAAGATATGTGAATATAAGAGCTGGTGAATCAGAGCGAGGACAAGCCTGCACAAAGCCAACAAGGGCAAGGCAAAACCACAGCAAGCTTCTCAAGTTCAAACTAAACTGCGGCGGCTGTTACGTGATCGCCTAAAAAACACTAATCTTACGAACATTTTCAGAGCATTCATTTCCATTTGAAAGCAACAACCCTTGATCTCGGTTTCCTCAACACTAAATCCAACTTCTCCCAGTGTGAAAAGGGTCATTTCAGAGCAGACTTCATTCAAAGGCCCCTTGATGTTCAGGGCACAAGAATAATCCTGGGGTCACTTCACAAAACCCTTTCAGTGCGGCGTCTAATTTGAAGTCAGCGCGCATCCCGATATAGATGCTGGACCGCATTTTGCTCTTTACAGCGGCGCAGTGTGTGTCATTCAGCACATGAGAGTTCAGCTGGCACTGGTCAAAACATTCCTCTGACAGACCACACAAGCTAACCACTGTACACCACTCAAAGGCTACAACAGGAGCCACAAAGAGCCCAAAGAAGGAAAAAGTAACGTTGGCAGGGAAAGATGCCGCTAGATGAAGATGGCATCAGCAAGCAGAAGAGACAGACAGAAAAAATGAAGACTCAAGATTTCTGAACACTTACAGAGTTGAGAGTTAAAGTTTGCTCCATGTATGGCACCGTGTGTGTGTGTTTGGCTCGTCTTCAGCGCTGCTCCACACGCCTGGTGTGTGTAAACGAGTCCATCCGCTGAGGCTCCGCGGTGCGTGTGTGAGTCGGTGTTTGCAGTGCAGAGAGACAGAGAAGGAGCGGGAGGCGGGGGGAGGAGGAGGGAGCGTGAGGGAGAGCCGAAATCCTGACAGCTTCTGGGAGTTCAAAAGCTCCTCTCTCTCTTCCTCTGCTGCCGGTTCCTCTCTCTCTCCATCTCTTTGCTGTAAATTCCTCCTCTTTCTCTCCCTGTCTATGTCTTCATGCCTTCCCTTGCTACGCCCACTGGATATTACCCGCAGGCGTGCAAACAAAACCTACTAATGTCTCCACACCTAAAAGGAGAGGAAGAACTTAATTCTCAAGGGAGCAGAAGAGGTACCTCAAATTTACCAGCAGGCACCTTGAGTATGTTTAATTAGAAAAATGTGCATGAACAGATGCAAATGCAACAACTCCTCAGAAGACAGAGGTAGTGAGCACAGAAGCCTCCGAATGGTGTCACCTATTCAAAGTTGTGTACACACCACAGAGTATCTGCTTTGGGCGAGAAACAGGGAGTCTGTGATGAGTACGATTATAGTAGGGAAACAAGGCAGTGAGATACAAAGCAGCACATTCTTTGACAAGTCTACACACAAGGGAATATGACAACAAAAGCTCAGCGTGCATCAAAGCACTCTTTGGGAAAACAAATCAGCACACACAGAATTATACAGTCGCTTCTCCCTCTAATGAATGAGAAAAGCATCAAATAGCGCAAGATTATTATATGTGCTACTCTGACTTAGAGCGTGGGTAACAGAAGCTTTGTGTCAGAGCTATATTGTGAAGAGAAATAACAAGCGTGCTATCATTTCTGTGCTAGCGGCTGTGACGTACGACGTCAACCACGAAAGAGGAAACGCAGCCCCAAGGCTCCACATTTTTCAGGGTTTGTCCACAGACAGTGGTTATCTGACCTGAGCATCCATTGTGAACACCCAAATGGTGCAACAGTGTCCTTGCAAGTCCAGTTGCAAGCACTGAACGAAAGCTTATCACAGATTTTAGCGAAACATGCCATGAGGAGCTGCAGAAGACTAACACTTCAACTCCTCCAGCTTTTATCAGCACTACTTTCACACAATGAGCAAGGAGACATTCGAGGTCAACAGCTTTTTGGAGTTAATAGGCTTGATGGGTTGATCGTTTCTGAAGTGGCGCACAGCCTTTGAAAGAGTTAAGGTTTGCCTTTTATTCTGTCTCTAGTTCAAATGATCTGCTTCTAACAAGAACACAAGCAGTTCATAAAATCTCTAGCAAAAATGTAATGTTTTGTACATAAGGAAGTCCTTAAAAAGGGTATAATCTAATTGGTAATGCAATTGGATGGGCTTTCGCTGGTTGACGTAGGAGGTTTTAGAAGTGCATCATCCGATCTCTGACCGTGAACTTAGGGTGAAGTTGGCTCTTGAGACAAGACACCAGGGCCAAGTTCTAGGTGAGGATCTGATTGCCTTTGACTGCCAGAAAAAAACTTTCCTTCCAGTGTTATTACCTGGAGTGTACAGGCCTCCCATAACTCAGGACCACATATAGTATCTTACTGTTTTTGATTAGATGCGGTGTAAATATGTTTGGCCTGGATGCAGCATGAAGACTTTTTTATATTGATTGAATTGATGTCATAGGGAGTGATATTTTGGCTTGATATAAAATTATCGAACCTTACCAAGGTATTGTTTAGACAATTTGGACATTACATCGACGTACATGTAGAGTCTACTGGGAAGCAGAGGAGTAAATCTTTTTTTTTTTTCACGGTGTGATATTATATCATCTCTTCAAAAAACCATGCAACGCATGCTGAGAACAGAAAGTCTGCCCTAATACTGTTTGGATTTGATTCAATTAAGGGGCATGGGACTGATATGAGACAATATTACATTTGATACAATCTGTTACATGAACTTTGGGGGGTGTGACGATTTTGGCTGCGCCTCTTTGACTGGCTGATTTCTCTCTACTCTAGTCATGTGTTGCACTTGCAAATCACACTGAATCTTTGGCGAAGACAGTTTTTTAAAAGGCTGTTTCTGCAGCGTGCGGTTAGTCTTGCTTTTTCAGGGCTTATAAGGCAGATGAGCTTTAACATCATCATTTGAATATATATAAAAAAAATACACAGATAGAAAGATACATTAGTTAGTCGATGTAGATGACTATATGGATCCGTTTTCTTTCTTTGTATGCAACCGTGGACCATTTCTATATATCTAGTGTATCAGATACATAGAAAGCATGTTTATTTTTAATCACACAAACATCCACAATGATTCCCTAACACCCTCTCTTACTCACTGATAATGTAAGCTTGCCAAGTTTCAGAAAGGTCATTTGAACATCCAACACTGTTTATCGGAATCACTGCAGTTAAACTGGCTCTGTGCAAAACAAACAGCAGACACCTGGAACAGGAACAGATTCCTGTCAGTGTTTCGATAAAGTCTGTGTTTCAGCTGCCACAAGCAGACAATATAATCCTCCTCTAAAGATATACCTGCAGAAACATGCAGTTATCTAGCCTGCTTGCTTCAACGCAAATTTAAAAACAAGATACGTTTGAAATAGAAATGCTAACATAGAAATTCAGATTAACCTCGTTTAACAAAAACTATGTTTACATGGACAACATTCTGCCTTTTAAAGAAGCATTAATAGCTGAGTAAACTTAAACTGTTTGTAGCAAATTATTTCAGAAAGACAAACTGTCCAGAAGAAATTTTATCCATTATGCTTACATGATGAAAGGCTAGTGTGTTTATTTTTTCTTAAATCACTGAAACCTCCATCATACACCACCAGCCTGAGTGTGTCTCTCCCTCCCTGCTTGTGTCACAGCAGCTCCTGATAGAGCAGAGGTGTGGAGGCCAGGTATTACAGATGTGCAAACATTGTGTAACAAAGCCAACTTGAGGTGTGAGAGCGACAACTCAAACAATCCTACAAAAGTGAAAGCATTCCCATTATCCAGCCAATGTTCATAAAGGCTCCACATAATCAGTGTAAAGTAGAGAACTGATTTCAACAGCCTGAAGTGTGAAAAACGTCTCATTATGCGTTGGCAACAGCTGCATCAGTTGTTTGCCCCGACAAAGATACTCATTTGCAACTTTTAGGAACCTATAACCATAGCAACTAAATAAAATGAAAAACCCAAAATGCACCAAAACAACTTTGTAACTCTGCAAGAAAGTAACTCCCAATGTGAACATACAGCAAGACTGGAGGGGGACTAGAACTTTGGGATTTGGAGCACTTTTGTTTAAAGGACATAAGCATAATACAGTCTTTAGTCGACAGTAAATCAACAAGAAGGCATAAAAGTTGTGTGCAAGTAGCAACCCTGCAGCTGTCATAACCTTTTATAGCCATCTGTAATTCTTTGGGTGAGGATGTGGGACAGACCTGCTAAGAAACTGGAGCGAATCAACAATAATACTGGTAGTGTGGAGATCCCTCTTTAGGTACAATGTGTGGTCTTCGGGTGTGTCTGTGTGCGACTGTGACTCATGCCTGCATAGATACACAATACAGTATGCCTCTTTTTTTTTTTTTTTTTTTTTGTGTCTGTTCATGTGCTCTCATAGCAATTATGAGTGGTAGGAACAGTGTGCGTGTGTTTCTATGAATGTGAATCAGTGTGCATGAGTAATCCCTGCATGCAAGGAGCCCACTGGAGAAGAGGAGAGTTCCTCGGTGACATTAATAGAAAATGTGAGCATGATAGTCAGTCGCAAAAGCAGAGCTCATTAGCGAGGCCAAAGAAACAGGAGAGTGGCGCTGGTCCACACAAAGAGCACTTTGTTAGCCACCCTGTGCCACAAGCAGCAAACTCAGAGTTCAAGGCAACGGAAATGAAAAGTTAAGGAAGAGTTGAAAGGGGGATGGCTCAATGAATATCCACATTAGTGATGCATATTCTTCTGCATCCAGAAGAAAGTGATCAGATTTGCATGACGCAGAAGATCTAGGAAACTGCTGATGATGTTTCACTTTTATCATTGTTAATGTAGCGATGAAGGCATAATAAATCAAATTAAACATAAAATGTATAAATGTTCTGATGACAGGGCAAAAAAGAAAAGTAACAATGGTGAAACAATGAATACAATGAATAACTTGGTGCCTACCTCAAGGTCATCCAGTGATCTTGCCAGGCTGAGACGTTTGGCTGAGCGGCGTTTAGAAGCACGGGCAACACCCATACCCCAGAACCTGGAGCCCTGTGAGAAAAAAGACCATGACAGCATAAATCTCAGGCTTGAATTTTTTGCATTTCAATGTGGTAACTAGTTTTGATCTTGATGTGAATTAGAGGATTGTTAGCAAAACAAATAGGTGAAATAAACTGTTACTGAATTTTTATCAATTTCATAGCATTTAATGCTATTGGCATTACTTGTCTTGAAACTCTAGGAGATTACCTCCTAGAGGTGAAAAAAGAGAAATTATAGCTTTAAAAAGTGGAGTTCATAAGATTGGAAATGTGGAATCATTAAAAAAATGTTCTGCATAAAAATAGTAACCTGTATCCCTCCCATGCTCAAGTATTAAATGAAGCTTTAAGTGATGTAAAATGTGTTAAGAACAAATACTGAAAAAGTTTTACTCCTGCCAAAGTGACTTTTAAGTCAGTCCTAGTTATAACAACATGTATTAAAAGACCTAGAACTACTCCAATCCTGTTTCCAAAGTACAGAGACAGAAGCACTTATTTCACAGTCTCAGCAAGAGATTAGCTTCAAGCCCTGTGCCCACGACTTTAGAAAAGTAGTTGCAGTTTAACCAGCCTCCCCTATTCTTATGAGTGGAGAGGCTGTGTCCAATGTTTGAACAAGAGTTCAAGAGCTGCAGATAATGACCGCTGCATGGCATGAACGGCTCTACCCTGTAATTTGCCAGGCTTCCTGTGACAAGATTGCAGTCTGATGTAACGCAAGCTGGGGGACAAGGACACAATGAACTGTGATTCATAAACAGAATAAATTACTGTTATACAGAATGCAGTTAAAAGATGAATAAATGCAGTAAATGGAAGCTGAAAAACTGTACATTGTGTGGCTCAATTCTAACACTGAACATAAACTCAAATTCCCAGAATGTTAGATTTACAAAACATATTCGGACAAATAACCACCTGCATGCATTTCCATGAATAAGAAAAACTTATTAAGAAATACTACACACACACACACACACACACACACACACACACACACACACACACACACACACACACACACACACACACACACACACACACACACACACACACACACACACACACACACACACACACACACACACACACACACACACACACACGGATTTCCTGAGGGAGGCTAATTTCCGGGGCTACATGGATACACAGGGCCATCTTGTGGGCAATGAGGACAGTAGCATTAATACATTGCTATCTTCCTCTTCACGAATTCATGACAATGACATCATTGACTTACAACAGGTGCTTTCTACACTAAATTCACACTCAGCACCAATTGCCTGTTGAAATAGTGGTATTGTGTTTCGTTTTATGTGCCACCAAAAACACCCCCTCAGTGTCTGGAAACTCAATTCCATGTGACCATTTAAAACTTCCTGTGTTAAACTTGAGAAAAGTACAGAAACAGATGCTGTTGTCTCAGTGTGACTCTGCTTACAATGGGGCTACTAGATGTAAGGAATTCTCCTTAAGGCTAAAACACATATCAAGTTTTAAGAAAGAATGGGTAGAAAGTTGTCCCCATAAGCTACAACATTAACATTATATTGGATATACTGTTTGTGTACATTTTCACATATTCTAGCTACAGAAAAGATAGCAGAGACTCTACTGTAACATATTTGAAGCCATTTCCCGTTATTGTTCTTGCAATACAGTAAAATTGTCACTGATTGACTGCTTATTGTTTCAGATGCAGTTTGTTTAGACCAGAATTGAAGTCCCTACAAACAGACTTGTTAACACAAAAGAGGACGTGACAGGAACCAGAATAAACATAATTCTGCTACACAATTGAAGTATGTTTTGATGGAAAACTTTGTCTTTGTTCTTGGGCAGGGTTAATCAATTTATTTATTATTTTTAGAAAGGACAGATTTGAAGAATTGAAGTGCCAAGGGGCCACACATTTGACAATCATGTGCCCGAACTGTAAAGCTGAAAATACAAGTGTCTTAAATGTACTTTGTTTTAGGAAGCAGGTTGTTTTAACAACTTTCTCATTTAAGTTGATACACCTATATCCCCTTCTATGAACAATCTGAGTTAAAACTTGTATTCAAATATGCAATTCTTTGCTTAAACACAAGGTTAGGCTACCTGCATAATGGGTTAAATTGCCTTTTTAATGACTGAATGATGATCTTGTGATTATCAATAAATACTGGCAAATTAAATAGTGCAAGTTCTGAATGGCTGCATCAACAGTGTGAGAAGATATAAAAAGATAAACTCTTTTCTTTTTGAGCTCTCCAGGGTTTCTATGAAATGTAATGTCTGTTCAGTTTAACTGGTTATCAACTGTTGCAACAAATACAACAATTGCTTTGTTTGAACTGTTTTGGAAGTCCTTATTTGGCCTTTATATTACCTGTGTGAGCTGATCCAGACAGCATGTACCAATGTAAGATATGCAGTTTTTAAAATTTAGGCTTAATAAGAGTTTCTTACTTACATTTTTAGTATTAACATCTTTCCGCTGTTTTTCTCTCTGCTCAAGAAACTGTTTTGTCCATTCCTCTCGGGGAGGCATCATCATGACCTCTGCTGACCGGTACCTGTTGGGGGGGATCTGGCTCATTGGGGGAGGCAGGTTATTTGTGCTAGCACTGTGGCTTATGCTAGAGGACCAGTTGTTGCAATTGGTCGTCACCTGAGGTAAAAGATCACTACTTTGTGCTTTTTGCACCTTTGGCTTTGAGAACCACCTTTGACTACCTCTGAGAGGGTCTGCAAAGAAGTTTGTTTTTTTACTCAAAGGCAGAGGAGGGGGCGGGGGCTTGAACTGGAACTTGAGCCTGGGTGGGGGACCTCCATAAAAGCTGGTAAGAGAGTCAGGACCAGGTAGAGACTCTGAAAGGGAATGTGTGCTGCCATTGGTCTCTGGATTAGGTTTTTGGCCATTCTTTGTGAGGTTTATTGGGGTGAGGTCTCCAGACGCAGGATAATCCCACGGACAGCTGGGGAGGTGGGCCCCAGGATGGGTTTGGATTGGAGAAGGGAAATCTCTATCTGCTCTCTCCTCAGGGGGTGATGCATTTCCAATTCCACTGTCCCCATTGCTGCTGGCGCTGCCTTGTTTGCCGGTGCTGCCAGTCTCCTTGGCTTGCTGCTGAGCTTCAAAATCGAGTCTGACCCGAAGCCTCTCCACGGCCTCCCCCATGTCGCTGTACAGGACTGTGACAAAGTGAAGAACATCAGGGGGTGTCTGAGGGAATTCCAGGCAGCCTTCAGCGTCTGGATCTGGGGTGCAGTTGAAGCAAAACCGTCCAGCAATGCCTACATGGTCCTGATGGTTTCCTAGCTCTGGGTCGACAAAGAAAACATGGCAGGAGGCCCTCAGGGGACCATCCTCGGGTACTTGACCATTTATTATATGTGCTGTAGTGACCAAGCAAAAAAAACGGGGGTCTTCAGCACAAACAGCCCCTAAAACAAGGTTCTCAGTGGGAAAGGCTGCTAAAACAGCTCCTGCATCATCGCAAAGTCGAACACAGTCAAACATGATCTTCATCATCACAAGTGTGTGGGTACTCTGCTCTGTTCCTAGCTGTCGTATCCGCTCCCGGATCGCTTTCAAACAGTCCTCTTCTGTTTCTGTAGTGTTTAAAATGAGCTCTGTGGAGCTCAGGTAGCCCACCACCAATGTCATGTTCAAAATACTCCATTCAGGATTTACTTCTTCTGTGTCTGTGAACACAGAGTCAGTGTCTCCAACTCTGTATGTTACCTGCTTTGGCTGATCAGCAAAAGAGTTCCAGTTTTGTGCCCACTGGGACATATCAGGCTCTGACACCGGCCTCTGCTTGTTGTTGACAGGCAGACTTGAGTTAAATGATGAATTGCTTGAGTCATCTGAGATAGTGCGAAGAACAGGTGCCTTTTGGTAAATTCCACTTTTCCGACCATCATTAAATTTTTCATCATTAAGGATAGGGTTTCCCATGATTCGGCCTTCTGCAAGAACCACCAACTGCAAAGGTCCTTTGCAGCTGCCAATCAACTGCACCACAGTCTCATGCGCAGCAGCGGATACGTCAGTTCCATTAATTGCCATGATGTGATCCCCTTGTTTAAGTCCTACCAGGTCAGCAGGGCTTCCCTCCAGGATGCCACTCAACAGACACGGCCTCTGTCCGGATATAGTAAAGCCATATCCAGCCCGACTCCGGATAACCTCCACGCCCCTGAGCTCACCGATTGCATTTAAATCCAGGCGCCTCCTCACGCCCTCGGGCTGTCCCTGTATCCTCATCTTTGTGTTAGGATGCTGTGAGATCCAGCGTGTGGGAACTGGAACACATGCAGGTTGCCAACACTATTGTGTTGTTGTCATCCTAGGCAAGAAATAAAATAAAATCAATTTTAAAGAAGCTACTTAAAGAACTAATCAATTTCATAATGTAACAAAAATAATGTTTTGCAAATCAACTTATCAGCTAGTTGTGGCATTTCTACAATTAATACCATATTAATACATTATCTAATGGCTTATTAAAAAACATTTTGTTTGACTATATTTGGTAACAGAATAGGTACAACAATACAATACATACACTTGTAAACAAATCAGTCCTGAAGTAGAACTGTTCAAACGCTGCTATCAATCTTATTTAACAATTATCTGTCAGATTAGACACATTACAGCTTTTATGTTCAAACCAACACAGCTTGCAAATGACTAACCCCAACCCCTCCACCCACTCCCCCAGAAGCACAGTGCCAGCTGGCTCTCTATTCACAACCCCAACAACTCTTAAATGACAACCAGACTGCTTGGTTTCGGTCCACGACAGTTTTTCCAACCACTTATTTAACCACTAGTTAAACGCTACATATTTTCAAAGTCATGTAAAAAAGATGAATTTAGGCGACTGCTTGTATTTTAATAGGTATTATAGAAACAGAAAGTTTTAAAACTGCTTCTAGTCGGAAACCACAACGTGGCTGTGTAAAGACAACATTTGAAAAAAATACCTTACAAGAGGTGAAAAGTTCCACAGATACGCCTTCCGGTCCACATTCACGCTGCCGTAACCCTGTACGTTTACATTTTTTTAATTACAGGTCTTTTTAAAAAAAGAATTCAACACAATGTTTTCCTGCCGTGATTCAGAAGTCCATATGGCACCAGCCTCCATTCACTCTCCGCGGAGATCACAAAGCGTCTTTCAGTGTAACCATGACAGCGTAACGTCTGCAGAACATGTGACGTCTCTTTCTGGCCAATCACAACGCATGTCACGTTCGAGATTCAAACAAACGGAGCTTCGCTATTGGCTGATAAATATGTCAATTTACAGTCTTAATTTTGCGCCAACGTAAATCACGTTTAAAAGTCTCGAACGCTTTCAATAAACTACGTCACCAACACAAAGAAATACTGGGATTTACACGACACAATAAGATAATTAACCATCCTGGAAACATGTCATAAAGTATAAATAGCCTATACACTTTCAAATAAAAACAAATTCAGTGATAACAATACCGATTTAACGTCTTACCCGGTTGCTATCAATGGAGTATATCTCGATCACTGCATAAATATATCTCCAGGCCTATTCTTGTGGGAGCAGCAGCACACTACTGCAGATGGTGTGTAAACAATACCTCCGTGGTCAAAGGGCTGCAACGGTTGCATAGTGCACACACTGTCACATGGTTTTACTACGCATGATGTGCAGCCTATGGAGGACGAGATCTGACAGAAGTATAAATAAATAAATAAATAAATGTAGAAATAAATAAATATGGAAATGAATAAATGTAGAAATAAATAAATGTGGAAATAAATACATGTAGAAATAAATAAATGTGGAAATAAAGACATGAAGAAATACATTTAAGACATTTAATTATTTATGTCCAATTTATTTACCAGTTTTTATTTATTTATTTATTCACACATTTGATTATTTATTTATTTATTCATTCATTCTTTTACTTATTTATTCCAGTATTTATTTATACATTTATTTATTTATTTATTTATACTTCTGTCAGATCTCGTCCTCCATAGCAGCCCACACAGTGGCGGAAATACAATAACACTGATAATGAATAGTCTCATGCTATAAGCCATGGAGCATTTTTTTGGTTTCATACTTATTGTAAGCTACATCAAAATGCATCCATTTTTGTTTTACAATTACATGTTACTGAAAAAATGCATTTTAATTTTTCATGTAACAGTGACTCCATGGAGCTGGGGTTGTGTGTGATGGAACCAACGTAATCCCCAGTTTCTCCAAATCCTCTTAAAATGGGCTGAAAGGCAAAGACTTTAAGAGTTGGACATTATCAGACCTTACCTTCTGTGCATTTCAATAAGTACCCTCCAGTTGACAAGAAAGACAAGAAATGACTGCAGCTTGTTTATTGTTTTATTCAGCAAAAATCCAACGTAGGGGATGAACAAAAAATCTTTATAAAACAATTAAAATCTCATGAAAAAAGTGCTTTTTCTGTCTCTACTTTGATATTTTATCTTATGCTAAAAGCAAAACTGCACTATCCATTTAACACTGAAGTGCATTTGTTTGTCCTTTGACAGTCCAATCAGTGTGCAGGCAGAGTTGTTGAATATGATTAGAAGAATAAATTAGAGTCTCAATTTCTTTCAGATTTGTTTTGATTGATTCTAAGTGGGATTCACCTTCAAAAGATGTATCAGTTGAAAGCTGGAAATGTAGCTTACCAATTTTTAAAAGTCTTTTATAAATTGGTTTTCTGTAGTTTTATCAGTATGAATCTAAAATCAAGGGTAGAAGTCATTCTAATTTTCTAAATAATTGCTTTTTTTCTAACGCTGAACATGTCAGAGGAATGCAGTTTGTGTTGTAAATGTCATTTCAGGAACAGCTCCCTTCCTGTCACTCCAAGAACAGAAAAAAGGATTATTGCCTCAACTTCTAGTTCATAATGCTACAAATTGCCCTGTTTTGGCATCAAACCTTCACAACAAAAAAGTAATTCCTGGCACAGTGAAGAGATAAGTGAATTTTTGCAAGGCTGTTGTTCCCACAGTGATTTTAAAAACAAATACTTCAAAACAGAAAAACTGACACAATCATTAAAAAAGTTTATTTTAAAATGACTGAGATGCTAAACTACCAGCATATATAATAAAGGTTATAAACAGGGTCATCCTACTTTGATATATTCATTTTGACTACACTGTGAGAAATAGTAACAGAATATTGTTGTACCTCTGTATACCATCTTTGCACTGAAAAGAGCTATGTTTTGGCATTTGCAGCACAATACGCCTAAAACATGTTAGATGTTGGACTAAAATCCATTATAAATATAGGCTATATAGGTGAGGCAAGACAATGATATATCCAAGACAAACATAACCCTCACGCTTCAGGGCTGTCCTGGATCTTTAGCCCCGCTCTGACCCCATGATGCTGAGGTAGTGGACAAAGGCTGGATCATCTTCTCCAGAAGGTTCATCATGCGCTCCTGCAACTGCAGACACTGGACCTGGAGGAGGCTCTGCTGATGCACTGCTCGACGGACCTCCCTGCACGTCTCCTCCACGGCCCGGCTGGACTTCTTTTGTTGCTGCAGCATGGCCTGCATCACCCGCAGTTTCTTTCTCTTCAGGGACAGGTGCTTGTTGGTGCGCCTTCTCCTGGCTGAAGTAGGGTGAGAGCTGGAGGGAAGAAAATGGAAAGTTCAGAGTGGGAATTGTCATAGTATATAACCAGATAAAAAAAAATGGTTATAAATATGAATTGTCATTTTCTCATGTTAGATTTCAAGGTAAATGTTTTATAAAGTTGGCAGCTAACATCTGATATAAAACACACCTGAATGCTAAAGTTCTAAGCTAGCTGAAGAGTCTTACAGTCAAGTAAGTATTAGCTACATTTACTTAGCTTCACATTTCCCTCTTGCAATGTCAAATAAGATGAAAGAAAATGGCAATTAAAATGTTTTCACAATTTGTAAAAAAAACACAATGTACAAGTTACAAAATAAGCCGCATAACTGACACTAAAGCATCACAAGACAAAGATCCAGTAATAGCTAGCTAAGGATAACAGCAGGTAGCCTTTGCTGAAACTAAGTTTACATTTCTCCTTGATTCCTGCGACGCTTTCTCTACTTAGTTATTTGACTGATTTAGTTATCTCACATGAATACGGCATCAGCCTACTACAGCCATGGAGATTATAAACAGCAAAAGTAGCCCTGCTAATAAGGAAACTGGCAGAGTGTCAGTAACTCCGCTCTCACTATTTGACGATGGAATTCAAGATATGGTGTCATTTTTAACTACTTTTTGTAGTGCTGCCATTACTTTACAAAGTAGTGTTTGTAGTTTCTTAAATCCAATTCATGACTCTTATTAAGAAATGGTTGACAGCATGCAAAAGGAAGAAAACATTTTGTTTCTTAATGTCCATTATCACCGAAAAATATACTTAGTTATTACGTTTTTTCAAGGGTCTGATTTCTCGCTGCTTCCTACAAGAGAAAAGCGACTTGTTCCCAATATAACAAAGAACCTAACTTTTTATTTTACTTGAATTTTTAAATTTGGTTTGCCAGGTCATATCATTTGGTTACGCACATCACGAAACAGGTGTGCCAGAGTAAAGCCTTGCAGGACCATTATGTGAACTTAGTCGAAAATTAGTTTTAACCTTTCTCAATCACTTGCATGCCCTAAAAATCATGTCTTGACTACTTCCTGTTACCTGGAGCCATGTGTGTGCTCGCTGTCAGAGCTCAGCGAGTCCAGCTCTTGTTTTATCTCCATCTCGTCTGAAGAGCCTGTGTACTCTGGCAGAAATCCCATCACCCCCTCCTCTGACAGGGTCACCAGGTTGTCTGTGGATTGGGAGGAAGTGGAAGGACCTGCAGTGGAGGCCTGGAACTCCAAACAGTTCACTCGCCCGTTCTCCAGCGGTTTGGAGAGGATCTTCTCGATGGGTTTATAATAAGGCCAGTCTGGCGTCTCCCCGCTTTCAATGGCTGAAGCTTTCGATCGCCTGTTGGATCAGAAATAGAGGTTTAAAGTCACGAAACAGCTGGAGCCTGAAGTCAAAGCTGAAGTCAACTTGCATGTGGTGCACTTGCCTGTACTGGAAAGACATGTTGGTGATTTTCATCTTGATCTCCTCTTTGAACCGCTGCTCTCCGGTCAGCTGGAAAAACCTCTGAGACATCTTCTCGTAAACCTTTGCGTTCCTTTTGCTCGTTTTCAGTTCGTTGTGGTGTTCCTCCCACACGTACAGGAGGGCTTTCATTTCCCCGTCGGTCCAGTTTGGGGCCCGTCTGTGTTTCTCACTGTGGCCTTGCAAGAGGTAGCTGAAACCATCTTCTGTTGCCATCTTTCAAATGGTTCTCTTGGCCTGTGCTGGCTGTGGTTTGCAGAAATAGGATCTCTCCAGATTGAATTTGAAAGTCTTTTACCGTGCTAAGAGCTGTATTCAATCTGCAGTGAGGGAGTGATACAAGAAGGCACACACACCGTCCTGCCTGTGCCCTTCCCCCCTAGCCTTGCTGAAAGAGGACTCAAAATGGGGCCTAAGGCAGGAGAGGAATCCGGTTAAAAGCTTTTAGTGGTGCGTGATGTCACTGTGACATCAAGTTGCCGTGGCAACAGAGAGGGAGGCCCTTCTTTTTCCCTCCCTCTCCCTATAACCACTCCCATCCGCTCTCCTTTTTCCCTCCATTCTGCTCCACACAAGCACAAAAAGCTTTTAGCTGAAAGGCAGCAGTGTGAGCGCATGAGGTTGCTGACACTTTTGAAATATGAGCCTCTGGGGAGGAGGGAAAAAAAAGAGAGTGAGAGAGCGAGAGAGCGGATACACCGGGTATGTGTTTCCCTAGCAACAAGGCACTGGATTTGGTAGTCAGCCAACACGCTGCTCCATTTAAAAGCTTTTAATTATAGACAAGTCATTTTGAGACAGGGAGAGGGAGGATCTGCTTCATCCGGCTTGATGTAGAGGAGAGGAAAACACTTACAGCCTGCAATTTAGATCTAAAAGGCAGAGAAAAGCTTTTCACTGAAACGCTGTGAAATGCTTTAGCTGGAAATAACAGACACCAGAAAAAACCTGCAACCTGCATTCATCCTGTACTGGTATACAAAATGCTGACTGCTATAATCAGCTTTCTTATCATAGCTGTGGGTTGTAGACAATGATCCCCCCTGAAGTAAGGATTTCTCTGACCAGTAGGAAACCCCTCCCCCCTTTAGGTCTCAGTGAGGGGCGGATCCTCGTCTACCCCCATCTCAAGCAGCCTAATCTACCATAATATGTGCATATTTTCCCCCATAGTCTCTTGCTCCCTTTCTCTCACTCCCTCAATGTTCTCAACCTTTTAAAATAAAACATTTCTGCAAAAAATACTGTCTTTCACATACAGAAAAACACGACTACTTTCCTGCAGCATTTTGTCTGGAAAGCCTGAATCACCCCAAAACAGTAATGCTCAATATTTGCTTGCATGCTCACTTCATCTTAATTACGGTTACTAGTTGCTGTCAGTCGGCTTAACTCCGGCCTGATTAGGCCCTTAACCCATCTGCTCCTCAGAAACCTGACTGGCGGCCGGTGCATTTTCATACCACAATTTGGCAGCTTTGCACAATCCATCACATCTGTCACTTAAGTCCTCCGTTAAGCTCTGCCGTCACGGAAATAGAAGGGCAAATGAAAGTTGGTGTGAAAGGTTTTTGAGTGTTTGTTTTTCAGCCAGCATGAAGGTTAGGCGAGTGTCTCAAAAAGGAACACATGTTCTTGCTGTTATGGGTTTATACTTTTAGCGGATTATTTTTTGTTTGTTTATGAATATTCATTGTTTATTTATTTATTGTTGGGCTTTTTATGCCTCTATTAGAAGACGGGCCGGATTTGAACCTTGGCCGCCCGCTCTAAGGACTACAACCTCTGTACATTGGGCGCACAAACTACCTGCTAGGTCACTGGTGCCCCAATCTTATCACATTCTTAAAGTTAAAATTTTATCATATATATTTTTTTTGCAGTTTTGTGATAGTAACCTAGACAGCCTTCCCTCAAATACATAATATAATAATTATGTACATAGTAATTCCTCATTCTTAAATGCTTGTTATACGAGTTGCTTAAAAAACACAGGTACCACGCTTGTTTATTTCAACATAGGCTACTCAAATTATCTTACTGGGGTCCACTATAATTGTGTTTAATAGTCTCTTACTGTTTTTAATTCATTAAAGTGGAATTAATCCCAACTACTAATCCAGGAGCCAGACTAATCTGGGGATAAACTGGTCATCCACCTCTCTAGTCTTTAGGTAGGAGTCAGTAATTAGGCTAATCTATGAAATATAAAGTGAAGTTTGAATTGAATTTGCTCAAAGTAGAGGTAGTTAAAGATGCAAATGTGTAGTGTGCCAACGTTTGTGAAATGTGGGTGATAGCGTTCAATGGTTCAGATAATCAAATGGCCCAATAAAAAGCCAATATTACTTTGGAGAGAATGAAGAGCTCGTCCTGTCCTTTACAAGTTAAATAACAAATCATAATCAATATTAAAACGCAACTTTCACTGATTAAATAGACCTCACCTCTGCTGTTAGTCCAATTCAAGTGTCATAATGTCACTTTAAAGTATCAAAGTTGACACATTTAACGGCTAAATTAATAAACATTGGTCTTTTTTTTTTCTTTCGAGAATCGTAGCCTATGCACGCTACATTAGCCTATAGTAAATGCAATTCTCTGTTATTGTAAATGCAGACAGTGCTGTTCAAAGATCATAGTGTCAATGTTATTTACTAAAGCTGACATTTGAGATAAGAGAGTAAACAATGATGGTTGTCTTGCATGAAGCTTCTAGTTTCCAGTTAATTGCTAAAGTGTGGGTTTTAACTTTGGCTCTTCCCTGCTTGATCTAGTCTCACAATATTTCAGCATTTACCAATTTCCTTTCACTTTTGGCACCCGTGTAGCTGTTAAAACAGACTAAAAGTGTCATTTAAAACTTCAAAGTATAAAATAAATGTCACATTTACGGACTTCACCATGGTGTCATACAGCTAGCTAGCATACTAGCTTATATGACATACAGCAAACTGTGCCTGTTGAGTTTACGACTCTTTTCCTACTTGTGCTATTTCAACACAAAATTTTGGCATTGACGAGTATCTTGTCTTTGCCACTTTTTGCCGCAATGTCTGCTGTACATCAAAAGTAGGCCTAGTGTAATTTCGCACTTCTTAACGTCACGAAAATCAGTAAGGTAGTTCTGTAATTTTCTTTGAACCTTAGAAAAACGTTTAATGCAAATTTGTGCACATAAAACACATACATACAGTACAGTGCATACATAAAGTATCATAAAGCAAAACTGCTTTTAATGTTGGCCTACATTAGCATGTTAACAACTCATCTATTGAATCTCATTACAAACCGGTCCACACTGGACTGAATGCAAACCGACTGGACCACTTTGGCCAAAGCTAGATCCACAACAAGAGATAGTCTTTTGCACCTGCTCATTGCAGGAACTAAACATGAGAAAAACCAACAAACGACTTCACTTTGTAGTTTCATTAGAGCATTTGAGCCTGGTTTGTGTGACCTACATAAAAAGTACAGTAGATGCAAGCTGTCCTGGGATATTTTGATACCAAGTGGCAAGCTCTGTGCAAATCTGAGCTCAGGCAGGAGGTCCAATCCTAGATGTTTTGTGAGAGGGATTAATCCATAGTAGTTTTTCCTCAATCAGTCCTCAACATTTAGCTCAAACTAGAATACATAGAAAGTTTCTTACCAATGTTCTGAGAGCCAAATAGCTAAGGAATGTCAGTTTTAAAAACTGTTAAAAATACAGAAAATTATATATTTTTTTAAAGAAAGGGGCTGGTAGATGGCGTATACATTTTCAGGCCATCTTGGGCACACTTGCAGCTTATTCTCACTTCAGCGAAAATGTCGGTCTGTTACAACACACACAAACACACTCACGCACGCACGCACACACACACACACACACATAATGCAATGCAAAGAAACAGCATATAAAACAAATGTAAAATTAAAATATAAAAACATGATGGAAACAATATCATATATCAAGTATTTGCAATGTACATCGATACAATTGAATACAAATCAAAGCTAAAAAGGAATGTAGTTCTGGAAAAGTACCACTAGAGGTCAGCAAATATTCATGCTCAGATATCCAGTTACACACAAGTGTCTTCTGCTTGGACTAACGCTTCAAACGTACAGACTTCTTTTCCTTCTTTCAGTTCCACTTAGCAGCAAAAACTTAATCAATTCAGGGAAAAATCCACTTTGTTACATTCTTGATTTGAAGTCTCACAGTTTAAATGTTTGTTATTGTTAATCTAACACTGACTTGTATGTGCACAGTGGTCTCAAATGTCTCACTGAATAACATCTGTGATCTTGACACTGTTACTGCATCAGGAGAAAAATGGATTTCTCCCGTACTGAAACTGACTCATGCAGTCATGAGAGAAATTTCATTTTCAGCTAATTCTGTCTGCAGGAAACAACTTTCTGCATCTTTCCTGTAAAGAGTTCAAAGGCTTGATCCTTCTCTGGTGGTAAAAGTACTTTCTTTTGTTGAAAACATTAAATATTTTCCAGCAGTTTCTAGCCTTGTTTCCCATTTCTTCTGTTTTTCTGGTCAGTCTCTTGGTAGACACTCCTCCTCGGTGATGCCCTGAGCCTTAAGCTCCTCCAGCACGTTGTCCAAGTGGCCTGGATCGGGATAACCATGGCCTGTCAGGTTGGAGCCAAACTCTGTCTTGTGGTGCACCTCGTTCCAGATGACTGTGTCGGATTCGCCGGTGGTGCTGGACGTGCCCACGGAGAAAATGAGCCGGCGGTCCCACGCTACCAGAAGAAGCCGCAGAACCTGGAGGAAAAGATTAAGGAAGAAAAGATTCAACTTTAATCCGAAAACTAGTCATGTCAGATTAAAATGAACTTTTTAACCGACAGGAAAGGAAGGTTCTGGTTTACCTTGCGTCCCTTTTCGCTGTCAGGAAGGTAGCAGTGTCTGGGGAAACCACGGGCAGTGAAAGGTTTGCCTGGATTTGGGTGCTCTGGGCCCTTAACGGAACAAAAAAAATCGTCAAATCCTTAAATAAAAGAGACCAAAACATATCCTGTAGTCATCCTTTTTTTTTTTTTAGCTAGTGTCATGTAAGATTTGGTATGCTGTCGTTACCTGGATGCCAGGTGGGATGTTATAAATAATCCGGATGGTTTTGCAGTCTGGGTGGCCCGGCAGTGAGTGGGGGATGACGTGGTACTCCATCTTGCCTGGGGGCTGGTTGCCGGTTTTGACTCCGTAGATGGTCTTGCAGGTTGGACACTGCAGGCTGCCGTCCTTGTTGCCGTTGTTGTACATTGCGACGAGGCATTGGAGGTGGTACTGATGGCCGCACTGAGCCAGGCGTCCCACTGACTCAGCCCGTGAGATGCCACCTACACCGGGGCCTTTGTAGCCCGATGGCCCGGCTAGAGCCTCCATACAGATGGTGCAGTCCTGAGATGGGAAGACATGTAAAACACGTTAAATACTTCTTTTTGAATATAGCCGTTGAAATCACAATCATAGAAGAAAATGCTTTCCTTGTGTTAAAAAAGAGTCTTGTTAACATGCATGTTTTCTAAGAGCATTCAACTACAGCTCAAGGCTTTCATCAATGAAGGAATTTTGTAAATGTTAGGGGTAGCTAAACTCCCTTAAAAGCCAGCTTTTTAAATCAATACTTCAAATAATAACTAGATAATCTCAATGACAAAAGAGCAAACTCCTTGTGCTGATGCAGTCAATAAGATTCATATTTAACATTTTCACACTTAAAACCAGCCTGTGTTGTGCACTGGTTTCCAAATGTCATAAAATATACCTATCATGTTTTATGTGACTTAAAAAGTCATTAAACAAGAGCTAACCTCTTCAGGGGGATTGCGGACTTTCTGAAGGTATCTCTTCACTACCTCCTCAGGGGTCTTGCCTATGAGAGTGAAAAACATAGAATGACCAAATTGCACATGACACTTGCACTTGTTCTTGAAAACATTCAAGCAGACTTCTTCGAACCCACCTTTGCGAGCCTGTTTCTTGTTGGTCTTGCGGCAGCAGTGGCCCAGGCCGGGGACGGGCTTGATGTCGCTCTTGCTGACAGGAGGAGGATGAAGCACCAGCTTGGGGGGGCGTGTCAGGCAGACAGGAAGTCCTGCTGCGCTCATCAGGATGCCTGTAATGCCTGGATGCAGCCAGCAGAGGGGGCACGTTAGACACTTAGTATAGGGTCTAATCATTGATAAGCTCTTTTCCCCAGGACAGAATCTATACACCTTACATGTGACGACTAAACAATACCCATCAGATATGGCGCTAAATGTCATTGGCTTTGTTGTTTGTAGGGCAGTAAGTCAGTGTCACTTAAAAGCTACTTTTATAAACTTAAAATGTATCTTTTAAGTCTTACATTTTTGACACATTCTTAAGAAAGTACCTTTGATTTATTACGTTGTTAAGACAATTTTAAACAGATAATTACCTGCCAGTGCAGGGTGCACCGGGCTGGATCCATTAAGGTTCTTCACTGGAACTGTTGGCACTCTGAAACACAAGACATCAAACTTACATGAACCTACATGATCACTGATGACACACTTACAGCACATTCAAGACTGTCCCGGTGGTCATCTCAGATTATAGAAACTATAGGAACAAGAATCGTCCTCTGAAGAGTCACCTGCAAACGTAATGTAATAATAACATAAACAGCTTGCCATGGCATATTGCAAGCTCCCAGTTCCTCTCAGGTTGAGGAGCTTTTGCTGCGTCATGTTGGGAAACAGACAGATGCCGCGCATCACGGGTTGACACACTGTCTGTCCTGTAATCGCCAGGTGAGACGTCTCGCTATGTGAGGTTTAAGATTAGGGTTTGTGTGGCCGCACACTTGGAAAACTACTTTTTATTTCTTTTTGCTAACCTTTGTTTGGAAGTAAACTTAACAAGAACACAGGAGGAACAATAATAAAGACTTCCTTTTCACTTTTAAGTGAAAAGTAATGATTCACTTTTTAGGAAACAGACTCGCTGCACCTGCTTTCAATTTGTGTAAGGTGAGGCAGCATCATTCTTCTTTAATTCAGTTATCTAGAAAAGATGAACTCCTTTAATCAGCTGAATGAATTAATATTTCCGACACTTTACACAAGTCAAACCATCCTCTGCTTCTCCACAGGTTACCTCAAATATAAAACACATGACAAAAGTCACTATTACTGTCAAGCTACAGTTTTAACTTACGGCCTGCCAGTTTTGATAACAGTCATTTTTGGTTCCTGAAAGCACCACAGATATTCCAGCAGTTATTCCAGTAGTGTGTCAGTGTCTCGGGCTCCCTCTTCTCCTGCTGCTTGTGTGCCACTGGCACGTCTCCTTCCTCCTCTTATAGAGCTAATCCACCTGCCTCCATCTGTTGACTGAGCTCTGGTTGTAGGCCAGAGATTGGTCACAGCAGGGATTACCTGTCAGGTATCACGTCACGCTGTCAGGCTGCCATTAGGCTACCAGACTCGAGCACATACGGCTATATGCTAACACAGCGCCACGGCCGAGATATCACAGCTGCTGTCAGGAATCCTGACCTCAGATTTTGGCACTTTTCGTTTATTGCTTTGTTGTGTCGCATCCATTAAAGACGTCCATTAAAAGCATCCTTAGGATTCAAATGAGCAGTTTGACTGTAACTGTCATGCTTATGTATGAAGACGTCTGTACCTGGCAAATGATTCCAAAAATAGCCCCTTAAGTAAAGCGATCATACACATGACATGGGTTTGTCCATATGGAAAATAACTAGCAGAGTGTTTGAAGCCAAAACTATTTTACTTAGAAATCACAGTTTTGGGCTGTTTGGGGGACTTTGCTAGGCGACCTTAACAACCTATCCTCTGTCTTTTATTTAAGATGTGTGTGTTCTTGGCTTTGATGGTTATTATTTTGGTTTGAGGTTATTGTATTTTTTTTACTTTCTGGCCTATCGAACTCGTCTGAAAAAGAAAAAAAAAACTAATTTAAAAGTCATATATTATCCTCCACAGGGCCTCTCTGTGTGGAGTTTGCATGTTCTCTCTGTGCATGTGAGGGTTCTCTCCGGGTACTTCCTCCCACAGTCCAAAGACATGCTCGTTAGGGTCAATTGGTGACTCAAGAATGTTTTGCCCGAGGTGTGAATGACTGTGCCTGGTTGTCTGTCTCTATATGTCAGCAGCGTGATTGACTGGTGAACAGTCTATGGTGTACTCCACCTCTTGCCCGATGACAGCTGGGATCGGCTCCTGCTCACCAAAACATGTCTGTGAAGTGTATGTCTTCTCATAATTAGGGTGTTTGCAGACAGACTAGAGACACATGTTAGTGTTAGAAAAACATGCTGAAGTGTATTTTGCATAATATGTGACCTTTAAAAACACACATCTTTGTTTTTCGTCGTAGGCTATTTAATTTTGTGCTCTGAGCTTTAAGACAAACTGATTTTCTGCTCTTCTATACGTCTGTCTTTGGGTATCTTCCTACATATGTTGACTTTTTCCATGTATTTTACCAAACATCACATCTCCAACCAAAACTCTAAATTATTTGGTGACAAGCATCGTTTTGGACGGAGCATTTGAGGGTGGGTTTATTAAGAAAACACCTGCTTTATATAACCCTAACCCTGGTAATGGTCCGTCCACCCAGTTTCTTATAATAATCTACCTTATGGAGAAAAAAAATGCAAACCTTGTTATAGAAAAGAAGAACATTTTTATTATTTGCATATCTGTGGATGTTTTTATTCAGGGAGGAAGTACTAAATTATTTAAAAATGGCCCCATGCTGCATTAACAGACATGTGAGTAGTAATCATAAATAGTGTAAAACTGTACCATTCAATCTGCTCACACTATAAACTCTCTTACTATGTCTGCTTGTTTACCAACAAAGCTTCCCCCCCCCCCCGTGTCACGATTCTGATTCACAAAAAGGAGAAAACCTGTCAGCTGACTGGTCACACCCTGAGCGAGAAGAGGTTCATTGACATTTGTGAGCGTAAGTCACACGCTGAAACAGATTAAAGGTGGGAAGAAGGCAGGTAAATGTGGGTAAACAGAAAGAGGAGCGGTGAGTCGGCAAGTCACGTTTCTTTGATCCCTGCTAATCTGAGGGCATTAGCACGGCCTCCATCTGGACCCGCTGGATGATGCCGAGCTGCAGCATATGGCAACACAGACACGCACATTTAAACTAGATTCAAACTCACACCTTAAAATAAGTCTGATACACAGATACATCCGTGAGGAAGGAGTAAAAAACCCATAATGAAAAGGAGACAGAGGCATCGATATTAAATCCACTGCAGCCAGTGGAGAAAGGAACCCCCGACAGGTGTTTGCGCCAAAGGAAACTTTGGTCACTGTGATAATCTGTGACACTTGACTTGGAAACCATCTGCTCAATTTCACTGACGGAAAATTCTCTTACACGAATCAACAAAGGTCAAAAAGAGCCAATCCAAATGGAACAAATCATGTGTACACTTACTACTGTCCAGTGTCTTTGAGGACATGAAAAGCAGCTTATAAAGAAAATACATAAATGTTATTATTATTATTGTTTGGCATTACTTTTATTAACATAATAGGGGATAACTGTGCTGTCTTTTCCAAAAATCGATTTACTACTCAGATGTAATATTTCAGTCAATATCAATAAATTGAATATCAAACTCACCTTCACATTTCCTCTTTTGATTTCATCTCAAAACAACTTGTACTTCTGTTGTTCCTGTGCTTTCACTTGTTCATGGAAATCTGCTCATAATGTATGAATTATTTGTGTTTATTAAAGTTACTTTGAAAACATTTTTTTTTGTTCAACTGTATTTTGGATTGATAATTATTCCAGTTTTATTGAAGCTTATTACGTCATTATGTTTAGAACTTTTAAGTATATTTGGTAAGATAATTTAATCAATACAGATGATGCCTTCAGGTTGCTCTGATAATCATCTAAGCCACAATATTGGATCAAATGACAAAGTATAATGTGAAAAGGGGCACAAATAATTATTACCTGACATTCCTAACGCAGAGTCTACAGCAGGGCTTCTCAAACTTTTTCTTTGGATTGGTCTGATTGTTTATTGTTCTTACGGGCACACTGTACAGGGGACTCGTGTTTTTTTTATAACAAATCCGTTTTGATTTTATGAACGATACGAGTTATGCATGGACGCGTGTCTGACCTGGTGACAGTTGGGAGCGATGTAACTGTCGTTAGGTTGACTGAAAGTTAGGCAGGATTTCCAGTATGGTGACGCCGATGAACCACCGGAGACACTCAGGCTTCCTTCATTCATATTAACAATCAATGGGATAAAAGTGAGCTGTTGAACATGAGGATTTTGAGGTAAAAATGCACAATGTGAGTTAATGTAATGTAACGGCTATGGACAACATTTAAATCAAGTTAAGTCACACTGTGAGAAATATAAAAACCAGATCTGACATACTGCTAAAACATGCATAAAGGCAATGCTTAAAAGATAAATAATGATCCATTTATAATCAGCTGTTTCACTCTTTAAAATACTGTATAAATGCTTCACACCAAAAGGCAACAAGAGAAAGGCACCGTTAGCAGCAACTAGCCAAAAAAACCCTGTGGACCCTTAGGCAGCTAGCAGGCAGCTAGCAGGCAGCTAGCTCCACTTAGGTGTTGAATATATGTTGATGTTTGAGTCATCTTCCAATGAAATTTGTGTAGTTTTTCTAGTTATAACTGCAATCGGCGAAATGTTCACCAACATTAGTCACACCAATGTTTAACCACACAGCTAAAAAAATGACATTAACTGATTAAGATGATGCTGAAAAGTCTTAATTACACTCTGTATTTCATTTGCTTGACTTGATAAATACAGGTGAACTTAATTATCTCCATGTATTTATGAATTTAGAATTTATAGTCAAAATAGACGTATACTAAAGTAATGCGATTCAATCAGCCCTTATGGGCCTCCATACATGCAGTATAGTTTTTCCCCCAGCCAATGACAGTTTGAGGAGTGATAACAGTTCAGCCTTTGGACCCGTTTTAAACCGGTGAATATGACGGACGAGGACGTAGTGGCAAAGAAGAGGAAATATCACGGTGAGGCAGAACGGCAAGCAGACATAGCTTGTTCTAAAACAAGGATGAACCTTGAGTTGGCTATCACCCGTGGACGCTGAGTTGGCCTGCTTTCTGTTGGACAGGCTGACGTGCTGCATTGTCGGTACGAGCAGTAAATGTACACGCTATGTCCTGCAGTGAGTGTGCGCTTCTAGGGGCCATGAGCCCAGAAGGAGGGGCCCAGTTTGAATGTTGCAAGCTTTAAGGAACAATGCTACTGGCTCTACCTATCTAGGTTGACAAGCTTCAAGAAGTGTTCCACCTCTTTCAATTACAGGAGCACTAATGACATGCCAGCAATGAACATGGGGATAAACCAGTATGACGATGACAGCAGGTAGCACTTAGTAGAGATTGAGCTAAGTATAAGTAAAGGGAGGAGAAGAGCCAACAGCAGAGTGGAACCAGGGCTCATGGGATCACAGAGACTCTGGAACTGTGACGTTGTAGGGTTTTACCGCAGCAGCAGGTGCTCTCACCTGACATATTGAAATAATAGGTCACACAGCACACTTGACACAAAATACTGAGATTAGTGAAGCAAGAATATTAAGCCTGTGGTATTTGCTATTAATCTGAGGATTAGCTGGACTGCTAATGCGAGGATATACAGAAAGTTGGTGTGACCTGCTGGGTGGGCTCACAAATTATCCTCAGCATGTGGTTGTTTGATCAAGTACATGCAACAAAATCGGTTCATATGCCCTATCAAAACAGTATAGAGGAACTGTAGTGTTTGAATGATTTATGTTGTGCAAAAATTGTACAATTGTTTCATTTAGATGCGATGCAGTAGCACAAGTGAAATCACAAGCATCCTGAAAACATCTTCTGAAGAAGGCCGTGCTTGTAAAAAGGCAACCTGAAGAACCAGCCAAGGGAAAAAAGCAGGAGCAAAGACATCTTGCTAACCAGCACCCTCTGGCTTCAACACATGGATACTGAGACTTCCTGCTTTTGTGAACATCCACAGACGCTGACATCACTTAAAACATGAATATCACACGGATGAATAGTGATTTGTTAGATGATGAATGACTCCCACAAATCGAGCTATTGCAGAATTGAAGAAGTCTTGTAAAAATGTCTGCACATGATTACGGTCTCCAGCTGTATGTCCTTTGTTTTATGTCAGACTAAAATTGTTGAAATATTTTGTAACTGGCTTTTTGTTTGTTTGAAACCTGTGTCCTTGTTTCATATCATCCTACTGTATGTTTCAAATCTGAGGTCCTAATCAGTAAAGCCATTTAAATAACTTAGCTAACCTGCTTTATGAAACAATTGTGTTTGTGACAATGATGTACAGTAGAAACACGCTTTGTGTATACTGTATGTGTGAGTGTGGGGGGGAGGGTAAAAGTACTTTCACCATTAAGTGACAAATATGTGTAACGTGAAAGACTAGTGTGACCTTGTTTGGTGTGAATGCTCGTCATTGTTTTCTCTGGAGACGAACGACCCTCATGGACTTTGTCACAAAGATTCAAAAAGGCTCATGAATGTTAATGAGTCACACACTGTGCAATGAGGACAACAACAAAATAAAAACTTGAAATGTGTGTGTAATTATATTTTCTTACATGTCGTGCTTGGGTTGGTTCCATGGTTATGATTCATACACATTATTATTATTGTTCAGAGCTGTAGTGGTCTGTGTAGATTCAATTCGATCGTCACGTCCAACATTTAATTATAAGGGTCTGGCTTGCATATAAACACAGTTATTGTAAACATATTTTCTCTCCTGTTTTCTGAAAGCAGTTGCCCATCTCCTTGGTTTCAGCTCTTTGGCGCTTGGCAAAAGGTAAAAAGTTGAATTCAGAACTTATTCACTGAAAACAGCTGCATAGAGCCTACAGCTGCTGGAAGAGAGAAACTGAAGAGGGCAGTCAGAGAGAACCAAATCAGTCAAGTTTCACAATCGAAATCCCCCCAGAAAGGGCTGAAAGCCGCTAAACCCCCCTCCAGATCTGAACAGAACTGCAGTTTGTTGATAGTTCTTGTAGTATTCCTTTTCACGTTGCATTTATAATATTTCAATAAACTCTAATTTCTCTTGAAAAATTAAGCTAGCTAGGAACTACCTATTGATTAGCATGTTCAGCAGCCCATAGCGCTAAGTGAGAGTTTAAAAAAAAAAAGACTCTGCAAACCACAACTGCTAGCTAGCTAGCTTGTTGGTAGTTAGCCCCATTGGCAAACAACCAAGAAGGCATTTTATTGGACACCAATTAACATCAAAATCTTGTATAAGTTATAAACTTGTATTATGTTTCCAGGAACGACACACTTTAATAAAAACATTAATAAGACCGAAAAGGGACTTTTTTTTCTTTTTTTTTTTACAGTGTACTCACCCAGAGGCGATCAGGGCACGGGATTGAGCCATGGCAATCCGCTGCAGAGCAGGTCTGCTTAGCCCCGCCAGGCTAGACCGCGGCGGCAGAGGAGCGGCACAGGCAGCAGCACCCGATGAAGACACTGGACCCAGCACGCGGGCGGAAGGCGAGGGCGTGCAGGTGGAGGAAGCGGTGGAGATGAGAGGAGGAGGAGGGGGGCCGGGAGCGGGCACTGTAGGGGCGGAGCAGGAAGCAGACAGGGAGGATGAGGCAGGGGGGTGAGGGGGAGAGATGGCTGAAGATGACAGTGTGGAGGGTGGAGGAGGGGGTGGCGGTGGTGGCGGAAGAGGTGGAGGAGGGGGGCGGGTGGAGGAGATGGATAGGGCTGCCGTAGCTGAGTTGAGAAGAGAGAGAGAGTGGGGGAAGCCTCCTCCGAAGCCATAGCTGGAGCTGCCATAGCCACTGCCACCCATAAAGCCCACACCTCCGGCGCCACCCATACCGCTCACACTGAAGCCACCTGTCGCCCCAACTATGGATGTCCTGTGGGGGGAGAGGGAGCGAGAAAGGGAGGGAGGCCGAGGGAGTGTCAGCGAGTACGATCCTCCTGGGATTGGGTGACTGCTGATTTTGGGACTAGGTGGTTTTGTCTGTGGCGGCCTCCGACCGAGAGTGTGAGCAGTCGCCATCGCACCCGCCTTGACACTTAGCACTAGCATACACTGCTGACAGGCACACGGTTGTCCTAAAGAAGTGATGGCCGAAGCAGGAAGCGCCCCACTTGGATACGCACTCCCGTTTCCAGTCCCTCCGCTGCCCATTCGGATCCCCATACCCGCCGCTCCGGAAACATCCACCCCCAGCAGTCCTCCGTGGCTGGGCATGGACATGGGTCCCCACGCGTGGTGTGATCGAGGCAAAGGCCCCGACACAAGGGGGTACGCCAGGTCCGAGCGGCGCTGGATGCGTCGGCAGCGCTGCGTCTGCCCGTTGATTTGGGTCATGCTTTCGAAGTCAATGAGGTAGCAGAATCCCAGCGGCGCCAGATCCAGCCAGGGCTGCTGGCGATCGCGTGCCGCCTGGATGGCGATGCCGACGTCAGTGTCGTACACCGTCCAACTGCCGGTGTCGTTCTCCCACTCCCACAACCAGCCCTGGCCCGGTGCTGAGGTGGGGTCGTAAAAGCTGCGTCGTACCGGTCGGAGGGTACCTAGGACAGGAATAAGGAGGTCACAAAATAGCGTTCATGGTGCAACTACATTTAGGAATACGTTCTGCAGTCATCTGACTATTACCTCTTACTAAACTTTGTCTGAGTCTGAAGAAATTTGTGGTCACCAAGAAAACATTCTACATTCATTCTAGAGAATAAAGCTGTAGCATATTTTTTTTCTAACCCAAATGACTGCCATGTTGCTTGTTGTTGACAGGAAGTTGCAATAAGACTGCAGTGCTCTTTTGTGGATGAGGACATTTACAACCCTAACAAATTCAACATGTCTGTGTGTTTGCTTGCTGAGAATTTGGGCAAACAGGTTGCCCCTGGTAACAGCACTTGGTGTTCTGGTTTCTGATTGGCTGGCAGCTTTGATCCGACCCAAAGCTGGCTGTGTTTGCTTTCCCAGGGAATCCGAAAAACTCTAGAGTCTTCACACTGTAAAGCCTTCACATCTAAAAACCCTGCATCTGAAACACAAAAGTGGAACAAAGAGTCCTCAACAGATGGAGCCTTTTTGTGGATTTTTGAGGCAGTTGTGTCAGAACAGTATAACATTTCCCATTAACACTTTCTAACAGTAAGGCCTTTATACGTTTACATTTAAAAAAAAAAAAAAAAATTTAAGATATATAATGTAAAACCAGAAGTACAGCCTTGAAAGAAAACAGAAAAATGTGTTTCATTTAACCCACTTTTTTTTCAAAGACCTCCTCCTCCTGAATACCCTTCTCACCCTTCATCTCCTCCTCCTCCCTGTCTCCTATTTAGACTGGGGCACCCTGTCTGCCTTCATCCCCACCCTACAAGTTTAGCTTCTGCTTGGTTGCAGAAAAAAAAAACAAAAAAAAACACACAATGATTTTGTCAGCCAATGATGGGAGAGATGGTAAACATGCGGGTCTCTGCCAAAGTTTGACAACTGAAAGCTCGACATTCACTGCTTCATCTCACACCGCTTGCAATTAAACTTTGATTTGTGAAAGACGACTTCTCCACAAAGATCTACCATTTCTACCCCATACAATAAAACAATGAATATGCCCACGCATTGGTGGATGAGTGCGGACCTAGCTGTGGCTAAAATTAACACATTAACTAGCACTGCATTGTTGTTGTTTGAGATCATCACTCAACTGAAAATATTTCATTTTTGTGAGCTAAAAAATGAACGTGGCAGTATCAGAGACTCTCTGACACAGTTATTGGAACGACTGCACTTCCCATGTCCGGTTCTGAAAAATATATAAAAAAGGAGTAGCCTATTAAAGACTGAGTTCACAGTAAAAAAGAAAAATTCACTGTCTGCTGCTATGACTGGACACTAAAAGCTGCTACTGTGGCCTTGGTAAAACATGTCAAAACACACAGGTCCTACAACAATGACTCACTCTGGCCCTGAATCCTTTCATAATCAAAACATCCCTCCCTGTGCTCTAAACCTCTAAAATAAATGTACTAAAGCAGGAGAATGCAAACTATGAGGGAGCAGATTTTTTCATCCCAATAACAATGAAACATTTCAGTCATATAGCTGTACAAATAAGAAGCCATCATGCAGCAAAAGCAGCAATTTGTGGTTCAGAATCCTCAGGAAAGGCTTGTAAAGATAGCATAGACAATCATAAGCAGTAAAAAAAAAAAAAAAAAAAAAGGCCTCCTCCTCAGGCCCAGCTACACCGTTACATCCTCCACCATGTGTCTCCTCCTCTCCTCTCCGCTCCTCACCTGTGTCTTGTCGGAACTGGTGCATGGAATGCAAATCGATGATGTAGGGCGAGAGGCGCGAGTCCACCTGGCCGAGGACGACACTACCACAGCGCGGGTTGCTCCGGATGACTGCCTCGATGTGATGACAGACAGCCGGGCTGTAGGGCCGCCAGCGTCCGTGCTCGTTCAGCCATTCCCATACCACTACAGCGGATGCTAGTAACATCCTATTCCTGCAAGGATGGAAAAATAATAACGACAATTAGGAGGCATACGTGAGAGCGAATTGTAAAAAAGATTCAAAGACACCCTGCTGCCACTCCGCCGTGCATCCTTGCGCACAGCGGCGCTGCATCCATCTTGGACAGTTTGCAACCCAGATGTGTCTCCTATATGTGGATTTAAATATATATTTTTAGCATGACACTATAGGCAAACCGTACCTTCCATGTTTGTAGTTTCGGTAATGCAGCCGCCAGTATGTCCCTTTATCGCACCCTGAGAAGGCTATATAGAGCGTTTCAGGGTGCAAAAAGCCTTGCAGGATGGTTGCATTTTACTCCCTATGCAGATGAGTGACGTCTGCTGAAATCATTTCTCCGGCACAATCAAGTTAGGATGAGAGGAGAAAATGCAACTTGGATGCTCACAGTGGTGCGGCAGTCGTGAAGTGGGTTACTGTGACAGACTGGCGTTGAACGTGCAGTATTTTTTTTATTGCATTTTTCTTTTCTTTTTTTTAACCAAATCTGTGCAGTCTGTCAGGTAGGATGAAATTCATGAAAAGAAAAGAATGATATTTACCAGGTTTGATCGTATCCAATGTCTCCAGTCAAATCACTGCTTGGTAGAACAACTGGGATGTATTATAATGATCCATCTATCACTATTAGAATTTGTCTTCAGTCTCGAGGTAAAATCCCGTATTTTGGATACATAATTGATTTGGCAATGTTCACTACAGCTGTGTTTTATCTACTATGACTCGTCATTACCTAATGGTTCATCCATAGTGTCTCGGTAGAGTGTCTCTCAACCACAACCGAGAATAATTTGCCCAGTGAAGGATACATTTTTGACACTGGCGTGCGGGAACACTCCCACGCATCTAAGGACTCGGATATCCAATGAGATTTGACCAAGTCCTCAGTCTGGCCAATCACGAACTTCCCTCATTTTAGTCGCTCTTAGATACTAAATAGCTAATACGGTCTACGTTTCTCTTGTGATTTTATATTCTTACTGTAATTGCTTTAGGTATACTGGGTAAATTATAATCAGACTGCAATGCCGTAAAAGGTGTGGAGATGCCGGGGATTGAACCCGGGACCTCATACATGCGAAGCATGCGCTCTACCACTGAGCTACATCCCCATTGGCTAGAATACAGGATTATAAGAACTAAAAGGCATCTTTTTTTTCTGAGCATAGACACTTATACAGTCTATGGTTTGAGTTGAATCGTATAGAAATACCTAAAAAGCAAAATAAGCTCTGCATTTGAATAGCTTTATTGAATAGAAAAGTTTTATTCCCAAAAAGGAGGAGAAGTACATATCTAGTAAAATAATCGTCAAATTTGATATTGTATTTTTAGACTGTTTTGGAATATATTATATGTATATGTATATTATTAAACTATGATAAAAACAATATTATGTTAACCTGTTAATATTATGTTTACTTCCCTTATGTAAAGATTTTTTTTTTTTTTAAATGTATTGAATTGTTTTCATAATAAAATCAATGAAAATGATTTTAACAATTTTCAATTTTCAATTTTTAAAATTCTTCAAAATCTATGTTCAATATTTCTTTCTAAAATGTAAAACGCTGACCAGATTGATTTCAGAGTTAATGATTTATGAGATGGAACATACAGTTAACCAATCAGTATCATAATATTTTAGTTGATAACTCAATATATATATATATTTTTAAAAACAACCAGTGTTTCGGTAGTGACCAGTATTTTCTTTGTAGTGTTTTAACATATTCCCTCAACTTTATTGCTTAATATTACCTCATAACATGCCTGATGTTGGGAATATTACAAGCACGTATGTTTAGTGGTCAATAAAATAAATTATTTTTGAATAAAAATGTTCATCCATGACCATATAGTTCAAATATTACTTATCAATTTCTTATTTGCTGTAAATAGATGATTGAAATGATGATACTTAAAGAAACTCACTGATTCTAAGACTTTGGAACACATTTATTTCAAAATGATGAGATTTAACTACTAATCAGTCCACTTTGTCACTACCGAACTTGACCATATGATTCGGTAGTGACTGTTTCGATTAGAGACAATTCTAGCTAATTTTCAGCATAATAAAATAATGCTAGCAAGCACATGGCTGGCAAACACATCTTTGAAGAGATGTACACCCATAGAAACATAATAATATGCATATAACCCCAAAAAGTTTACATAATTGAAGAGAATGTGTGTTCGGTAGTGACAATTTTTAAAGTTACACACTGATTTTCAGACTTTGGAACACATTTATTGAACAATTATGGGATTTAGCTGCTTATCATGCAGCCATGGGGGACAGGGATGCAATGTCACTTCCTGGTCCAAAATTCAGGGGCGTGGCTTAAATCTAGACTCAGCCAAGCCACTAAAACTCTTGTGTTTCGGTAGTGACATGAAAACAAGGGACATGATTTTTTGAGCATAGTTTTTTAATTTAAAAATTAAACCCACAATAAATCTAAGTCTTTCAACCTTTGTTTAAACTTAATCATAAAGATCTTTTAAATTACACAGTTGAAACAAATCTAAAAAATGGTGTAAAGTGGTATTTACATAAATTGAAATTTAGGGGTCAGGATTGGGGACAGCTACTTCTCAATAGAAAGTACCCTATAAATTATATATTTTTATTTATTTAGCTTATCACTATCTCATTTAATTCCCTGGGTTTAAATAGATCATATATATAATCTCAGTAAATATCCATGTCTGAATACTTAATTGTTTTGTTAAACCTTTTATTTTTGTAATGGGACTGCACTTTGAACTAATTCGGTAGAATGCCCCAAATATCGTAAAAACGTGTTTCGGAAGAAGGCTCTTACCTACAAAAAGTTGCTACCAAATATCATTCTTTCATTTTTTATATACGACCAGATTTATCATTGACAAAATAGTTGCCAATTGCTGTCCTGCTTAATAATTAAGTTTAAATTATGCATAGAAAAATAATGAAACATTTCCCTTAAGGTTTTTAAATTTCCATGTTTATTTAAAAAAAAAAAGCATTATAAGCCAATAAAAACCAGATGCCAGAATCTACAATGTACAGCTTGTGATATATTTCTGTGACAATACAACATTTGAAAAGTCTTTGACATTTAAAATCTAATCCAGGGTAGTCCTTCACATTAACAACAGATACATTCATCAGCCACTCTTTTATCAGGATGCCATAAGACACACTCTTAAAATACCAGTGAGGACCAACATGTCTTTGTGTTTCTATGGTGTTTTTGTGGCATTTTTGCAAACATTATCTTAAAATCTTACATAGAATAGATATCTTTAAATGAACACAGTATTTTTATATTGCTTGACTTCTCTTTGGCTCACAAAAAATAAGCAGAGTGCAGCTATTCATTCATTGGGGGACTTGAGCTTGATGTAGTATTTCTAACATCCTGACTCAACCCTTCTGGTTAAAACTCTACTCCGAGCCCTCTTCTATTTCCTGTTTTGTTAATCTTTTCTCACAGTGCAGTTACGTCACCGTCCCTGCAGACACCTCCATCGGACCAGGTGACACTCCCAGAGAATTGCTTTAAATCTATCAACATACCAGCCCCTCCACTTGCTTCACCTTTACATTCCCTATTTCCGTCGTTCTCCTCCTTTTCCACTACTAGCTCTTCCTTTGCCGTTTGTTGATATGTTAGCCGGGCATTTTCTCCTGCCTCTGAACCCTCCATACTTGAGTTATCATCTGAATCGTCTTCTCCTTCTCCAGATCTCTCCTCCTCCTCTTCCTGGTCATCTTCTTCACTAGCACTCCCCTCGCTAGAACCCTCCTCAACATGTCTCTCTTCATCTTGGACTTCCTGCATTTCTTCTCCGTCTTCGTCGTCAAATTCACTGCGAGGCCACAGCTGGACTCCGAGACGTGTCTCCAGAGCCAAGGCTACACCTCTGACCCGGTCCCTGACCCCTCCTTCCTTATACACCAAGCGTTGGATGGTATATTCTCCATTGGCCTCCCTGTTTAACTTCTTGTACAAGAACAATAGCAGTAAGATTAAGCCTATGAGGCAGAAGCAGAGGATTATCACGGCCGTAGTGGATGCGGATTTGGCAACGTCAGCCATGTCTGAAAGAAAGAAAAAACGTTTTATGGTAATTTTCTAGCCACTTATACCCCTCCCGTGTTAATATTCAGCTTAAACAGCACGTTAGCATATTGGTGGTTGAGAGCCGAAACTTAAAGAAACAGCTAGCAGCTTTGTCAAACAGCTCGAAACTAAAGGAAATATTCAAGCACCACGCCTCATAAAACTGCATTTTGACATTTTTATATGAATTAAACAACATTAGATATGTTAGTGGGGGGGTTGGCCTGCCTTTGGAAAGAGCCAGGTTTCCATAGTGTCTGTCTACAAACCCCCCCGTCTTTTGCCTGCTCCACTTTTCAGCAAATTTGTGCTCAAACAGGCCGTTCATGACATCACAAAGGGCAGTAACCCCCTCCCCCAGGTGGGTGACACTCCCACAGCTAGGTGTTTGTTCTGCCCTCTGAGTCTGCCTTCTCACCGTGAACAAATGGGGCGAGGTGCAAGAAAGCCCAAGCCCTTCTAGAGGGGCGTGATTGAACACGGCTCACTTACATTCAAAGCTACAGACACAGAGCAGGGCTGAACTGTTTGACTAATATTTGACCTTTAACAAGTCATATCAAATACAGATCAAGTGATGCCAGCAATATTCACATTTAGTTTGCATGTTCTCTGAAGTGCAATCAAAATGTCACTTAAGGCAACCAAAACCATTATGTTGCCTCTTTGAGCCAATCTTAATCCTGCTGATATTGTTTTTCAAGATCTTTAGGAATGTTATAAAGCTGTAAATCCTTCATACTGAGACAAATAAACAAGAAATGTTCTTTACCTTCTTAGAAAGAAAGGTTAAAAAATCCCTCTGGCTCAGTGTCAAAGTTACAGGCAGTCCCTTGTAGTCAAACTCCTAGTACACGCTAAGCAGTCATCAAGTTTTCATTAGAAGGACATCCATTGGTGGAAACAATCCTCAGTTACTAAAAAGCAGACAAAACAAAAAAAGTAAATAACAGTGATTTACATGAGAAATATAATACCATCATTTGGACAGATTTAAAGCAGAATATTTTTGATTCATATTAATATTGTTTAATTTGTAGTGGCATTTCAGGTATAACCAACTCAAAATGAAGCACAGCGGCAAGAAATGCAAATATTCACCTTTGAAAAATGATTCCACTGTCTTATTATATTCAGGCAGCTGCTTAATCTGAACAAAAAAACAACATCTATTTGATACCCTAATAGTCAGAAAGTTACCGTCCACACCAGCAGAAATGGAACCACAGGCTTATAAGAGATATATGTTTGTACGCACAGTGGAGATGTAACAGGAAGTGTGTATTGCTTTTTATCTTTTTTTTTTTTTTTGAAAGCTGACTGGCTGTGGAGTGACAGGAAGCCAGCAGGCTGCTCGCACTGTTGTCGGTTTCCTGTCTAAATGATCATCGAGCAGCATCAGTCAGCGTGCAATGCAAGGAAACTTTTGAACTCATAGTTAATGTGTCAAACTGTGATGTAAAAGTGTTGCAACATTATGTGTGATAAAAAAAAAAAGCAACAATACTAAGTGGGCTTAAAGTGCCGATAAAGTTGAAACTCAAAAGGATAAAAACTGAATTAAAACCTGTGCTGCTGGTTTTATACAACCATTTCACATAGTTAATTCACTTAAAGATTCACATGTTTAAACACAGAGATATAAAGATCAGATGTACACGTGGCTGAAGAAGAAGAAAAAACACACAAAAGACGGAGGATTTGCCTCATGATTATAAAAAGGCAAGTTGTGCGGCAAAAAATATGATTTAAGAAGCTGATTAAATTAATGAAAAAAGGAAGAAGAAAATAGACAAACACTTACTCCAGTTGTTCGCAGATACGGTTCACTTGAGGTACTTTTGAACAGTGTGACTGGGTGTGAAGACGAGAGAGGGGTTGATGTGTGGCATGTGGTGAGGTGTAAAGCTGAAAGAGGTGGAGGCTGCAGTGGGTGAGATTGAAGACATGTATCAAACAGGGTGTGGTGGAAAGCACAGATAAATTCATGTATTTATAAAAAGAGGAAGATGCAGATGTATTTATTTTTCATGGATTTCTCAAGGGTGATTTTAATTTGCTTTTGCACAGCAGTTGCAGGTTACACAATAAAATGTATATTTCAAAAGGTCAGTTTTTACGGACTGAAATTATGTTGTTTTTTTTTCTATTGGTTGACACTGTCATTCACAATAAGACAAACAAAATGTTGTGGTTGCATCGACAAATGAGAGATATACAGTAGACAGATCATGTACATTCATAAACTATTGGAAATCTCAAAAGTGAGATAAAACCAACAGATGAACAGAGGGCCAAACAAAGGTTAAACTGTCTCTCTCCCCTGGTTCACCACAGCACAAATGCAAACGTGAAATCACTGTAACATGAAACTCAAGACGACTAAAGAGTTAATACACAATTCAAGTGACTCTTTGAATTAGATTATTAATAAACACCTGATCAAGATTAGTACCTAAGAACACTTCCAGTTCAAAACCTGCACACAGATTGTTACTGTGAGTCGGCGGCCACATCCTGTTTTCAAGCCACAGCCTGTACATCAAACAGCTGAAGCATATCTTTACAGTTACTGTTGTACACTTTAACAGAGCACATACACAAGAGTGTGTGGTGTGTTATCATAAAAAAATGACAATTTAAAGACAGAATAACCACAGTGGGAATTTGCCATCATCCATTCAAGTGCCATTAAATATCATGATTAAACCAATGCAGCTTATTGTTTTCAGCACTCTGTGACCTCAGCTTAAAAAGTCACAACGCTCGTAGTTCAAAAAAGTTAAACTTTTTTAAACACAGCCGCACACTTTAGTTTTCACTTTTCCCTCGCCAAACCAATCAGAATCAAGAAGGGGAGGGACTTATGTTACCAGTTTTGGAAACAACAATGGTGGAGGAGAAGCAATCTGACTTGTCTTTTTGGCGGCCCAGGAGTAGAGCTTATCTCTAAATGATTCCTGAACATTATTTCATGTTTTCTTGGGGATATTCCCTTGAAATAACAAACAAATATTACCTAAAACAGACCTATAATTGTAACAGTCACTACCAAGGTGAAGTGCAAGTTAACTTTTGTAACCTATAGCAACAGTAAGGTGTTTACTCAAGCACTCTTTGCCCTGTTAAGATGTTTCTTTTTTTTTTCTCTTTGAGGGATTCTGATAGAAATACATTTATGGTCTGGCGCCCCCTGTGGACAAAGTGGTACTGCACTAAGTAGTGTTTTCTAATGATATATTTCATCCTGCTCAATTTGCAGTGAATCTTTGCTGAGGAAAGAGGTAAGAAAAACAGTTTCAGCAGCTAGAAATGATCAATCGTGTTGCTGATCGTCTGGTTTGCTTTCATAGCTCATGTAGAAGCATATGTATTAATTTCAATGTGTCTCATAATCATCACAAGACCTTTAAAATGTTTATGTAATCAATTCAGGCGTATCACTTTGTCCTTACTACAGGCTCATACCGTGACCAACACAACACAAAGACCTTTGTCACCACCATCAGTTATGATACCATCATCAGCTACTCTCATGCATGACTTTTCCTCATGTTTGTTTTGCAGTCTGCTGAGTTTAGTTTTACTGTTGTGTCAGACCACATTTTTTGATGCGTCATGCATTGGTAGTTGCAAGGCTTTTCGCAAACCTGTTGCCTTACAGGCCACATTAAACTCTGGCGGCAAGTCATATAGAGCCCTTTTCATTGCTCATAGTATTATATTAGTCTCTGCTCTGACATGGCATTGGCTGTCATCCGTGGCACCTTGATATGGAACAAGGTCCAATTAAGAATCCACTTGTGAAGCCCAATTCAAATTATGAGACTTTTTTTTTTTTTTTTAATGACCGGTACTCATGATTAATTCAGGTTACAAATTCCCTACAAAGCCCTAGAAGCTTGAAGAAAATTGGCATATCGAGTGTCTAAAAAAAGCAGGGTAAAGGATAATTTTTCTCTCCTATAGAAGGATAATTCCTCTTCATTTTTTTTTTTACTTTCACTGACAAACTTTGGGTTTCACAGCAATGATGCATGCAACGCTTAGTGAGTGCTGTCAGATGGGGCCCCCTTAGGGAGGTTTCCTACTGTTGTTGCAAAATTTGCACATTTAAGGCAACTGCTTTGGTTTAATTTGTCATCCCTCAAGGAGACCCGAGCGGGGGGGGGGGGGGGGGGCACATTAAAAAGACTCCACAAAGATTTTCATGATCAAACCATAAATGAAAGTCATTCCGTTAATACAAAGGAGAAAAGAATGTTTATTGAGCTTTAACAGTAGTGTCATTGCTACTTGTTTTACAGTTAGTGTGAAGAGGTCAGTGCATAAAGAAATATAAATTAGCTAAATTAGAGAACATGATGTGGAATGTACCATTGTTACACGATCATCAACTATTGAGACGTGACAGATGAATGTGTCTTCATTTAACAGCAAAAAAAAAAGATACTATACTACAATAAACCAAAAACAATCAAAGACATTGTTCCACCTTTAAACAATAGAATGTAATTTTCAAACAGTATAAAATGTTTCACATTTCACTTTAACTTCCTCTTTCTTGTGGCTGGAAACACTGAACTGCTATTTGGAGCAATGCTATTGTACGTTAGTGAGACTTCACTTATTAGTGCATGTAATGTTTAGAACACAACTCTCATTTCAGCTCACCGCCCCGCCCCGAGGTACAAAATCACAAGGTAGAGCTTTTCAAAGACTACACAGATAATTACAATACTCATACATATTCAACTACACACTCTTCAGCTATTTTTTCCCTCCACATAATTCTCACTGTCAAGGTCATGACTTCTGTACCAGAGGGTTCTTCCTACCGTACAAACTGCTTTGAAGTAGTGAAATGAAGTACAAGTCACACGATGAGTTAACAATTGGGGTTCTGATATGACATCACGATAAAGCAGCTGTAATTACCTGATTAATTCGCACAAATGGTTATATTTGTAGTGCTTAATAGAGGGAAAAAAAATTATATTAGAGGTAACTAATCGCTTTGCTATAGTAAGTCGACGAGTCTACTTTTTCATCACTTATTTGTGCATTAATTTGAGGCAATGGTGTCAACACAGCTCCTCTGCAGCCCTTCAAATGTAACGCAAGGAAAGCTGGAAAAATGTACTATGCACCACCAAAAAAGCTGCTACAACACTCCTTCATATGAATAACAAAACATTTTCTCACTATCATGTGTATCACTTGATGCAGATGATGCCCAATTCTCTGCCGCAGTTTGGATAACTATCACATAAACAAACCGCTGTCTCGCTTCCTTCACAACAGCTGACCTGGTTGTTGCCCCCCCCCCCCCACCACACTACATCCCCCCCACTCAACACAGCTTTAAGGTACTGTTGATACTAGTAAGGCTATGGACTATAAGTAATAACGCCCTGCAAATGTAGTGGTTCTCCAACCGTCGCTCATACATCCCCGTCCTCTATCCGAGCCAGCTGCCTCTCCAGCAGCTCGATTCTCTGGCTTTGGGCGAGGACGACGGCACGCAGGGCTTTCATTTCTGCTAACAACTCGGTCAACAGCTCGTCCTGCAAGGAGGGAATCAAGAAGTCAGAAAAACAACTCTTTTTTTTTTAAGTCGTGCAAAGGGACTTCTTCGACTCACCTCTCGTTTTGGCCTGTCACTATTTCCTTCGGTTGTGGCCACTCGTGGCACCTCGTCCTCGGCAGATGTAGACGTGGGAGATGCTACACTGCCGGTCGAGGTCGGGGCAGCCCCGGTCCCAGAGTCCTGTGACACCAGCTTGGGTTTGACTCGGAGGGTGTCTCTTTGCTTGGATGGAGGAGCCGAGTACCCTCCACTCAGAGAGACCAACAGGGGCGCTGCATCCTGGCCAGCGATCCACTCATCCGCCAGGAGCGCCGGCTCCGAGCCAGCCGTGTCGGGGTAAAGGTCTCCCTGGAACAGATCCGACTGAGGAGGCAACAGGAAGTTGTTTAATTAGAGGTATAAAAAGGCTTGAAAGTCCATTTCAATACTAAGTGTTATAAATAAAAAAATCTTGAAAGATTGATATTTTAAGGCAGAGCATTTGTTACCTTCCGTGGTACAGTCATAGAAATGGGTTCCACTTTTCTTTCATGGAGTTTGTAGAACCTACAGGAGACCAGAAAATCCTTCATTACCATCTATATTTGCTTGTAAGTTATTTATAATACATTATCACTTAGTGCTAACGATGGGTCATGTCAAGGGGAGGGCGTGGGGTGGCATTGCCGCCCCCCGCCCTTGAAATCTGACTGGCTGTCCCAGGTGCCATCATAATCCTCAACTTTGACGAGTTATCAGCCAGGTCAGAGTCGTGACTTGTGTTCAGACCAACCTCGTGGCCTGTGTTTGAACAGGCTGCCGTTAGCTTTCGTGGCATTTCAATGCAGCAGAATTATTTTGTTGAGACTTCACACGCTGTCTTTTGTGACGCATCTTTTTAATTACTTGTTGAAGAAAGCGTGGAAGATTGTAATGTTGCCACTCAGATATGTTTATTCACCAAATGAGAACTACACATTTGCATAAGGATATAACTTTACAACTAATATAACTCACTAATTTGAGTATTTGATTTCAGGACTGAGGAAGTAAATAAATTATATTTGGACATGAGTGTGTGCGCACACAAACATGCCACCCCTGCATTAGTCAGAACCCCAGTTTGGACGCTCTGTTGTGAACTCAGGCAGTTAGCCAGAAGGCCAACTGTAATTATTTCACATATTTACCTTGCAATTTCACACTTGTTGACATCCACACCTCTTTTACTGAGAAAGCCGGCCCCCCTCTGAGGCTCTTTGCTGCTGTATAAGCTAAGGAAGTGCACATATGGAGATTCGTCTGTCACTTCAAAATACCGGATGGTGCAGTCCCCCTGGAAGACAGAACGAGGAAAGTGATGCTTCATGTTCCAGTCCAGTGAATACAGTGTCCTCTATCCAATCAAAGAGACCGTACCTTTCCACACAGGTAGACCATGTTTGTGTCAGGGTCATAAAAGGGTAAAAGAACCCCGTTACTCGTATCCATCTCCTGCACTGCCATTGGCTCAGAGAGATCTTTCTGTGTGATTCAAAAAAAAGAAACAAAGAACAATGAATTATCACAAAACCCTGATGTAGGACAATTCTGAAAAACGACAGGTTCTGTTTAGGGAGACAACTTGACATGCAAGGCAATAGAGTAGAAGAAGAAGCAACAGAGTCCGCTTTAGGACGCTATAATGAGAATATTTGTCTTCATATCAATGCTTCATGTAGTTCAACAGAATCACAATATCAACAAAAAGAGCAGAAGACAACATACTAGCAAACAGAAAACGTAATGCAGCAGTTTAACTACATGCACAGAGAATGCAGTGGTCGCGTGTATATAAACGTCACTCCCCCCTCCCATTGGCTCGACGTGAATTCTCCGGATAATATCCTGTTGCGTTCTCACATCGCCTCACTATTAGGGAGCGGTTAGGAGGATATCACGGGAAAAGTTGGAGTGAAGAATTCGGCTGTTTACGTTCACACATACAACTCCTCCCGGAAATATCAGGAGTTTTCTGCGAGTGTGAAAGCCCCTCGGAGAAGGAGATATTGCTTGCTTTGCCTCCACCTGACTTCCACTTTCCAGCGCTTCACTAGATCATCGATCCAGCGGTTCCTGAAATCTATCGGAGTCACAGGCCCCAAAATGAGGACAGCCCTCAAAAGATCTTGCAGAGGAGGCAGAGCGGGGGAGCTGTCTGGCACTAACTCAGAAGAAAAGGACGAGGCGTGGGGGAAAGGATCCAAAGCAGGCTGAAGGGGAGTGGTAGGCAGTAGGCCCTTTCACGGCTCCACCCCCTCGAGGTGTTCCGGGATTTAAAGGAGCGAAACACCAGTGATGGGTGGCTCCTGGCCGACGACACCATCAGATTTCAATGAAGCGTACACTGCTTCCAACAATTCAGTGAATATTAAATGATGGAATATCAACGCTCAACAAACGACATGTCAGACTTACCATATCCCACAATGCCAGCTGTCTCTCACTCATACGGCTGAACCCTGTGGTAAGGATCTTTCCATCTGACAGGAAAACCGCTCTCATTGGCCGAGTGCCGTCATGGACCTTCTCTTTAACCTAAAGGAACAATTAAAGACTATTGAAGGTTGTGTGTGGTTATAAGAATAAGACAGGAAAGATGCTCAGCAGGATTATTATACTGCCATGTATGTCTTCTTCACCAAAATCTAAATGTGAAGTCACCTTGAGGACGACGCCTCTTCGCGGGTCGATGACACGCAGAGCCTTGTCCTTGCAGACGGTGCAGACCGCGCTGCCGTCCTTGTTCCAGCACACACTGTAGATCAGGTCTGGGTGGGCGTCGCTCAGCTGGTACACAAGCTCCCCTGTGCCCACGTTCCACACACAAATCACATTGTCGCAGCCTGGAGAGAGGGAGACGCCACATCAAACATGGCAGTGTTACTCCAAAGGCAAGAGAACACGTCCAGTAGCTGTGTTTCATGAGGAAATGTACCCACGGATAAGCCAACCAGTGATAAGATAACACGAGTGTAGTAGATTTCCCTCACCATTTAAAATGACAAGATAATCACTGACAACACTCTATATCTGTATCTCTAAAATCTAGTTTATGGTCAAATAGAATATAAATTACCATGTTTTTTGAACATTAATATGTTTTCCTTGGTCTGTCTATAAACCCCCCAATTACAAGAAAAGTCCATGTCCGTCTTTTGCCTCACGGACGTTACTATGACTCTCTGTGATTGTGGGAGGTGTAGTTCTTTACCACGATATCACAAATGAACCGTGTTTTTCTAAAAACGAGGTCCATATCATCAGAGCTTGTGTCTTCTACAGGAGCATAAACCATCATTCACTCACAGCTAGCTGGTGGTAGGTCAACGTTGGATGTTTATGACATAATGGCTAAAAGTCAAATCCACTATGGAAAAGTTGAATGGGATTTTACTTCTGGAGCCACACTGTTAACCTCAAGAGAATTAAAAAAAAGAAGTGCACATTTATTTCTGGAGGTGGAGAGAAAGTGTGTCCAGCTACTCATCGAAAAAAATCGATAAGGTGCAAGCTGAATGTGTAGCATGTTAGAGGTATCATTTTTAGGGAATCATTTAATTGAAAATAAACTTTGCAAGATGCTTTACAAGAGTACAAAATAAAACAGAAAGGTAAATAACAATGAAGAGAACGGGCAAATGAGATAACATAAGAACAGGAATGACTAGGCAAGATCAGGAGACAGACTGTTGTGACCTCAGAGGTCTGCAGATTTTCCAATGGGCATCATTAGTGGCTTTGCATACTAGACGAGGATCTAAAACTGCAATGCAAATGTACAGTACATACTCTGAATACAACAGGAAGACAGGGGAGGTATCTGATGAGCAGATATAAGTGGTCAGAGGATTTAGATGGACTGACAATTTTCTTAAGCGCTCTGAAAATCAATCCTCTCAATCGGCTTTGCCTGCTCTCTACTCCATTATTACCTCATATTTTTGGAGTATAACTCTGTTAAATAACTCTGTTTCATAGTGCACACTTTGTTGCCAATTCTAACACTTCTTTTTGGGCCAAATATAAAGAACTAATTAGAGTCCAAAGTCCAAAGTTGCTTGTTGGTGTGCTGTTCGTGTACACATGCTAACTTGGGTTTAATTCAAATGAAACTAAATCTCACAGCTTTGCAGGGAGGTGTAATTATTTTTCAGGTTAATCACTTTCTCCTTCAAACCTGCACTGCGCCGAGGGGGAATCCAATTCCTTGCCTGTATAATGCAGTAGTATTTGAACTGGCTGTCACTGAACACCAACACATTAAGATTAGAGATGTTCTGCAACTCTATCCATTTACCAACAGATATTGTGAGGTGTTGAGGACATGCTTAAAACCAAAAAAGTATTCATGAAATGTTTGTTTGTCATAGTAATTTGCCTAAATGGGAACATGGCTCTCGGTTGTGAGATGATTTGCCATACGCTTCCAGCAAAAACCCAAGATCAGGAGCCCCCCCCCCCACCATCAACCAATCACAGAACACCAGAATACCATAAATGCCTTTACCTGCAGTCAATAGGATATTGAAGGCGGTAGGGTGCCAAGCCAGGATTCCAACTCTTTTACTGTGTCCCTCGAGGGTCACAATGGCCTCAGTCATTGGAACCGTGAGGCCCCCATCTGGTATCTGCCACACCTTCAAACAACAACACACAGCAGACATTTGTTCTTTAAATCATTTGCGATGTACAGAATGATGACGATAAGGTACAGAAGAGTGACTCACGTCTTAAATTATACACTATATGTACACATTCAAGTTACACTTCTGTCCTCCATAGTTTTAATCTAAAGAGGCTATTGTTTCTTTGACTTGAATTGGGTTTCTTGTCTTTTCTGTACCTTAAAGAATAAGCACTTGTTCTTTTTTAGAAGTGTGCTAATTTGATTTTTAGCCGAGAGAAAGATGAAAAAGATTAAATACCACTCTGGTGTCTTATCTGCTCAGTATTAAACTTTAAGCTGGAAGAAGGTTAGCTTAGTTTAGCTTTAAACCAAGAACCAGGAGGGGAACTAACTAGCTTGACCCTTTGGCATGAGTACACAATAAATAAACTCAATGTAACATGTTTAGCAATGAGCTCGACAGACGCTAACAGGGTGGAAACAGCTACGCTAGCTTTTTCCCTCCTACCACTTTTGTTCTTGGCTAAGCTAATTGAATTGTAGCTGTAGTTTCCTAAAGAGACATAAGAGTGGAGTCATCTTAATATATCTGTAGGCAATGAAGAGAATAAGTTTATTTCTTAAAACTTCTGCTTTACATGTTTTCAGATTCGGCAACAGAGAAGCACTTACAGAAAAATGGCTTTGAAGTAGCATTGCGGCTACATCAAGCCAAAGAAGCAAGAAAGTCTCAGCAGGTGTTGAGACCCAGTTAATGTGAGCGACCGTGTCAGTGTTTTATGTGACAGCCGGCGACAACAATAAGTGATAAACAGCAAACAACTAGACATCTGTGCAACAACCTTTACTGTGTAGTCCTCTGAGGCACTTGCGATGATGTTGTCGTCATGAGGAGACCACTGGATGTCCAGCACTGGCGCTGCATGGCCGCACACAGTGGGACAGGACTGATCGATTCTGCCGCTCTGAAATGGAAAACATTGAAACGTTAAAAACCGTGACACTGTAAAAGCCGCTTGTGGAAACATGAACACACTACATGAGATTAAACTCTGTCCTCTACGTGTTTGAAAGTATAAACGTGCACTTGTGCATGAGCTAGACGTGAGGCCTCAAAGACCTGCTGATGTATTGCTTTTAGCAGCGGATCGAAAGATAGGAAATAAGACGGAGGCTTTCAAAAATATTGATCTACTGTGTACATGATTATTGTTGTGACGCAGAGAGCTTTTGGGACCTTGCTGAGCGGAAGAACAAGGAAGGCCCCTCCTCCGCCGGCTTCGATGATAACGGCGACGAATTTGGGGTTGACCGCGCAGAGGGGATTGTCCCAGGTCACCCGGGATACTCTGACATCATCGATGCAGTGCTCGGCTTTCCACGCCTGGGCAAAGACGTGGCGGAATTTGCTCTGCCGGACCACACCTCGCCGGAAAGACATATCTATCTGTGGAGAAAAACAGGAAACATGGGGGAGAAATAAATTACGAGTGGTGGTAGAAACAAGAAGACAAAGTTTCTCCTCGTTTGAGTGACAGTTTGATTGAATGAGAGCGAGCTAATCTACGCTGAAATGATCAAATATAAAACTTTAGTAAACTTAGAATATCATTTATGTGTGTTACTTGTTTTATAATTATTCAGTGAATCCCCAACTTCGAAGCTGACAGTGAAAGAGAAAAGGGGCTGTCCAAACAGCAGGCAAATTCTTTCATAGTGGGACTCTGTCCCGAAAAGTACAGTCAGGCTTCAGTGGACAAAAGGGCATGATCCGCCTGAGACCAAAACATGCTGTGGCAAAGAGGGGAAGGGGGTTGGGCAGTCAAGTCCGAGCTGCTGAGGCAGGGGGGACCAGTAACTCTATGCCATCCACCTAATGCTTCACAGTTGTCAAAGCAAATTGTATTTCAGCAGGTATGTCTGGCCACAGTCTGCATTGTTTCCAGTAGCCTGTGAGGATTAAACTGCCTTAACATTTGTGCAGTTCTGAATCGTAACAGCCCAAGCCTTACAACACATCCATCGGTATTTAGAACTGTGGTACACATGATGTCCCCTTAATGTATAATAATGTTTTTTCTTACCCGCAGTTTTATTCAAAAGATACATCCACCTTAAACTATTTCTGGTGGGATTTCTATTGTTGTCTGCACACAATGCAAGGAATTATCTTTTCAAAGAGTAACTTGCGTTACAGACACGAGCAACAAAGGAAGTGTATTAACACGTTATACGTCGCAGGCACAGCACCAGACATATCACGCAGATGGGGAAGGTTATAGTGAATAAAATAGTCTACCTATCTTACCTGGCTTTTGCTCTACAATTTGGGAGAAGGATCACCAAAGACTCGGGCGTGACAGGAGGAGGCCAATAAAATAATCCGCCGCCAGCAACAGTAACTTAATCCTCTCCGGTGTCCAGGCAGGCGTTCACGTCGATTGCGCAGACCTATAACAAAACTACGTGCATTAGAAATAAAGACCCAGTCGAATTACGGCAAAATTAGCCTCTATCCCCGCGGACTAACTACGCATGTCTGTAGTAGTAAAAGCCTGACCTGGTGGAGCATGTCCCCGTACCAAACTATGTATGCATTAAATGCTGTAACGCAGCCTTGTCTAATGGTAATAGTGTGGGAAGAGATGCACACCGTTTCCACCCCGTCTCCCTTTACAATCGACTGATTTGTAGCGATGTGGATTGAGCAGAATCCCAGACACTTCCGCTCATGGCAGGATGTATCAAAGACACGCAGGAATCAAGAGGGATATCCTCCGTTTACGTCCAGATTCCTGTCCTCTCTCTCGACAGGGTGATGTGCACATGCAAAAACAGTTATTTAAACTGAACTGGAGGATGAAATGTTGAGTCGGTAACAAAGTAACTAAATAAAGAACCAGCCATTAATTTGTCAATGTCCGGTTTCACCCTACCGCGCATGCGTGAAACAGAGGTACTTTGTTTTTAATTTGCATACTTTTTTCAATGGTTTGTCGAGTTCTGACGTTAAAAATAGACAAAACAATAGAAGTCGTTCGTTTTTCAGTGTCAGGTCCGCACTGAGCATGTGTTAAACAGTGGAACAGTCTTTCCAATTTGCATATTCCTGAATATCTCCAAGTCATGTGACGACTTTTGCAAAGTGTGGTGAGTTTACAACGGGGCTGAAACAGCAGAACACTACTGGACCAATGCTTTATCTGGAGTACATACGGCAGCTCCTTATGCAAAGTCCAAATCCTAAAATAATACACTCGATATTTAAACCCAAGATTTAATTTCCAATAGGTCATAATTATATTTACAGTGCATGGGGCAGAATCCATGGACTGTAAATATTATCACTATCACGGTTCTTTGATCTGCTGCACCAAACACAACTAAAAGCATACTTTGGGTGGCATACTCCCTTGTTTTAGTTTAAGGCAAAGGTGTGTGATGTAATCATCTATTGTTACCGAGTTTCTTTTGACAAGCAATCCCATGAAATGTACACAAATAAAACTGTTTTGTATTATCATTATTATTTTTTATAAATAATCATGGCTCATTGAGGTCAGTACAATGAAATACAACAAGAGAATATATTTATTTACAGTTTTTTCGGTAGTAACAGGGAATCGAACTCCAGTCTCAACATGTACAGCCTGTACATGTTGCTTATACATTATTCATAACTATTTGGCGCCACCTAGTGTTAAAAAATATATATACATGCAAGTTTATATCTGTGAACGATATCGATCTAGTTTTTTGTTAGTGGGTTGAATGACCATGTAACATGATCGATACTATCAAAAAAACATATTAAGAACAAAACAATGACAATGATGTTGACGAATTCAAATAGTTAGGATTGCCAGACATGCAACAGGTGGCTCCGTGGCGCAATGGATAGCGCATTGGACTTCTAGGCATTGAATTGCGAAGTGATTCAAAGGTTGTGGGTTCGAGTCCCACCGGAGTCGACTTTTTTGTCTGACTTGTTAGATATATTTTGCAATTACATATCATAAAGTCATCGTCCTCTTGTTCTTTCTCGAACCGACTGGATTTACACAGGCTCATGTTAAACAAACAAAACAATAGCCTAACAGATTACTCTGTTAAACTTTGACTTCATTTTTTAAATGCTCGCCAGGTTAACGCAAGCTTCTATCTCCAGTGAACGTACTAAGTATTTTAATTTAATCTTGTAGTCAATTAATGAAACTGTATGGCATAATGTGTAGAGTAAAATAGTAAAAAATAAAAAAAAATTGTCAAGTTAGTAAAATACGACCAATGTTTTTTTTCATTGTATCCTTCAAAATAAAACATATTATACGGACACAAATTACAGAATGACATGAAGTAACAGCAATCACAGGGTATTTACTGACAGTCTGTAATTAAGTGAACAAGAAGTGGAAGTATTTAGTTGTTTTTTTTGGAGTAAATAAAGAAAATTGGATTTCGACGTCCGATATAATGTTATTATGTGACACTTTTCTGACACAATGTACCATTATTTTTCAAGGCTCTGTTTTTGTGTGGCCGAGCGCCCGACTTGATGGAGGCAGTAAAGGAAGCTGTTTGTTTCTACACGACACCAAATTAGTGTTGCACCGGGTGTAACCAACGAGCTAACGTTAGGCTAGTTAGGTGTAGCTAGCTAGCTGTAGGTTCTTGTCAGCGTACGCAGCTATATGTTTGACACTTACATGCATTGAGGGTCGCTAAAGAAACTCGTTGGTGTCATTTGGATGTACAGCCGCTCTGCTTTTATCTTCTACGTCGCTGCTTCATTTGTTTTTTTTATTATCTCTTCCGTGTTGGTCAGATAGCTCAGTTAGCCTCGTTAGCTCACTAGGCACAGCAGCGTATGGGTGTCAAAGTTAGCAGTGACTCCCCCGGTTGTCTGGTCGCTTGATCTTACATTTCGGACACGTCAAGGTAAACATTTAGCCTTCGGCGAGTAGCAAGGCTAGCTCGCTGGGCTTAACGAGTGATCAGCTGTGTGTGTGTTTTCCCACAACTTGTTGTTTATATACTGATGTCAGCTGGTAAACTCTGAGTGAACATGTCAGTCAGTGTTTGTTTTTACTTTCCTGTCGTAGCAGTGACCTGTCATTATGACCGCAACTCAAACTGGAGCTAACCATCGTTAGCTTCTGTTAGCACGTCACTACTCTGTGTGATTTATTTTTAGTTGTTAATCTGATTTATTTTATTTTATTAATAATAATAATAATAATAATAATAATTATAATAAGGCAAGTGTTACATTTTCTCATCACCGGATTACACCTTTTTATAATTTAATCTGTGTCAATCAGTAACATTTATTATATGCAGAATTAGAAAAACAGAGTACAACTATTATGTTGTAATATAATTTGGATTTATTTCATGCCAATTTGAACAGAAGTTTTGTTTGTAAAAATGAGTAAAAGAGACTCTTTATTGATTCCACTGTTAAACTTTGACCTGTCACTCCACACTGAACGATCAATATGAACAGCAGCCATAAATAACATTAGAAAAATCAAGTGTCCAAAACATTTTAGAAACCCTAGTTATGTTGTTGAAAACATGTATTTTTCAGTTTTCATAAATTATTCTGTAGATTGTTTTCTGGATTAATTATTCTGGTCATGAAATGTATTGGGGATTTTTCCAACCAGCAGTCTAAAATCTAATGTTATTGTGTTGTTTTTTTTGTATGAGTACAACAGAAATGCATACATACGAGGCTTTAAGTATTGATTGTGAGCTTTAATTTGTGAAAAGATTCGATAGTCAGAAAGTTGCTGACTGTGTGGGATCACTGATTTTTGATCCTCTCTGCAAACTACAGCTTTGTTGCGTAACGTTTCGAACTTCTATTTCCCTTTTAAGGTTCCCCAAATCGGTCTCCCGTTTTTGGAGGCTGTGATGTCGGAGCCCAAAACCCCAACGCCCACTCCTGCTGGTGACACATACAAAGGATGGGTGTTCAAGTGGACAAACTACATCAAGGGTTATCAGCGGAGGTGGTTTGTCCTGAGCAATGGGCTGTTGTCATACTACAGGTACACTTTCCTGTAAAACTGATACATTTAACTACGTATATACTCTTGATCATTGGCAGAAAATAATCTCCCCTTTTTGTAGATGGTAACAACTATTGAATTACACCCGGAGCTGATAACTGAGTGAATTTATTATTAGATCTTTCCCATTATAGTTGCAATGTTTCCTCATATTATAATCACATGGAACACAAATCAAGCCCCTGAGCAGGACAGAAAGAATCTTGATGGGCCTTTTAAAATGTATTCCCCTACAGATTACTGATTACATGTCCTAAAATGTAATCTGTAATGTATTGGGTTGGATTACTCAAGTAAAGTAATGTATTCTAAATACTTTAGGATTACTTTTAGCTTACTTCAAAATCGTCCAGCTGAGCGTGTTTATCTGGAACACTGAATTTAGTTAACACATGCTTTAGAGAACGATCTAATTACTGTCTTCAGAGAAAAAGTTATGCAAGTACACGAAACACAAATGTGGTCCATTTTGTCCTGCAACCTAGTGGTGCCAATACATTTATGGACTAAATGGTCGGCTGCTGGCATGTACAACAGACGAGGTCCACCACTAGTGGATTGTTTTTAATTCTGCCAAATGTGCTTTCCTTCATCATTCATCATTCATTTTGCCACTTGTTAAACTCTAAGGGCCAGATTTACAAAGCTCCAAAGTAAAGAGTACTAAATTGCGTGTTCACTCCAAAAGTTTGCACGTTTGGTTGGTGGGCGTTTTGCGGGTGATCTACTAAGAAAATTTGCGTGAATGACACCAGGTGCAAACCTTGTGGAGGCGGTACTATTTAAGTTAGGCTTTTGCGTGTTTTACTGGTTTACATCACGGAGAGTTTGGACAGAAAGCAGGATGACTGCAAGCGCAAAATATGTATTAGTGGGAGAGGCAAATAAACGCACAATACTTTTGAGTTATAGGAGATAAATCTGAATATTACAAAGAAAATTTTGGTTATAAGAAAACCTCGGCATTAAACAGGGCCTCTCTTTTCTTCCCTTGATCTTAAGAATGAAGTGTCACACATTGCGCAGGAGGTGCGAGCTGTCTCCTCTGTGGCGCGGGCGCTCTACACTCGCCGTTGTTGCGCACCAGACAGCTGGCCAGCGCTGTGTCTGATCGGACATAAATGCCCTGGAAAAAGGTATCGAAGACGGGGGTACAAACAGTGGTGAGGTACCCCAATTCAAGCATCCTACAGAGTAGCAGCAGCGGGCTTTAGAGGGAAGTAACGAGCGCATTCTGGAGAGGAGCGCACCAGAGGGGGCGAGCTGGGGGAGAGACGCGCGACCCGAGAAAAAGGAAAATCCAAGTTTAATATGTAGTGTTGGCGAAAAGAGGGAAATAGGACGACATGAATGTCAATGTTGAAATTCTATAGAATGCAGAGGCTGTGGATGTTCAGTTTTGTTTGGCTATATGGCAACAATAGCCTGTAGTTTAATCATGGTGTTCCTCTTACTTAACGATTAGAATGTTGAATCAAATTAAAAAATGAATGTATGCCATTTATTTTTCTGTCATTTGAAAGATGTAAACACTGTGATGTTGCGGCCTTCTTGACCAGGTTTGTAGGTAAAGTGTTCTCTGAATTTCCATGCCAAAAATGCATTTTTGTCCTCCTCCTGGTCGTTTTTCTCATCCTCTGCCATTGTCATTCGCTTGTGTGGAAAGTGCTCTCGCGCATTGACTTGCAGCGTACCTGCGCACATACTGCCACCTGCTTCTGCATCCGCATAGTGCAACCTGCGTGTAGTGCCGTAAAGCAATCCCTACCGGTAATCCTTTTTTTTGAGAATGTAACTGTATTCAGAATACACCAATTTAAACTGTAACTATAGCGGAATACAGTTACTCTTATTTTGTATTTTAAATACGTAACGCCGTTACATGTAATCCATTACTTTCCAACCCTGTTCACACGTAACACTGATATGCATCCTGGCCTGGATCATCAAATCATAGGACAACAGCTCTAAATTAAGATGTAGATGTCCACGGATTTGCTTTATTTATCACCATTACAGTTGTTTCTGTATGTTGTTAGCCGTTTACTCTGTACATAACAATACACCTCATTAGCACTGTTCAGTTGTAGTGTACTGATTAATTCCAGCAAGGCATTTTAATGCAGGTAAATAGCATTTTCACCTCTTCATTATCAGGACTCAGGCAGAGATGGGCCACACGTGTCGAGGCACGATCAACCTGGCCACAGCGACTATCACCGTGGATGACGCCTGCAACTTCGTTATCTCCAACGGTGGGGCACAAACGTACCACCTGAAGGCCAGCTGTGAGGTGGAACGTCAGCGCTGGATCACTGCCCTGGAACTGGCCAAAGCCAAGGCGGCTCGCATGCAGGCCGAGTCAGGTGAAAAAAAAAAAAAACAGTTTTGCTCTGGAACTTTTTCCTCTGTCTTAAGTTATTTTTTTCTCAGTAATCATTTAAAGCTTCTTTTTTTTTTTTTTTTTTTTGCTTTGTTTATTACCAGACGACTCAGGGGACGACTTTCCTCCATCGTCCGCGCCAGCAGCACCGGGACAAGGCAGCGCATCACAGAACTCAGAGGTCCAGTCTGCTCTGAGAACACTTGGAAGCAAAGTGGAGGATCTCAGCACGTGCAATGACCTGATCTCAAAGCACGGCTCTGCCCTCCAGAGGTCAGGCTTTACCAGTCTATTGCTCTCTGTTTGCTGCACTCTCTAGCCCTGAGGCTTAAAATGTTCTCATGTCTGGTATTTTTACTTAGAAATCTAGAACCCAAGACTCAAAGATGCTCATAAATCCATTTGAGAGAATAATCATACCTTAATTAAAAAAAAACAACACCTTTTTATAGTTTGTCATTTTAAGGCTTTTTGTCTTTTGCTCAGGTAGGAGAGGCACCATTTGTTAAAGAAGCATGTAGATGAATGTAATTTAAATGTTAAACTAGCTTTATAATACTGTTAGAGAATAGTTTTTAATCTTCTCTACAGTAGAATTAAACTAGGTACTTTAAAGAAAAGAAAAAAACCCTGAAAAATAAATAAAAAGCTCCTAAAGAACACTGTTAAATACATTCAAACACTTAGGCTAGTTTCACACTAAGGACCTGGGCCCTGATCTGAGTATGATTCTCTTAAAAGTACGGTTCATTTGATCAGTGTGAACACAAACGTATCGTATTCGGGTACTTTGCCTGAGTTGGCTTGGAAGAGGTGGACTTTGGCACGATGACATCATTCTAAACGGCTCCTTTCGCTTCAATATCCACTGTACCCGTGCAGCAGGGGCCTGTGGACGTAGGAAGAGGGTTGAAGTTTGCGTCACAGAAAAAAATAACCAAAATATCCAGAGTTTGCAGTTTGGACTCAGTCTGCGAGTGGTTGCCATGGTTGCTGCTGCTTCGTTTTTGCTTCTTTGCCGATTTGCAAACCAGCTGTGTGCATACTGCCATCTGCTGTATCAGACTGTGTACATATGCATGGATATTACTGATGTGAACGCAGACCAGCGGGGGAGAGGGGTGGGGGAGGAATCATGCTCGGGCACGGTATGAGACAATCGCGCCAAATGTGAAAACGCCCTTAAAACACTTGAGAGCACTGTTACATACATAACAAACATCAAAAGCATATAAGAACACTGATAAAGAAAATAAAGAGATAGAGAAACCATATTTCTGAGTCTTGCCTAAAACTAGGCCTCATTGATTGATCAGTTTTGTTTTTGTTAACTTTTAACCCACCTTGTTCATTTCAATATCTCTTTCAGGTCTTTATCAGAATTGGACAGTTTGCGTCTGACGGGAGAGGCTGGGGATAAGATTCGTCAGGTGACGGAGAGGGCCACACTGTTCCGTATTACCTCTAACGCCATGATTAACGTAAGTTTGACCTCCTCTCATGTGTCATGTAGTAGCAAAAGTTGGTCTTAGCGGGTCATAAAAAGTTCATATGACTTGGCTCTCAGGGGTTGGGGGTGTTCTGCTTCACCCCGTATGATGTGTTGCCCCCTCAGGCGTGTCGTGACTTCCTCGCACTGGCTCAGGCTCACAGCAAGCGGTGGCAGAAAGCCCTTCAGGCAGAAAGGGATCAGCGGGTTCGGCTGGAGGAGACTTTAGAGCAGCTGGCCAAGCAGCACAACAACCTGGAGCGAGCGTTCAGAGGGGCTTCACAGGCGAACTCTACTGCAGACAATAAAAGTAGGACGTGACCTCAAAAAGTAAAACCTTACCTAAGAGGCACTTTGAGGGAAATAGTTATAATAACTCTGACTGGTTTCCTTTCCAGACAGATTGATGAAAGAGTCACACTTGCCAGCGAGAGAGCGTAATTTATTACTTGTAATTCAGGTTTCACAATCAATTACTTCATTGTTAAGGTGCTGCGGGTCCAGGAAAAGGTGAAGCCAGCGATGAAGATGACGACAATGAATTCTTTGATGCCATGGAGGAGGCACCTGAGTTCATCACCGTACCTGCAGACCCACAGTTCCACAAGTCAGTGCTCTCCAAGTCTCTCAGCCCACAGGCACATATGTACCAATTCATATGGCACTCTTACAAGGAAAAATATTTTTAGGCTTGAGTGCTGTGTCATCATGAGTGTTTGCTTTGTGTAGTAAGGTTTATTCTTCCCTGTTCATTGTATGATTTGTATTCTCTTTATCTGTGCTCTAGATCGATTTAATTGGTGACAGATTTATCGCTCTATGTTCCATTTCCTTGTGTCTGGATTTTGGCTTTTTATTTCACCTAAAAAATCTTCTCCACCCTGACAGAATCCCTTTATTTGAATCTCTTGCAGAAGGTCAAGCAGTAACATCAGCGGCTTCAACAGTGAAATGTGTCCTGATGATCAGTCGGTAAGTGTCTAATGAGACACTTTTCATACACCGAAGCATTTCAGCATGCTTTACACATGAATGAAATATAATGAAAATCAAAGATATTCAATTCATAAGAGCTGAAGTTACAGGTTTTAAAATGAATAGAAATGACAAAAGTGCATAGTGAAATTCAATGAAAGTGTTTCAAAATGAGTTTGTAGCGGTTAGAGGGGTAGAGCATGTAGTGTTAAAAAAGTGGACTGCGCCTTTAATAGCCACCGCACCAGCTTTAAGAGAGTTTTAGAAAAGCTTTAAAATCTTTCCGCGCAGGTCCATGCTGATTTCACTGTGTTTCTTTTCTAACATTTGGGGCAGCCAATAGGCAAGCCCCAAATGTCCACAGAGTCCTGGATGGTTCAAATGTCACAAGCACGGGTTGGAGAACGTTGGAGAAGTGTACAGATTATGTGGTTTATGTTCATAACTCTATATACAAACTGTCGTCAGAGGAAAATTTGGTCCCTGGAACTCTGTGTGAAGATAAAATGCTACACGAGAAGTTGAAACTGTAACGCTCCTTGTAGCTTTTTAGCTCCAAACAGTGTTCCAGGGACCCATTTTTTATTCGAATAAAGTTTGTGTATTCAGTTCAGAAAATAGAGCATAGAATTGTTTCACTTCTTCAAATTTCACCACCAAGTCTTCAAAGTGCACATTTAAACACAAGCTGAAAGAAGCCCCTTGATCAGACCATTGCAGTAAACTGGACTGCGTGAGAAGCCCCGTCAAAATGTTGCCAACCATTGTTTGCTTTACATTATTTTTTAGAAAGTTTTCTTGTAAATCTGCAGCTTGCTGGAAGGACTTAAGACTTGAAATATAATATAACTTTATAATATGCAAGCAAACTCCTGCACACTATCTAACTTGAGCCTCTGTAAATAGTATAACAAACAGAAGGGTCTGTACCTAAAGTGTCTTGAGAATACATTTGTTATGAATTGGATTCTTAAAACTAAAAGTGTTACAGTCGTTATGGGTCATTCTTTCTAAGAGCGGTGTAGCCCTGTATTTATAGACTCTCCTGCCTTTGCTTTTAGCTCAACGAGGAACCCCTAGCGATGAACCAGGAATCCCCGTCTCAGGACTTAGTACCCTTAAAGAAGAGGCGGACGCGCATCTCCGACAAACCCAACTACTCTCTCAACCTTTGGAGCATCATGAAGAACTGCATCGGCAAAGAGCTGTCCAAGATTCCCATGCCTGTGAGTATCTGTGCGGTGGTTACTTAACACTCATGCGGTCTTAGCCAGCATATAAAGGGCTTTTCACAGCCTCTTCTGCCAGCGCTTGGCTGCTCTTTTCATGTCTTTGTGTGGCTGCAAACAAAAGACGTATTCGCTATTTAATAAGCTAACCGCAGTGATTTAAGGTCACATTCTTCTGACACGAATGTCCTCTGATGACCCGGGTTCAATCAAAACACCAATCGTTTTCATCGTCCTCAGTACGAGTTTGACAGCATTCCTCAAGAGTCACCGGAGGTAAAAATATCTCTGTTGGCTTACATGATGAGTACAAAGACAGTTTGTTTACTTGGAAAACCTCAGAGACAAACCCTAGATACACACCTCTGACCATTATGCAGGTTTCTTTTTATTTAGAAGGGATATTTCAATCAACACACTAAATCTGCTCAAGCACGCAGATCGAGCTCTGTAGACATACGATGGCACTTGAACCAGACCTGTCGACTGCATTTACACAGCAGAAATACTAAGATAGTCTATAACAACAGTTCATATTTATCTCACATTCCTGCTGTCCTGTTTTGGTTGGCTTCAGTCTCAAAACCAAAAGCTGCACATCACTCAGCAGATAAAGCCAAAGCAGCATACACAGATTCAGCTCAAATGTAGAACATTAATTCCATTGTGCTAAATATGTGCAAATGAATATTTGCAGTGTATGTTGCAAACAAATGTACATTGATGTTGCTAATTGAAAACCCAATAAAAACTGTTAAACAAAAAAAAATGTAGAACATTAGAAAAACAAGTTGTAAAGTGCTGGATAAACACTTTCTTTAAAATCTTAAAAATCCTCCATAAAGTATAAATTATGACTACAAGAACTACTGTCCTCTGCTGAGTTATACAGTATATACGCATAATGATTTTACTCCCACTACAATAATCAAAGTACACATTATATCTGATATTATTATATATCAGAGAGTAACCTGTATTATCAGTGCAGAAAAGGCTGAACTGTTTGAGGTAGTACATAAATGCTGTGTCCATGGCATGGTTTGTCCACTAGGAGGCGCTGACAGGTTAATTTTCACACACCGATGTCCTGCTTGGCATCTAATACTCTAAAAAAAAAAAAAAAATCTGAGTGATGTGTTTAAAAATAGTTAAATATCAATTTAATCAACTATAATCAAACATTAAACTGTGACAGAACATTGAGTATAAAACAAGGTGTACATTTGGATGAAAACAAAATAGTCCTGTTTGGCTATTCTTCTTTAATGTCTGTGAACACGGGACGGTTAGAGATGTAGTTATAAAGGTCATTCAGACAATCATTTATGTTATCAAAAGTACGGCCCGATTGATGTGGGATTTTTGGGGCCGATATCGGGGAGGAAAAACAATCAGATACCAAAATATGGGCAAATATCTTTCTTAGATCTGTTTTGTATCTGTAGAGATAGACAGATATAGATATACGACAAGATGGTCACTCAACTGGAAAGCTACTGCGCTGATGTATGTGCATCAGCGTGTGACACTGGAGAGTGATAATGTTTGTTGTAATCCATATAGAACATTCTGCTGATAACAGCCTGTGATCTGTTAGTGTGATACAACGATGCTCAGATGAAATGCTGTTTAACTGCTGAATAAATCTAGTACCATCGGCGCATGTCTGCGGAAAAATGAGCTGATACCGATAGTCACTGGATAAGCTAGTGTCGGACGATATTATCGGCTGGCTGATTTATCGGTCAGGCCCTAATCAGAATGTATGAATATGTATATTATATTATTTGTATGTCTGAAGGAAAAATCAAGTCTGATTTTTTAAGACTTTCTTCTGTATTCACTTTCATTCTTTTGGAGGAGCTGGTCTTGCCGCCTGTGCTGTGTAGAAGTGAGCATGACTGTATGTGTGCTGGACTTCAGGAAGAACAGCCAATGCGTATGCTGGTGCTAATGGGGATCCTATTAAAGAAAAACTAGAGTCTAAATGAGACGATGGCAGATGCAGAGTTCCTTGAATAGGCTGGTAAACATCACTTTTAAAATGGTGGCTGCAACAAGGCTTGAAAACCAAAAAAACTGCATCTCACTTTAAACGAATGAATTCATTAGTATTGACTAGTTTTGTACCTGTGCTGGTACGTAACCCCTTAAACACATGTAGATTGTCTGCTGCTTCTGCCTTTGCTCCTTTAATATTAACACTTTTGAGAAAGGTTGACATAGTTTGAAACATTTTTAATAATTCTATCTGCAGTTGAAAGATCCTCCTCTCTTGAATGTGGTTGCTGGTGTGAGAGTGTGTGTTTGTGATGCACTGTGCTTCGTTGTGGTATGTTTGTTATGTTGTTTTGATTATTGGGTGCTGCTTTATAAGTGTTCCTTTTTTTCCCATGACGTGCTAAAGGAGGGCAGATAGATAGATTAGATAATATGTACGATAAATAAACCAAGTGGCAACATTTATGATTAATATCGCACACGATCCCTTTTACGGATAAAATAACTTTAATACATTATCTTGGGCACTCTTTGCAGGCTAAATGTAATGGCATCACAATAAGAAATGTCTGACATCAAATGACATTTGAGTGATTCTGCTCCTGGCAGGTGAACTTCAACGAGCCCATATCCATGCTGCAGCGGCTGTCGGAGGACCTCGAGTACCACGAGCTGCTCGACAAGGCCGCCAAGTGCCAGAGTTCCCTCGAGCAAATGTGCTACGTGGCCGCCTTCTCCGTGTCCTCCTACTCCACCACCGTCCACCGCACCGGCAAGCCCTTCAACCCTCTGCTGGGAGAGACGTACGAGCTGGACCGCCGGAGAGAGAGTGGCTATCGCTCCCTCTGCGAGCAGGTGAGGGGGGAAGCAGCACATAGAGACTGAAGGATTCTGTTAAGGAAGTGAAACTCCATTGACTCAGCAGTCATTGTCTCCTTTGTGTTCTAATAATTGTTCTGGACCTCAATGTGTCAAGAAAGTCACATCCATGAGTATAAACTAGTTTCCTCAAGAGAAGGTCAGTGTATTATACCTCAGGGTAAAAAGAGACGTGGTACTTGAACACACAGTTAAGGTGAAAAGACAACGGTGGGCTTTTTTTTTTTTTAGGTAAGTCAAAAAAGGAGTTTTAATGTTGCAAAACAAGAAACACAGTAATGCTTTTATTCATTAGGCAGGAAAAATACATCAAGTCGAATAAAATCCTGACTAATATGTTCTTTAAGCCAGCAAATCTGCTCAGCAGGAAGCTGCGGACATGGCTGTATTTAGAGCGAGAGCTTTAAAGGACTGGGTCAGATGAGTCACAAAGCGCTTTAAATTGGATTTAGCAAGTAGTAATTACCATTAAATGTTATTGTAGATGAGTAATATAATATATATAATAACAGGGTTTTATTTTCATACTAGACTGCTCTGTCATTGTCCACTTCACACTGAAAGTGGGTCTTGAGTGCGAGAGGGCTACAGAAAGAGGCTCAATGGCCACCAGTTATGTACCTGTTTGATGTGAAATGACATGCAACATGTCGTCTTTACCTTCCCTCACAGGTGAGTCATCACCCTCCTGCAGCAGCGCATCATGTGATCTCTGATCGGGGCTGGACTCTGAGGCAGGAAATCACTGTCGCCAGCAAGTTTAGGGGCAAATACCTCTCCATCATGCCCTTAGGTAAGTCCACGTGGTTTAGCACATAGAAAGCATGCCTGGTGATCCGCTGATTACGTACATGAGGGTGTGTTTCTAACATTAGACGTATTTCCTTAGGGTAAACACAAGGTGCACAAACCAATGATTACAGTGTTCTTTATTAAACCAACTGAGTACAGCTGGAAGAATGCAGCAGTCACACCTTTTGACTTAACAAAAAGTTAGCCAAGGGAAACCAAGCGAGGCTTTGTTTGCTTAGGTGGTTATGATTATCATCCCTTGTTTGCATGTCATCTTTGTTGGTAGGCACAATTCACGCAATCTTCGAGAAAGGCAACAATCACTACACATGGAAGAAAGTCACCACCACGGTGCACAACATCATCGTCGGAAAACTGTGGATCGACCAGGTGGGACTGACAGTTTGAACACAATGACACCTTCAAAACCCCGATTTTTTTTATTAACACCCCAGACCTTTAGAAACATATTATGTGCTCTGAATACAAGAGCCTTTAATTATTATGTCTAACTCAAAGACTCAGAAATAGGGTGGAGACAGGACATGGACAAACAATAAACGTCTCTGCCAGATTTAAACCCTAAAGCAGTAGTTACACGGTCTGCTGCAAACCATGTGACAGCCAGTCTGCCTGAGTGTATTTAAAGCAAATATAAGTGGTTCGATTAAAACTTTTCATTACAGATTATAAGCACTCCTATTGCCATTTATTTATTTATTTATTATCAACTAAGCTTGTAAATCCAGCGTTTGCGTCAGGCAACAACCACAAATTTTACTCACAGTGGCAAATGTAGTGCCTCAAGGACACATTTGTAACGAGGATACCTTTTTGAAAACAATGTTCAGAGTGAAAAGTAGTGAAAACATGACAGGCGGTGTGGTGTTAGTAACAGGAAACATGATATCAGATGACACGGGGACAGAGAGACGATGCAGCTATTGAAACCGTCCTGAATGTCACCCACACATGGCTCACCTGCAGCGCCTTCAATATTTACTCACGACTGTGTGTGAAACATTTGATTCTATATTTTGCAATATAATTTGCGACATTCTGAAACATCACTGTACATCTTTAAGCATTATTAACTCACACCACCTACCTAAAAGCTGCACTAAAGTATACACTCCAGAGTTTCTTTACATATACTGTTGTGTAGAGGAGTAATAGGATTAAAAATACTTCCATGACTTACATATCAAAGTTGATATATGGTGTAAACCCAAACTATGAGCTTATTGTTCCATAAAGGTAGTTACAGTGTCGAGGCCGAGTCGAGTTAGGTGATATTGAGGATGAGATACTTTTTCTGTTTTACTGTCCCATCCATGACAACATAAAGGATGTACCTTTTTTTTTTAGAAAAATGTCTTCCATTACCTTTCATTTCTTCTGGTTAGTTTATGAAAAACTTGAGTTTTGCTTTAGCAGAGGACAGCTTTTATTTCTGGAGCAGAGTTTAGCTGCAAAGCCTGCTGGGAGAAAAGACAAAATACACTATATAAAGGCACAGTATGTGAATACCGCCATTCTCTCTGCTACTCCACCCCTAACCCCTGGTGAACTCTTAGTAGTCAAGACGAACGATTGACTCAGACCTGAGGACGATGTATCCAAGTGTCATGACGTCTTTTATCACAGCAGCTTTCAGTAGCAGCTCCCACTGCCCTGTGCAGTGGTCTTTGACGTAACATCTGCTGTTTCCACGGCAACAACAAACATGCGTCCTGTTAAAACTATAAAATTAGGGATTTCTCTGGCTTTGATAACTGTTGGAAATATTAGAAGAGATTTAAGCACTCAACCACCAAAAAGATAAAAACATAGGTCAAGTCATTTTTTAACAATTTAGATGTTTAGGTGAAACAATTCTACATATATTAACCCTTTAAGACTGAGCTGTGAAGGGAACATGCAACTTTGTTATGTTATGAAATGTTGAGCCGCTGCAGCTGAATTTCTGGAGTCTTAAAAACCCACGAGGGTTGACCACTTAGTATTTTATTCATGCATACAATCATCAATCAAATCAGATCAAATCAATCAAAGTGTACAGTTGATCGTTAACTTAAATTGTTGCTCTTATTTGTGTGAATCTAAAAAGTGTATTTCTTTTTTAACCCTTTCTTTCTCTCTCTCTCTCTCTCTCTCTCTCTCTCTCTTGGTCAGTCAGGGGAGATCGACGTGGTGAACCACACCACTGGAGACCGCTGCCACTTGAAGTTTGCTCCTTACAGCTACTTCTCCAGAGACGTGGCCAGGAAGGTGAGGGGAAAAAAAAGCAAACTCGATGAATCATTCTCTCCTTTTTTATGTTGTTGCCTCTGAGAAGTCTCTTAAGTGTTTGTGTGTATTTACATTCTCACATTTCAACATTTGAGACCTGCCCATTTTAGTCCGGCTTTGAACTGATTTCTTTTTTAACCTTATTTATTCATTTATTCTACTTTTTGGTCTTTTTTAAAATCTGTATATTGGATTATTCTAGTTTACATTTCTGGATGATCTTTTGATGTTTTCCTAATGGTGCTTCCTCAGTTTGTCAGCTCCTTATTATGGAGTCTTTTATATATTTGACCATGTGGTAGTTTTTATAGTTTTTTTTTTAATTATGTGTGATCGATTTAAAGGGAAAACTCATCTTCTCTGATATTAAATTGTGTTAGTTTAAACCAATCCCCGGTTTATTCATTTGCCCTTTTCCGCCCTACATCACATCACCGGTCCCTGAGGCTGCCTGGATCGTGCTGCTTCATTTCTCTGTTAACCCTCTTCACTCGTCTTTCTTAAGGTGACCGGCGTTGTAATGGATAAGGATGGCAAAGCCCACTACGTGCTGTCGGGCACATGGGATGAGAAGATGGAGTTTTCTCGGGTGATGCAGAGCAGCCGCGGAGGGGAGAACGGCACAGAGGGCAAACAGAAGACAGTCTATCAAACCCTCAAAGCCAGAGAGGTGTGGAGGAGGAACCCTCTTCCGTAAGTACTGTCGCATGTACGCATGGCTGGGTGTGTGTGTGATTAAACCTGAGTCATATGTAATATCTAAAAATATTCTTGCCACAAGAACACAAATATTTACCTTGTTTGACTCTTTGTTCAGTTGATGTTGTTGTTTTGTCTGCCTCTCCCGAGAGGAACAGGTTCTTATTCAGAAACTATTTGAAAAGTCAAATATTTCACAACATTTGCATACGCAGAGGTTCCCCCTACATGACGCTGTACCTGGGTGATGGATTTGGCAGGTTGGGAGGGTGGCACATATCACAAAAATCATCCTAAACTATAAGTGTGATTCATGGATTTCAGCAGCTAATGGCTCATCATTTGCTCAAGGTGTAATTCACAAAGCATGTGGCTCATTATATTCAGGCTCAAAAACTGCCAACGCCTAACCCAATGTAAAAGTCATAGTTATAGACTAATTATGTTGATACTTTAAGGTCATACAGAGGGGGAATTGTTTTTCTGATCACTAGAAGTTTGCATGTGACATGATTTCTGTTACCACAGTCTCAGCAGACAGTTTCTGCTCCTCTCTTAACTGTTGGTGCAGTGTTTGTGAATTGGACACTGTTTTTGCGATGAGGCTGATTAACACAGAAAGAAGACTTTTTTTCTGCTTAATGAAACCTTCAAAAAATGTAAAAGAAAAAAACACTGGAATATGCTATGATCTATGTGACGCTCCAAAGACAGCAGCATGTTGTAAAATACTTTTAAGTAGAAAGAATCACTAAGTATAGGGGGGTAACTATGACAAAGATTGTTTAAGGCAGCAAACATCTCATTTTTTGAGGTTTACACTCACCAAAGAATTTGACAAGATTTAATTCAGACATAGAAATAAGACAGAGTCACACAATAATATAATTTCTTAATTAAAAAAAAAACATTATTTATTTATTTATTTAATTTTAATCTTTTATTTTTTAATTATTTTCAATTCTAATAAAGCAGCAACATGGATGTTATAATTCTGTCAGAGAAACCCTGTGGGGAAACTGTCCAAGTAGAACTGCTGCCTTTAATTAAACAATTTTAATGAGATTTTAAACTTTAACTCTGCACTGTAACTTTGAACTCTTTTTATGTTTTTACTTTATTTATTTCAATTAATTTCATTTTAATTCTTTTAATTTGAACATTTCTTCAGATTTAATAATCTCAGTGGTTTTTAAATGTTCTATTTTAATGTTTCTTTTCTTTCCTCTGTCATGATGCTTTTGATGTCTTGTGTGACGCACTTTGAATTGCCTTGTTGTTGAAATGTGCTGTACAAATAAACTTGCCTTGCCATGATGAATTTATGTGCTGCCTATAGAGGGTGTAGAAGCGTCACTTATTAGGAGTTATTCACCTCCACCTACCTGCCTACCAGTCATACCTCAGTCATGACTGTAGCTCTTTGAGGAAGTGTTTCCATGATGTGTTATCAGTACTAGGATGTGCAATTCAAGAAGAATGTTATTTTTGGAAGTCACTGACAATTATACAGATTTAGGAGTAACCACCCCCTGTTATTATCTACTCTGAAAAACTGATGATCACGGTATGATTTTAGCTGTCCCACACTCGTCCTTTGTCAGTATGCAGAGAGAGAATCTTTACTTTTTCACTACTCTTCTAATACTTCTAATTTCATGTCAAAGTATGTAGATTTATGGTGTGTTAGTTTTACTTTCACTTTTCCTCATTTTTTTCATTCTTTCGATGGAGTTCAATAGCGAATTCTTCAACACCTGGCACTAATGCTTTCTTCTTCTTCAGATTGCATTCTTATACAATATAATATTGGTCAAAATATATATTTAACCTTCTTAGAGGAAAGATTGCACAGATTAGCTAACATAAATGGCCAACAGGGCGTGTACAGCATACACGCGCAATGTAGATAAGCTAACATCTTTTGTTGTATTTGCCTCCCACAGCGACGGAGCGGAGACCATGTATTACTTCACTGCTCTGGCGCTGACCCTGAACGAGCTTGAGGAGGGCATGGCGCCCACCGACAGCCGGCGCCGGCCCGATCAACGCCTAATGGAGGAGGGCCGCTGGGACGAGGCCAACTCGGAGAAGCAGCGGCTAGAGGAGAAGCAGCGCAGCGTCAGGAGGGAGAGAGAGAGGGAGGCCGCCAGCCAACGCACCTCCAGCCAATCAGAAGAAGGTGAGGCTCAACCCTGTGCTAATGTTTGTCCTCTTTTGCTTGTATGTGGGAAAATCTTGTAATTTAGGGGTAAAAAAAATCTCTGTGATCCCTCTTTTCTCTTTCAAAAGCTGTCGAGGAGGATTCTATTACTGATCCCACCTTAAAATGCAAGTACTCCTATTTTTGCTCTTCAACGGCTTCCTCCTTTAATTTTGATTCATGCTCCAATCTTTTATCCAGATTGTCTTCTTTTATTTCCTCTCCTAACACAGTTTTTTCTCTATTTTAGGCGCACCTCATGAAAACTACCAGGCACTTTGGTTTGAGCGCTGTGAGGACCGCATCACAGGTGAGCCAGTCCATATCTATAAGGGAGGCTACTGGGAAGCCAAGGACCGGGGCAGCTGGGAAGGCTGTCCTGATATATTTTGACCTTAGCATCGACTGCAAGGTTCCCTGAAGAGACTGATCCATCAAAGCCGCCTGGTGGACGGCTTCCACCACACACGCTCCCTCCAGTGGCTCTCTGTTCTAAGAGATCTCCAGGACGGTCTCTGCTGTCTGCAACCGGAGGTGGGGCCTCCTTAATCCTGTTCTGGTTCTTGTCTCCTTAATGCTGTCACATATCTGAGATGAAGTTCTGCTGCTTTGACCCGGGTCAGGCAACAAGGTGAAATGGGAAGTGCTTCCAAAATCTACAGTAGCTGCTCAGTGAAAGTCTTGTTCATTCTCTCAGAGTAAGAGCAGAAGAGGTTTTTACGCTGATAACACCATGTGAGATAATGTAGTGTTCTTATTGTCATCCACAGCTTTGTGTGCTTTGGTTATAACTCTAAAAACGGGGTAAGATCTTGGTAATATATACATTTCTATATAAATATGTTTAGAATAATTTCATTTAACTGTCGACTGGTGGCCTTCAAGACCTTAGCGAGGATTTCTTGTTTTTCTCTCTGATTTAGTGTCTTAATGTAATGAAGTGAAGGTTCTACTGTGCTCGTGTGTATGATGCATATCTGCTCTTCCATCACTTTACTACTCTGCCTTTGTGCAGTATACTGTGTTAAAAAAGAAAAAGAAGAAACAAACGATTGTGGAAAATAATGGTTAAACCTCCATGCTGTTATTTTTTTGTAGTTAAGAGTCCCCCCCCCCCCCACCCACACCCATTCTCTACGCCTTAGAAATGAGCAAGCTGCTCATGCTTGTATTAAGATCACATCTGAGTGGATTTGACGCCGACGTTAATTGCTGTTTTTGTTGTACAAAAAAAATGAAACTTTGAGGAAATAGTTAAAAAAAAAAAAAAACAAGGTGCAAAATGCCCCCAAAAAGCTTGTTCCTTAATTATGGCACATTTATCAGTTAACGAATCAATCCCTTTTCACAGGATCGGAATAATGTTTGGTCTTTTCACAGAGGATAACGGAGTGTCATGGCAGTAAAATGGTTTTCAACAGTGTCATGTTTAATAGTGTTGAGGGTAACACATTCATATGAGCAAAGAAACAAGTGTTAATACATTATGCAAGTACATTTTGACACCAAATACATGGGATATAATGTGTGTGTGTGTGTGCGTGTGTGCGCCCGTGTGTGTGTGTGTGCGCTTGTTTGTGATATTCATAATTTTGTTTGTAAGTGTACTTAAAAATGAAGAATAAAGAAACAAAGAAGCATCGCAAATAACTATGATTTTATAAATGTATAGAAATTCATATTATAGTATTGATGACTGTAAGGTAGGATTTTTTTTTGTTTTTGTTTTTGGGGTTCCTCTCGCACTAATGGAAGAGGACTTTCTTCATTTTGAGAAAAAAGGGAGTTTCCAAACTTAACCCAGATGGGAGACATGACATTGTTCAGTATTTTGTATTAACAAAGAAAAATAATCTGTAATAAACAAATGCTGTGATGTCAAACAAAAAAATGATTTCATTACTGTGCTTGTTTATTTCCATTGATCCAACATATTCATCAGTTATTATTAAGGGAATAGAAGTTAATTGATTCTTTGACATAACGGGAGGACAGGCGCTTCCATTGGGACAACATGAGCTGTTGGTAAAATCTGTCAAAACATGCCGCCCTTAATTAATGGTATCATTGATTTTGCAATTCGTATACAGCGTACAATAGTTAATCTTACTAAAAAACAAAGTTGTCAAAAAAGCCTGTTGCTACGTAGCAGACTTCTTTGTTAAATTCCAAAATGTACCACAAAATTTGTATACATTGAGAAAAAAATAATTGACTTGAAGCATTAGGGGCAAAAGTAACTGTAACTGTAAGCTAACACATCAACACTTCAGTACTTGCTGACTCGCCATAGTCTGGTAAGAAATAGAAATTTCTACTACCCTTTAAAAATGTCCCATGAGCCTTAGCTGTACTGTGTGTTTACTGTCTATGGTTTACTGTAGATTAGCAAACATTAGCAGTCCTTACACTTTGCTACAGTGGCTGCCATGTAGCCACGTGCTAGCATAACTGTGAGGGTGCTAAAGTGTCCTGCAAAAATGTATATGTCGTTTATAGTTCCTTAAAAAATGTCAGGCAGCTTTAATAAACATTGTTTTATTTGCTTTAAAGTTAATTTAAAATTAATTTTGAGTGATAAACAATTCATTTATATGTGTTTGTTTTGGCCTCTGAAATCCATTCTTGTCAGGCTACAGTACAAAGCAGCACAAAATAACACAACAGAAGAAAAATACATACACAAAAGAGCTGTACATATCCAATAAATTAATCTAATTTAAAAAATAAATAACGCATGTCAGAGGGAGAAAATGCTGTGACCATTCTGAAAAAGTAGTATCTTTTTATTAAACAGTTTAGGATTAAATCTGTATACTCTTTAAAGCAAAAGCTGATTATAAACACTCTTTCTTTCACTGTACACACCACAGGCGCCTCTCTTGCTGTGTCATGCCAGCAGATTTATTTTCAGCCAAATGTCTGAAAGGCAGACTGGAACCTACCATCCTATACATGGGGCTGAGAGAGAGAGACAGGGAGTTGTGGACCTCACAGCTGTTGGGATGGAGGGAAGCCACCAATACATCACGTCACACTCAGGACACACCCTGCCTACGATACAGTGTGGTACAGTGCAGTGGACAAGAGGTGGTAGAGAGACGGTGAGAGTTTGCAAAAACAGGCGGCTATAGCCTGCACAGAGGCTGGGATGAGAATGCTGAATCAGTGAAACTGCATGAAAGCCTGGGAGAGGGTGGAAGAGGGTAAACGGTAGGGGAGAGGAAAGAGAAAGGTAACAGCAAGGGTAGACTGGGTAAGATGCCCAGTATGTTGCTTCGTCATTCATTTCCTCTCTTATTTTTGAATGTCGAGCTGAAATTTCAGCCGGTTTTCCCTCGAGCTTTCCTCTTCGGTTAGGAGACTTTTCATTTCAGAGCTGCTTTAGAGAACAGTAATTGTATTAAGTTTAAACCCGGAACTGCCCCTGTACAGTTTTCCAGCACAGCAGAAAGGCGAGGTAAGGTTACAAAAATCAATATCTCTGCTCTGTGTTGCACTGTTATCTACAATGTACCCACTGAAATCAAAACTGGAGTGACTGATACATGACAAAAAAAGAGGGGAAAACGTGTTTCTTTTGGTATCATTTGAAAGTACTTCATACTGATCAAAAAGTGATGCAATTAGTGTATGAACAGAATGACAGGAGGATTTGAGAAAAAAAAAACGATGCATATTTTGTGGCATATGACTTAAAATCTCTCCACCTTTTCCACTGTATCTCTGCCTGCTTTCAGTCAGATGGAGGTTCTGTGTTTGCCAAGGTTGCCCCGGGTCGCGGTGTGTGGCGGTACCCATGGCAATGAGCTGTCTGGGGTGTACTTGGTTAGAGAGCTGCTTAAAGCGAAGAAGCAGGCGTTGAAGGAGGAAAAAGAGGAGAAACCACTGTCAGTGCTGATGGTTCTGGGGAACCCAAAGGCTGTGCAGCTCTGCCGCAGATATGTTGACACAGATTTGAACCGCTGTTTCACCCATGCCATCCTTAAGTAAGGAAGAAGTCAGAGCTTATGCTAACAGTTATGTCGTGTGCGGTGAGTGGCAAGCTGATTTGTTCTCTGTCTCTCAGTTGTCCCTTGTCAGACAGGCCACCCTACGAAATGATCAGATCAAGAGATCTGAACGCCTTGCTGGGTCCCAAAGGAACTCGTGAATCGGTGGATCTTGTTTGCGACCTTCACAACACCACCGCCAACATGGGATTGTGCTTCATCGCATACTCTGACTGTGACTGGATCTGCCTGCACATATTCAAATACCTGCAGGCAAGTACTTACATTCAAGAGAAAAATCAGTAAACCTCACATGTTCAATAAACTTCCAAGAAACAAATATTTGATATTAAAAATCTAACCATGCGTGATGAGTTGCTGGGATTCCAGGAAATGGCTCCTAATTGGTTCTAGTCAAACTTTTAGGTATTTCTACTAGTTCGAGGAACAGTTTATCCTTGAGGGCCCCCTTCAGCTGTGTGGTTCCTCAAGGCTCTGTTTGTGGGCCTGCACTCTTTCCCCTATGTATAATCCCACTGGGCCCTTTCATTAGTAAGCATGGAATCCACTGGTAGCAGCTATATCTCATATAAAAGTAAATGGCATGCAGCCTTTAAAGACTCTGTTAGACTCTATCAAGAATATTTTTATCTTGATTTCCGCCAGGGAACATGATGACTTTTCTGAAAGTTAACCTTGTTTTCTGTTGCCTATGTCAGCAAAGCATTTTAAACAGTTCTAGTTGTTTGAAATGTACTATATTTTTGATAAGGCTTAATTTGACTCAACCATGCTTGAAATCTAAAGTTCAGTTTGATGTGTCACTCTAGATGCAGCTGCCCGACGTACCAATGAGGTACATCCATTTCGACGTCTCTAATAAAGAATCATATTCTCTTGATTCAGTAGGAAAACACGGCTTTGGTAAGTTTTTAGCAGAACACCAACTTGTTCAAAGCATTTGAACGCTTGATTATCTGCAATATTTGACATCTAAAATTCATTTTTTTCTACAGCCATGGAGATTGGCCCCCAACCCCATGGGGTGGTGAGGTCAAACATCTATACAGCGATGAAATTAGGCGTGCAGCACATGATGGATTGGATCCATTTCTTCAACTCAGGTGCAAATGAGTTCAGGTTCCACAATGGGTATTTTTGGCCTTGCTACACTATTAACAAATGTTGAAGCCCTTTTTTTTCTTAAAGCCCATGTTTGCTTCTTTTGCTTCTTTTTCAAGGTACTATTTTTGAAGGAGGACTTGTGGAGGTGTTCACCATGGTTAAAAACATTGACTACCCAAGAGACAGTGAAACACGCAACATCACCGCAGCCATTCATCCTCAACTCCAGGTACGCTCTGATAAAAAGTGTGGCCTTAAGATTTAATGAAAGAAGTTGATCTTTGTAGGACTAAATAAAGGCCAATTATTTCCTTATAAATAGCCAATGACCATGCCAATGAATTACAGGTCAGCTTAAATAACATAATTAGGCCTTTTGTCCCAAGAGAAAAAATATCGCCTTTTGTTCACATGCATTTCACACTGTGCCAGGATGATTCATATTTAATAACCTGTCTTTAACCTTGCCTGCTGTGTATAGAAGATTTAAATTTCTTTTCCAGTAAGTGTTTGTATGCGTGCGTATGAGGTGTCATTTTCTTTGTATTATTAAACCATGACCATGTGCAGTCTGAATGTTCGGAAGGCAGGGTGGGGCCCTTTGCTTTAGGATTGTTCATAACAAGCACGTTATAGACAATGATGTCCACAAATTGTTTTACATGCCATGGCATCCTGTAAATCAGTTTACCATAAACTCCACTGGATTACATATTGGCCTGATTATGTAACATTTCTGATTATTTTCCCAAGATAGGTTTTAGAAAGAAATATGTAACATGATATTTATTACAGACGAAAAAAGAATCATATGTTCAATCGGTACATTTCCAAAAATAAATTTTTGCAAATTTTAAAGTTTAATCAATTAGGTATTTGTAGTCAGTAGACAGTGGCGGAGTGTGGAAATTGGAAAATTTCAGTGTGGAAATTTGTAGAAAAGGTCACATCAGGGGTCACATCAACAGCATTAAAAAACACCCTTAAAATAATGAACATGTGTTTTTTTGATCCAGTAAGAACATAGGCTTTTAGGTTACTAGATTATATGTACTGAAATGTACATCTGCTTGTTTAAAGATGGAATAAAAAATGACACACAGCCGTGAATGAAAAATGAAAACATTGTGAATGTGTGAATAGTGATCCCACTGCAGTCTTGACATGTGACTGAAGAGTAGAAATGGTTGGATTGAAATGAAAGATAATAGCGCCTTATAATGATAATGATAAGGATTTTTGTAACTTCCGTGACTTGCATGACTTGCAATCCTTCTAAAAATAACTGGCTTTGTGAATTAAAAAAACCAAAAACATTTCCACTTACACGGAACTGTAAGTGATCTGTGGTGATGTCAGGGATGTGGGTTTGAGATGTTTATCACCAATCCTGAGACTCACAGAGTTGTGGCAGTATTGCATTCCTGCAATCCTGCCCTACTTATTATATTTTTTTATTCAGTACATTTGTGAGGGACACCCAGGTTATTACTAACATTAGATATAATGGCAAGTGTATATTATTCAGTTGCTTTGTAGGTAGATATACAGTAAGAGGGATTCAACTCTCATATCTGTAAGAAGTGTAAAACTATAGCATTGCTAAAGCTCTGAAGTGGTTAGCTTAAATGGTGAACTAGGGACAAGGGGTTTAGCTAACATGTTGGTCTCCAGTCAAGGTTCATAACTTAACAACTACCCAAATATCTAAAGCTCAACAGGAAGAGTAGGAGAAACAGGGAAGCCTTTACACATACTCCATGTTATCCTCATTGCTAGCATAGCTATCATAACAAACAGAGAGCAATATAGAACATATTCCAATTGCTAGCTTAGAATAGTATAACAATTTAGGCTAGCCCTGTTTAAGATATATATTTAGGTACATAGGCTATAGGCCTCATTGTGAATGGTTAAACATTTAAAATCCAAACAAAATAAATGCAAACAAAACTAGTTTAAAACCTCAAAGCTGTTGTTAAACCTAATCTGTAGAGGTTAAAAGACAAATTGTAAAGCTCACTGTTATCGCTACTTAGCATTCAATCTATAATTGTTTTCTCTTTCCCACAGGACAGAGACTTCTGCCTGCTTCACCCGGGAGACCCGTTGTTCCAGACATTCTCAGGTGAAACACTGAGTTATAAAGGAAAAGAACCTCTTTATCCTTTCTTCATCAATGAATGTGCTTATTACGAGAAGGGCATCGCTCTCTCCCTCGCAAGAAAAAGGCGTGTGATCATTCCTGCAATCCGGGTGCAGACAGAGGAGGAGCAACAGGCTAACGAAGAGAGTTTTGCATCGGAGGAAGAAGATTGAGGATGGACTTGACATGATGAGACTGACGTGACCATTAATTCAATTTTACAAAAAGCGTTTATTGAAACGACAGCTGATGATGGACTAATCATAAATACACTCGCATACTGTACAGTCACACAAATAATATTTAGGTGGAAATTTGTCATGGTTTCAGGTCCATAGAATGAACAACACATTCACTGTTGACTCACACAATTACAGTCATTTAGTGTTTACACTATAGAGGATTCAGGGATAGAACAATTTCTTGAATTAAAATACTGAATATGCAAAATACATCTTGTTCATCATAATACCCATAAGACCACACACAGTGCATCATTTTCAGACATTCTTTAGTTTTTTGAAACCGTGAAAGGTGGTGCTTAATATATTACAGACATATAGCATGGCTTTTAGGGTTAAAGCGATTCTTTTCTAAATGTATTTTTATTTTATTTCATATACATTGTCTAAAAAATATATATTCACGACTGATCACTCCAGCAATATTCAGGATATGTTCAACAATAATTTAAGTGCAAAAGAATACTGTTGTTTATCACCATATGGCCTTTGAATTACATTCATAATGCCTTACAGGGAAATACGCTTTCCCTTAGATCCTGTTGAATGGAAATGACATAAATTAATAATACACAGAGGAACTCATTAAATAAATAATACAACTGAGATAACAAAGGATGAGGAAACCAATGTATGTAAGGACAACAAAACGAGGAAAGTTCACGACAGTTTTGACAAAATGTCCACCTTTGGGTTTTTTTTTTTTTTAACTACAAAAGCCTAAAAAATGAATCAAAATGTTACAAATATGCTTGAAAATAACAAAGAAAGCAATACCATGGGTGAAAAAAAAAATTATAAACAAAGTCTGACCTGAATAATGGCATGAATAAATAAACATCACTTAAAAAAAGGGTGTACCAGATCAATTATAACAGCATGTATAGTAACAATCAATGCCAATCTCCCTGTACTCCTTACTAAAGCCTTCTTTCCCTGACTTTGTTTTAAAGCAGCTGAAGTGAAAGACTGACTACACAACAGCACTCTTATGCAATAAACTTGAACTAACAGTGCTGCAGTTTCACAGAAACAAGCTCAGGGTGTGTCCAGTACATCGTACTCCTACAGCAAGGTGTTTTTGATAATCGAACAAAGGGGAAATGTCACCACACCCATCAGTAAATCTGTAGTTTGAAGGTAAAATTGAATGGGAGCGCATGTGAACTGTCTATAATTACTCCACATGGCGCATGAATGCTGTGTGTGAACAGCTGCGGGTACAATCGGTCACTGAACCTGTTAATCGTAAGCTTAATATTCTCTTTTAAATAAGTTTGGCTATCCATGGGAATAGTTAAACCTTGCTATATCATTCAACCCTCTCAGGTTTCTTGCCCTCTTACAGCTTTTAGGCATCTGATTGAATGCATTTCTAATTGTTAGCGATTAACTAAAGGGTACTATTTTCTTGAAAAAAATATTTTTCAATTGTGACCCCCCCCCCCCCCTTATTCAGAACTTGGAAGAATTTTTTGATAATGGAACTCAGATAAGCTTATCATTTTCAGCTTGCCGTTAAGTTTCTCTGACCATATGCTGCAATCTCATCTCAACATCTTTCTCAACCTTTTTGATAAAAAATTCCAATAACCCTTAACCCTTCCTTAATCTTTTAATGCAGCAGATAGGGTCATAACCATAGAGCGCCTGCACTTTAATCTATCAGAGGGCAAAACACATAGATTAACCCACATCCCATTCCTCTGAGACCATTATAAAAAAAAAAGCATCTTGTTGTCTGAGTGGCATATTTCATCAGGGCAGGAATTCACTGCAGAATCGCAGTCTATGCCACCCTGTAGGCGGTCATGCGGTAGTAGTTCTGACTATGGCTGCGGGCCGCCCACACGAGCAGTGCAGCGGCCATCATGTGGAGCGGAGAGGAGATGAGGGCCAAGTAGAGGGACCAGCCCAGGGAGCCATCCACCTTATCAGGCAGCATTGACACCCTGTGGAGCAGGTCCATCCCAGCCAGGTAGCAGCACACTGTGGCTAAGGTGCAGAGACCTGCAGGGCACAAAATCAGGGGACTCCTTTAGATTATTGTTTTGAAACATACATTTCATGTTAAACCTGTTATAGACTTTATATCTGCTCACCATGGCGTGTTAACATGGTCTTCAGACATTATCATGAAGCTCAAATTAGGCTCTCAGCACAGCTAGCATGATTGTACAGTTTAGTGCCCTCTTTCAATAAAAAGGGTGTTTTCTAATAGATTCATGAAAGTTTCCCTCACCAAATTAAGATTTCCTATTTGCTACTGCACAAATTGATCATTAGGAATAAACTTCATTCTGATTTTGACGTGTTACATACTGCACATGATTTTTTAAAAATGTATTTAATTGTGAGTTGGTGCAAACTGATTCTTAGATGTAGTTGCTTGATAAACCATCATATCGACTTGAACAGTACAGATCTTACCAGCCAGCAGGTGAAGTATCCCTATGCCGAGGGTGGGGGCGAGGCTTCGGCAGAGGCAGGCACAGAACCCAGTCAGGCCCGCCAGCACCACCAGACCCAGGGACACCAGCGGCAGCAGAAACTGGAACCTCCACAAGTCTTTACGTACATGCAGACAAAGAAAGTAATGAGTCAGTGTGCATCAAAGCTATCGATTTCTTCATCTTAATCCTCCTTTTAAACATGACAGAAGAAACTGCCCTTATTAGGGACCATGTATTATTCAATATCACATATTGTTCATACATATTGTATTAGGCAGAGAAGAGGCTGAATCTGTTACAGATTTTACACAAAGCTTTATTATTAGAATAACCTGTTGTGACGAGACTTACATGTGCGCAGCATGTCCTCTCCACTGTTGTGGTTTCCGGGTTCTTTATACTTGGGAGTGAACTGCTGAGTTAGGCTGAAGCTTCGACACTCCAGCGCCATCTTTGCATCTGAAAGACGAAATTAACACAAAGACCCTGTGTCTGAGTCTTGTATTCATCCAGCTACTTTAAATCACTTAAAATGAAAAAGTATTTTAAAAAAGAAATTCTGGGCTACATTCTTGAAGTTTTTCTCATTCAGTGGAACCACTGCAGCAGATGATTCAAGTCAGTGCTTCTCAAACTTAAGGGCCCTTAATTCTGTCATGCCCCTCCTTGAATGGGGGAAAATATCTGTGACCCCCCCCCCCCACCAAATCAAATTTGTGACTGACAGGGCCCAGTTTAACTTTAATAAAAATACATCCTTTTCATTTCACTATAATGTGTGTGTGCAAACACCCAGAGGAATAGCAATTATTTCCGCTTTCTATCAACAGCGTCATATCAACTTTAACTACTCATGATATAGCCTAATAGTTAAAAGATGTCAAATCAGATAACTGTATAAACGATGACTGTATATATTTTACTTTAATTCTTATATCGTATACTTTTTTAAATTTTTTAATCTTGTTAATATGTAGGCCTATAGGCTACATTTTTTAAACTTTAAAATGTCACACAACAGAGTGGCTTGATATAAATCTTCTCAGTTTAATCCGACTCTGTGATCTTTAGGGACCACAAGATCACACAGAAATTTAAAGAAGGCTACTAGCTGCTTGTTGTAACACAGCCCAAATAGTTGATTTTAACATACATCTGATTGGGCAAATAGCCAACCATATGTTGTGATTTTGGAAATCTCAAGTGGGGAACATGTTGAAATGAAATGTAAAAAAACGAACAAAAACCTTTAAGTGAAATGAGTCCCTTCATCTGACACCTTCCCCAAGCAATTCCAGGAGTGAATATAATCAAAGAAACAGCTGATGGTCCTGTTTGCTTTTGTAGGTGATAAAGAATCTTCAGAATTAAATTGAACTCTGATTCATAACCAGCTGAAATCTCCTCACAGGAGCCTTAAGAACAACATGCATGGCGGAGAACGTGACGTAGACTTGGTGATCAATCAAAATAAACAGAATGAACCCGCAGTACATAAGAGCCACAAAGTAGAGCTAATAGCACCAGTAGCCCAAGGGTTTAAACAGCTTATATCTGGGGAATGAATGAGCCACATCTGATGGCATCCACCTGAGACAAGGTGTGGCTCATTCTGAAAACACTTCTTTACAGTTTGGATTACTCATGCGCCTGTAGAAGAAGTGACAGAGCAGTGTAATTGGGCAGCTTATGACAGCTGTATAGGCTACATACCTGTTTCTTTGTACCAGTTCGCGTTGGCAGGGACGAGCACACACCGCCACCACAGGCCCACAGTCCCATTGAGGCGGAACAGTGTGTCGCTGTAGGTTTTCTCATCAAACTCCCCATCCATGAACTCCTCATACAGGGAGCGCAGCTCAGACACGTTGGCCTCTCCTCGGACGGTGGGGCTGCTGTACTGGTACCAGTGCTGCGTCCCGACGGCCACCGACAGATACACAGTGGCCAGTATGCTCAGCACACAGGCGATGACCAGAGCTGTAGCGTAGCGGTTGTCAACCATTGTTCACCGATCAAGAGACGCGTCAAAAGGGGATTAAGTTGACGCAAGCGGTCGACTCGTCGCTCATCAATGTCGACAAATCTGCGATGGTTCTTGTCAAAAGCCCTGGTCCGAGTCACACTGACATCGTCAAGGCTGCACAATATAGCCTAGTGTACTGCACAATAGAGAAAGACAACATCCTGTGTTAATGTTTGGCACTCATCCCCAAACCTGTCCCAACAGTCAGCGTCAGCAGCCCTACAGGCCGGGTTGGATGCGCCATCTGTTCCCTTGTCCCACTTCCACAGATGGTGGTTGGCCAGACGCTGCAGCAGATATCACACACACAGCAAGTCCGTCAATTCCGCACTAAGACAGTGAAATAGGCCGGTATTATTATAGGAAACGATGTGCTCCAATAAGCATCAGACTGCAAGTGCAAATTGGTTCTTTTGTCTTGGAAGGCAGGCTAACGCCGGTTGCGCCCAGGATGAAGCGAATTGTAAACACACTAATCCATGCGTTTTCCGTTTCCGGTTCGGCTGATCATCAGGGCTACAGTAACCTGCATGTCCTCATGTTTTCCATCGATGAGACCGAGAGAGCAGTGAAACACAAGGCGGGGGTCGTTAGAGCAACGTGCAACACTGGGGAAGTACGTTTTGGATTTTGTAGTTCACATATTGTTATAATAACAATACTGGTACTAGTTATAATAGTAATAATAATAATTATTATGGTAACACTTTAAATTAAAGGTGCACAAATGTGAAAGAAATTGGTCCCTGGAAAACTGTTTGAAGATAAAATGCTAGGCGAGGCATTATGGTGGGGGGCTCGCAACATTGAAACCGTAACCATTGGCAACCTCCGGTCTTGAAAGATTAAGTCAATACGGAAATGCAAAATCCTGCAGTTCGTTGAGTGTCCGCTTGAGGCTGGCTCCATGCAGGAGCCCCTGAAGTCACTTACACACCACAGCCGAAAAATCCTATTTTTACAGCAGAAATGAACATGTTTGCAGCCTGGTACAACAAACTCATAGGTCCGATTAGTTAGTGTGATCATGGGCACACACTGTACGGTGCGTAGCTGACATGACTGACAGGCTCTCGGCCTATTGTTAGGCTGACTGAAAGTTAGGCTGAGGCGGGATTTCTGGAACCCCCTGGCGTGCGTCACTCAGGCTTCGTCCATTAATATATACCCTATATGAGGAGGGTATTGAGCTCAAACTCTTAGTTAATGGCTTATTAGCAATCAACTGTGGTCATGTAGAATACTGTATTTATAATTATTTAATAATGACTAATAAGCAGCAAGTATGCTACTAATTAGCATGGTTATAAGCAACTAGTTAGTGAATATTGGGAACTGAGTTACCACAATAATAATAGTAATACTACCACTACTAAGCCTACTACTACTACTACTTATAATAATCCATCCATCCATTATCTATACCACTTTTCCCGTTGCGGGGGGCTGGAGCCGATGCTAGTTGTCATTGGGCGAGAGGCGGGGTACACCCCGGACTGTTTGCCAGTCAATCACACGGCTGACTTATAGAGACAGAGAACCAGCCACACTCATTCACACCTATGGGCAATTTAGAGTCACCAATCAACCTAAAAAACATGTCTTTGGACTGTGGGAGGATGTGCAACACATGGGAGAACATGCCAACTGCACATAGAGAGGTCAGGTCCGACTGGAATTCGAAGCAGGAACCTCTTCGCTGTGAGGCAACAGCGCTAACCACTGCACCACAGTACAGCCCTACTTATAATAATTATAACAATAATAATAATAATAAATAACATAGTTAAAATTGTAAAAGTTGTATTGCAATATGGTGCTCCATTTATTTTTGGGAGAGGCCTCATTTTTTTCTTTCCTTTTTTTTAAGTGGTCGCAAATTTAAATATTAAGTTTTTGATCTATTTTTGTCCTGCAGTTAGTTGGACAACAGAGTAATAATCAGAGATATCACTATAAACTTGACTCTATTTCACTTCCAGCTTAAAGCAGCAGCTCTCGATTGTTGTACAGATTTCCTCTTCCTTCTTGCTGTAAAACAAACAAATTCCTCATTTCTATTAGTGAAAGATAAAAAGTTTACAATTATAAATGTACTCTGTGTATAGTCATACACATTTGCTTAAAAATGCCAAATGGAAGTTTTGATACACACATCTCTCAACATGTTTGTTTTGTATTGAGTAAAAAAAAAATCTTATATCCAAAGTAAAATGTGCACCACTCCTATTTCTCTCTTTCTGAGCGGACAGGTTTCACTGACACAAGGATGACTGCAACAGACTGACTGCAAGATATTATTGTGAAAATCGATTATATAAAACTACAAGCATTGTTTATAACTGTAGTGTCCTTTTTTTAAGAAATCCGGAAAATAGGCAGGGTCAGTTTTTGCCTGTGACCGGACCAACAAAGACATCAACATTTTAAACTCTAAATCTAACTGTCCTTTTTAAGTTCTAACTGGTGTTTTAAAGCTTGTTTGTCTTTCTTCAGAGACTGGACCCAGGAGACCAACAAACTGAGTACTGAAAGCTTTATTCATCTTTCTCAGAATCCAAAGCAGTGAGCCGCCTGCAGACGACTCACCAAGACAAAGAATATCCCACAATATATACTTATTTTGCTGAGGGCGTGAAGATGGTATCCGCCTGCTCCACCATTAGATTCTCCGACTTCATGAAATACAGGCTTCATGTCTCTATCTATGTCCCACGCGAGCTTGACAGCTCTATCTATGTCCCACATGGGCTTTATAGCTCCAACTATGTCCCACATGGGCTTCATAGCTCCAACTATGTCCCACATGGGCTTTATAGCTCCAACTATGTCCCACATGGGCTTCATAGCTCCAGCCATACCCCACGTGGGCTTCACAGCCCCAGCCATGTCCCATACATTGCCACATGCTATTTTCAGAAGTTAGCAGTCAAAAAACCTACAGCAATGTCATGTCTTCTTGATAAATGGGCTAAATATCTGGCCAACCATCTTGTGACCAGACATCGACACACCAACATAACATGTATGTCAGGTTTTCTTGGAATGATGGTCGTTTTTCTTGTATTTTTCCCTCCTTCACCTCTCGTAAATGTCAGGTTAGCCTAAGATTTATTACTTAATTACCCCAAAAGCGAGCTTGTATGAAACTTGAGACCTCACATTTTTTAGACCATGCAAAACCTCAACGGATTACCTAAAGCTTCACCTACATTGACGGATTTCACTTTGTAGGCTCAGTTTGAATTCATGTACACATGTGCCTTTGTGCATTTCATCCTTAGTTGATTATGTTATGTTTATAATATGCAACCCTCACACTATTGTTATTTATTTATCTAACTTGCATAATATGTGTCTATTAGTTCATTATTATACTGAAATACTATTATGATTATTCATGACCACTCTATATAAATGTTGATTATAAGGAACATAAATACATGCCTTCAGGTGGGACACTACATAATCTATGCTCAAATAAAAGCTACTGACCATATAGATACCTTGACACACTCTTTAACAAACCAACATTTCAAAAATCAAAAGACAAAATATAATTTCTTCAAAGAGTTTTTATTCTGATCATGGTAAACTTTCTGACAGGTATAATACAAACAGCAAAAAGTCTCACAGAATACAGCTATGCAGTATTACATAAATATAATTTGAATAAATAAGAAAGTTGACAGTGCATTGTTTTTGAATAGATATCCCTTAAAAATAATTGAATACATTAGTTAAGGGGTGTGCAGCTTGAGATGTGTTCCTTTAAAATGTTTAAAGACATTTTTCTATCTATAATAATCCTGTTGAAGCTTAACATGAATTTTACATTTATTTGTGAATACAGACAGATTTAAATTATTATAAGTTATAGTTAAACTTGTACAAAGTTAAATTAGATGAAGACTACCAAAATCCACTTTGTATTCTACCTTTTCACAGAAACATCAACAATTTCTCTATCTGCTCATGTCAAACTAAAGACTTAAATACAGTTCAGGCAGAAATGAGAGTGATTTTACAGTTTTCTTTTCAGTGTGGCTGGTTTTACCTGTTTGGCAATCAAAAAAGACAAGACTCAACAAGACAGCATGAGTTACTCTCACTAGATAATTTACAGTACACAGTAAATCAAGACACAATTGTTCATGAATAGTGCAATAATTTTCTGATATCCTAGAGTTAAATAGAAGTGATGTTGTATTGTATTGTTGATAATTCTAATGATGATTCAGTGGACCAGATGTAGTCATTCTGTTCGGCCCAGGGTCCTGGACCCTCCCGGATATACACGTTCAGTTTCAACAGACAAATCTAATCCACTCTCATAACTAGTAAATGGTCAGTGCAAAGTTCAATTTATAGTGAGTTCATCCAAAGCAAGGTTGACGACAATCTTGGATATTTACTCACAACGCAATCAGTTTTCATACCAGTAATGGCAGTCCTGTTCTGTTTTAATTGGTAATCAATGCTGATGCTATTGCTGGTTTGACAGTAGCCATGACAAGGGTACCAGACACAATGCAGTGAGGAGACTGATCTTGTGACTTATTCCACTTGAAGCTGTAAATGAGGAGAAAATGAAAACATATTAGTTGAATAAACACTTTTGAAAATGGATACATTTTGGATCAGGCAGAGCTGAATATTTCTTACATATGCCATTAATGGTGATAGAGGTTCCTTCAATGTCAAAGCCAACTACAGTTGATGAAACATTGACCAAAACTTCTGCAATCTGAGTGCCATTAGGAACAAATGTGCTGAGAAATGCAAGATTCATCAAATTGACGATTGATCCATTTCTGCAGAGGGAAAGGAAATAATATTTTGTCAGATTCAAGTTCAAGATAATAATCTAAAATTGTAACTTGGTCATTGTGAAAAAGTACCTAAAGCCGGTGACGTCCAAAGACCTGAATGAGGATGGAAATGCATTTCGAAACTGAGGTTGAAGCTGCAGAAACAAAAACAAAAATATTAAAAAACATGCAATATATTCAATGCAATATTTTGCCTTAGGTCACCTCACTATGTGTTGGATAAGATCATTGTGATCAGAAAATCAAATAAATTATAGGTTTCTTGAGTATGAAGATTTGATTGTGATGTCTGGGACGCACCTGTGTCTTTATCATTGAAGCTCGGTTCTGAAAAGCCTGGGATGATGTATCCAGCAAATCAGTTGTAAAAGGGATGAGAACAGATCTGAAAGTCACGTTTACAACTATATCTGACGCAGAAGTAGGTGCTGCAGTGGCTGGTGCTGCAGTGGCTGGTGCTGCAGTGGCAGGAGCTGCAGTGGCTGGTGCTGCAGTGGCAGGTGCTGCAGTGGCAGGAGCTGCAGTGGCTGGTGCTGCAGTGGCAGGAGCTGCAGTGGCAGGTGCTGCAGTGGCTGGTGCTGCAGTGGCTGGTGCTGCACTGGCTGGTGCTGCAGTGGCTGGTGCTGCACTGGCTGGTGCTGCACTGGCTGGTGCTGGTGCTACAGTGGTTGGTGCTACAGTGGTTGGAGGTGCAACTGGAACTGGACCGTCTATGAAAAAGTAATTATAAGGCAATAAGTTAATGATCATTTGTGCCCAGACCAAGAAAATTTTCTTATCAGAGTTTATATCAAACTGACATTGGTTTCAAATTCAAAAAGCCTACAAATACTAGTCAGAGTGAAACATTTAGTAATGATAACTTACCAACTACTGAAACTGCATTGGCATTAAAGCTCACATCGCCATTATTGTTATCATTTGCAGCTTGAACAAGAGTTTGAGCAACATCACTATTCTGTGGGAGGTCTTCAGCTGGAGTAGTTTGGTTAAAAGTAATTCCAAGATCCACTTGAACTCCATCAACTCGTGTCTGAACAGCACTGTATAATGATACCAAGTGGGACAACACATTAGGTTATTCTGTTGCTGACTGATAGAGAAACATAGAATGTGAAAAATGTCATGTAAATGTAAAAGTAAAAATCCTATATACAAATAAATGGCTTTTTATCCACGTCAGAAAAAACATATTTTACCTGAAACCATTAACAGAGCATTTGACAAAGCGGGCACCATATTGTCTTCGGTATATCTCATTACACTGAAAAAAGAAAGAATAAGATATTAGGACCTTCAGTTGGTTTAGCCACAATTTTCCTCGATTCAAACTTTACACAAATACAAATAAACAGACAGAGGATTCAGATCTACACAATGTTATAATATAAATCCCTCTCTTTGGTACAACATGCAGTCATAAAAATTCAAGACATCTTAAAAATACTTACTCTTGGTACAAGTCGTCTTTCAAGATCTTGGTATTGAGCACTGCTGGGGTCTGTAAGTGCATCTGTAAATGTTTCATTTACCAACATAACTTGAACCCTATAAACAGGTGCAGCTGCTGTGGTGGTTGTTATTGGAAATGCTTGGGCTGTTGTAGCAGCTGTGGTTGTTGGAGCTGCAGTGGAAGTTGTTAGAGCATTTGTGGTGGTTGTTGGTGCGGCTGTGGTTGTTGTTGGGGCTGCAGTGCTGGTTGTTGGAGCAGCAGTGATGGTTGTTGGGGCGGCTGTGGTTGTTGTTGGAGCTGCACTGCTGGTTGTTGGAGCAGCAGTGATGGTTGTTGGGGCGGCTGTGGTTGTTGTTGGTGCAGCTGTGGTTGTTGTTGGTGCAGCAGTGGTGGTTGTTAAAGCAGCTGTGGTTGTTGTTGGTGCAGCTGTGGTTGTTGTTGCTGCAGCTGTGGACGTTGTCGGAGCGGCTGTGGTTGTTGTTGGAGCAGCTGTGGTTGTTGTTGGAGGTGCTGTGGATGTTGTTGCAACACTTGGGGTGGTTGTTGGTGCTGCTGTGGTGGTTGTTGGTGCAGCAGTGGTAGTTGTTGGAGCTGCTGTGGTTGTTGTTAGAGCTGCTGTGGATGTTGTTGGAGCGGCTGTGGTTGTTGTTGGAGCGGCTGTGGTTGTTGTTGGAGCAGCTGTGGTGGTTGTTGGTGCAGCAGTGGTTGTTGTTGGAGCAGCTGTGGTTGTTGTTGGTGCAGCAGTGGTTGTTGGAGCTGCTGTGGTGGTTGTTGGTGCAGCAGTGGTAGTTGTTGGTGCTGCTGTGGTTGTTGTTGGAGCGGCTGTGGTGGTTGTTGGTGCAGCAGTGGTTGTTGCTGGAGCAGCTGTGGTTGTTGTTGGTGCTGCTGTGGTGGTTGTTGGTGCAGCAGTGGTAGTTGTTGGAGCTGCTGTGGTTGTTGTTGGAGTGGCTGTGGTTGTTGTTGGAGCTGTAGTGGAGGTTGTTGGAGCAGCTGTGGATGTTGTTGGAGCAGCTGTGGTGGTTGTTGGAGCTGCAGTGGAGGTTGTTGGAGCAGCTGTGGATGTTGTTGGAGCGGCTGGGGTAGTTGTTGGAGCTGCTGTGGTTGTTGTTGGTGCAGCAGTGGTAGTTGTTGGTGCAACAGTGGTCGTTGTTGGAGTGGCTATGGTTGTTGTTGGAGCAGCTGTGGTTGTTGGTGCAGCTGTGGTTGTTGTTGGAGCAGCTGTGGTTGTTGTTGGAGTGGCTGTGGTCGTTGTTGGAGCTGCTGTGGTTGTTGTTGGAGCAGCAGTGGTAGTTGTTGGTGCAACAGTGGTCGTTGTTGGAGTGGCTGTGGTTGTTGTTGGAGCCGCTGTGGTCGTTGTTGTTGCAGCTGTGGTTGTTGTTGGAGCAGCTGTGGTTGTTGTTGGATCACTTGTGGTGGTTGTTGGAGTGGCTGTGGTCGTTGTTGGAGCTGCTGTGGTTGTTGTTGGTGCAGCAGTGGTAGTTGTTGGTGCAACAGTGGTCGTTGTTGGAGTGGCTGTGGTTGTTGTTGGAGCGGCTGTGGTTGTTGTTGGTGCAGCTGTGGTTGTTGTTGGAGCAGCTGTGGTTGTTGTTGGTGCTGCTGTGGATGTTGTTGGAGCGGCTGTGGTGGTTGTTGGTGCTGCTGTGGTTGTTGTTGGAGCGGCTGTTGTTGTTGTTGGAGCAGCTGTCGTTGTTGTTGGTGCTGCTGTGGATGTTGTTGGAGCGGCTGTGGTTGTTGTTGGTGCAGCAGTGGTAGTTGTTGGTGCAACAGTGGTCGTTGTTGGTGCTGCTGTGGATGTTGTTGGAGCGGCTGTGGTTGTTGTTGGTGCAGCAGTGGTTGTTGTTGGTGCTGCTGTGGATGTTGTTGGAGCGGCTGTGGTTGTTGTTGGAGCGGCTGTGGTTGTTGTTGGAGCGGCTGTGGTTGTTGTTGGTGCTGCTGTGGTTGTTGTTGGAGCGGCTGTGGTTGTTGTTGGAGCGGCTGTGGTTGTTGATGGTGCTGCTGTGGTTGTTGTTGGAGCTGCTGTGGTTGTTGTTGGAGCGGCTGTGGTTGTTGTTGGAACGGCTGTGGATGTTGTTGGAGCACTTGTGGTGGTTGTTGTTGGAGTTGCTGTGGTGGTTGTTGGAGCGGCTGTGGTTGTTGTTGGTGCAGCAGTGGTTGTTGGAGCTGCTGTGGTGGTTGTTGGTGCAGCAGTGGTAGTTGTTGGTGCTGCTGTGGTTGTTGTTGGAGCGGCTGTGGTGGTTGTTGGTGCAGCAGTGGTTGTTGCTGGAGCAGCTGTGGTTGTTGTTGGTGCTGCTGTGGTGGTTGTTGGTGCAGCAGTGGTAGTTGTTGGAGCTGCTGTGGTTGTTGTTGGAGCTGCAGTGGTTGTTGTTGGAGTGGCTGTGGTTGTTGTTGGAGCTGTAGTGGAGGTTGTTGGAGCAGCTGTGGATGTTGTTGGAGCAGCTGTGGTGGTTGTTGGAGCTGCAGTGGAGGTTGTTGGAGCAGCTGTGGATGTTGTTGGAGCGGCTGGGGTAGTTGTTGGAGCTGCTGTGGTTGTTGTTGGTGCAGCAGTGGTAGTTGTTGGTGCAACAGTGGTCGTTGTTGGAGTGGCTATGGTTGTTGTTGGAGCAGCTGTGGTTGTTGGTGCAGCTGTGGTTGTTGTTGGAGCAGCTGTGGTTGTTGTTGGAGTGGCTGTGGTCGTTGTTGGAGCTGCTGTGGTTGTTGTTGGAGCAGCAGTGGTAGTTGTTGGTGCAACAGTGGTCGTTGTTGGAGTGGCTGTGGTTGTTGTTGGAGCCGCTGTGGTCGTTGTTGTTGCAGCTGTGGTTGTTGTTGGAGCAGCTGTGGTTGTTGTTGGATCACTTGTGGTGGTTGTTGGAGTGGCTGTGGTCGTTGTTGGAGCTGCTGTGGTTGTTGTTGGTGCAGCAGTGGTAGTTGTTGGTGCAACAGTGGTCGTTGTTGGAGTGGCTGTGGTTGTTGTTGGAGCGGCTGTGGTTGTTGTTGGTGCAGCTGTGGTTGTTGTTGGAGCAGCTGTGGTTGTTGTTGGTGCTGCTGTGGTTGTTGTTGGAGCGGCTGTTGTTGTTGTTGGAGCAGCTGTCGTTGTTGTTGGTGCTGCTGTGGATGTTGTTGGAGCGGCTGTGGTTGTTGTTGGTGCAGCAGTGGTAGTTGTTGGTGCAACAGTGGTCGTTGTTGGTGCTGCTGTGGATGTTGTTGGAGCGGCTGTGGTTGTTGTTGGTGCAGCAGTGGTTGTTGTTGGTGCTGCTGTGGATGTTGTTGGAGCGGCTGTGGTTGTTGTTGGAGCGGCTGTGGTTGTTGTTGGAGCGGCTGTGGTTGTTGTTGGTGCTGCTGTGGTTGTTGTTGGAGCGGCTGTGGTTGTTGTTGGAGCGGCTGTGGTTGTTGATGGTGCTGCTGTGGTTGTTGTTGGAGCTGCTGTGGTTGTTGTTGGAGCGGCTGTGGTTGTTGTTGGAACGGCTGTGGATGTTGTTGGAGCACTTGTGGTTGTTGTTGTTGGAGTTGCTGTGGTGGTTGTTGGAGCGGCTGTGGTTGTTGTTGGAGTTGCTGTGGTGGTTGTTGGAGCTGCTGTGGTCGTTGTTTGAGCGGCTGTGGTTGTTGTTGGAGCTGCAGTGGTTGTTGTTGGAGCTGCAGTGGTTGTTGTTGGAGCGGCTGTGGTTGTTGTTGGAGCTGCAGTGGTTGTTGTTGGAGCTGCAGTGGTTGTTGTTGGAGCTGCAGTGGTTGTTGTTGGAGCGGCTGTGGTGGTTGTTGGAGTGGCTGTGGTGGTTGTTGGTGCTGCTGTGGTTGTTGTTGGTGCAGCAGTGGTCGTTGTTGGAGCTGCTGTGGTTGTTGTTGGTGCAGCAGTGGTGGTTGTTGGAGCTGCTGTGGTTGTTGTTGGAGTTGCAGTGGTTGTTGTTGGAGCGGCTGTGGTTGTTGTTGGAGCTGCTGTGGTGGTTGTTGGTGCTGCTGTGGTTGTTGTTTGAGCAGCTGTGGTTGTTGTTGGAGCTGCAGTGGTTGTTGTTGGAGCAGCTGTGGTTGTTGTTGGAGCGGCTGTGGTTGTTGTTGGTGCTGCTGTGGTTGTTGTTGGAGCGGCTGTGGTGGTTGTTGGTGCTGCTGTGGTTGTTGTTGGAGCTGCTGTGGTGGTTGTTGGAGCTGCTGTGGTGGTTGTTGGTGCTGCTGTGGTTGTTGTTGGAGCGGCTGTGGTGGTTGTTGGAGCTGCTGTGGTTGTTGTTGGTGCTGCTGTGGTTGTTGTTGGAGCGGCTGTGGTGGTTGTTGGTGCTGCTGTGGTTGTTGTTGGTGCTGCTGTGGTAGTTGTTGGTGCAGCAGTGGTTGTTGTTGGAGCTGCTGTGGTTGTTGTTGGAGCACTTGTGGTGGTTGTTGGTGCTGCTGTGGTTGTTGTTGGAGCTGCTGTGGTGGTTGTTGGAGCTGCTGTGGTGGTTGTTGGTGCTGCTGTGGTTGTTGTTGGAGCAGCTGTGGTGGTTGTTGGTGCTGCTGTGGTTGTTGTTGGAGCAGCTGTGGTGGTTGTTGGTGCTGCTGTGGTTGTTGTTGGAGCGGCTGTGGTGGTTGTTGGTGCTGCTGTGGTTGTTGTTGGAGCGGCTGTGGTGGTTGTTGGTGCTGCTGTGGTTGTTGTTGGAGCTGCTGTGGTGGTTGTTGGTGCTGCTGTGGTAGTTGTTGGTGCAGCAGTGGTTGTTGTTGGAGCTGCTGTGGTTGTTGTTGGAGCGGCTGTGGTGGTTGTTGGTGCTGCTGTGGTTGTTGTTGGAGCGGCTGTGGTTGTTGTTGGAGCTGCTGTGGTGGTTGTTGGTGCTGCTGTGGTTGTTGGTGCTGCTGTGGTTGTTGGTGCTGCTGTGGTTGTTGTTGGAGCTGCTGTGGTGGTTGTTGGTGCTGCTGTGGTAGTTGTTGGTGCAGCAGTGGTTGTTGTTGGAGCTGCTGTGGTAGTTGTTGGTGCAGCAGTGGTTGTTGTTGGAGCTGCTGTGGTTGTTGTTGGAGCACTTGTGGTGGTTGTTGGAGCTGCTGTGGTTGTTGTTGGAGCACTTGTGGTGGTTGTTGGTGCTGCTGTGGTGGTTGTTGGTGCTGCTGTGGTGGTTGTTGGTGCTGCTGTGGTTGTTGTTGGAGCGGCTGTGGTGGTTGTTGGTGCGGCTGTGGTTGTTGTTGGAGCGGCTGTGGTTGTTGTTGGAGCTGCTGTGGTGGTTGTTGGAGCAGCTGTGGTTGTTGTTGGAGCACTTGTGGTGGTTGTTGGTGCTGCTGTGGTGGTTGTTGGTGCTGCTGTGGATGTTGTTGGAGCGGCTGTGGTGGTTGTTGGTGCTGCTGTGGTTGTTGTTGGAGCGGCTGTGGTGGTTGTTGGTGCTGCTGTGGTTGTTGTTGGAGCTGCTGTGGTGGTTGTTGGTGCTGCTGTGGTTGTTGTTGGAGCTGCTGTGGTGGTTGTTGGAGCTGCTGTGGTGGTTGTTGGTGCTGCTGTGGTTGTTGTTGGAGCGGCTGTGGTGGTTGTTGGTGCAGCAGTGGTTGTTGTTGGAGCGGCTGTGGTGGTTGTTGGTGCTGTTGTGGTTGTTGTTGGAGCGGCTGTGGTGGTTGTTGGTGCTGCTGTGGTTGTTGTTGGAGCTGCTGTGGTGGTTGTTGGTGCAGCAGTGGTAGTTGTTGGAGCGGCTGTTGATGTTGTTGGAGCTTCTGTGGTGGTTGTTGGAGCTGCTGTGGTGGTTGTTGGTGCTGCTGTGGTTGTTGTTGGAGCGGCTGTGGTGGTTGTTGGTGCTGCTGTGGTTGTTGTTGGAGCGGCTGTGGTTGTTGTTGGAGTTGCAGTAGTAGTTGTTTGAGCTGTAGTTGTCTTTGCTTGAGATATTAATAGAGCTATTGATATTGGAAAATAATGAATTAGTATTCATTTTAAAACAGAATAATTGTATCTATGTTTTTGTTACGTTAATGTCAGGGCTCTAATAACATAACCCACAATTCTGAGGTCATCATATTATTTCTTTTAAATTTTATAAAGCAATAAGGTTACTTTTTGTTTCCCCTCGAGATTGTGAATCAAGAATATCATTTCCAAATTCCAAATTTTTATTTTATGTACTTTGCAGGTGTAAATCACACTCATCTTACCTGTTAGAATCAGAATAAGTATGTTCTTTCCAACAGCCATCTTTTGTCCTTTGAGTCTGTCAAAAATAAATCAGTGCAGACAATACAGAAACTTAATCAATAGGGAATTATTAAAGAAATAATCTGTACACGTATCTCTTAGCAGAATCATTATTTCTGTTTTTTATGGCATAACAATCAGAATCAAAATCATTACTAAGGCAGGTTAGATACGTAGTACAATATATGAACATTGATAAACTAACTAACTTTTTTTCCTTGAACTTTTTGGAATGTTGTTTGAAATCAAACAGATGGTTAACACAATGCTTGTTGTAGATGATTCATCCTGCTATTGACTGAATATGTTAAAGGATTAATGTGTAAACACATTTAAAATGAAACGGTTTAATATAACTTAAAAAAACAGTGCAACTTATGCTTACTTTGTAATCATTATTTTCCTTCACCACAGAGTTCACACCTCAAAAGAACTAATGAATTTGACCTTTGTCTTCAGGAGAGTAACAAATCATTTTTAAATCCAGTCTTTTAGGGGGAGTTGCCATTATTAATTTATGACCAAAAGCAAACTTTTCCCCACATATCCTAATTTCAGTTTATTTAAGCCATGGAAAGTCAAATACAAAATAAACTGTTAGGTTGTAAGAGTTTAGAAGATCATGTAAACCCTTTTCCCAACATTTAATTGACACAACAAAACATGTTTCTTCAACTCCTCCGCATCTCTTAATCTGTTTTGCATAATAAAAAAAAAAAATCTTAAATACCAGTTTCTCAGTAAGAGGTAAGATGCATTTTAAACATAAATACAAACTATTTAAAAATGTAAATATGTCCAAAAGATTAAATACAGAAGGAAAAATGTACTCACCTCAAAACAAAAGATCAATGTAGAGTTATTTATTCCGTCTCTGTATCAGATTAAGATTTTGTCTAAACTGAAGAATGAAAACTTTTTTCTTCAATTAGTCTAGTTCACAGCTGCGATTTGTAAACCTTTCAGCTAGGTGACAACCATCCTGTTTTAAGGGCTTTATATATCGGAAAGGAATAATAGATGACTACGTGCCTCTTACGTGTTGAACATTTCTGAAATGTTGTGACGTATTTGCAGTGAACAAAGGCAAATCACTGCTTACACGTTTTAATTTGTCAGTCTGTCATTATCTTTGCAAAGTATTGTGGCACACTCCCTTTTTTTGGCCTGTGACACAACCTGCCGGTGCATTCCACTTATGTGAATGTAGAAAGAAGTTTCACCTTATGACAGAAAGTTGTGAAAAATAATTTAAGAAAGAGTTCTTTTTAATGGGTTATTAAAACATAATGCAAAAAAGAACAATAACTGTTATCAAGTTCTACCGTTTTGGCCGAGTATGGTTAATTTTATATGGAGTCATTTGGGTACATTTTTTACTACAACACAATTAAATTACAATTTAGCCAAACCAAAATAAAATTGCTTCACTTGTGTTTTGCTGGTCCAACATTTAGCTGTTGCCCATTTTAGCATATAATTGTACTATGACATAAAAACAACAACTGGAGACGATGATAAAGGTGAGCATGCAGTAAGGTTTTAAACTTAAAAAACACAACATTATTCTGTCCAAAGAATGATGAAAGACCACTGCTTTCATCGCCATAAAGTCTTATTCTATGACATCTTTTTGCTACATCCTAGCTATATATAGATTTTAATGTTTAATGTTTCTTGTTTCTCAACCCTGGTCCTGGGGACCTACTACTGCCCTGCATGTTTTAGCTGTTTCCCTCTATCAACACACCTGATTCAAATGACTGCTAATGTAGTTATGAATAATGAAGTTAAACTGAATTAAATAGAGTCAAGCAGCTTCTTGACCGTATATACCCAATTATAATCAAACTTTTGATTCAGACTTTGGATTTCATAACTTACTTCAGTAGTACAGGCAGGAAAGAAGAAATTAAATATTAAAAGATTAAAACTTCAGATTTTTAACAAGGTTTCTATTTGTTAATGAATTTGATATTTTAAGGACCTTCACCTCAGTATCATAAAGCTATTTCATAAGTGGGGTGAGTGATATTTTTTCATGTCACAGCTTCAATTCAAAATTAATTAATTGTGCTTTAGCAAACATATTGGACATATTCTTCTGTATTTACTGTTTATTTATATTTGTCTTTTACTGTTAGTACCTACTCAATCTGTCAGTATGCAGTAGACAGTTAGTACCTACTATAGCTTTATTCAAGAAGAGTAATGCACATATACAGTAAGGTAAACAAAAAACAGTATCACAATGTTAATCAAGTAATAGACAGATTAAATAATAAAATAACATACAGTACATACAGGAAAGTACAAATGAAAGACAGTATTAGGCTACAAAGTAAAATAAACCAATTAAGACACATACATAAATATGGAATTCATTATTTAAATAGAGGGGGAAAGGTTTTAAAATATGCATACATTTGTTACATTTTTTGTTGTTAATTAAAAGTAGTGATTTCAGTAGGGACTTTATCTCTAGATTAAAAATGTATTCAATTAATTCATGCTCGTTTGTTTTGATTTGGAGGCGCTCGTGAAGTGACGTTTTCGTTTAATTTCGCACAGCATTGTGGGTGGTAAATTACAATTCAGTTCCTGAAAGGATGCATCCGATCCATACTGCATAAAACTGGGAAGTTAGTATCCATGCTGAAATGTTCAGTCTACTGAGGCGGACCCAAAAAATGACTATTGAATGACCACGAAAGTTCAGTACACTGAAACTCCCTACTGAAAAGTATGCACTGCCTACTGAACTGTGGCAAGGGCCCCTGTCTTTGGACTGTGGGCGGAAGCAGTAGTACCCGGAGAGAACCCACACATGCAAAGAAGAGAACATGCAAACTGCAAACAGAGAGATCAGGTCCGAAGGGAATTCGAAGCAGGAACCTCTTCGCTATGAGGCAACAGCGCTAACTACTGCACCACAGTACAGTCCTACTTATAATAATAATAATAATAATAATAATAATAATAATAAATAAATAACATAGTTTAAATGACTTGTCTGTAGTTTTATTGCAATATTTTATGCTTTAAAATAACTCTTCAGGATTCAGCTTTTCGGTATGTTTGTGCTGTTATATTAATCTATGACTCTTTGACTGGTTTTCCATTTATTTTTGGGAGAGGCCTTATTTTTTTCTTTCCTTTTTTTTAAGTGGTCGCAAATTTAAATATTACGTTTTTGATCTATTTTTGTCCTGCAGTTAGTTGGACAACATAGTAATAATCAGAGATATCACTATAAACTTGACTCTATTTCACTTCCAGCTTAAAGCAGCAGCTCTCGATTGTTGTACAGATTTCCTCTTCCTTCTTGCTGTAAAACAAACAAATTCCTCATTTCTATTAGTGAAAGGTAAAAAGTTTACAATTAAAAATGTACTCTGTGTATAGTCATACACATTTGCTCAAAAATACCAAATGGAAATTTTGAACATCTCTCAAGATGTCTGTTTTGTATTGAGTAAAACATTTTTTTATATAAAAAGTAAAATGTGCACCACTCCTAATTCTCTCTTTCTGAGTGGACAGGTTTCACTGACACAAGGATGACTGCAACAGACTGACTGCAAGATATTATTGTTAAAATCGATTGTATAAAACTACAAGCATTGTTTATCACCTATGCTCAAATGAAAGCTACTGACCATATAGATACCTTGACACACTCTTTAAGAAATCAACATTTCAAAAATCACACAAGAGAAAATATGAATTCTTCAAAGAGTTTTTATTCTGATCATGGTAAACTTTCTGACAGGTATAATACAAACAGCAAAAAGTCTCACAGAATACAGCTATGCAGTATTACATAAATATATTTTGAATAAATAAGAAAGTTGACAGTGCATTGTTTTTGAATAGATATCCCTTAAAAATAATTGAATACATTAGTTAAGGGGTGTGCAGCTTGAGATGTGTTCCTTTAAAAAGTTTAAAGAAATTAAGCTTCAACCGGTTTATTTTAATAAACCGGTTGAAGCTTAACATGAATTTTACATTTATTTGTGAATACAGACAGATTTAAATTATTATAAGTTATAGTTAAACTTGTACAAAGTATTAGATGAAGACTACCAAAATCCACTTTGTATTCTACCTTTTCACAGAAACATCAACAATTTCTCTATCTGCTCATGTCAAACTAAAGAGTGATTTTACAGTTTTCTTTTCAGTGTGGCTGGTTTTACCTGTTTGGCAATCAAAAAAGACAAGACTCAACAAGACAGCATGAGTTACTCTCACTAGATAATTTACAGTACACAGTAAATCAAGACACAATTGTTCATGAATAGTGCAATAATTTTCTGATATCCTAGAGCTAAATAGAAGTGATGTTGTATTGTATTGTTGATAATTCTAATGATGATTCAGTGGACCAGATGTAGTCATTCTGTTTGGCCCAGGGTCCTGGACCCTCCCGGATATACACGTTCAGTTTCAACAGACAAATCTAGTCCACTGTCATAACTAGCAAGTGGTCAGTGCAAAGTTCAATTTATAGTGAGTTCATCCAAAGCAAGGTTGACGACAATCTTGGATATTTACTCACAAAGCAATCAGTTTTCATACCAGTAATGGCAGTCCTGTTCTGTTTTAATTGGTAATCAATGCTGATGCTATTGCTGGTTTGACAGTAGCCATGACAAGGGTACCAGACACAATGCAGTGAGGAGACTGATCTTGTGACTTATTCCACTTGAAGCTGTAAATGAGGAGAAAATGAAAACATATTAGTTGAATAAACACTTTTGAAAATGGATACATTTTGGATCAGGCAGAGCTGAATATTTCTTACATATGCCATTGATGGTGATAGAGGTTCCTTCAATGTCAAAGCCAACTACAGTTGATGAAACATTGACCAAAACTTCTGCAATCTGAGTGCCATTAGGAACAAATGTGCTGAGAAATGCAAGATTCATCAAATTGACGATTGATCCATTTCTGCAGAGGGAAGGGAAATAATATTTTGTCAAATTCAAGTTCAAGATAATAATCTAAAATTGTAACTTGGTCATTGTGAAAAAGTACCTAAAGCCGGTGACGTCCAAAGACCTGAATGAGGATGGAAATGCATTTCGAAACTGAGGTTGAAGCTGCAGAAACAAAAACAAAAATATTAAAAAACATGCAATATATTCAATGCAATATTTTGCCTTAGGTCACCTCACTATGTGTTGGATAAGATCATTGTGATCAGAAAATCAAATAAATTATAGGTTTCTTGAGTATGAAGATTTGATTGTGATGTCTGGGACGCACCTGTGTCTTTATCATTGAAGCTCGGTTCTGAAAAGCCTGGGATGATGTATCCAGCAAATCAGTTGTAAAAGGGATGAGAACAGATCTGAAAGTCACGTTTACAACTATATCTGACGCAGAAGTAGGTGCTGCAGTGGCTGGTGCTGCAGTGGCTGGTGCTGCAGTGGCAGGAGCTGCAGTGGCTGGTGCTGCAGTGGCAGGAGCTGCAGTGGCAGGTGCTGCAGTGGCTGGTGCTGCAGTGGCTGGTGCTGGTGCTGCAGTGGCTGGTGCTACAGTGGTTGATGCTACAGTGGTTGGAGGTGCAACTGGAACTGGACCGTCTATGAAAAAGTAATTATAAAGCAATAAGTTAATGATCATTTGTGCCCAGACCAAGAATATTTCTTTATCGAAGTTTATATCAAACTGACATTGGTTTCAAATTCAAAAAGCCTACAAATACTAGTCAGAGTGAAACATTTAGTAATGACAACTTACCAACTACTGAAACTGCATTGGCATTAAAGCTCACGTCACCATTATTGTTATCATTTGCAGCTTGAACAAGAGTTTGAGCAACATCACTATTCTGTGGGAGGTCTGCAGCCGGAGTAGTTTGGTTAAAAGTAATTCCAAGATCCACTTGAACTCCATCAACTCGTGTCTGAACAGCACTGTATAACGATACCAAATGGGACAACACATTAGGTTATTCTGTTGCTGACTGATAGAGAAACATAGAATGTGAAAAATGTCATGTAAATGTAAAAGTAAAACTCCTATATACAAATAAATGGCTTTTTATCCACGTCAGAAAAAACATATTTTACCTGAAACCATTAACAGAGCATTTGACAAAGCGGGCACCATATTGTCTTCGGTATATCTCATTACACTGAAAAAAGAAAGAATAAGATGTTAGGACCTTCAGTTGGTTTAGCCACAATTTTCCTCGATTCAAACTTTACACAAATACAAATAAACAGACAGAGGATTCAGATCTACACAATGTTATAATATAAATCCCTCTCTTTGGTACAACATGCAGTCATAAAAATTCAAGACATCTTAAAAATACTTACTCTTGGTACAAGTCGTCTTTCAAGATCTTGGTATTGAGCACTGCTGGGGTCCGTAAGTGCATCTGTAAATGTTTCATTTACCAACATAACTTGAACCCTATAAACAGGTGCAGCTGCTGTGGTGGTTGTTATTGGAAATGCTTGGGCTGTTGTAGCAGCTGTGGTTGTTGGAGCTGCAGTGGGAGTTGTTAGAGGATTGGTGGTGGTTGTTGGAGCTGCTGTGGTTGTTGTTGGAGCACTTATGATGGTTGTTGGTGCGGCTGTGGTTGTTGTTGGAGCTGCAGTGCTGGTTGTTGGAGCAGCAGTGATGGTTGTTGGGGCGGCTGTGGTTGTTGTTGGTGCAGCTGTGGTTGTTGTTGGTGCAGCAGTGGTGGTTGTTAAAGCAGCTGTGGTTGTTGTTGGTGCAGCTGTGGTTGTTATTGGAAATGCTTGGGCTGTTGTAGCAGCTGTGGTTGTTGAAGCTGCATTGGTGGTTGTTGGAGCTGCAGTGGTTGTTGTTGGAGCATTTGTAGTGGTTGTTGGTGCGGCTGTGGTTGTTGTTGGAGCTGCAGTTGTGGTTGTTGGAGCAGCTGTGGTTGTTGTTGGTGCAGCTGTGGTTGTTCTTGGAGCAGCTGTGGTGGTTGTTGGGGTGGCTGTGGTTGTTGTTGGCGTAGCAGTGGTGGTTGTTGGTGCAGCTGTGGTTGTTGTTGGTGCTAAAGTGGTGGTTGTTGGACCAGCTGTGGTTGTTGTTGCTGCAGCTGTGGTTGTTGTTGGAGTTGCAGTGGTTGTTGTCAGTGCAGTTGTGGTTGTTGTTGGAACGGCTGTTGTTGTTGGAGCTGCAGTTGTGGTTGTTGGAGCAGCTGTGGTTGTTGTTGGTGCAGCTGTGGTTGTTGTTGGTGCAGCAGTGGTGGTTGTTGGTGCAGCTGTGGTTGTTGTTGGTGCTGCAGTGGTGGTTGTTGGAGCAGCTGTGGTTGTTGTTGGCGCAACAGTGGTGGTTGTTGGTGCAGCTGTGGTTGTTGTTGGAGCGGCTGTGGTTGTTGTTGGTGCTGCAGTTGTGGTTGTTGGAGCAGCTGTGGTTGTTGTTGGTGCAGCTGTGGTTGTTGTTGGAGCTGCAGTGGTGGTTGTTGGTGCAGCTGTGGTTGTTGTTGGAGCTGCAGTGGTTGTTGTTGGTGCAGCTGTGGTTGTTGTTGGAGCAGCTGTGGTTGTTGTTGGTGCAGCTGTGGTTGTTGTTGGAGCTGCAGTGGTTGTTGTTGGTGCAGCTGTGGTTGTTGTTGGAGCAGCTGTGGTTGTTGTTGGAGCTGCAGTGGTGGTTGTTGGAGCAACTGTGGTTGTTGTTGGTGCAGCTGTGGTCGTTGTTGGAGCAGCTGTGGTGGTTGTTGGTGCAGCTGTGGTTGTTGTTGGAGCGGCTGTTGTTGTTGTTGGAGCTGCAGTGGTGGTTGTAGGTGCAGCTGTGGTTGTTGTTGGAGCGGCTGTTGTTGTTGTTGGAGCTGCAGTTGTGGTTGTTGGAGCAGCTGTGGTTGTTGTTGGTGCAGCTGTGGTTGTTGTTGGAGCTGCAGTGGTTGTTGTTGGTGCAGCTGTGGTTGTTGTTGGAGCAGCTGTGGTTGTTGTTGGAGCTGCAGTGGTGGTTGTTGGAGCAGCTGTGGTTGTTGTTGGTGCAGCTGTGGTTGTTGTTGGAGCGGCTGTGGTTGTTGTTGGTGCTGCAATTGTGGTTGTTGGAGCAGCTGTGGTTGTTGTTGGTGCAGCTGTGGTTGTTGTTGGAGCTGCAGTGGTGGTTGTTGGTGCAGCTGTGGTTGTTGTTGGAGCTGCAGTGGTGGTTGTTGGAGCAGCTGTGGTGGTTGTTGGTGCGGCTGTGGTTGTTGTTGGTGCAGCTGTGGTTGTTGTTGGAGCGGCTGTGGTTGTTGTTGGTGCTGCAGTTGTGGTTGTTGGAGCAGCTGTGGTTGTTGTTGGTGCAGCTGTGGTTGTTGTTGGAGCTGCAGTGGTGGTTGTTGGTGCAGCTGTGGTTGTTGTTGGAGCTGCAGTGGTGGTTGTTGGAGCAGCTGTGGTGGTTGTTGGTGCAGCTGTGGTTGTTGTTGGTGCAGCTGTGGTTGTTGTTGGAGCAGCTGTGGTTGTTGTTGGTGCGGCTGTGGTTGTTGTTGGAGCTGCAGTGGTTGTTGTTGGTGCAGCAGTGGTTGTTGTTGGAGCAGCTGTGGTTGTTGTTGGTGCAGCTGTGGTTGTTGTTGGAGCTGCAGTGGTTGTTGTTGGTGCAGCTGTGGTTGTTGTTGGAGCAGCTGTGGTTGTTGTTGGAGCTGCAGTGGTGGTTGTTGGAGCAGCTGTGGTTGTTGTTGGTGCAGCTGTGGTCGTTGTTGGAGCAGCTGTGGTGGTTGTTGGTGCAGCTGTGGTTGTTGTTAGAGCGGCTGTTGTTGTTGTTGGAGCTGCAGTGGTGGTTGTAGGTGCAGCTGTGGTTGTTGTTGGAGCGGCTGTTGTTGTTGTTGGAGCTGCAGTTGTGGTTGTTGGAGCAGCTGTGGTTGTTGTTGGTGCAGCTGTGGTTGTTGTTGGAGCTGCAGTGGTGGTTGTTGGAGCTGCTGTAGTTGTTGTTGGTGCAGCTGTGGTTGATGTTGGTGCAGCTGTGGTTGTTGTTGGAGCGGCTGTGGTTGTTGTTGGTGCTGCAGTTGTGGTTGTTGGAGCAGCTGTGGTTGTTGTTGGTGCAGCTGTGGTTGTTGTTGGAGCAGCTGTGGTTGTTGTTGGTGCGGCTGTGGTTGTTGTTGGAGCAGCTGTTGTTGTTGTTGGTGCAGCTGTGGTTGTTGTTGGTGCTGCAGTGGTGGTTGTTGGAGCAGCTGTTGTTGTTGTTGGCGCAACAGTGGTGGTTGTTGGTGCAGCTGTGGTTGTTGTTGGAGCGGCTGTGGTTGTTGTTGGTGCTGCAGTTGTGGTTGTTGGAGCAGCTGTGGTTGTTGTTGGTGCGGCTGTGGTTGTTGTTGGAGCTGCAGTGGTTGTTGTTGGTGCAGCTGTGGTTGTTGTTGGAGCTGCAGTGGTGGTTGTTGGTGCTTCTGTGGTTGTTGTTGGAGCTGCAGTTGTGGTTGTTGGAGCAGCTGTGGTTGTTGTTGGTGCGGCTGTGGTTGTTGTTGGAGCTGCAGTGGTTGTTGTTGGTGCAGCTGTGGTTGTTGTTGGAGCTGCAGTGGTTGTTGTTGGTGCAGCTGTTGTTGTTGTTGGAGCTGCAGTGGTGGTTGTAGGTGCAGCTGTGGTTGTTGTTGGAGCGGCTGTTGTTGTTGTTGGAGATGCAGTTGTGGTTGTTGGAGCAGCTGTGGTTGTTGTTGGTGCGGCTGTGGTTGTTGTTGGAGCTGCAGTTGTGGTTGTTGGAGCAGCTGTGGTTGTTGTTGGTGCGGCTGTGGTAGTTGTTGGAGCGGCTGTTGTTGTTGTTGGAGCTGCAGTTGTGGTTGTTGTTGGTGCGGCTGTGGTTGTTGTTGGAGCGGCTGTGGTTGTTGTTGGAGCTGCAGTTGTGGTTGTTGGAGCAGCTGTGGTTGTTGTTGGTGCGGCTGTGGTTGTTGTTGGAGCGGCTGTTGTTGTTGTTGGAGCGGCTGTTGTTGTTGTTGGAGCTGCAGTGGTGGTTGTAGGTGCAGCTGTGGTTGTTGTTGGAGCGGCTGTGATTGTTGTTGGAGCTGCAGTTGTGGTTGTTGGAGCAGCTGTGGTTGTTGTTGGTGCGGCTGTGGTTGTTGTTGGAGCTGCAGTGGTTGTTGTTGGTGCAGCTGTGGTTGTTGTTGGAGCTGCAGTGGTTGTTGTTGGTGCGGTTGTTGTTGTTGTTGGAGATGCAGTGGTTGTTGTAGGTGCAGCTGTGGTCGTTGTTGGAGCGGCTGTTGTTGTTGTTGGAGCTGCAGTTGTGGTTGTTGGAGCAGCTGTGGTTGTTGTTGGTGCGGCTGTGGTTGTTGTTGGAGCTGCAGTTGTGGTTGTTGGAGCCGCTGTCGTTGTTGTTGGTGCGGCTGTGGTTGTTGTTGGAGCGGCTGTTGTTGTTGTTGGAGCTGCAGTGGTTGTTGTTGGTGCAGCTGTGGTTGTTGTTGGAGCAGCTGTGGTTGTTGTTGGAGCTGCAGTGGTGGTTGTTGGAGCAGCTGTGGTTGTTGTTGGTGCAGCTGTGGTCGTTGTTGGAGCAGCTGTGGTGGTTGTTGGTGCAGCTGTGGATGTTGTTGGAGCGGCTGTTGTTGTTGTTGGAGCTGCAGTGGTGGTTGTAGGTGCAGCTGTGGTTGTTGTTGGAGCGGCTGTTGTTGTTGTTGTTGGAGCTGCAGTTGTGGTTGTTGGAGCAGCTGTGGTTGTTGTTGGTGCAGCTGTGGTTGTTGTTGGAGCTGCAGTGGTTGTTGTTGGTGCAGCTGTGGTTGTTGTTGGAGCAGCTGTGGTTGTTGTTGGAGCTGCAGTGGTGGTTGTTGGAGCAGCTGTGGTTGTTGTTGGTGCAGCTGTGGTTGTTGTTGGCGCAGCAGTGGTGGTTGTTGATGCAGCTGTGGTTGTTGTTGGTGCTGCAGTGGTGGTTGTTGGAGCAGCTGTGGTTGTTGTTGGCGCAACAGTGGTGGTTGTTGGTGCAGCTGTGGTTGTTGTTGGAGCGGCTGTGGTTGTTGTTGGTGCTGCAGTTGTGGTTGTTGGAGCAGCTGTGGTTGTTGTTGGTGCGGCTGTGGTTGTTGTTGGAGCTGCAGTGGTTGTTGTTGGTGCAGCTGTGGTTGTTGTTGGAGCAGCAGTGGTGGTTGTTGGAGCTGCAGTGGTGGTTGTTGGAGCAGCTGTGGTTGTTGTTGGTGCAGCTGTGGTCGTTGTTGGAGCAGCTGTGGTGGTTGTTGGTGCAGCTGTGGTTGTTGTTGGAGCGGCTGTTGTTGTTGTTGGAGCTGCAGTGGTGGTTGTAGGTGCAGCTGTGGTTGTTGTTGGAGCGGCTGTTGTTGTTGTTGGAGCTGCAGTTGTGGTTGTTGGAGCAGCTGTGGTTGTTGTTGGTGCGGATGTGGTTGTTGTTGGAGCTGCAGTTGTGGTTGTTGGAGTAGCTGTGGTTGTTGTTGGTGCGGCTGTGGTTGTTGTTGGAGCGGCTGTTGTTGTTGTTGGAGCTGCAGTTGTGGTTGTTGGAGCAGCTGTGGTTGTTGTTGGTGCGGCTGTGGTTGTTGTTGGAGCTGCAGTGGTGGTTGTTGGTGCAGCTGTGGTTGTTGTTGGAGCAGCTGTGGTTGTTGTTGGAGCTGCAGTGGTGGTTGTTGGAGCAGCTGTGGTTGTTGTTGGTGCAGCTGTGGTCGTGGTTGGAGCAGCTGTGGTTGTTGTTGGAGCTGCAGTGGTGGTTGTTGGTGCAGCTGTGGTTGTTGTTGGAGCGGCTGTTGTTGTTGTTGGTGCAGCTGTGGTTGTTGTTGGAGCTGCAGTGGTGGTTGTTGGTGCAGCTGTTGTTGTTGTTGGAGCGGCTGTTGTTGTTGTTGGCGCTGCAGTGGTGGTGGTAGGTGCAGCTGTGGTTGTTGTTGGAGCGGCTGTTGTTGTTGTTGGAGCTACAGTTGTGGTTGTTGGAGCAGCTGTGGTTGTTGTTGGTGCAGCTGTGGTTGTTGTTGGAGCTGCAGTGGTTGTTGTTGGTGCAGCTGTGGTTGTTGGTGGAGCAGCTGTGGTTGTTGTTGGAGCTGCAGTGGTGGTTGTTGGAGCAGCTGTGGTTGTTGTTGGTGCAGCTGTGGTCGTTGTTGGAGCAGCTGTGGTGGTTGTTGGTGCAGCTGTGGTTGTTGTTGGAGCGGCTGTTGTTGTTGTTGGAGCTGCAGTGGTGGTTGTAGGTGCAGCTGTGGTTGTTGTTGGAGCGGCTGTTGTTGTTGTTGGAGCTGCAGTTGTGGTTGTTGGAGCAGCTGTGGTTGTTGTTGGTGCGGCTGTGGTTGTTGTTGGAGCTGCAGTGGTTGTTGTTGGTGCAGCTGTGGTTGTTGTTGGAGCAGCTGTGGTTGTTGTTGGAGCTGCAGTGGTGGTTGTTGGAGCAGCTGTGGTTGTTGTTGGTGCAGCTGTGGTTGTTGTTGGCGCAGCAGTGGTGGTTGTTGATGCAGCTGTGGTTGTTGTTGGTGCTGCAGTGGTGGTTGTTGGAGCAGCTGTGGTTGTTGTTGGCGCAACAGTGGTGGTTGTTGGTGCAGCTGTGGTTGTTGTTGGAGCGGCTGTGGTTGTTGTTGGTGCTGCAGTTGTGGTTGTTGGAGCAGCTGTGGTGGTTGTTGGTGCGGCTGTGGTTGTTGTTGGAGCTGCAGTGGTTGTTGTTGGTGCAGCTGTGGTTGTTGTTGGAGCAGCAGTGGTGGTTGTTGGAGCTGCAGTGGTGGTTGTTGGAGCAGCTGTGGTTGTTGTTGGTGCAGCTGTGGTCGTTGTTGGAGCAGCTGTGGTGGTTGTTGGTGCAGCTGTGGTTGTTGTTGGAGCGGCTGTTGTTGTTGTTGGAGCTGCAGTGGTGGTTGTAGGTGCAGCTGTGGTTGTTGTTGGAGCGGCTGTTGTTGTTGTTGGAGCTGCAGTTGTGGTTGTTGGAGCAGCTGTGGTTGTTGTTGGTGCGGATGTGGTTGTTGTTGGAGCTGCAGTTGTGGTTGTTGGAGTAGCTGTGGTTGTTGTTGGTGCGGCTGTGGTTGTTGTTGGAGCGGCTGTTGTTGTTGTTGGAGCTGCAGTTGTGGTTGTTGGAGCAGCTGTGGTTGTTGTTGGTGCGGCTGTGGTTGTTGTTGGAGCTGCAGTGGTGGTTGTTGGTGCAGCTGTGGTTGTTGTTGGAGCAGCTGTGGTTGTTGTTGGAGCTGCAGTGGTGGTTGTTGGAGCAGCTGTGGTTGTTGTTGGTGCAGCTGTGGTCGTGGTTGGAGCAGCTGTGGTTGTTGTTGGAGCTGCAGTGGTGGTTGTTGGTGCAGCTGTGGTTGTTGTTGGAGCGGCTGTTGTTGTTGTTGGTGCAGCTGTGGTTGTTGTTGGAGCTGCAGTGGTGGTTGTTGGTGCAGCTGTTGTTGTTGTTGGAGCGGCTGTTGTTGTTGTTGGCGCTGCAGTGGTGGTGGTAGGTGCAGCTGTGGTTGTTGTTGGAGCGGCTGTTGTTGTTGTTGGAGCTGCAGTTGTGGTTGTTGGAGCAGCTGTGGTTGTTGTTGGTGCGGCTGTGGTTGTTGTTGGAGCTGCAGTGGTTGTTGTTGGTGCAGCTGTGGTTGTTGGTGGAGCAGCTGTGGTTGTTGTTGGAGCTGCAGTGGTGGTTGTTGGAGCAGCTGTGGTTGTTGTTGGTGCAGCTGTGGTCGTTGTTGGAGCAGCTGTGGTGGTTGTTGGTGCAGCTGTGGTTGTTGTTGGAGCGGCTGTTGTTGTTGTTGGTGCAGCTGTGGTTGTTGTTGGAGATGCAGTGGTGGTTGTTGGTGCAGCTGTGGTTGTTGTTGGTGCAGCTGTGGTTGTTGTTGGAGCAGCTGTTGTTGTTGTTGGTGCAGCTGTGGTTGTTGTTGGAGCAGCTGTGGTTGTTGTTGGAGCAGCTGTTGTTGTTGTTGGAGCTGCAGTGGTTGTTGTTGGTGCAGCTGTGGTTGTTGTTGGAGCTGCTGTGGTTGTTGTTGGAGCGGCTGTGGTTGTTGTTGGAGCGGCTGTGGTAGTTGTTGGAGCGGCTGTGGTTGTTGTTGGTGCGGCTGTGGTTGTTGTTGGAGCGGCTGTGGTAGTTGTTGGTGCGGCTGTCGTTGTTGTTGGAGCGGCTGTTGTGGTTGTTGTTGGTGCTGCAGTGGTTGTTGTTGGTGCAGCTGTGGTTGTTGTTGGAGCAGCTGTTGTTGTTGTTGGAGCTGCAGTGGTTGTTGTCGGAGCTGCTGTGGTCGTTGTTGGAGCAGCTGTGGTAGTTGTTTGATCTGTAGTTGTCTTTGCTTGAGATATTAATAGAGCTATTGATATTGGAAAATATTGAATTAGTTTTAATTTTTCAACAGACAAATTGTACTTTTGTTTTGTTACTTTAATGTCAGGGCTCTAATAACATAATTCACAATTATATTATTTTCTTTTGAATTCTTTATAACAACAGGATTACTTTTTGTTTCCCCCCTAGATTATGAATCATGGATATAATTTCCAACTATTAAATTATAATTTGTATTTAATGTACTCATCAAACTCATCTTACCTGTTTGAATCAGAATAAATATGATCTTTCCAACAGCCATCTTGTGTCCTTGTGAGTCTATCAAAAAGAAATCAGTGCAGACAATGCAGAAATTTAATTAAAAGGGAATTATTAAATAAATAATCTGTACAACACTTATCTCTTAGGAGAATCATTATTTTACTTTTTATTTCATGAAATAACAATCAGAATCAAAATCATTTCAAAGAAAGGTTAGATATGTAATACAATATACTAACCTCTATAAAATCTAACTTGAATTAATTTCCTTATTCTTGAACTTTTTGGAAATTTGTTTGAAATCAAACAGATAGTCAGATAGCCTGCTGATGACTGAATATGTTAAAGGATAAAAACACTATAAGGCATGAGGAAACTTTATATATATACATATATATATATATGTATATATATTTATAAATATATATATATATATCTCCCTTTGCTTGTTGATTAAACTGTTACATACTTCTTACAATGTATAATAAAATTTACAATGAAATGGCTTAATTGAACTTCAAATAACTGCAAGTTATGCTTACTTTGTAATCATTATTTTCCTTCACCACAGAGTCCAAACTTCTAAAGAACTGATGAATTCTACCGTTGTCTTTAGGAGAGTAACAAATCATTTTAAATCCAGTCTTTTAAGGAGAGTGGCCATTATTAATTTATGATCAAAAGCAAACTTTTCCTCACATGTCCTTATTTCAGTTTATTTAAGCCATGTGAACTCAGATTCAAAATAAACTGTTATGTTGTAAGAGTTTAGAAGATTATGTAAACCTTTTTCCCAACATTTAATTGACACAACGAAACATATTTCTACAACTCCTCTGCATCTCTTAATCTGTCTTGCATCATTTCTTTTCAATCTTAACTATCAGTTTCTCAATAAGAGGCAAGATGCATTTTACACATAAATACACATTATTTGAAAATGAATGTAAACTTAGGAGCTAATTCACAAAGTTTGTTTGGAGCCCCTCTAAGCTGTGACATAGGGAGAGAATGGGGGTCTCATTTTCTTCCCCAGGGACTCCCAGCTAATGATCAGTATGTGAACAGACAGAGTCCTTGTAGCAACAAAGAGTGGAAGTGAAGATAATTATGGTTGTCAAATTGTCAAGTACTCACTGTTGTATTAAATTGTTATATTTAATTTGATACAAGTATTCTGGTTAAATTTGAGCTAAAACAGCGTTTTATACAATTTGTACAAGTACAAATCATCACTTTTGATTTTTTCAATTTTCTAAACAATAATTTTGTAAAAATGAACAAAAGCTTAAATACAGAAGGAAACATTTACTCACCTCAAAACAAAAGATCAATCTAGAGTTATTTATTCAGTCTCTGTATCAGATTAAGATTTTGTCTAAATTGATGAATGAAAACTTTTTTCTTCAATTAGTCCAGTTCACGGCTGCGATTTGTAAACCTTTCAGCTAGGTGACAACCATCCTGTTTTAAGGGCTTTATATATTGGAAAGGAATAGATGACTACGTGTCTCTTACGTGTTGAACATTTCTGAAATGTTGTGACGCCTTTGCAGTGAACAAAGGCAAATCACTATAAACAGAATTTCTTTTGTTTCATCTGTCATTATCTTGGCACAGTATTGTGGCACACTCCCTTTTTGTGTCCTGTGACACAACCTGCCGGTGCATTCCACTTATGTGAATGTAGAAAGAAGTTTCACCTTATGACAGAAAGTTGTGAAAAATAATTTAAGAAAGAGTTCTTTTTAATGGGTTATTAAAACATAATGCAAAAAAGGAACAATAACTGTTATCAAGTTCTACCGTATTGGCCGATGATGGTTCATCTTATTTGGAGTTGTTTGGGTACATTTTTTACTACAACACAATTAAATTACAATTTAGCCAAACCAAAATAAAATTGCTTCACTTGTGTTTTGCTGGTCCAACATTTAGCTGTTGACCATTTTAGCATATAATTGTACTATGACATAAAAACAACAACTGGAGACGATGATAAAGGTGAGCATGCAGTAAGGTTTTAAACTTAAAAAACACAACATTATTCCGTCCAAAGAATGATGAAAGACCACTGCTTTCATGGCCATAAAGTCTTATTCTATGACATCTTTTTGCTACATCCTAGCTATATTTAGATTTTAATAATCTAATGAATCAGATATATGTATCCTGGACCTGGTTAAACAGCAACATTTGATGAATTAAGAAAATTAAATTTCTGAGGTAAGTTTTTTAATGAAGTTTGCTCAAATGTTTGCTTATTTGACAGTCAATGATCTTTTGAGATACTGAAGCTACAAAAAGCAACAGTGTTTGGTATGTCTGCTAATGTCAAGTAAAACTGCATTAAATAGAGTCAAGCAGCTTCTTGAACGTATATACCCAAATATAATCAAACTTTTGATTTCATAACTTACTTCAGTAGTACAGGCAGGAAAGAAGAAATTAAATATTAAAAGATTAAACTTCAGATTTTTAACAAGGTTTCTATTTGTTAATGAATTTGATATTTTAAGGACCTTCACCTCAGTATCATAAAGTTATTTCATAAGTGGGGTGAGTGATATTTTTCTATGTCACAGCTTCAATTCAAAATTAATTAATTGTGCTTTAGCAAACATATTGGACATATTCTGTATTTACTGTTTATTTATATTTGTCTTTTACTGTTTCTTTTTAAACTTCATGCTTGAATTGGAACGTGTGGCCAGTTCTTTACAGTTTTGTTTTGGGATATACAAGACAGTGGATAGTGTTGAAAATCAGATAGAGAGAGAGAGAGGGGGGAATGAAATTTGAAATAGAAGCCACATTCAAACCTGGGCTGCCTGCTTTGGGGACTGTATCCTCTGTACATGGGGCTCACAAATTAACCTCTATTCCATCAGCACCACTGGCCTGTTCTATTTTTAACTATCTATTGTCAGGTTTATTACGCATAGTTTCAAAGACATTGTTGGCTTGTTGCTTTTCCCTAAAAGTATGAGCCTTTATTTGATATCCTACTTACTAGTTAAGACAGCAACAGCTTTGACATGTTAACTAGTGAGGCACAAAATACTTTCTGGAAATTGATGTGATATATTTTGACCCTATTTGTTAGCAGCCCAAAAAATGTTTATTTTTTAACAAGGAAGAGCCATATTGTCAAGTAGTAACACTTGTCAGGGTCAAAGCACTTCAATATTCAACTTGTTCAATCAGGAGAGACAAGTAAATGATTTAAAGATAAATATTTTTTTAACATAATGGTGGGATATTGAATGATTGTCAGAGAATCTTTGGCGCTTAAACTCTAGGAAGACATGCTGATTGAAGATGTCTGCCGTGAGCAGCAGCAAGATCTACCCCCCCATAGAGTCAAGACACTGATGGTGGAGGTGTTAGCTGATGATATGAGAAGATGGTTGATGATGTCATCTGGGGTATTGAGTGCAAACTCTTAGTTAACGGCTTATTAGCGATCAACTGTGGTCATGTAGAATACGGTACTAATAAGTGCTTAATAATGACTAATAAGCAGCCAGTATGCTACTAATTAGCATGGTTATAAGCAACTAGTTTGTGAATATGTGAACATAATTTGGAGTGTTACCACAATAATAATAGTAATACTACCACTACTAGGCCTACTATTACTTCTTATAATAATCCATCCATCCATTATCTATACCACTTTTTCTGTTCAGGGTTACGGGGGGCTGGAGCCGATGCTAGTTGTCATTGGGCGAGAGGCGGGGTACACCCCGGACTGTTTGCCAGTCAATCACACGGCTGACTTATAGAGACAGAAAACCAGCCACACTCATTCACACCTATGGGCAATTTAGAGTCACCAATCAACCTAATAAGCATGGCTGTTTTCAAGCCGCATACTATACTAGTAGTATGTACTGATTTGGCCAAAATGCAGTATGTGAGCAACTGCAAGATCCGCAGTATGCCAAAAATACCAGGATGTCATACTGATTCGGGAAACATTTACAGTATGCATCAGACCAGTCTACCTCGCTTACTGTTTCCCACAATGCAAAGTGCGAGGTCACTAAGGTCAGAGATCGAAATCCTGGAGCGCAGCTGTTTGAACTCATCGGTGGTGGTGACTGAATTTCTTGCCACATTATGGGCATGAACCAATAACAAATATGACATGTTCATATATTTACATGTCTTACCACCCCGGAATTTACTGCTTTTTAGATTGTACAGTGCATGTGCCACAGCTGGACAAGCAGCTACAATTACAGGGTCGTTGGCTTGCTCCATTATTACATATTTTTCACAGCTGAGTAAAAATTAAACCTGAATGCCTGAAAAGTATACTACAATTTTAATAGCTAGCCAATCATATTTCAACCCAGGGTATTGTGTATGAATGACAGAATACATGAGGGATTGTATACTGTTTTATTTTAATTATGTCAATTACCTCCAGATGGGCTGTTGTTTACTTCCGCATTCCAGGACCGGAAACTAGTTCAACCGGGGAAAGCATACTGCAAAATAACTGACGACTGGCATTCATACTACATACTGCTGTTGAACGCAGTACGCAGTATGAAATATGCAGTATGCAATATATACTGCATACTGATTTTGATAGTAGTATGTAGTACGCAGTTTCGAAAATAGCCCATGTCTTTGGACTGTGGGAGGAATACTCAGAGAGAACCCACACATGCACAGGGAGAACATACAAACTGCACACAGAGAGGTCAGGTCTGACCGGAATTCGAAGCAGGAACCTCTTCGGCAACAGCGCTAACCACTGCACCACAGTACAGCCCTACTTATAATAAGTATAACAACAACAATAATAATAATAATAATAATAATAATAATAATAATAAATAACATAGTTAAAATGATTTGTCTGTAGTTTTATTGCAATATTTTATATCTTATATCAAATTTGACTCTGTTTCACTTCCAAAACGAACAAACAAATTCCTAACTTCTATTATTGAAAGGTAAAAGGTTTACAATTAAAAATGTACTCTGTGTATGGTCATACACATTTGCTCAAAAATGCCAAATGGAAGTTTTGATGCACACACCTCTCAACATGTTTGTTTTGTATTGAGTAAAAAAAAAACTGGATATCCAAAGTAAAATTTGCACCACTCCTATTTCTCTTTTTCTGAGCGGACGGGTTTCACTGACACAAGGATGACTGCAACAGACTGACTGCAAGATATTATTGTGAAAATCGATGATATAAAACTACAAGCATTGTTTATCACCTATGCTCAAATGGAAGCTACGAACCATATAGATACCTTGACACACTCTTTAACAAACAAACATTTCAAAAATCACACAAGAAAATATAAATTCTTCAAAGAGTTTTTATTCTGATCATGGTAAACTTTCTGACAGGTATAATACAAACAGCAAAAAGTCTCACAGAATAAAGGTATGCAGTATTACATAAATATATTTTGAATAAATAAGAAAGTTGACAGTGCATTGTTTTTGAATAGATATCCCTTAAAAATAATTGAAAACATTAGTTAAGTTAAATTTTTCTATCTATAATAATCCTGTTGAAGCTTAACATGAATTTTACATTTATTTGTGAATACAGACAGATTTAAATTATTATAAGTTATAGTTAAAGTTGTACAAAGTATTAGATGAAGACTACCAAAATCCACTTTGTATTTTACCTTTTCACAGAAACATCAACAATTTCTCTATCTGCTAGTGTCAAAGTAAAAACTTAAATACAGTTCAGGCAGAAATGAGAGTGATTTTACAGTTTTCTTTTCAGTGTGGCTGGTTTTACCTGTTTGGCAATCAAACAAGACAAGACTCAACAAGACAGCATGAGTTACTCTCACTAGATAATTTACAGTACACAGTAAATCAAGACACAATTGTTCATGAATAGTGCAATAATTTTCTGATATCCTAGAGTTAAATAGAAGTGATGTTGTATTGTATTGTTGATAATTCTAATGATGATTCAGTGGACCAGATGTAGTCATTCTGTTTGGCCCAGGGTCCTGGACCCTCCCGGATACACACGTTCAGTTTCAACAGACAAATCTAATCCACTCTCATAACTAGTAAATGGTCAGTGCAAAGTTAAATTTATAGTGAGTTCATCCAAAGCAAGGTTGACGACAATCTTGGATATTTACTCACAAAGCAATCAGTTTTCATACCAGTAATGGCAGTCCTGTTCTGTTTTAATTGGTAATCAATGCTGATGCTATTGCTGGTTTGACAGTAGCCATGACAAGGGTACCAGACACAATGCAGTGAGGAGACTGATCTTGTGACTTATTCCACTTGAAGCTGTAAATGAGGAGAAAATGAAAACATATTAGTTGAATAAACACTTTTGAAAATGGATACATTTTGGATCAGGCAGAGCTGAATATTTCTTACATATGCCATTGATGGTGATAGAGGTTCCTTCAATGTCAAAGCCAACTACAGTTGATGAAACATTGACCAAAACTTCTGCAATCTGAGTGCCATTAGGAACAAATGTGCTGAGAAATGCAAGATTCATCAAATTGACGATTGATCCATTTCTGCAGAGGGAAGGGAAATAATATTTTGTCAAATTCAAGTTCAAGATAATAATCTAAAATTGTAACTTGGTCATTGTGAAAAAGTACCTAAAGCCGGTGACGTCCAAAGACCTGAATGAGGATGGAAATGCATTTCGAAACTGAGGTTGAAGCTGCAGAAACAAAAACAAAAATATTAAAAAACATGCAATATATTCAATGCAATATTTTGCCTTAGGTCACCTCACTATGTGTTGGATAAGATCATTGTGATCAGAAAATCAAATAAATTATAGGTTTCTTGAGTATGAAGATTTGATTGTGATGTCTGGGACGCACCTGTGTCTTTATCATTGAAGCTCGGTTCTGAAAAGCCTGGGATGATGTATCCAGCAAATCAGTTGTAAAAGGGATGAGAACAGATCTGAAAGTCACGTTTACAACTATATCTGACGCAGAAGTAGGTGCTGCAGTGGCTGGTGCTGCAGTGGCTGGTGCTGCAGTGGCAGGAGCTGCAGTGGCTGGTGCTGCAGTGGCAGGTGCTGCAGTGGCTGGTGCTGCAGTGGCTGGTGCTGGTGCTGCAGTGGCTGGTGCTACAGTGGTTGATGCTACAGTGGTTGGAGGTGCAACTGGAACTGGACCGTCTATGAAAAAGTAATTATAAAGCAATAAGTTAATGATCATTTGTGCCCAGACCAAGAATATTTCTTTATCGAAGTTTATATCAAACTGACATTGGTTTCAAATTCAAAAAGCCTACAAATACTAGTCAGAGTGAAACATTTAGTAATGACAACTCACCAACTACTGAAACTGCATTGGCATTAAAGCTCACGTCACCATTATTGTTATCATTTGCAGCTTGAACAAGAGTTTGAGCAACATCACTATTCTGTGGGAGGTCTGCAGCTGGAGTAGTTTGGTTAAAAGTAATTCCAAGATCCACTTGAACTCCATCAACTCGTGTCTGAACAGCACTGTATAACGATACCAAATGGGACAACACATTAGGTTATTCTGTTGCTGACTGATAGAGAAACATAGAATGTGAAAAATGTCATGTAAATGTAAAAGTAAAACTCCTATATACAAATAAATGGCTTTTTATCCACGTCAGAAAAAACATATTTTACCTGAAACCATTAACAGAGCATTTGACAAAGCGGGCACCATATTGTCTTCGGTATATCTCATTACACTGAAAAAAGAAAGAATGTTAGGACCTTCAGTTGGTTTAGCCACAATTTTCCTCGATTCAAACTTTACACAAATACAAATAAACAGACAGAGGATTCAGAGCTACACAATGTTATAATATAAATCCCTCTCTTTGGTACAACATGCAGTCATAAAAATTCAAGACAGCTTAAAAATACTTACTCTTGGTAGAAGTCGTCTTTCAAGATCTTGGTATTGAGCACTGCTGGGGTCCGTAAGTGCATCTGTAAAGGTTTCATTTACCAACATAACTTGAACCCTATAAACAGGTGCAGCTGCTGTGGTGGTTGTTGTTGGAAATGCTTGGGCTGTTGTAGCAGCTGTGGTTGTTGAAGCTGCATTGGTGGTTGTTGGAGCTGCAGTGGAAGTTGTTGGAGCATTTGTAATGGTTGTTGGTGCGGCTGTGGTTGTTGTTGGAGCTGCAGTTGTGGTTGTTGGAGCAGCTGTGGTTGTTGTTGGCGTAGCAGTGGTGGTTGTTGGTGCAGCTGTGGTTGTTGTTGGTGCTAAAGTGGTGGTTGTTGGAGCAGCTGTGGTTGTTGTTGGAACGGCTGTTGTTGTTGTTGGAGCTGCAGTTGTGGTTGTTGGAGAAGCTGTGGTTGTTCTTGGAGCAGCTGTGGTGGTTGTTGGGGTGGCTGTGGTTGTTGTTGGCGCAGCAGTGGTGGTTGTTGGTGCAGCTGTGGTTGTTGTTGGAGTTGCAGTGGTTGTTGTTAGTGCAGCTGTGGTTGTTGTTGGAGCAGCTGTGGTTGTTGTTGGAGCTGCAGTGGTGGTTGTTGGAGCTGCAGTGGTGGTTGTTGGAGCAGCTGTGGTTGTTGTTCGAGCAGCTGTGGTTGTTGTTGGTGCAGCTGTGGTTGTTGTTGGAGCAGCTGTGGTTGTTATTGGTGCTGCAGTGGTGGTTGTTGGAGCAGCTGTGGATGTTGTTGGTGCAGCTGTGGTTGTTGTTGGAGCTGCAGTGGTGGTTGTTGGTGCAGCTGTGGTCGTTGTTGGAGCAGCTGTGGTTGTTGTTGGAGCAGCTGTGGTTGTTGTTGGAGCTGCAGTGGTTGTTGTTGGTGCAGCTGTGGTTGTTGTTGGAGCAGCTGTGGTTGCTGTTGGAGCTGCAGTGGTTGTTGTTGGAGCGGCTGTGGTTGTTGTTGGAGCAGCTGTGGTTGTTGTTGGTGCAGCTGTTGTTGTTGTTGGAGCTGCAGTGGTGGTTGGTGGTGCAGCTGTGGTCGTTGCTGGAGCACCTGTGGTTGTTGTTGGAGCTGCAGTGGTGTCTGTTGGAGCAGCTGTGGTGGTTGTTGGTGCAGCTGTGGTTGTTGTTGGAGCTGCAGTGGTGGTTGTTGGTGCAGCTGTGGTAGTTGTTGGAGCTGCAGTGGTGGTTGTTGGTGCAACTGTGGTTGTTGTTGGAGCGGCTGTTGTTGATGTTGGAGCTGCAGTTGTGGTTGTTGGAGCAGCTGTGGTTGTTGTTGGCGCAGCAGTGGTGGTTGTTGGTGCAGCTGTGGTTGTTGTTGGTGCTGCAGTGGTGGTTGTTGGAGCAGCTGTGTTTGTTGTTGGCGCAGCAGTGGTGGTTGTTGGTGCAGCTGTTGTTGTTGTTGGAGTGGCTGTGGTTGTTGTTGGTGCTGCAGTTGTGGTTGTTGGAGCAGCTGTGGTTGTTGTTGGTGCAGCTGTGGTTGTTGGAGCTGCAGTGGTGGTTGTAGGTGCAGCTGTGGTTGTTGTTGGAGCGGCTGTTGTTGTTGTTGGAGCTGCAGTTGTGGTTGTTGGAGCAGCTGTGGTTGTTGTTGGTGCAGCTGTGGTCGTTGTTGGAGCTGCAGTGGTTGTTGTTGGTGCAGCTGTGGTTGTTGTTGGAGCAGCTGTGGTTGTTGTTGGAGCTGCAGTGGTGGTTGTAGGAGCAGCTGTGGTGGTTGTTGGTGCAGCTGTGGTCGTTGTTGGAGCTGCTGTGGTGGTTGTTGGTGCAGCTGTGGTTGTTGTTGGAGCGGCTGTTGTTGTTGTTGGAGCTGCAGTGGTGGTTGTAGGTGCAGCTGTGGTTGTTGTTGGAGCGGCTGTTGTTGTTGTTGTTGGAGCTGCAGTTGTGGTTGTTGGAGCAGCTGTGGTTGTTGTTGGTGCGGCTGTGGTTGTTGTTGGAGCTGCAGTTGTTGTTGTTGGAGCAGCTGTGGTTGTTGTTGGTGCGGCTGTGGTTGTTGTTGGAGCGGCTGTGGTTGTTGTTGTTGCTGCAGTTGTGGTTGTTGGAGCAGCTGTGGTTGTTGTTGGTGCAGCTGTGGTTGTTGGAGCTGCAGTGGTGGTTGTTGGTGCAGCTGTGGTTGTTGTTGGAGCGGCTGTTGTTGTTGTTGGAGCTGCAGTTGTGGTTGTTGGAGCAGCTGTGGTGGTTGTTGGTGCAGCTGTGGTTGTTGTTGGAGCTGCAGTGGTTGTTGTTGGTGCAGCTGTGGTTGTTGTTGGAGAAGCTGTGGTTGTTGTTGGAGCTGCAGTGGTGGTTGTTGGAGCAGCTGTGGTTGTTGTTGGTGCAGCTGTGGTCGTTGTTGGAGCAGCTGTGGTGGTTGTTGGTGCAGCTGTGGTTGTTGTTGGAGCGGCTGTTGTTGTTGTTGGAGCAGCAGTGGTGGTTATAGGTGCAGCTGTGGTTGTTGTTGGAGCGGCTGTTGTTGTTGTTGGAGCTGCAGTTGTGGTTGTTGGACCAGCTGTGGTTGTTGTTGGTGCTGCAGTGGTGGTTGTTGGTGCAGCTGTGGTTGTTGTTGGTGCTGCAGTGGTGGTTGTTTGAGCAGCTGTGGTTGTTGTTGGCGCAACAGTGGTGGTTGTTGGTGCAGCTGTGGTTGTTGTTGGTGCAGCTGTGGTTGTTGCTGGAGCGGCTGTGGTTGTTGTTGGTGCGGCTGTGGTTGTTGTTGGAGCTACAGTGGTTGTTGTTGGTGCAGCTGTGGTTGTTGTTGGAGCAGCTGTGGTTGTTGTTGGAGCTGCAGTGGTGGTTGTTGGAGCTGCAGTGGTGGTTGTTGGTGCAGCTGTGGTTGTTGTTGGAGCTGCAGTGATGGTTTTTGGAGCAGCTGTGGTGGTTGTTGGTGCAGCTGTGGTTGTTGTTGGTGCAGCTGTGGTTGTTGTTGGAGCAGCTGTGGTTGTTGTTGGAGCAGCTGTGGTTGTTGTTGGCGCAACAGTGGTGGTTGTTGGTGCAGCTGTGGTTGTTGTTGGTGCAGCTGTGGTTGTTGTTGGAGCGGCTGTGGTTGTTGTTGGTGCGGCTGTGGTTGTTGTTGGAGCTGCAGTGGTGGTTGTTGGTGCAGCTGTGGTTGTTGTTGGTGCTTCAGTGGTGGTTGTTGGAGCAGCTGTGGTTGTTGTTGGCGCAACAGTGGTGGTTGTTGGTGCAGCTGTGGTTGTTGTTGGAGCGGCTGTGGTTGTTGTTGGTGCTGCAGATGTGGTTGTTGGAGCAGCTGTGGTTGTTGGTGCAGCTGTGGTTGTTGTTGGAGCGGCTGTGGTTGTTGTTGGTGCGGCTTTGGTTGTTGTTGGAGCTGCAGTGGTTGTTGTTGGTGCAGCTGTGGTTGTTGTTGGAGCGGCTGTTGTTGTTGTTGGTGCAGCTGTGGTTGTTGTTGGAGCTGCAGTGGTTGTTGTTGGTGCAGCTGTGTTTGTTGTTGGAGCAGCTGTGGTTGTTGTTGGAGCTGCAGTGGTGGTTGTTGGAGCAGCTGTGGTAGTTGTTGATGCAGCAGTGGTGGTTGTTGGTGAAGCTGTGGTTGTTGTTGGTGCTGCAGTGGTGGTTGTTTGAGCAGCTGTGGTTGTTGTTGGCGCAACAGTGGTTGTTGTTGGTACGGCTGTGGTTGTTGTTGGAGCTGCAGTGGTTGTTGTTGGTGCAGCTGTGGTTGTTGTTGGAGCAGCTGTGGTTGTTGTTGGAGCTGCAGTGGTGGTTGTTGGAGCAGCTGTGGTTGTTGTTGGCGCAACAGTGGTGGTTGTTGGTGCAGCTGTGGTTGTTGTTGGCGCAACAGTGGTGGTTGTTGGTGCAGCTGTGGTTGTTGTTGGTGCAGCTGTGGTTGTTGTTGGAGCGGCTGTGGTTGTTGTTGGTGCGGCTGTGGTTGTTGTTGGAGCTACAGTGGTTGTTGTTGGTGCGGCTGTGGTTGTTGTTGGAGCTGCAGTGGTTGTTGTTGGTGCAGCTGTGGTTGTTGTTGGAGCAGCTGTGGTTGTTGTTGGAGCTGCAGTGGTGGTTGTTGGAGCAGCTGTGGTTGTTGTTGGCGCAACAGTGGTGGTTGTTGGTGCAGCTGTGGTTGTTGTTGGTGCAGCTGTGGTTGTTGTTGGAGCGGCTGTGGTTGTTGTTGGTGCGGCTGTGGTGGTTGTTGGAGCTGCAGTGGTGGTTGTTGGTGCAGCTGTGGTTGTTGTTGGTGCTGCAGTGGTGGTTGTTGGAGCAGCTGTGGTTGTTGTTGGCGCAACAGTGGTGGTTGTTGGTGCAGCTGTGGTTGTTGTTGGAGCGGCTGTGGTTGTTGTTGGTGCTGCAGATGTGGTTGTTGGAGCAGCTGTGGTTGTTGTTGGAGCTGCAGTGGTGGTTGTTGGTGCAGCTGTGGTTGTTGTTGGAGCGGCTGTTGTTGTTGTTGGAGCTGCAGTGGTGGTTGTAGGTGCAGCTGTGGTGGTTGTTGGAGCGGCTGTTGTTGTTGTTGGAGCTGCAGTTGTGGTTGTTGGAGCAGCTGTGGTTGTTGTTGGTGCGGCTGTGGTTGTTGTTGGAGCTGCAGTGGTTGTTGTTGGTGCAGCTGTGGTTGTTGTTGGAGCAGCTGTGGTTGTTGTTGGAGCTGCAGTGGTGGTTGTTGGAGCAGCTGTGGTTGTTGTTGGTGCAGCTGTGGTCGTTGTTGAAGCAGCTGTGGTTGTTGTTGGAGCTGCAGTTGTGGTTGTTGGAGCAGCTGTTGTTGTTGTTGGTGCAGCTGTGGTTGTTGTTGGAGCTGCAGTGGTTGCTGTTGGTGCAGCTGTGGTTGTTGTTGGAGCTGCAGTGGTGGTTGTTGGAGCAGCTGTGGTTGTTGTTGGTGCAGCTGTTGTTGTTGTTGGAGCTGCAGTGGTGGTTGTAGGTGCAGCTGTGGTTGTTGTTGGAGCGGCTGTTGTTGTTGTTGCAGCGGCTGTTGTTGTTGTTGGAGCTGCAGTTGTGGTTGTTGGAGCAGCTGTAGTTGTTGTTGGTGCAGCTGTGGTTGTTGTTGGAGCTGCAGTGGTTGTTGTTGGTGCAGCTGTGGTTGTTGTTGGAGCAGCTGTGGTTGTTGTTGGAGCTGCAGTGGTGGTTGTTGGAGCAGCTGTGGTTGTTGTTGGTGCAGCTGTGGTCGTTGTTGGAGCAGCTGTGGTTGTTGTTGGTGCAGCTGTGGTCGTTGTTGGAGCAGCTGTGGTTGTTGTTGGAGCTGCAGTGGTGGTTGTTGGTGCAGCTGTGGTTGTTGTTGGTGCAGCTGTTGTTGTTGTTGGAGCTGCAGTGGTGGTTGTAGGTGCAGCTGTGGTTGTTGTTGGAGCGGCTGTTGTTGTTGTTGGAGCGGCTGTTGTTGTTGTTGGAGCTGCAGTTGTGGTTGTTGGAGCAGCTGTAGTTGTTGTTGGTGCAGCTGTGGTTGTTGTTGGAGCTGCAGTGGTTGTTGTTGGTGCAGCTGTGGTTGTTGTTGGAGCAGCTGTGGTTGTTGTTGGAGCTGCAGTGGTGGTTGTTGGAGCAGCTGTGGTTGTTGTTGGTGCAGCTGTGGTCGTTGTTGGAGCAGCTGTGGTTGTTGTTGGTGCAGCTGTGGTTGTTGTTGGAGCAGCTGTGGTTGTTGTTGGAGCTGCAGTGGTGGTTGTTGGAGCAGCTGTGGTTGTTGTTGGTGCAGCTGTGGTCGTTGTTGGAGCAGCTGTGGTTGTTGTTGGAGCTGCAGTGGTGGTTGTTGGTGCAGCTGTGGTTGTTGTTGGTGCAGCTGTGGTCGTTGTTGGAGCAGATGTGGTGGTTGTTGGTGCAGCTGTGGTTGTTGTTGGAACGGCTGTTGTTGTTGTTGGAGCTGCAGTGGTGGTTGTAGGTGCAGCTGTGGTTGTTGTTGGAGCGGCTGTTGTTGTTGTTGGAGCTGCAGTTGTGGTTGTTGAAGCAGCTGTGGTTGTTGTTGGAGCAGCTGTTGTTGTTGTTGGTGTAGCTGTGGTCGTTGTTGGAGCAGCTGTGGTTGTTGTTGGAGCTGCAGTGGTGGTTGTTGGTGCAGCTGTGGTTGTTGTTGGAGCTGCAGTGGTGGTTGTTGGAGTAGCTGTGGTTGTTGTTGGTGCAGCTGTGGTCGTTGTTGGAGCGGCTGTGGTTGTTGTTGGAGCTGCAGTGGTGGTTGTTGGAGCGGCTGTGGTTGTTGTTGGAGCTGCAGTGGTTGTTGTTGGTGCAGCTGTGGTCGTTGTTGGAGCAGCTGTGGTGGTTGTTGGGGCAGCTGTGGTTGTTGTTGGAGCGGCTGTTGTTGTTGTTGGAGCTGCAGTTGTGGATGTTGGAGCAGCTGTGGTTGTTGTTGGTGCCGCTGTGGTTGTTGTTGGAGCTGCAGTGGTTGTTGTTGGTGCAGCTGTGGTTGTTGTTGGAGCGGCTGTTGTTGTTGTTGGCGCAGCTGTGGTTGTTGTTGGTGCTGCAGTGGTGGTTGTTGGAGCAGCTGTTGTTGTTGTTGGCGCAACAGTGGTGGTTGTTGGTGCAGCTGTGGTTGTTGTTGGAGCGGCTGTGGTTGTTGTTGGTGCTGCAGTTGTGGTTGTTGGAGCAGCTGTGGTTGTTGTTGGTGCAGCTGTGGTTGTTGTTGGAGCAGCTGTGGTTGTTGTTGGTGCGGCTGTGGTTGTTGTTGGAGCAGCTGTTGTTGTTGTTGGTGCAGCTGTGGTTGTTGTTGGTGCTGCAGTGGTGGTTGTTGGAGCAGCTGTTGTTGTTGTTGGCGCAACAGTGGTGGTTGTTGGTGCAGCTGTGGTTGTTGTTGGAGCGGCTGTGGTTGTTGTTGGTGCTGCAGTTGTGGTTGTTGGAGCAGCTGTGGTTGTTGTTGGTGCGGCTGTGGTTGTTGTTGGAGCTGCAGTGGTTGTTGTTGGTGCAGCTGTGGTCGTTGTTGGAGCAGCTGTGGTTGTTGTTGGAGCTGCAGTGGTGGTTGTTGGTGCTTCTGTGGTTGTTGTTGGAGCTGCAGTTGTGGTTGTTGGAGCAGCTGTGGTTGTTGTTGGTGCGGCTGTGGTTGTTGTTGGAGCTGCAGTGGTTGTTGTTGGTGCAGCTGTGGTTGTTGTTGGAGCTGCAGTGGTTGTTGTTGGTGCAGCTGTTGTTGTTGTTGGAGCTGCAGTGGTGGTTGTAGGTGCAGCTGTGGTTGTTGTTGGAGCGGCTGTTGTTGTTGTTGGAGATGCAGTTGTGGTTGTTGGAGCAGCTGTGGTTGTTGTTGGTGCGGCTGTGGTTGTTGTTGGAGCTGCAGTTGTGGTTGTTGGAGCAGCTGTGGTTGTTGTTGGTGCGGCTGTGGTAGTTGTTGGAGCGGCTGTTGTTGTTGTTGGAGTTCCAGTTGTGGTTGTTGTTGGTGCGGCTGTGGTTGTTGTTGGAGCGGCTGTGGTTGTTGTTGGAGCTGCAGTTGTGGTTGTTGGAGCAGCTGTGGTTGTTGTTGGTGCGGCTGTGGTTGTTGTTGGAGCGGCTGTTGTTGTTGTTGGAGCGGCTGTTGTTGTTGTTGGAGCTGCAGTGGTGGTTGTAGGTGCAGCTGTGGTTGTTGTTGGAGTGGCTGTGATTGTTGTTGGAGCTGCAGTTGTGGTTGTTGGAGCAGCTGTGGTTGTTGTTGGTGCGGCTGTGGTTGTTGTTGGAGCTGCAGTGGTTGTTGTTGGTGCAGCTGTGGTTGTTGTTGGAGCTGCAGTGGTTGTTGTTGGTGCGGCTGTTGTTGTTGTTGGAGATGCAGTGGTTGTTGTAGGTGCAGCTGTGGTCGTTGTTGGAGCGGCTGTTGTTGTTGTTGGAGCTGCAGTTGTGGTTGTTGGAGCAGCTGTGGTTGTTGTTGGTGCGGCTGTGGTTGTTGTTGGAGCTGCAGTTGTGGTTGTTGGAGCCGCTGTCGTTGTTGTTGGTGCGGCTGTGGTTGTTGTTGGAGCGGCTGTTGTTGTTGTTGGAGCTGCAGTGGTTGTTGTTGGTGCAGCTGTGGTTGTTGTTGGAGCAGCTGTGGTTGTTGTTGGAGCTGCAGTGGTGGTTGTTGGAGCAGCTGTGGTTGTTGTTGGTGCAGCTGTGGTCGTTGTTGGAGCAGCTGTGGTGGTTGTTGGTGCAGCTGTGGATGTTGTTGGAGCGGCTGTTGTTGTTGTTGGAGCTGCAGTGGTGGTTGTAGGTGCAGCTGTGGTTGTTGTTGGAGCGGCTGTTGTTGTTGTTGTTGGAGCTGCAGTTGTGGTTGTTGGAGCAGCTGTGGTTGTTGTTGGTGCAGCTGTGGTTGTTGTTGGAGCTGCAGTGGTTGTTGTTGGTGCAGCTGTGGTTGTTGTTGGAGCAGCTGTGGTTGTTGTTGGAGCTGCAGTGGTGGTTGTTGGAGCAGCTGTGGTTGTTGTTGGTGCAGCTGTGGTTGTTGTTGGCGCAGCAGTGGTGGTTGTTGATGCAGCTGTGGTTGTTGTTGGTGCTGCAGTGGTGGTTGTTGGAGCAGCTGTGGTTGTTGTTGGCGCAACAGTGGTGGTTGTTGGTGCAGCTGTGGTTGTTGTTGGAGCGGCTGTGGTTGTTGTTGGTGCTGCAGTTGTGGTTGTTGGAGCAGCTGTGGTTGTTGTTGGTGCGGCTGTGGTTGTTGTTGGAGCTGCAGTGGTTGTTGTTGGTGCAGCTGTGGTTGTTGTTGGAGCAGCAGTGGTGGTTGTTGGAGCTGCAGTGGTGGTTGTTGGAGCAGCTGTGGTTGTTGTTGGTGCAGCTGTGGTTGTTGTTGGAGCAGCTGTGGTGGTTGTTGGTGCAGCTGTGGTTGTTGTTGGAGCGGCTGTTGTTGTTGTTGGAGCTGCAGTGGTGGTTGTAGGTGCAGCTGTGGTTGTTGTTGGAGCGGCTGTTGTTGTTGTTGGAGCTGCAGTTGTGGTTGTTGGAGCAGCTGTGGTTGTTGTTGGTGCGGATGTGGTTGTTGTTGGAGCTGCAGTTGTGGTTGTTGGAGTAGCTGTGGTTGTTGTTGGTGCGGCTGTGGTTGTTGTTGGAGCGGCTGTTGTTGTTGTTGGAGCTGCAGTTGTGGTTGTTGGAGCGGCTGTGGTTGTTGTTGGTGCGGCTGTGGTTGTTGTTGGAGCTGCAGTGGTGGTTGTTGGTGCAGCTGTGGTTGTTGTTGGAGCAGCTGTGGTTGTTGTTGGAGCTGCAGTGGTGGTTGTTGGAGCAGCTGTGGTTGTTGTTGGTGCAGCTGTGGTCGTGGTTGGAGCAGCTGTGGTTGTTGTTGGAGCTGCAGTGGTGGTTGTTGGTGCAGCTGTGGTTGTTGTTGGAGCGGCTGTTGTTGTTGTTGGTGCAGCTGTGGTTGTTGTTGGAGCTGCAGTGGTGGTTGTTGGTGCAGCTGTTGTTGTTGTTGGAGCGGCTGTTGTTGTTGTTGGCGCTGCAGTGGTGGTGGTAGGTGCAGCTGTGGTTGTTGTTGGAGCGGCTGTTGTTGTTGTTGGAGCTGCAGTTGTGGTTGTTGGAGCAGCTGTGGTTGTTGTTGGTGCGGCTGTGGTTGTTGTTGGAGCTGCAGTGGTTGTTGTTGGTGCAGCTGTGGTTGTTGGTGGAGCAGCTGTGGTTGTTGTTGGAGCTGCAGTGGTGGTTGTTGGAGCAGCTGTGGTTGTTGTTGGTGCAGCTGTGGTCGTTGTTGGAGCAGCTGTGGTGGTTGTTGGTGCAGCTGTGGTTGTTGTTGGAGCGGCTGTTGTTGTTGTTGGAGCTGCAGTGGTGGTTGTAGGTGCAGCTGTGGTTGTTGTTGGAGCTGCTGTTGTTGTTGTTGGAGCTGCAGTTGTGGTTGTTGGAGCAGCTGTGGTTGTTGTTGGTGCGGCTGTGGTTGTTGTTGGAGCTGCAGTGGTTGTTGTTGGTGCAGCTGTGGTTGTTGTTGGAGCAGCTGTGGTTGTTGTTGGAGCTGCAGTGGTGGTTGTTGGAGCAGCTGTGGTTGTTGTTGGTGCAGCTGTGGTTGTTGTTGGCGCAGCAGTGGTGGTTGTTGATGCAGCTGTGGTTGTTGTTGGTGCTGCAGTGGTGGTTGTTGGAGCAGCTGTGGTTGTTGTTGGCGCAACAGTGGTGGTTGTTGGTGCAGCTGTGGTTGTTGTTGGAGCGGCTGTGGTTGTTGTTGGTGCCGCAGTTGTGGTTGTTGGAGCAGCTGTGGTTGTTGTTGGTGCGGCTGTGGTTGTTGTTGGAGCTGCAGTGGTTGTTGTTGGTGCAGCTGTGGTTGTTGTTGGAGCTGCAGTGGTGGTTGTTGGAGCTGCAGTGGTGGTTGTTGGAGCAGCTGTGGTTGTTGTTGGTGCAGCTGTGGTCGTTGTTGGAGCAGCTGTGGTGGTTGTTGGTGCAGCTGTGGTTGTTGTTGGAGCGGCTGTTGTTGTTGTTGGAGCTGCAGTGGTGGTTGTAGGTGCAGCTGTGGTTGTTGTTGGAGCGGCTGTTGTTGTTGTTGGAGCTGCAGTTGTGGTTGTTGGAGCAGCTGTGGTTGTTGTTGTTGCGGATGTGGTTGTTGTTGGAGCTGCAGTTGTGGTTGTTGGAGTAGCTGTGGTTGTTGTTGGTGCGGCTGTGGTTGTTGTTGGAGCGGCTGTTGTTGTTGGAGCTGCAGTTGTGGTTGTTGGAGCAGCTGTGGTTGTTGTTGGTGCGGCTGTGGTTGTTGTTGGAGCTGCAGTGGTGGTTGTTGGTGCAGCTGTGGTTGTTGTTGGAGCAGCTGTGGTTGTTGTTGGAGCTGCAGTGGTGGTTGTTGGAGCAGCTGTGGTTGTTGTTGGTGCAGCTGTGGTCGTTGTTGGTGCGGCTGTGGTTGTTGTTGGTGCGGCTGTGGTTGTTGTTGGAGCTGCAGTTGTGGTTGTTGGAGCAGCTGTGGTTGTTGTTGGAGCAGCTGTGGTTGTTGTTGGTGCAGCTGTGGTTGTTGTTGGTGCGGCTGTGGTTGTTGTTGGAGCGGCTGTTGTTGTTGGAGCTGCAGTTGTGGTTGTTGGAGCAGCTGTGGTTGTTGTTGGTGCGGCTGTGGTTGTTGTTGGAGCTGCAGTGGTGGTTGTTGGTGCAGCTGTGGTTGTTGTTGGAGCAGCTGTGGTTGTTGTTGGAGCTGCAGTGGTGGTTGTTGGAGCAGCTGTGGTTGTTGTTGGTGCAGCTGTGGTCGTTGTTGGAGCAGCTGTGGTTGTTGTTGGTGCGGCTGTGGTTGCTGTTGGAGCTGCAGTGGTGGTTGTTGGAGCAGCTGTGGTTGTTGTTGGAGCAGCTGTGGTTGTTGTTGGTGCAGCTGTGGTTGTTGTTGGAGCAGCTGTGGTTGTTGTTGGAGCTGCAGTGGTTGTTGTTGGAGCTGCAGTGGTGGTTGTTGGTGCAGCTGTGGTTGTTGTTGGAGCAGCTGTGGTTGTTGTTGGAGCTGCAGTGGTGGTTGTTGGTGCAGCTGTGGTTGTTGTTGGAGCGGCTGTTGTTGTTGTTGGTGCAGCTGTGGTTGTTGTTGGAGCTGCAGTGGTGGTTGTTGGTGCAGCTGTTGTTGTTGTTGGAGCGGCTGTTGTTGTTGTTGGCGCTGCAGTGGTGGTGGTAGGTGCAGCTGTGGTTGTTGTTGGAGCGGCTGTTGTTGTTGTTGGAGCTGCAGTTGTGGTTGTTGGAGCAGCTGTGGTTGTTGTTGGTGCGGCTGTGGTTGTTGTTGGAGCTGCAGTGGTTGTTGTTGGTGCAGCTGTGGTTGTTGGTGGAGCAGCTGTGGTTGTTGTTGGAGCTGCAGTGGTGGTTGTTGGAGCAGCTGTGGTTGTTGTTGGTGCAGCTGTGGTCGTTGTTGGAGCAGCTGTGGTGGTTGTTGGTGCAGCTGTGGTTGTTGTTGGAGCGGCTGTTGTTGTTGTTGGTGCAGCTGTGGTTGTTGTTGGAGATGCAGTGGTGGTTGTTGGTGCAGCTGTGGTTGTTGTTGGAGCTGCAGTGGTGGTTGTTGGAGCAGCTGTGGTTGTTGTTGGTGCGGCTGTGGTTGTTGTTGGAGCTGCAGTGGTGGTTGTTGGTGCAGCTGTGGTTGTTGTTGGAGCAGCTGTGGTTGTTGTTGGAGCTGCAGTGGTGGTTGTTGGAGCAGCTGTGGTTGTTGTTGGTGCAGCTGTGGTCGTTGTTGGTGCGGCTGTGGTTGTTGTTGGTGCGGCTGTGGTTGTTGTTGGAGCTGCAGTGGTGGTTGTTGGAGCAGCTGTGGTTGTTGTTGGAGCAGCTGTGGTTGTTGTTGGTGCAGCTGTGGTTGTTGTTGGTGCGGCTGTGGTTGTTGTTGGAGCGGCTGTTGTTGTTGGAGCTGCAGTTGTGGTTGTTGGAGCAGCTGTGGTTGTTGTTGGTGCGGCTGTGGTTGTTGTTGGAGCTGCAGTGGTGGTTGTTGGTGCAGCTGTGGTTGTTGTTGGAGCAGCTGTGGTTGTTGTTGGAGCTGCAGTGGTGGTTGTTGGAGCAGCTGTGGTTGTTGTTGGTGCAGCTGTGGTCGTTGTTGGAGCAGCTGTGGTTGTTGTTGGTGCGGCTGTGGTTGTTGTTGGAGCTGCAGTGGTGGTTGTTGGAGCAGCTGTGGTTGTTGTTGGAGCAGCTGTGGTTGTTGTTGGTGCAGCTGTGGTTGTTGTTGGAGCAGCTGTGGTTGTTGTTGGAGCTGCAGTGGTTGTTGTTGGAGCTGCAGTGGTGGTTGTTGGTGCAGCTGTGGTTGTTGTTGGAGCAGCTGTGGTTGTTGTTGGAGCTGCAGTGGTGGTTGTTGGTGCAGCTGTGGTTGTTGTTGGAGCGGCTGTTGTTGTTGTTGGTGCAGCTGTGGTTGTTGTTGGAGCTGCAGTGGTGGTTGTTGGTGCAGCTGTTGTTGTTGTTGGAGCGGCTGTTGTTGTTGTTGGCGCTGCAGTGGTGGTGGTAGGTGCAGCTGTGGTTGTTGTTGGAGCGGCTGTTGTTGTTGTTGGAGCTGCAGTTGTGGTTGTTGGAGCAGCTGTGGTTGTTGTTGGTGCGGCTGTGGTTGTTGTTGGAGCAGCTGTTGTTGTTGTTGGAGCTGCAGTGGTTGTTGTTGGTGCAGCTGTGGTTGTTGTTGGAGCTGCTGTGGTTGTTGTTGGAGCGGCTGTGGTTGTTGTTGGAGCGGCTGTGGTAGTTGTTGGAGCGGCTGTGGTTGTTGTTGGTGCGGCTGTGGTTGTTGTTGGAGCGGCTGTGGTTGTTGTTGGAGCGGCTGTGGTAGTTGTTGGTGCGGCTGTCGTTGTTGTTGGAGCGGCTGTTGTTGTTGTTGTTGGTGCTGCAGTGGTTGTTGTTGGTGCAGCTGTGGTTGTTGTTGGTGCGGCTGTGGTTGTTGTTGGAGCAGCTGTGGTTGTTGTTGGAGCAGCTGTTGTTGTTGTTGGAGCTGCAGTGGTTGTTGTCGGAGCTGCTGTGGTCGTTGTTGGAGCAGCTGTGGTAGTTGTTTGAGCTGTAGTTGTCTTTGCTTGAGATATTAATAGAGCTATTGATATTGGAAAATATTGAATTAGTTTTAATTTTTTATTTTTTTTTTCATTTTTAACATAATTCACAATTATATTATTTTCTTTTGAATTCTTTATAACAACAGGATTACTTTTTGTTTCCCCCCTAGATTATGAATCATGGATATAATTTCCAACTATTAAATTATAATTTGTATTTAATGTACTCATCAAACTCATCTTACCTGTTTGAATCAGAATAAATATGATCTTTCCAACAGCCATCTTGTGTCCTTGTGAGTCTATCAAAAAGAAATCAGTGCAGACAATGCAGAAATTTAATTAAAAGGGAATTATTAAATAAATAATCTGTACAACACTTATCTCTTAGGAGAATCATTATTTTACTTTTTATTTCATGAAATAACAATCAGAATCAAAATCATTTCAAAGAAAGGTTAGATATGTAATACAATATACTAACCTCTATAAAATCTAACTTGAATTAATTTCCTTATTCTTGAACTTTTTGGAAATTTGTTTGAAATCAAACAGATAGTCAGATAGCCTGCTGATGACTGAATATGTTAAAGGATAAAAACACTATAAGGCATGAGGAAACTTTATATATATACATATATATATATATGTATATATATTTATAAATATATATATATATATCTCCCTTTGCTTGTTGATTAAACTGTTACATACTTCTTACAATGTATAATAAAATTTACAATGAAATGGCTTAATTGAACTTCAAATAACTGCAAGTTATGCTTACTTTGTAATCATTATTTTCCTTCACCACAGAGTCCAAACTTCTAAAGAACTGATGAATTCTACCGTTGTCTTTAGGAGAGTAACAAATCATTTTAAATCCAGTCTTTTAAGGAGAGTGGCCATTATTAATTTATGATCAAAAGCAAACTTTTCCTCACATGTCCTTATTTCAGTTTATTTAAGCCATGTGAACTCAGATTCAAAATAAACTGTTATGTTGTAAGAGTTTAGAAGATTATGTAAACCTTTTTCCCAACATTTAATTGACACAACGAAACATATTTCTACAACTCCTCTGCATCTCTTAATCTGTCTTGCATCATTTCTTTTCAATCTTAACTATCAGTTTCTCAATAAGAGGCAAGATGCATTTTACACATAAATACACATTATTTGAAAATGAATGTAAACTTAGGAGCTAATTCACAAAGTTTGTTTGGAGCCCCTCTAAGCTGTGACATAGGGAGAGAATGGGGGTCTCATTTTCTTCCCCAGGGACTCCCAGCTAATGATCAGTATGTGAACAGACAGAGTCCTTGTAGCAACAAAGAGTGGAAGTGAAGATAATTATGGTTGTCAAATTGTCAAGTACTCACTGTTGTATTAAATTGTTATATTTAATTTGATACAAGTATTCTGGTTAAATTTGAGCTAAAACAGCGTTTTATACAATTTGTACAAGTACAAATCATCACTTTTGATTTTTTCAATTTTCTAAACAATAATTTTGTAAAAATGAACAAAAGCTTAAATACAGAAGGAAACATTTACTCACCTCAAAACAAAAGATCAATCTAGAGTTATTTATTCAGTCTCTGTATCAGATTAAGATTTTGTCTAAATTGATGAATGAAAACTTTTTTCTTCAATTAGTCCAGTTCACGGCTGCGATTTGTAAACCTTTCAGCTAGGTGACAACCATCCTGTTTTAAGGGCTTTATATATTGGAAAGGAATAGATGACTACGTGTCTCTTACGTGTTGAACATTTCTGAAATGTTGTGACGCCTTTGCAGTGAACAAAGGCAAATCACTATAAACAGAATTTCTTTTGTTTCATCTGTCATTATCTTGGCACAGTATTGTGGCACACTCCCTTTTTGTGTCCTGTGACACAACCTGCCGGTGCATTCCACTTATGTGAATGTAGAAAGAAGTTTCACCTTATGACAGAAAGTTGTGAAAAATAATTTAAGAAAGAGTTCTTTTTAATGGGTTATTAAAACATAATGCAAAAAAGGAACAATAACTGTTATCAAGTTCTACCGTATTGGCCGATGATGGTTCATCTTATTTGGAGTTGTTTGGGTACATTTTTTACTACAACACAATTAAATTACAATTTAGCCAAACCAAAATAAAATTGCTTCACTTGTGTTTTGCTGGTCCAACATTTAGCTGTTGACCATTTTAGCATATAATTGTACTATGACATAAAAACAACAACTGGAGACGATGATAAAGGTGAGCATGCAGTAAGGTTTTAAACTTAAAAAACACAACATTATTCCGTCCAAAGAATGATGAAAGACCACTGCTTTCATGGCCATAAAGTCTTATTCTATGACATCTTTTTGCTACATCCTAGCTATATTTAGATTTTAATAATCTAATGAATCAGATATATGTATCCTGGACCTGGTTAAACAGCAACATTTGATGAATTAAGAAAATTAAATTTCTGAGGTAAGTTTTTTAATGAAGTTTGCTCAAATGTTTGCTTATTTGACAGTCAATGATCTTTTGAGATACTGAAGCTACAAAAAGCAACAGTGTTTGGTATGTCTGCTAATGTCAAGTAAAACTGCATTAAATAGAGTCAAGCAGCTTCTTGAACGTATATACCCAAATATAATCAAACTTTTGATTTCATAACTTACTTCAGTAGTACAGGCAGGAAAGAAGAAATTAAATATTAAAAGATTAAACTTCAGATTTTTAACAAGGTTTCTATTTGTTAATGAATTTGATATTTTAAGGACCTTCACCTCAGTATCATAAAGTTATTTCATAAGTGGGGTGAGTGATATTTTTCTATGTCACAGCTTCAATTCAAAATTAATTAATTGTGCTTTAGCAAACATATTGGACATATTCTGTATTTACTGTTTATTTATATTTGTCTTTTACTGTTTCTTTTTAAACTTCATGCTTGAATTGGAACGTGTGGCCAGTTCTTTACAGTTTTGTTTTGGGATATACAAGACAGTGGATAGTGTTGAAAATCAGATAGAGAGAGAGAGAGGGGGGAATGAAATTTGAAATAGAAGCCACATTCAAACCTGGGCTGCCTGCTTTGGGGACTGTATCCTCTGTACATGGGGCTCACAAATTAACCTCTATTCCATCAGCACCACTGGCCTGTTCTATTTTTAACTATCTATTGTCAGGTTTATTACGCATAGTTTCAAAGACATTGTTGGCTTGTTGCTTTTCCCTAAAAGTATGAGCCTTTATTTGATATCCTACTTACTAGTTAAGACAGCAACAGCTTTGACATGTTAACTAGTGAGGCACAAAATACTTTCTGGAAATTGATGTGATATATTTTGACCCTATTTGTTAGCAGCCCAAAAAATGTTTATTTTTTAACAAGGAAGAGCCATATTGTCAAGTAGTAACACTTGTCAGGGTCAAAGCACTTCAATATTCAACTTGTTCAATCAGGAGAGACAAGTAAATGATTTAAAGATAAATATTTTTTTAACATGATGATGGGATATTGAATGATTGTCAGAGAATCTTTGGCGCTTGAACTCTAGGAAGACATGCTGATTGAAGATGTCTGCCGTGAGCAGCAGCAAGATCTACCCCCCCATAGAGTCAAGACACTGATGGTGGAGGTGTTAGCTGATGATATGAGAAGATGGTTGATGATGTCATCTGGGGTATTGAGTGCAAACTCTTAGTTAACGGCTTATTAGCGATCAACTGTGGTCATGTAGAATACGGTACTAATAAGTGCTTAATAATGACTAATAAGCAGCCAGTATGCTATACCACTTTTTCTGTTCAGGGTTACGGGGGGCTGGAGCCGATGCTAGTTGTCATTGGGCGAGAGGCGGGGTACACCCCGGACTGTTTGCCAGTCAATCACACGGCTGACTTATAGAGACAGAAAACCAGCCACACTCATTCACACCTATGGGCAATTTAGAGTCACCAATCAACCTAATAAGCATGGCTGTTTTCAAGCCGCATACTATACTAGTAGTATGTACTGATTTGGCCAAAATGCAGTATGTGAGCAACTGCAAGATCCGCAGTATGCCAAAAATACCAGGATGTCATACTGATTCGGGAAACATTTACAGTATGCATCAGACCAGTCTACCTCGCTTACTGTTTCCCACAATGCAAAGTGCGAGGTCACTAAGGTCAGAGATCGAAATCCTGGAGCGCAGCTGTTTGAACTCATCGGTGGTGGTGACTGAATTTCTTGCCACATTATGGGCATGAACCAATAACAAATATGACATGTTCATATATTTACATGTCTTACCACCCCGGAATTTACTGCTTTTTAGATTGTACAGTGCATGTGCCACAGCTGGACAAGCAGCTACAATTACAGGGTCGTTGGCTTGCTCCATTATTACATATTTTTCACAGCTGAGTAAAAATTAAACCTGAATGCCTGAAAAGTATACTACAATTTTAATAGCTAGCCAATCATATTTCAACCCAGGGTATTGTGTATGAATGACAGAATACATGAGGGATTGTATACTGTTTTATTTTAATTATGTCAATTACCTCCAGATGGGCTGTTGTTTACTTCCGCATTCCAGGACCGGAAACTAGTTCAACCGGGGAAAGCATACTGCAAAATAACTGACGACTGGCATTCATACTACATACTGCTGTTGAACGCAGTACGCAGTATGAAATATGCAGTATGCAATATATACTGCATACTGATTTTGATAGTAGTATGTAGTACGCAGTTTCGAAAATAGCCCATGTCTTTGGACTGTGGGAGGAATACTCAGAGAGAACCCACACATGCACAGGGAGAACATACAAACTGCACACAGAGAGGTCAGGTCTGACCGGAATTCGAAGCAGGAACCTCTTCGGCAACAGCGCTAACCACTGCACCACAGTACAGCCCTACTTATAATAAGTATAACAACAATAATAATAATAATAATAATAATAATAATAATAATAATAATAATAAATAACATAGTTAAAATGATTTGTCTGTAGTTTTATTGCAATATTTTATATCTTATATCAAATTTGACTCTGTTTCACTTCCAAAACGAACAAACAAATTCCTAACTTCTATTATTGAAAGGTAAAAGGTTTACAATTAAAAATGTACTCTGTGTATGGTCATACACATTTGCTCAAAAATGCCAAATGGAAGTTTTGATGCACACACCTCTCAACATGTTTGTTTTGTATTGAGTAAAAAAAAAACTGGATATCCAAAGTAAAATTTGCACCACTCCTATTTCTCTTTTTCTGAGCGGACGGGTTTCACTGACACAAGGATGACTGCAACAGACTGACTGCAAGATATTATTGTGAAAATCGATGATATAAAACTACAAGCATTGTTTATCACCTATGCTCAAATGGAAGCTACGAACCATATAGATACCTTGACACACTCTTTAACAAACAAACATTTCAAAAATCACACAAGAAAATATAAATTCTTCAAAGAGTTTTTATTCTGATCATGGTAAACTTTCTGACAGGTATAATACAAACAGCAAAAAGTCTCACAGAATAAAGGTATGCAGTATTACATAAATATATTTTGAATAAATAAGAAAGTTGACAGTGCATTGTTTTTGAATAGATATCCCTTAAAAATAATTGAAAACATTAGTTAAGTTAAATTTTTCTATCTATAATAATCCTGTTGAAGCTTAACATGAATTTTACATTTATTTGTGAATACAGACAGATTTAAATTATTATAAGTTATAGTTAAAGTTGTACAAAGTATTAGATGAAGACTACCAAAATCCACTTTGTATTTTACCTTTTCACAGAAACATCAACAATTTCTCTATCTGCTAGTGTCAAAGTAAAAACTTAAATACAGTTCAGGCAGAAATGAGAGTGATTTTACAGTTTTCTTTTCAGTGTGGCTGGTTTTACCTGTTTGGCAATCAAACAAGACAAGACTCAACAAGACAGCATGAGTTACTCTCACTAGATAATTTACAGTACACAGTAAATCAAGACACAATTGTTCATGAATAGTGCAATAATTTTCTGATATCCTAGAGTTAAATAGAAGTGATGTTGTATTGTATTGTTGATAATTCTAATGATGATTCAGTGGACCAGATGTAGTCATTCTGTTTGGCCCAGGGTCCTGGACCCTCCCGGATACACACGTTCAGTTTCAACAGACAAATCTAATCCTCTCTCATAACTAGTAAATGGTCAGTGCAAAGTTAAATTTATAGTGAGTTCATCCAAAGCAAGGTTGACGACAATCTTGGATATTTACTCACAAAGCAATCAGTTTTCATACCAGTAATGGCAGTCCTGTTCTGTTTTAATTGGTAATCAATGCTGATGCTATTGCTGGTTTGACAGTAGCCATGACAAGGGTACCAGACACAATGCAGTGAGGAGACTGATCTTGTGACTTATTCCACTTGAAGCTGTAAATGAGGAGAAAATGAAAACATATTAGTTGAATAAACACTTTTGAAAATGGATACATTTTGGATCAGGCAGAGCTGAATATTTCTTACATATGCCATTGATGGTGATAGAGTTTCCTTCAATGTCAAAGCCAACTACAGTTGATGAAACATTGACCAAAACTTCTGCAATCTGAGTGCCATTAGGAACAAATGTGCTGAGAAATGCAAGATTCATCAAATTGACGATTGATCCATTTCTGCAGAGGGAAGGGAAATAATATTTTGTCAAATTCAAGTTCAAGATAATAATCTAAAATTGTAACTTGGTCATTGTGAAAAAGTACCTAAAGCCGGTGACGTCCAAAGACCTGAATGAGGATGGAAATGCATTTCGAAACTGAGGTTGAAGCTGCAGAAACAAAAACAAAAATATTAAAAAACATGCAATATATTCAATGCAATATTTTGCCTTAGGTCACCTCACTATGTGTTGGATAAGATCATTGTGATCAGAAAATCAAATAAATTATAGGTTTCTTGAGTATGAAGATTTGATTGTGATGTCTGGGACGCACCTGTGTCTTTATCATTGAAGCTCGGTTCTGAAAAGCCTGGGATGATGTATCCAGCAAATCAGTTGTAAAAGGGATGAGAACAGATCTGAAAGTCACGTTTACAACTATATCTGACGCAGAAGTAGGTGCTGCAGTGGCTGGTGCTGCAGTGGCTGGTGCTGCAGTGGCAGGAGCTGCAGTGGCTGGTGCTGCAGTGGCAGGTGCTGCAGTGGCAGGTGCTGCAGTGGCTGGTGCTGCAGTGGCTGGTGCTGGTGCTGCAGTGGCTGGTGCTACAGTGGTTGATGCTACAGTGGTTGGAGGTGCAACTGGAACTGGACCGTCTATGAAAAAGTAATTATAAAGCAATAAGTTAATGATCATTTGTGCCCAGACCAAGAATATTTCTTTATCGGAGTTTATATCAAACTGACATTGGTTTCAAATTCAAAAAGCCTACAAATACTAGTCAGAGTGAAACATTTAGTAATGACAACTTACCAACTACTGAAACTGCATTGGCATTAAAGCTCACGTCACCATTATTGTTATCATTTGCAGCTTGAACAAGAGTTTGAGCAACATCACTATTCTGTGGGAGGTCTGCAGCTGGAGTAGTTTGGTTAAAAGTAATTCCAAGATCCACTTGAACTCCATCAACTCGTGTCTGAACAGCACTGTATAACGATACCAAATGGAACAACACATTAGGTTATTCTGTTGCTGACTGATAGAGAAACATAGAATGTGAAAAATGTCATGTAAATGTAAAAGTAAAACTCCTATATACAAATAAATGGCTTTTTATCCACGTCAGAAAAAACATATTTTACCTGAAACCATTAACAGAGCATTTGACAAAGCGGGCACCATATTGTCTTCGGTATATCTCATTACACTGAAAAAAGAAAGAATAAGATGTTAGGACCTTCAGTTGGTTTAGCCACAATTTTCCTCGATTCAAACTTTACACAAATACAAATAAACAGACAGAGGATTCAGATCTACACAATGTTATAATATAAATCCCTCTCTTTGGTACAACATGCAGTCATAAAAATTCAAGACATCTTAAAAATACTTACTCTTGGTAGAAGTCGTCTTTCAAGATCTTGGTATTGAGCACTGCTGGGGTCCGTAAGTGCATCTGTAAAGGTTTCATTTACCAACATAACTTGAACCCTATAAACAGGTGCAGCTGCTGTGGTGGTTGTTGTTGGAAATGCTTGGGCTGTTGTAGCAGCTGTGGTTGTTGAAGCTGCATTGGTGGTTGTTGGAGCTGCAGTGGAAGTTGTTGGAGCATTTGTAATGGTTGTTGGTGCGGCTGTGGTTGTTGTTGGAGCTGCAGTTGTGGTTGTTGGAGCAGCTGTGGTTGTTGTTGGTGCAGCTGTGGTTGTTGTTGGAGCAGCTGTGGTTGTTGCTGGCGTAGCAGTGGTGGTTGTTGGTGCAGCTGTGGTTGTTGTTGGTGCTAAAGTGGTGGTTGTTGGAGCAGCTGTGGTTGTTGTTGGAACAGCTGTTGTTGTTGTTGGAGCTGCAGTTGTGGTTGTTGGAGAAGCTGTGGTTGTTGTTGGTGCAGCCGTGGTTGTTCTTGGAGCAGCTGTGGTGGTTGTTGGGGTGGCTGTGGTTGTTGTTGGCGCAGCAGTGGTGGTTGTTGGTGCAGCTGTGGTTGTTGTTGGAGTTGCAGTGGTTGTTGTTAGTGCAGCTGTGGTTGTTGTTGGAGCAGCTGTGGTTGTTGTTGGAGCTGCAGTGGTGGTTGTTGGAGCTGCAGTGGTGGTTGTTGGAGCAGCTGTGGTTGTTGGTGGAGCAGCTGTGGTTGTTGTTGGTGCAGCTGTGGTTGTTGTTGGAGCAGCTGTGGTTGTTATTGGTGCTGCAGTGGTGGTTGTTGGAGCAGCTGTGGATGTTGTTGGTGCAGCTGTGGTTGTTGTTGGAGCTGCAGTGGTGGTTGTTGGTGCAGCTGTGGTCGTTGTTGGAGCAGCTGTGGTTGTTGTTGGAGCAGCTGTGGTTGTTGTTGGAGCTGCAGTGGTTGTTGTTGGTGCAGCTGTGGTTGTTGTTGGAGCAGCTGTGGTTGTTGTTGGAGCTGCAGTGGTTGTTGTTGGAGCGGCTGTGGTTGTTGTTGGAGCAGCTGTGGTTGTTGTTGGTGCAGCTGTTGTTGTTGTTGGAGCAGCAGTGGTGGTTGGTGGTGCAGCTGTGGTCGTTGCTGGAGCACCTGTGGTTGTTGTTGGAGCTGCAGTGGTGGTTGTTGGAGCAGCTGTGGTGGTTGTTGGTGCAGCTGTGGTTGTTGTTGGAGCTGCAGTGGTGGTTGTTGGTGCAGCTGTGGTAGTTGTTGGAGCTGCAGTGGTGGTTGTTGGTGCAACTGTGGTTGTTGTTGGAGCGGCTGTTGTTGATGTTGGAGCTGCAGTTGTGGTTGTTGGAGCAGCTGTGGTTGTTGTTGGCGCAGCAGTGGTGGGTGTTGGTGCAGCTGTGGTTGTTGTTGGTGCTGCAGTGGTGGTTGTTGGAGCAGCTGTGGTTGTTGTTGGCGCAGCAGTGGTGGTTGTTGGTGCAGCTGTGGTTGTTGTTGGAGCGGCTGTGGTTGTTGTTGGAGCTGCAGTTGTGGTTGTTGGAGCAGCTGTGGTTGTTGTTGGTGCAGCTGTGGTTGTTGGAGCTGCAGTGGTGGTTGTTGGTGCAGCTGTGGTTGTTGTTGGAGCGGCTGTTGTTGTTGTTGGAGCTGCAGTGGTGGTTGTTGGAGCGGCTGTGGTTGTTGTTGGAGCTGCAGTGGTGGTTGTTGGAGCTGCAGTGGTGGTAGTTGGTGCAGCTGTAGTTGTTGTTGGAGCGGCTGTGGTTGTTGTTGGAGCTGCTGTGGTTGTTGTTGGAGCAGCTGTGGTTGTTGTTGGAGCTGCAGTGGTGGTTGTTGGGGCGGCTGTGGTTGTTGTTGGTGCAGCTGTGGTTGTTGTTGGAGCAGCTGTGGTTGTTGTTGGAGCGGCTGTAGTTGTTGGAGCTGCAGTGGTGGTTGTTGGAGGTGCAGTGGTGGTTGTTGGAGCGGCTGTGGTTGTTGTTGGAGCTGCAGTGGTGGTTGTTGGGGCGGCTGTGGTTGATGTTGGAGCTGCTGTGGTTGTTGTTGGAGCAGCTGTGGTTGGAGCGGCTGTGGTTGTTGTTGGAGCGGCTGTGGTTGTTGTTGGTGCAGCTGTGATTGTTGTTGGAGCGGCTGTGGTTGTTGTTGGAGCGGCTGTAGTTGTCGGAGCTGCAGTGGTGGTTGTCGGAGCTGCAGTGGTGGTTGTCGGAGCTGCAGTGGTGGTTGTTGGAGCAGCTGTGGTTGTTGTTGGAGCTGCTGTGGTTGTTGTTGGAGCAGCTGTGGTTGTTGTTGGAGCTGCAGTGGTGGTTGTTGGAGCGGCTGTGGTTGTTGTTGGAGCAGCTGTGGTTGTTGTTGGAGCAGCTGTGGTTGTTGTTGGAGCAGCAGTGGTGGTTGTTGGAGCTGCAGTAGTCGTTGTTGGAGCAGCTGTGGTTGTTGTTGGAGCTGCTGTGGTTGTTGTTGGAGCTGCTGTGGTGGTTGTTGGAGCTGCAGTGGTTGTTGTTGGAGCAGCTGTGGTTGTTGTTGGAGCAGCAGTGGTGGTTGTTGGAGCAGCAGTGGTGGTTGTTGGCGCAGCAGTGGTGGTTGTTGGAGCTGCAGTGGTTGTTGTTGGAGCAGCTGTGGTTGTTGTTGGAGCAGCAGTGGTGGTTGTTGGAGCAGCTGTGGTTGTTGTTGGAGCTGCAGTGGTGGTTGTTGGAGCAGCTGTGGTTGTTGTTGGAGCTGCAGTGGTTGTTGTTGGAGCAGCAGTGGTGGTTGTTGGAGCTACAGTGGTTGTTGTTGGAGTAGCTGTGGTCGTTGTTGATGCGGCTGTGGTTGTTGTTGGGGCGGCTGTGGTTGTTGTTGGAGCGGCTGTGGTTGTTGTTGGAGCGGCTGTGGTTGTTGTTGGAGCTGCTGTGGTTGTTGTTGGAGCTGCAGTGGTGGTTGCTGGAGCGGCTGTGGTTGTTGTTGGAGCAGCAGTGGTGGTTGTTGGAGCTGCAGTGGTTGTTGTTGGAGCAGCTGTGGTTGTTGTTGGAGCTGCAGTGGTTGTTGTTGGAGCAGCAGTGGTGGTTGTTGGAGCTGCAGTAGTCGTTGTTGGAGCAGCTGTGGCTGTTGTTGGAGCTGCAGTGGTTGTTGTTGGAGCTGCAGTGGTCGTTGTTGGAGCAGCTGTGGTCGTTGTTGATGCGGCTGTGGTTGTTGTTGGGGCGGCTGTGGTTGTTGTTGGAGCGGTTGTGGTTGTTGTTGGAGCGGCTGTGGTTGTTGTTGGAGCTGCTGTGGTTGTTGTTGGAGCTGCAGTGGTGGTTGCTGGAGCGGCTGTGGTTGTTGTTGGAGCGGCAGTGGTGGTTGTTGGAGCTGCAGTGGTTGTTGTTGGAGCAGCTGTGGTTGTTGTTGGAGCTGCAGTGGTTGTTGTTGGAGCTGCAGTGGTTGTTGTTGGTGCTGCTGTGGTTGTTGTTGGGGCGGCTGTGGTTGTTGTTGGAGCTGCAGTGGTGGTTGTTGGAGCTGCAGTGGTGGTTGTTGGAGCTGCAGAGGTTGTTGTTGGAGGAGCTGTGGTTGTTGTTGGAGCTGCTGTGGTTGTTGTTGGAGCAGCTGTGGTTGTTTTTGGAGCTGCAGTGGTGGTTGTTGGAGCGGCAGTGGTTGTTGTTGGAGCAGCAGTGGTGGTTGTTGGAGCTGCAGTGGTTGTTGTTGGAGCAGCTGTGGTTGTTGTTGGAGCTGCAGTGGTTGTTGTTGGAGCTGCAGTGGTTGTTGTTGGTACAGCTGTGGTTGTTGTTGGGGCGGCTCTGGTTGTTGTTGGAGCTGCAGTGGTCGTTGTTGGAGCAGCTGTGGTCGTTGTTGGTGCAGCTGTGGTTGTTGTTGGAGCAGCTGTGGTTGTTGTTGGAGCTGCAGTGGTGGTTGTTGGGGCGGCTGTGGTTGTTGTTGGTGCAGCTGTGGTTGTTGTTGGAGCAGCTGTGGTTGTTGTTGGAGCGGCTGTAGTTGTTGGAGCTGCAGTGGTGGTTGTTGGAGGTGCAGTGGTGGTTGTTGGAGCGGCTGTGGTTGTTGTTGGAGCTGCAGTGGTGGTTGTTGGGGCGGCTGTGGTTGATGTTGGAGCTGCTGTGGTTGTTGTTGGAGCAGCTGTGGTTGGAGCGGCTGTGGTTGTTGTTGGAGCGGCTGTGGTTGTTGTTGGTGCAGCTGTGATTGTTGTTGGAGCGGCTGTGGTTGTTGTTGGAGCGGCTGTAGTTGTCGGAGCTGCAGTGGTGGTTGTCGGAGCTGCAGTGGTGGTTGTCGGAGCTGCAGTGGTGGTTGTTGGAGCAGCTGTGGTTGTTGTTGGAGCTGCTGTGGTTGTTGTTGGAGCAGCTGTGGTTGTTGTTGGAGCTGCAGTGGTGGTTGTTGGAGCGGCTGTGGTTGTTGTTGGAGCAGCTGTGGTTGTTGTTGGAGCAGCTGTGGTTGTTGTTGGAGCAGCAGTGGTGGTTGTTGGAGCTGCAGTAGTCGTTGTTGGAGCAGCTGTGGTTGTTGTTGGAGCTGCTGTGGTTGTTGTTGGAGCTGCTGTGGTGGTTGTTGGAGCTGCAGTGGTTGTTGTTGGAGCAGCTGTGGTTGTTGTTGGAGCAGCAGTGGTGGTTGTTGGAGCAGCAGTGGTGGTTGTTGGCGCAGCAGTGGTGGTTGTTGGAGCTGCAGTGGTTGTTGTTGGAGCAGCTGTGGTTGTTGTTGGAGCAGCAGTGGTGGTTGTTGGAGCAGCTGTGGTTGTTGTTGGAGCTGCAGTGGTGGTTGTTGGAGCAGCTGTGGTTGTTGTTGGAGCTGCAGTGGTTGTTGTTGGAGCAGCAGTGGTGGTTGTTGGAGCTACAGTGGTTGTTGTTGGAGTAGCTGTGGTCGTTGTTGATGCGGCTGTGGTTGTTGTTGGGGCGGCTGTGGTTGTTGTTGGAGCGGCTGTGGTTGTTGTTGGAGCGGCTGTGGTTGTTGTTGGAGCTGCTGTGGTTGTTGTTGGAGCTGCAGTGGTGGTTGCTGGAGCGGCTGTGGTTGTTGTTGGAGCAGCAGTGGTGGTTGTTGGAGCTGCAGTGGTTGTTGTTGGAGCAGCTGTGGTTGTTGTTGGAGCTGCAGTGGTTGTTGTTGGAGCAGCAGTGGTGGTTGTTGGAGCTGCAGTAGTCGTTGTTGGAGCAGCTGTGGCTGTTGTTGGAGCTGCAGTGGTTGTTGTTGGAGCTGCAGTGGTCGTTGTTGGAGCAGCTGTGGTCGTTGTTGATGCGGCTGTGGTTGTTGTTGGAGCTGCAGTGGTTGTTGTTGGTGCTGCTGTGGTTGTTGTTGGGGCGGCTGTGGTTGTTGTTGGAGCTGCAGTGGTGGTTGTTGGAGCTGCAGTGGTGGTTGTTGGAGCTGCAGAGGTTGTTGTTGGAGGAGCTGTGGTTGTTGTTGGAGCTGCTGTGGTTGTTGTTGGAGCAGCTGTGGTTGTTTTTGGAGCTGCAGTGGTGGTTGTTGGAGCGGCAGTGGTTGTTGTTGGAGCAGCAGTGGTGGTTGTTGGAGCTGCAGTGGTTGTTGTTGGAGCAGCTGTGGTTGTTGTTGGAGCTGCAGTGGTTGTTGTTGGAGCTGCAGTGGTTGTTGTTGGTACAGCTGTGGTTGTTGTTGGGGCGGCTCTGGTTGTTGTTGGAGCTGCAGTGGTCGTTGTTGGAGCAGCTGTGGTCGTTGTTGGTGCAGCTGTGGTTGTTGTTGGGGCGGCTGTGGTTGTTGTTGGAGCGGCTGTGGTTGTTGGAGCAGCAGTGGTGGTTGTTGGAGCTGCAGTGGTTGTTGTTGGAGCAGCAGTGGTGGTTGTTGGAGCGGCTGTGGTTGTTGTTGGAGCAGCTGTGGTTGTTGTTGGAGCTGCAGTGGTTGTTGTTGGAGCAGCTGTGGTTGTTGTTGGAGCTGCTGTGGTTGTTGTTGGAGCTGCAGTGGTGGTTGTTGGAGCAGCTGTGGTTGTTGTTGGAGCAGCAGTGGTGGTTGTTGGAGCTGCAGTAGTTGTTGTTGGAGCAGCTGTGGTTGTTGTTGGAGCTGCAGTGGTGGTTGTTGGAGCTGCAATGGTTGTTGTTGGAGCAGCTGTCGTTGTTGGAGCTGCAGTGGTTGTTGTTGGAGCTGCAGTGGTGGTTGTTGGAGCAGCTGTGGTTGTTGTTGGAGCAGCAGTGGTGGTTGTTGGAGCTGCAGTAGTTGTTGTTGGAGCAGCTGTGGTTGTTGTTGGAGCTGCAGTGGTTGTTGTTGGAGCGGCTGTGGTCGTTCTTGGTGCGGCTGTGGTTGTTGTTGGGGCGGCTGTGGTTGTTGTTGGAGCTGCAGTGGTGGTTGTTGGGGCGGCTGTGGTTGTTGTTGGAGCTGCAGTGGTTGTTGTTGGGGCGGCTGTGGTTGTTGTTGGAGCTGCAGTGGTTGTTGTTGGGGCGGCTGTGGTTTTTGTTGGAGCTGCAGTGGTTGTTGTTGGAGCAGCTGTGGTCGTTGTTGGTGCAGCTGTGGTCGTTGTTGGGGCGGCTGTAGTTGTTGTTGGAGCAGCTGTGGTTGTTGTTGGAGCAGCAGTGGTGGTTGTTGGGGCTGCAGTGGTTGTTGTTGGAGCAGCAGTGGTGGTTGTTGGAGCTGCAGTAGTTGTTGTTGGAGCAGCTGTGGTTGTTGTTGGAGCTGCAGTGGTTGTTGTTGGAGCAGCTGTGGTTGTTGTTGGAGCTGCTGTGGTTGTTGTTGGAGCGGCTGTGGTTGTTGTTGGAGCTGCAGTGGTGGTTGTTGGAGCAGCTGTGGTTGTTGTTGGAGCAGCAGTGGTGGTTGTTGGAGCAGCAGTAGTTGTTGTTGGAGCAGCTGTGGTTGTTGTTGGAGCTGCAGTGGTTGTTGTTGGAGCGGCTGTGGTCGTTGTTGGTGCAGCTGTGGTGGTTGTTGGGGCGGCTGTGGTTGTTGTTGGAGCTGCAGTGGTTGTTGTTGGGGCGGCTGTGGTTGTTGTTGGAGCTGCAGTGGTTGTTGTTGGGGCGGCTGTGGTTGTTGTTGGAGCTGCAGTGGTTGTTGTTGGAGCAGCTGTGGTCGTTGTTGGTGCAGCTGTGGTCGTTGTTGGGGCGGCTGTGGTTGTTGTTGGAGCGGCTGTGGTTGTTGTTGGAGCAGCAGTGGTGGTTGTTGGGGCTGCAGTGGTTGTTGTTGGAGCAGCAGTGGTGGTTGTTGGAGCTGCAGTAGTTGTTGTTGGAGCAGCTGTGGTTGTTGTTGGAGCTGCAGTGGTTGTTGTTGGAGCAGCTGTGGTTGTTGTTGGAGCTGCTGTGGTTGTTGTTGGAGCGGCTGTGGTTGTTGTTGGAGCTGCAGTGGTGGTTGTTGGAGCAGCTGTGGTTGTTGTTGGAGCAGCAGTGGTGGTTGTTGGAGCAGCAGTAGTTGTTGTTGGAGCAGCTGTGGTTGTTGTTGGAGCTGCAGTGGTTGTTGTTGGAGCGGCTGTGGTCGTTGTTGGTGCAGCTGTGGTTGTTGTTGGGGCGGCTGTGGTTGTTGTTGGAGCTGCAGTGGTGGTTGTTGGGGCGGCTGTGGTTGTTGTTGGAGCAGCAGTGGTGGTTGTTGGAGCTGCAATGGTTGTTGTTGGAGCAGCTGTGGTTGTTGTTGGAGCTGCAGTGGTGGTTGTTGGAGCAGCTTTGGTTGTTGTTGGAGCAGCTGTGGTTGTTGTTGGAGCTGCAGTGGTGGTTGTTGGAGCAGCTGTGGTTGTTGTTGGAGCAGCAGTGGTGGTTGTTGGAGCTGCAGTAGTTGTTGTTGGAGCAGCTGTGGTTGTTGTTGGAGCTGCAGTGGTTGTTGTTGGAGCGGCCGTGGTCGTTGTTGGTGCGGCCATGGTTGTTGTTGGGGCGGCTGTGGTTGTTGTTGGAGCTGCAGGGGTGGTTGTTGGGGCGGCTGTGGTTGTTGTTGGAGCTGCAGTGGTTGTTGTTGGAGCAGCTGTGGTTGTTGTTGGAGCTGCTGTGGTTGTTGTTGGAGCGGCTGTGGTTGTTGTTGGAGCTGCAGTGGTGGTTGTTGGAGCAGCTGTGGTTGTTGTTGGAGCAGCAGTGGTGGTTGTTGGAGCTGCAGTAGTTGTTGTTGGAGCAGCTGTGGTTGTTGTTGGAGCTGCAGTGGTTGTTGTTGGAGCGGCCGTGGTCGTTGTTGGTGCGGCCATGGTTGTTGTTGGGGCGGCTGTGGTTGTTGTTGGAGCTGCAGGGGTGGTTGTTGGGGCGGCTGTGGTTGTTGTTGGAGCTGCAGTGGTTGTTGTTGGAGCAGCTGTGGTTGTTGTTGGAGCTGCTGTGGTTGTTGTTGGAGCGGCTGTGGTTGTTGTTGGAGCTGCAGTGGTGGTTGTTGGTGCAGCTGTGGTTGTTGTTGGGGCGGCTGTGGTTGTTGTTGGAGCTGCAGTGGTGGTTGTTGGGGCGGCTGTGGTTGTTGTTGGAGCAGCAGTGGTGGTTGTTGGAGCTGCAATGGTTGTTGTTGGAGCAGCTGTGGTTGTTGTTGGAGCTGCAGTGGTGGTTGTTGGAGCAGCTGTGGTTGTTGTTGGAGCAGCAGTGGTGGTTGTTGGAGCTGCAGTAGTTGTTGTTGGAGCAGCTGTGGTTGTTGTTGGAGCTGCAGTGGTTGTTGTTGGAGCTGCAGTGGTTGTTGTTGGAGCGGCTGTGGTCGTTGTTGGTGCAGCTGTGGTGGTTGTTGGGGCGGCTGTGGTTGTTGTTGGAGCTGCAGTGGTTGTTGTTGGGGCGGCTGTGGTTGTTGTTGGAGCTGCAGTGGTTGTTGTTGGGGCGGCTGTGGTTGTTGTTGGAGCTGCAGTGGTTGTTGTTGGAGCAGCTGTGGTCGTTGTTGGTGCAGCTGTGGTCGTTGTTGGGGCGGCTGTGGTTGTTGTTGGAGCGGCTGTGGTTGTTGTTGGAGCAGCAGTGGTGGTTGTTGGGGCTGCAGTGGTTGTTGTTGGAGCAGCAGTGGTGGTTGTTGGAGCTGCAGTAGTTGTTGTTGGAGCAGCTGTGGTTGTTGTTGGAGCTGCAGTGGTTGTTGTTGGAGCAGCTGTGGTTGTTGTTGGAGCTGCTGTGGTTGTTGTTGGAGCGGCTGTGGTTGTTGTTGGAGCTGCAGTGGTGGTTGTTGGAGCAGCTGTGGTTGTTGTTGGAGCAGCAGTGGTGGTTGTTGGAGCAGCAGTAGTTGTTGTTGGAGCAGCTGTGGTTGTTGTTGGAGCTGCAGTGGTTGTTGTTGGAGCGGCTGTGGTCGTTGTTGGTGCAGCTGTGGTTGTTGTTGGGGCGGCTGTGGTTGTTGTTGGAGCTGCAGTGGTGGTTGTTGGGGCGGCTGTGGTTGTTGTTGGAGCAGCAGCGGTGGTTGTTGGAGCTGCAATGGTTGTTGTTGGAGCAGCTGTGGTTGTTGTTGGAGCTGCAGTGGTGGTTGTTGGAGCAGCTGTGGTTGTTGTTGGAGCAGCAGTGGTGGTTGTTGGAGCTGCAGTAGTTGTTGTTGGAGCAGCTGTGGTTGTTGTTGGAGCTGCAGTGGTTGTTGTTGGAGCGGCCGTGGTCGTTGTTGGTGCGGCCATGGTTGTTGTTGGGGCGGCTGTGGTTGTTGTTGGAGCTGCAGGGGTGGTTGTTGGGGCGGCTGTGGTTGTTGTTGGAGCTGCAGTGGTTGTTGTTGGAGCTGCTGTGGTTGTTGTTGGAGCTGCAGTGGTTGTTGTTGGGGCGGCTGTGGTTGTTGTTGGAGCTGCAGTGGTTGTTGTTGGGGCGGCTTTGGTTGTTGTTGGAGCTGCAGTGGTTGTTGTTGGAGCAGCTGTGGTTGTTGTTGGTGCAGCTGTGATCATTGTTGGGGCGGCTGTGGTTGTTGTTGGAGCTGCAGTGGTTGTTGTTGGAGCTGCTGTGGTTGTTGTTGGAGCTGCAGTGGTTGTTGTTGGGGCGGCTGTGGTTGTTGTTGGAGCTGCAGTGGTTGTTGTTGGGGCGGCTTTGGTTGTTGTTGGAGCTGCAGTGGTTGTTGTTGGAGCAGCTGTGGTTGTTGTTGGTGCAGCTGTGGTCATTGTTGGGGCGGCTGTGGTTGTTGTTGGAGCTGCAGTGGTTGTTGTTGGAGCAGCTGTGGTCGTTGTTGATGCAGCTGTGGTCGTTGTTGGGGCGGCTGTGGTTGTTGTTGGAGCAGCTGTGGTTGTTGTTGGAGCAGCAGTGGTGGTTGTTGGGGCTGCAGTGGTTGTTGTTGGAGCGGCTGTGGTTGTTGTTGGAGCAGCAGTGGTGGTTGTTGGGGCTGCAGTGGTTGTTGTTGGAGCAGCAGTGGTGGTTGTTGGAGCTGCAGTAGTTGTTGTTGGAGCAGCTGTGGTTGTTGTTGGAGCTGCAGTGGTTGTTGTTGGAGCAGCTGTTGTTGTTGTTGGAGCTGCTGTGGTTGTTGTTGGAGCGGCTGTGGTTGTTGTTGGAGCTGCAGTGGTTGTTGTTGGAGCTGCAGTGGTTGTTGTTGGAGCAGCTGTTGTTGTTGTTGGAGCTGCTGTGGTTGTTGTTGGAGCGGCTGTGGTTGTTGTTGGAGCTGCAGTGGTGGTTGTTGGAGCAGCTGTGGTTGTTGTTGGAGCAGCAGTGGTGGTTGTTGGAGCAGCAGTAGTTGTTGTTGGAGCAGCTGTGGTTGTTGTTGGAGCTGCAGTGGTTGTTGTTGGAGCGGCTGTGGTCGTTGTTGGTGCAGCTGTGGTTGTTGTTGGGGCGGCTGTGGTTGTTGTTGGAGCTGCAGTGGTGGTTGTTGGGGCGGCTGTGGTTGTTGTTGGAGCAGCAGTGGTGGTTGTTGGAGCTGCAATGGTTGTTGTTGGAGCAGCTGTGGTTGTTGTTGGAGCTGCAGTGGTGGTTGTTGGAGCAGCTGTGGTTGTTGTTGGAGCAGCAGTGGTGGTTGTTGGAGCAGCAGTGGTGGTTGTTGGAGCTGCAGTAGTTGTTGTTGGAGCAGCTGTGGTTGTTGTTGGAGCTGCAGTGGTTGTTGTTGGAGCAGCTGTGGTTGTTGTTGGAGCTGCTGTGGTTGTTGTTGGAGCGGCTGTGGTTGTTGTTGGAGCTGCAGTGGTGGTTGTTGGAGCAGCTGTGGTTGTTGTTGGAGCTGCAGTAGTTGTTGTTGGAGCAGCTGTGGTTGTTGTTGGAGCTGCAGTGGTTGTTGTTGGAGCGGCCGTGGTCGTTGTTGGTGCGGCCATGGTTGTTGTTGGGGCGGCTGTGGTTGTTGTTGGAGCTGCAGTGGTGGTTGTTGGGGCGGCTGTGGTTGTTGTTGGAGCTGCAGTGGTTGTTGTTGGAGCTGCTGTGGTTGTTGTTGGAGCTGCAGTGGTTGTTGTTGGGGCGGCTGTGGTTGTTGTTGGAGCTGCAGTGGTTGTTGTTGGGGCGGCTGTGGTTGTTGTTGGAGCTGCAGTGGTTGTTGTTGGAGCAGCTGTGGTTATTGTTGGTGCAGCTGTGGTCGTTGTTGGGGCGGCTGTGGTTGTTGTTGGAGCGGCTGTGGTTGTTGTTGGAGCAGCAGTGGTGGTTGTTGGGGCTGCAGTGGTTGTTGTTGGAGCAGCAGTGGTGGTTGTTGGAGCTGCAGTAGTTGTTGTTTGAGCAGCAGTGGTGGTTGTTGGAGCTGCAGTGGTTGTTGTTGGGGCGGCTGTGGTTGTTGTTGGAGCAGCTGTGGTTGTTGTTGGAGCAGCAGTGGTGGTTGTTGGGGCTGCAGTGGTTGTTGTTGGAGCAGTAGTGGTGGTTGTTGGAGTTGCAGTAGTTGTTGTTGGAGCAGCTGTGGTTGTTGTTGGAGCTCCAGTGGTTGTTGTTGGAGTAGCTGTGGTTGTTGTTGGAGCTGCTGTGGTTGTTGTTGGAGCTGCTGTGGTTGTTGTTGGAGCTGCAGTGGTGGTTGTTGGAGCAGCTGTGGTGGTTGTTGGAGCAGCTGTGGTTGTTGTTGGAGCAGCAGTGGTGGTTGTTGGAGCTGCAGTAGTTGTTGTTGGAGCAGCTGTGGTTGTTGTTGGAGCTGCAGTGGTTGTTGTTGGGGCGGCTGTGGTCGTTGTTGGTGCAGCTGTGGTTGTTGTTGGGGCGGCTGTGGTTGTTGTTGGAGCTGCAGTGGTGGTTGTTGGGGCGGCTGTGGTTGTTGTTGGAGCAGCTGTGGTGGTTGTTGGAGCTGCAATGGTTGTTGTTGGAGCAGCTGTGGTTGTTGTTGGAGCTGCAGTGGTTGTTGTTGGAGCTGCAGTGGTTGTTGTTGGAGCTGCAGTGGTTGTTGTTGGGGCGGCTGTGGTTGTTGTTGGAGCTGCAGTGGTTGTTGTTGGAGCAGCTGTGGTCGTTGTTGGTGCAGCTGTGGTTGTTGTTGGAGCAGCTGTGGTTGTTGTTGGGGCGGCAGTGGTTGTTGTTGGGGCGGCTGTGGTTGTTGTTGGAGCGGCTGTGGTTGTTGTTGGAGCAGCAGTGGTGGTTGTTGGGGCTGCAGTGGTGGTTGTTGGAGCAGCTGTGGTTGTTGTTGGAGCAGCTGTGGTTGTTGTTGGAGCTGCAGTGGTGGTTGTTGGTGCAGCTGTCGTTGTTGTTGGAGCGGCTGTGGTTGTTGTTGGAGCTGCTGTGGTTGTTGTTGGCGCAGCAGTGGTTTTTGTTGGAGCTACAGTGGTGGTTGTTGGGGCGGCTGTGGTTGTTGTTGGTGCAGCTGTGGTTGTTGTTGGAGCGGCTGTAGTTGTTGTTGGAGCAGCTGTGGTTGTTGTTGGAGCGGCTGTGGTCGTTGTTGGAGCGGCTGTTGTTGGAGGTGCAGTGGTGGTTGTTGGAGCTGCAGTGGTGGTTGTTGGAGCGGCTGTGGTTGTTGTTGGAGCAGCAGTGGTGGTTGTTGGAGCTGCAGTGGTTGTTGTTGGAGCAGCTGTGGTTGTTGTTGGAGCTGCAGTGGTTGTTGTTGGAGCTGCAGTGGTTGTTGGTGGTGCAACTGTGGTTGTTGTTGGGGCGGCTGTGGTTGTTGTTGGAGCTGCTGTGGTTGTTGTTGGAGCGGCTGTGGTTGTTGTTGGAGCAGCAGTGGTGGTTGTTGGGGCTGCAGTGGTGGTTGTTGGAGCAGCTGTGGTTGTTGTTGGACCAGCTGTGGTTGTTGTTGGATCTGCAGTGGTGGTTGTTGGTGCAGCTGTCGTTGTTGTTGGAGCGGCTGTGGTTGTTGTTGGAGCTGCTGTGGTTGTTGTTGGCGCAGCAGTGGTTGTTGTTGGAGCTACAGTGGTGGTTGTTGGGGCGGCTGTGGTTGTTGTAGGTGCAGCTGTGGTTGTTGTTGGAGCGGCTGTAGTTGTTGTTGGAGCTGCAGTGGTTGTTGTCGGAGCGGCTGTGGTTGTTGTTGGAGCGGCTGTAGTTGTTGTTGGAGGTGCAGAGGTGGTTGTTGGAGCTGCAGTGGTTGTTGTTGGAGCTGCAGTGGTTGTTGTTGGTGCAGCTGTGGTTGTTGTTGGGGCGGCTGTGGTTGTTGTTGGAGCTGCAGTGGTGGTTGTTGGAGCTGCAGTGGTGGTTGTTGGAGCTGCAGAGGTTGTTGTTGGAGCAGCTGTGGTTGTTGTTGGAGCTGCTGTGGTTGTTGTTGGAGCAGCTGTGGTTGTTGTTGGAGCTGCAGTGGTGGTTGTTGGAGTGGCTGTGGTTGTTGTTGGAGCGGCTGTGGTTGTTGTTGGAGCTGCAGTGGTTGTTGTTGGTGCGGCCGTGGTTGATGTTGGGGCGGCTGTGGTGGTTGTTGGAGCTGCAGTGGTGGTTGTTGGAGCTGCAGAGGTTGTTGTTGGAGCAGCTGTGGTTGTTGTTGGAGCTGCTGTGGTGGTTGTTGGAGCTGCAGTGGTGGTTGTTGGAGCTGCAGAGGTTGTTGTTGGAGCTGCAGTGGTTGTTGTCGGAGCGGCTGTGGTTGTTGTTGGAGCGGCTGTGGTTGTTGTTGGAGCGGCTGTGGTTGTTGTTGGAGCAGCAGTGGTGGTTGTTGGAGCTGCAGTGGTTGTTGTTGGAGTAGCAGTGGTGGTTGTTGGGGCGGCTGTGGTTGTTGTTGGAGCAGCAGTGGTGGTTGTTGGAGCTGCAGTGGTTGTTGTTGGAGCAGCTGTGGTTGTTGTTGGAGCTGCAGTGGTTGTTGTTGGAGCAGCTGTGGTTGTTGTTGGAGCTGCTGTGGTTGTTGTTGGAGCAGCTGTGGTTGTTGTTGGAGCTGCAGTGGTGGTTGTTGGAGCAGCTGCGGTTGTTGTTGGAGCAGCAGTGGTGGTTGTTGGAGCTGCAGTAGTTGTTGTTGGAGCAGCTGTGGTTGTTGTTGGAGCTGCAGTGGTTGTTGTTGGAGCGGCTGTGGTCGTTGTTGGTGCAGCTGTGGTTGTTGTTGGGGCGGCTGTGGTTGTTGTTGGAGCTGCAGTGGTTGTTGTTGGGGCGGCTGTGGTTGTTGTTGGAGCTGCAGTGGTTGTTGTTGGAGCTGCTGTGGTTGTTGTTGGAGCTGCAGTGGTTGTTGTTGGGGCGGCTGTGGTTGTTGTTGGAGCTGCAGTGGTTGTTGTTGGGGCGGCTGTGGTTGTTGTTGGAGCTGCAGTGGTCGTTGTTGGAGCAGCTGTGGTCGTTGTTGGTGCAGCTGTGGTCGTTGTTGGTGCAGCTGTGGTTGTTGTTGGAGCAGCTGTGGTTGTTGTTGGGACGGCAGTGGTGGTTGTTGGAGCTGCAGTGGTCGTTGTTGGAGCTGCAGTGGTGGTTGTTGGTGCAGCTGTGGTTGTTGTTGGTGCGGCTGTAGTTGTTGTTGGAGCTGCAGTGGTTGTTGTCGGAGCGGCTGTGGTTGTTGTTGGAGCGGCTGTGGTTGTTGTTGGTGCAGCTGTGGTTGTTGTTGGTGCGGCTGTGGTTGTTGTTGGAGATGCAGTGGTTGTTGTTGGTGCAGCTGTGGTTGTTGTTGGGGCGGCTGTGGTTGTTGTTGGAGCAGCAGTGGTGGTTGTTGGAGCTGCAGTGGTGGTTGTTGGAGCAGCAGTGGTGGTTGTTGGAGCTGCAGTAGTTGTTGTTGGAGCAGCTGTGGTTGTTGTTGGAGCTGCAGTGGTTGTTGTTGGAGCGGCTGTGGTCGTTGTTGGTGCAGCTGTGGTTGTTGTTGGGGCGGCTGTGGTTGTGGTTGGAGCTGCAGTGGTGGTTGTTGGGGCGGCTGTGGTTGTTGTTGGAGCTGCAGTGGTTGTTGTTGGAGCTGCTGTGGTTGTTATTGGAGCTGCAGTGGTTGTTGTTGGGGCGGCTGTGGTTGTTGTTGGAGCTGCAGTGGTCGTTGTTGGAGCAGCTGTGGTCGTTGTTGGTGCAGCTGTGGTCGTTGTTGGTGCAGCTGTGGTTGTTGTTGGAGCAGCTGTGGTTGTTGTTGGGACGGCAGTGGTGGTTGTTGGAGCTGCAGTGGTCGTTGTTGGAGCTGCAGTGGTGGTTATTGGTGCAGCTGTGGTTGTTGTTGGAGCGGCTGTAGTTGTTGTTGGAGCTGCAGTGGTTGTTGTCGGAGCGGCTGTGGTTGTTGTTGGAGCGGCTGTGGTTGTTGTTGGAGCGGCTGTGGTTGTTGTTGGAGCAGCAGTGGTGGTTGTTGGAGCTGCAGTGGTTGTTGTTGGAGCAGCAGTGGTGGTTGTTGGGGCGGCTGTGGTTGTTGTTGGAGCAGCAGTGGTGGTTGTTGGAGCTGCAGTGGTTGTTGTTGGAGCAGCTGTGGTTGTTGTTGGAGCTGCAGTGGTTGTTGTTGGAGCAGCTGTGGTTGTTGTTGGAGCTGCTGTGGTTGTTGTTGGAGCAGCTGTGGTTGTTGTTGGAGCTGCAGTGGTGGTTGTTGGAGCAGCTGTGGTTGTTGTTGGAGCAGCAGTGGTGGTTGTTGGAGCTGCAGTAGTTGTTGTTGGAGCAGCTGTGGTTGTTGTTGGAGCTGCAGTGGTTGTTGTTGGAGCGGCTGTGGTCGTTGTTGGTGCAGCTGTGGTTGTTGTTGGGGCGGCTGTGGTTGTTGTTGGAGCTGCAGTGGTGGTTGTTGGGGCGGCTGTGGTTGTTGTTGGAGCTGCAGTGGTTGTTGTTGGAGCTGCTGTGGTTGTTGTTGGAGCTGCAGTGGTTGTTGTTGGGGCGGCTGTGGTTGTTGTTGGAGCTGCAGTGGTTGTTGTTGGGGCGGCTGTGGTTGTTGTTGGAGCTGCAGTGGTCGTTGTTGGAGCAGCTGTGGTCGTTGTTGGTGCAGCTGTGGTCGTTGTTGGTGCAGCTGTGGTTGTTGTTGGAGCAGCTGTGGTTGTTGTTGGGACGGCAGTGGTGGTTGTTGGAGCTGCAGTGGTCGTTGTTGGAGCTGCAGTGGTGGTTGTTGGTGCAGCTGTGGTTGTTGTTGGAGCGGCTGTAGTTGTTGTTGGAGCTGCAGTGGTTGTTGTTGGGGCGGCTGTGGTTGTTGTTGGAGCTGCAGTGGTGGTTGTTGGGGCGGCTGTGGTTGTTGTTGGAGCTGCAGTGGTTGTTGTTGGAGCTGCTGTGGTTGTTATTGGAGCTGCAGTGGTTGTTGTTGGGGCGGCTGTGGTTGTTGTTGGAGCTGCAGTGGTTGTTGTTGGGGCGGCTGTGGTTGTTGTTGGAGCTGCAGTGGTCGTTGTTGGAGCAGCTGTGGTCGTTGTTGGTGCAGCTGTGGTCGTTGTTGGTGCAGCTGTGGTTGTTGTTGGAGCAGCTGTGGTTTTTGTTGGGACGGCAGTGGTGGTTGTTGGAGCTGCAGTGGTCGTTGTTGGAGCTGCAGTGGTGGTTATTGGTGCAGCTGTGGTTGTTGTTGGAGCGGCTGTAGTTGTTGTTGGAGCTGCAGTGGTTGTTGTCGGAGCGGCTGTGGTTGTTGTTGGAGCGGCTGTGGTTGTTGTTGGAGCGGCTGTGGTTGTTGTTGGAGCAGCAGTGGTGGTTGTTGGAGCTGCAGTGGTTGTTGTTGGAGCAGCAGTGGTGGTTGTTGGGGCGGCTGTGGTTGTTGTTGGAGCAGCAGTGGTGGTTGTTGGAGCTGCAGTGGTTGTTGTTGGAGCAGCTGTGGTTGTTGTTGGAGCTGCAGTGGTTGTTGTTGGAGCAGCTGTGGTTGTTGTTGGAGCTGCTGAGGTTGTTGTTGGAGCAGCTGTGGTTGTTGTTGGAGCTGCAGTGGTGGTTGTTGGAGCAGCTGCGGTTGTTGTTGGAGCAGCAGTGGTGGTTGTTGGAGCTGCAGTAGTTGTTGTTGGAGCAGCTGTGGTTGTTGTTGGAGCTGCAGTGGTTGTTGTTGGAGCGGCTGTGGTCGTTGTTGGTGCGGCTGTGGTTGTTGTTGGGGCGGCTGTGGTTGTTGTTGGAGCTGCAGTGGTGGTTGTTGGGGCGGCTGTGGTTGTTGTTGGAGCTGCAGTGGTTGTTGTTGGAGCTGCTGTGGTTGTTGTTGGAGCTGCAGTGGTTGTTGTTGGGGCGGCGGTGGTTGTTGTTGGAGCTGCAGTGGTTGTTGTTGGGGCGGCTGTGGTTGTTGTTGGAGCTGCAGTGGTCGTTGTTGGAGCAGCTGTGGTCGTTGTTGGTGCAGCTGTGGTCGTTGTTGGTGCAGCTGTGGTTGTTGTTGGAGCGGCTGTGGTTGTTGTTGGGACGGCAGTGGTGGTTGTTGGAGCTGCAGTGGTCGTTGTTGGAGCTGCAGTGGTGGTTGTTGGTGCAGCTGTGGTTGTTGTTGGAGCGGCTGTAGTTGTTGTTGGAGCTGCAGTGGTTGTTGTCGGAGCGGCTGTGGTTGTTGTTGGAGCGGCTGTGGTTGTTGTTGGAGCAGCAGTGGTTGTTGTTGGAGCTGCAGTGGTTGTTGTTGGTGCAGCTGTGGTTGTTGTTGGTGCGGCTGTGGTTGTTGTTGGAGCTGCAGTGGTTGTTGTTGGTGCAGCTGTGGTTGTTGTTGGGGCGGCTGTGGTTGTTGTTGGAGCAGCAGTGGTGGTTGTTGGAGCTGCAGTGGTGGTTGTTGGAGCAGCAGTGGTGGTTGTTGGAGCTGCAGTAGTTGTTGTTGGAGCAGCTGTGGTTGTTGTTGGAGCTGCAGTGGTTGTTGTTGGAGCGGCTGTGGTCGTTGTTGGTGCAGCTGTGGTTGTTGTTGGGGCGGCTGTGGTTGTTGTTGGAGCTGCAGTGGTGGTTGTTGGGGCGGCTGTGGTTGTTGTTGGAGCTGCAGTGGTTGTTGTTGGAGCTGCTGTGGTTGTTGTTGGAGCTGCAGTGGTTGTTGTTGGGGCGGCTGTGGTTGTTGTTGGAGCTGCAGTGGTTGTTGTTGGGGCGGCTGTGGTTGTTGTTGGAGCTGCAGTGGTGGTTGTTGGAGCTGCAGTGGTGGTTGTTGGTGCAGCTGTGGTTGTTGTTGGAGCGGCTGTGGTTGTTGTTGGAGCAGCAGTGGTTATTGTTGGAGCTGCAGTGGTTGTTGTTGGTGCAGCTGTGGTTGTTGTTGGTGCGGCTGTGGTTGTTGTTGGAGCTGCAGTGGTTGTTGTTGGTGCAGCTGTGGTTGTTGTTGGGGCGGCTGTGGTTGTTGTTGGAGCAGCAGTGGTGGTTGTTGGAGCTGCAGTGGTGGTTGTTGGAGCAGCAGTGGTGGTTGTTGGAGCTGCAGTAGTTGTTGTTGGAGCAGCTGTGGTTGTTGTTGGAGCTGCAGTGGTTGTTGTTGGAGCGGCTGTGGTCGTTGTTGGTGCAGCTGTGGTTGTTGTTGGGGCGGCTGTGGTTGTTGTTGGAGCTGCAGTGGTGGTTGTTGGGGCGGCTGTGGTTGTTGTTGGAGCTGCAGTGGTTGTTGTTGGAGCTGCTGTGGTTGTTGTTGGAGCTGCAGTGGTTGTTGTTGGGGCGGCTGTGGTTGTTGTTGGAGCTGCAGTGGTTGTTGTTGGGGCGGCTGTGGTTGTTGTTGGAGCTGCAGTGGTGGTTGTTGGAGCTGCAGTGGTGGTTGTTGGTGCAGCTGTGGTTGTTGTTGGAGCGGCTGTGGTTGTTGTTGGGGCGGCAGTGGTGGTTGTTGGAGCTGCAGTGGTCGTTGTTGGAGCTGCAGTGGTGGTTGTTGGTGCAGCTGTGGTTGTTGTTGGAGCGGCTGTGGTTGTTGTTGGAGCTGCTGTGGTTGTTGTTGGCGCAGCAGTGGTTGTTGTTGGAGCTACAGTGGTGGTTGTTGGGGCGGCTGTGGTTGTTGTTGGTGCAGCTGTGGTTGTTGTTGGAGCGGCAGTAGTTGTTGTTGGAGCTGCAGTGGTTGTTGTCGGAGCGGCTGTGGTTGTTGTTGTAACGGCTGTAGTTGTTGTTGGAGCTGCAGTGGTGGTTGTTGGAGCTGCAGTGGTGGTTGTTGGTGCAGCTGTGGTTGTTGTTGGAGCGGCTGTGGTTGTTGTTGGAGCTGCTGTGGTTGTTGTTGGAGCAGCTGTGGTTGTTGTTGGAGCTGCAGTGGTGGTTGTTGGGGCGGCTGTGGTTGTTGTTGGTTCTGCAGTGGTGGTTGTTGGAGCTGCTGTGGTTGTTGTTGGAGCTGCAGTGGTGGTTGTTGGAGCTGTAGAGGTTGTTGTTGGAGCAGCTGTGGTTGTTGTTGGAGCTGCTGTGGTTGTTGTTGGTGCTGCAGTGGTGGTTGTAGGAGCGGCTGTGGTTGTTGTTGGAGCTGCAGTGGTGGTTGTTGGAGCGGCTTTGGTTGTTGTTGGAGCTGCTGTAGTTGTTGTTGGAGCTGCAGTGGTGGTTGTTGGAGCTGCAGTGGTGGTTGTTGGAGCTGCAGTGGTTGTTGTTGGTGCGGCTGTGGTTGGAGCGGCTGTGGTTGTTGTTGGAGCAGCTGTGGTTGTTGTTGGAGCTGCAGTGGTTGTTGTTGGAGCTGCAGTGGTGGTTGTTGGAGCAGGTGTGGTTGTTGGTGCAGCTGTGGTTGTTGTTGGTGCAGCTGTGGTTGTTGTTGGAGCAGCTGTGGTGGTTGTTGGTGCTGCAGTGGTTGTTGTTGGGGCGGCTGTGGTGGTTGTCGGTGCAGCTGTTGTTGTTGTTGGAGCGGCTGTGGTTGTTGTTGGAGCTGCAGTGGTGGTTGTCGGAGCTGCAGTGGTGGTTGTCGGAGCTGCAGTGGTGGTTGTTGGGGCGGCTGTGGTTGTTGTTGGTGCAGCTGTGGTTGTTGTTGGAGAGTCTGTGGTTGTTGTCGGAGCGGCTGTAGTTGTTGTTGGAGCAGCTGTGGTGGTTGTTGGAGCGGCTGTGGTGGTTGTTGGAGCTGCAGTGGTTGTTGTTGGAGCTGCAGTGGTTGTTGTTGGTGCAGCTGTGGTTGGAGCGGCTGTAGTTGTCGTTGGAGCTGCAGTCGTGGTTGTTGGAGCTGCAGTGGTTGTTGTTGGAGCAGCTGTGGTTGTTGTTGGAGCTGCAGTGGTGGTTGTTGGAGCAGCTGTGGTTGTTGTTGGTGCAGCTGTGGTTGTTGTTGGTGCAGCTGTGGTTGTTGTTGGAGCTGCAGTGGTGGTAGTTGGAGCGGCTGTGGTTGTTGTTGGAACTGCTGTTGTAGTTGTTTGAGCTGTAGTTGTCTTTGCTTGAGATATTAATAGAGCTATTGATTTTGGAAAATATTGAATTAGTTTTAATTTTAAAACAGACAAATTGTATTTTTGCTTTTTTACTTCAATGTCAGGGCTCTAATAACATAATTCGCAATCATATTATTTTCTCTTGAATTCTCTATAGCAACAGTATTACTTTTTGTTTCCCCTCTAGATTATTAATCATGGATATAACTTCCAACTCTTAAATTATTATTTTTATTTAATGTACTTTGCAGGTAGCAAATCACACTCATCCTACCTGTTTGAATCAGAATAAATATGGTCTTTCCAACAGCCATCTTGTGTCCTTGTGAGTCTGTCAAAAAGAAATCAGTGCAAACAATGCAGAAACTTAATTAAAAGGGAATTATCAAAGAAATAATCTGTTCTCTCTCAGGAGAATCATTATTTTACTTTTTTTTAAATGAAATAACAATCATAATCAAAATCATTACAAAGGAAGGTTAGATATGTAATACAATATACTAACCTCGATAAAATCTAACTTGAATGAACTCTCTTTTTCTTGAACTTTTTGGAAATTTGTTTGAAATCAAACAGATAGTCAGATAGCTTGCTAATGACTGAATATGTTAAAGGATTAAAACACTATAAGGCATGACGAATCTTCATATATATATATTTCTCCCTTTGCTTGTTGATTAAACTGTTACATACTTCTTAAAATGTATGAAAACATTTACAATGAAATGGCTTAATTGAACTCAATATAACCCTTATGACCAAAAGTAAAGTTTTGCTCACATATCCTAATTTCAGTTTATTGAAGCCATGGGAACTCAGATTCAAAATACACTTTCAGGTTGTAAGAGTTTAGAAGATCATGTAAACCTTTTTCCCAAAACATGTTTCTTCAACTCCTCCGCATCTCTCAATCTGTCTTGTATCATTTTTTTTTTCAATCTTAACTACCAGTTTCTCAATAAGAGGTAAGATGCATTTTCCACATAAATACACACTATTTGAAAATTAATATAAACTGAGGAGCAAATTCACGAAGTTTGTTTGGAGCCTCTCTAAGCTGTGACACAGGAAGATAATGGGGGTCTCATTTTCTGTAAAAAGTTCTTCCCCCGGGACTCCCAGCTAATGATCTGTATGTGAACAGACAGAGTCCTTGTAGCAACAAAGAGTGGAAGTGAAGATAATTATAGTTCTCAAATTGTCAAGTACTCACTGTTATGTTAAATTGTTATATTTAATTTAATACAAGTATTCTGGTGTAACTTGAGCTACAACAGTGTTGTATTTTAAAACAAAAACAAATCATTACTTTTGAAAATTTTCTAAACAATAATTTTGTAAAAATGTACAAAAGCTTAAATACAGAACGAAACATTTACTCACCTCAAAACAAAAGATCAATGAAGAGTTATTTATTCCGTCTCTGTATCAGATTAAAATTTTCTCTAAACTGATGAAAGAAAACTTTTTTCTTCAATTAGTCCAGTTCTCGGCTGCGATTTGTAAACCTTTCAGCTAGGTGACAACCATCCTGTTTTAAGGGCTTTATATATCGGAAAGGAATAATAGATGACTACGTGACTCTTACGTATTGAATATTTCTGAAATGTTGTGACGCCTTTCCAGTGAACAAAGGCAAATCATTATAAACAGAATTTCTTTTGTTTCATCTGTCATTATCTTGGCACAGTATTGTGGCACACTCCCTTTTTTGTCCTGTGACAAAAGCTGCCGGTGCATTCCACTTATGTGAATGTAGAAAGACGTTCCACTGGTATGACAGAAAGTTATGAAAAACAAATTAAGAAAGATATCTTTTGAATGGGTTATTAAAACAAAATGCTAAAAAGAGCAATAACTGTTATCAAGTTCTATCGTATTGGTATGGTTCATCAAATATTTAGTCGTTTAGGTAAATTTTTAAATACAACATAAAATTACCTCACTTTCCTTAATATGTATTTAGCTGGTCCCAAATTTAGCTGTTGACCATTTCAGCACATAATTGTATGGATCATCACATTTTTTGTCGTTTGGGTAACTTTTTAAATACAACACAATTAAATTACAATTTAGCCAAACCAAAATAAAATTACCTCACACTTCCTTAATATGTATGGTCCCAAATTTAGCTGTTGACCATTTCAGCATATAATTGTAGTAGCCTATAGACATAAAAACAACTGCAGATGCATTGTTGTGTTAGCATGCTAATGCTAGTGATCTTTCTTATGCTCGTATCTTCACACTGCATGTAAATCTACACAAAATGACCGTGATCTAAAAATGCTTAGGTGACATTCAAATAAGCAGAGAGTACAGTATGTTATTCTTCTTTTCTCTAGTCCCTCAATTAAACAACTTTCATACGCAAGGTGATGAGTCGGCCAGCTGTCCCGACGATGTAAACAAAGTGTAGCTACGGCTCGGAAAGCTCGGAAAGCTCGGAAAGCATCACAGACAGCGTGACTCAGGTATTACACCCACTGTAGACAGTTATGACTTACAGAGTTATTTTCAGAGTATATATTCGATTTCTGTTACATTTAAGTGTGAAAAATCGCATATTCTGCCGTTAAGGGGAGCATGCAAAAGATTTGAAATACTTTTTTAAAGCAGTCACAGGATTATTCTATAGAAAGAATTATTAAAAAACACTTCTTTCATCGCAACAGTTGTATTCTATGACATCTTCTTTATTTATCAGTAAGGTGAAAATACTTATTTATCTTCAGAAAATAAAATCAAACATGGGAAATAGAAAAATGTTACATACTACAGGGAATTATCAATAAATTGTTACATTAGCTGTCCTTGTGCAGGTGAACTGATAAAGATTGCTATTGCTGCTGGTGAATCTATTGTGATTACTTATTTTATAATTTAATTTGAAGTTAGGACATTTTCAGGAAACATATAAATGAGTTATTGTTGCTTTTGTTCAAATAAATTAAAATTATAATTAAATATATTTCAAATAAGCTACTTAAATAAAAAAGCATGTCCATCAATCCATCCCTCCATTATCTATACATGACACATTTATTTGATATGTATATTGGCACACCCTAAAATGTGTAAACAAACATGTGATTTTTACCACATTTAATAATAGTAAATTTTTTAAGGGAACGTTAGTAGTTAGCTTTTGTAGGTATGCCAAACACCATGCTTTTACCTTTCAAGGAGTGCCATAAATCAGTTTTATATGTTATGTTTGTTCCTGTGTTTGTTTGTCTCTTTCTATCTCACTGTCTGTCTCATCTCTGTCCCCTCAACAAACCCAACACAGTTGCAGCAGGCTGTTCAACATGAGACTGGTTCCATTTATTTAACCAGGAAATTAACCCATTGAGATCTCGTTTACAAGTGACCGGGCCAAGAGGGCAGCAACACATGTCTTAAATAAACATTACATTATTAAGATGTTTTTATTTTAAACAATAGGCTATGTTAAGAGTAAACAATAATTATCAATGCAAATTGTAGCTGTTTGCCACATTAGACTTAAGACTCGCTTTAACTCCACATCTATGTCTTAAGTCCCAATGACTGAAAGTTAGTTTGAGGCAGCATTTCCAACATGGCAACCGCCATCATTGGCCTTCAAACCAATCCGAAACCAATGTGAGACATCACTGGACTACGCCCATGTTATATACAGTCTATGGACAGCGCCCATCCAGAGAGTGGTTCTTCGTTGTGTTTGGAGTAATGTAGGGCTTACTTTATGTCAGGATTGGTGAATCTCAAAACTTAGAGCTCTTTTTGTCCAGGTGAGCTAAAGGATACTGTGCCATGGGTTTGAGAATCTGACAGGCCCATAGGCATAGATTACAAATTGTTTACATTGGACTAAGAACTTTCAGCGTTTTCAAAGCTGAAGCTTCAGATTTCCTTTCCCCTTACTCCTCTGTAAGCTATGTTTGCGGAAGTTGGTCTGACACTTTCATAACAGCATATTTTGCCAGTAAAGTTTACCCACACTATCCACAAAAAGTGATGACTTGGAAAGATTAAGCAAAAGCAAGTGAAACGAGAGAGGAGAGGAAGGAATTAGAGAGCATTAGCGTCGTAGTGGAACACAAAGTGGGACTGAATTCCCAGGGCCCCATTGGAGGAAGGCACCCTTCTTAATGAATTAAGAGTTTTTGTTTGATATTTTTATCTCTTTATGCCATGACGGCATAAAGAGTCCGTAGAGACTTGGGTTTGGAAATATGGAAGTTGGTCTTTTAGCTGGAGAGGTGCAAGAGCACTTCCCGAGTACTGCTGAGGTACCCTTGAGCAAGGCATTGAATCATTAGACATGATTTCTGACTCTTTATTAACTCTGGAAAAACATTAATAATAGTTTAGATGCTCAAAAACTATTTTAATAGTGTGTGTGCTTGCGTTTGTGGGTATACTATATATATCTAGACTGTCCCCAGTTCTTCATACTAAAATCTCCTGTATCTCACTGGAGCTAGTCTACATATTGGGGTAGAGCTTTACATATTAGGCTACTAATAGTATTAGGCTACTAATAGTGTCATGCTTTATTTTTGTTTAAGATTAAGATTAAGATTAAGATTTACTCTTATTGATTCCCGCAAGGGGAAATTTCAGTTTTTACACTCTGTAAGTCATGAACACACACATAGGCTGAAATATACACACACATGCAGAAACAGGATCCTATGGACATGCACTGATGGAGAGAAGCCAGAGTGACGGAGCGTCCCACAGCGGGCGCTCCTGAGCTGATGGTGGGGAGGGGGTTTGGTGCCTTGCTCAAGGGCACCTCGGCAGTGCTCAGGAGGTGATCTGATCTAGTTAGTTTATTCATTGTTTTGTTACTTAGTTAATTATCTATCCTAGTGTTTGATTGTTTCCTAGTTTGGTCTTCAGTGTTTCCCGTGTTATTTTGTAATTTTGTATCCTTGTGTCCCTCTATGTTCTAGTGTGTCTTGATGTTACATTCTTGAGTTTCTCTGTGTCTTCAGTGTTTCATGTATTTATTTTGTAGTTTTGTAGTAATTTTCTCCCTGTCTCTGCGTGTTTCCCTCCAGTCTTGATTGCCCTGATTGTCCTCACCTGTGTCTTGTTGGTCTCACCTGTGTTTGATTACCCCATCTATTTAGTCTCAGTGTTTCTTCCCTTCCATGTCAGATTGTTATTTGTCAAATGTTAGTTGTTGTATGGTGAATGGTGAATGGTGAATGGTGAATGGTGAATGGTGAATGTTAGTTTCCTCATGTCGGTTGTCCTCGTGATTCCCCGTGCTCCCTTTGTCTTTTGATCTTTGCATAATTTTTCAGTTGGACATTTTTGGATTTCTATGTAGTAAGTTTTGTTTGCCTTTTTTGTTAAAATAAATTGGGTCCACCTCCTTTGTTTTCCCACATTTGTGACAAATGGAGCTCAGCGTAAGTTCAGACAGGAAGACTGGTTATATTCTTTAACAAATTCATTCATCCTTTCACTTCAACCTAAACTACTTCCTCTGTCTACCTGCTCTGGTGATCAACTCATAATGGGCGTTTATTCTTTAAGTAATTAACCAACCAGATTCGGGCACAACCTCTCTCAACCAATCATCCTGCTGCGGCAAAATGCTAAAACAGTTCTCTCTCTTCCACAGTCATTCTGTCATTTCAGAGAAACTGCTGCAACCCACCACCGCCCCAGTCACCTCCATTCCAGCTCAGCAGAGTCCAGATCTAGGGTGCGTTCGAATTGTCCCTTCTATCTCCTTTCACTAACCACTTTACCTTAACCCCGGAAGCATTTAAGTGGCGGCCAAAGTGGCGGAAAGGTGGGTCAATGCTTCCTATATAACCTCCTTTAGCATAGGATACACTGGACCATCCTTTACCAAAGGAGATGAGCTATGCCGCCCCACAATTCCTTGCGGCCGCAACATTTAAAGCAAGTCGCGCATCCGACTGTTCACGGAAATGAACGATGATCGTAAACTGACACAGATCAAGGGATAAAAAGATAAGAGACATTTTTATCAGATGATGTTTTATTCAACATATTTAATTCACTTAAGAATGTTTTGTGCAGTTGTACATTTGTATGTTTAAAACATTATGTGTAGGTTATACCTTACATAAATGTAACAATTCATGTCATATAATCATATTTATGTTGATTTCTGAGTGGACAGGAAGCTGATGGTTTCACTTTTCTTACTTGTAGCCTGGTATTCTATATTGCTTTTATTTCAATCCCAACCTTGTGGTGATTAGGATTATTTCACTGGTAAGAAGGCACAGGGGAAAGTTTTTTTAGATGCGTTTTTTGTAGTCCATTTTCGGAACATTGTAGTTTCAACACGGCGGACTCACGTCATTAACCTCCGCCGGACCGTCGCAGTTAATGACGTGGCCTAGTGGAAAATGCGGTCGGATTGTCAGAGCAACGAGATCGCCTTTCCCTAAGTCCTTTATGAATTCTCCTAACATCTTTCCTTGACCTCATGACGTTTTCGCGGGGTTAAGGTAAAGTAGATAGTGATAGGAGGGACAATTCGAATGCACCCCCAGGTTCATCATAGCCTCCATTCCTCTTCAACACCACCAGTGTCTAGACTCCATAGGGGGGTATCCTATCCTGCTGTCGGCCTCATTACCCTTCCGAGTACATGAAGTCGTCACGATGGACTCTAATCCCCCAAAGACTTTGCACATTCAAATTTAAATTGTTGCACATTTATTGTTAAATAAATAATTGTTCATTCTCAATTAAGTCTCTTCTGATTGAAATAGTGGTGTGGGACCTGGAAATGTTAAGGGGTTGTCAACTGGGATTACAAAACTGTTTTTCTCTCTTTCTTAAATTTTCCTTCTTTTCTTTGGCTTTCTTCTTTCTCTCTTTTTCTCCTTTAAAGACAGTATTGGAATTACTAAATGAGACCAATCTTATTCTCAGTTGGTGTGTACCGGGGATTGGGAAGGGAGGGGTGGAGCCCAGTGCAGAAATACATGATTTACATACAAATTAATAGATTTGATTTCACAAATGCTATGAGCACAAGATATATCTAGAGCCAATGCCCTTTACTTTTTTCTGTTTTATTTTCTATTTTTGTATTCTCCTCCTTTTTTGTCTTTATACTTTTTTAATTGTGTATTTATTTATTTTTTCTGATGTTTTTATATGTGGACATACTGGCTGTACTAAAACATTCAAACTGGCTTTATAATGACTAGTACTTTTATTTATTTCATTTATGTACATTTATGACATTTCATGTCAAAGGCATCAACAACCCCATAAAAAGGACAACTATTTAAACTACATAAAGACCCATGACTTGTTTTTTAAAGACATTTATCTGCTGCACAGATTTATGTAAAATGTCTTATGGCTTGGGATTGTAATTTGATACTTAACCCCTCACTGGATAAAACAAATAAGAATCCCCCCTAACTAAGCACTGCAGTTTAGGCTGTCAGGGAACGTATGCATGACCTGGGTTTGGTGGATACTTGGAGAACACTTAATCCACTAGAGAGAGAATTTTAATTCTTCTTAGCAGAACACAACAGCTACTCTCGAATAGATCTGTTCCTAATATCCAAAACAATGCAGAAAAGTCTGTGCCTCATTTGCTCACAATATTAGAGAAGTACAGTACAATATCAGGCTACAAGCTTAACTATGAGAAGAGTGAAGTAATGCCCCTGGGCCAAGGTGCTACCTGTAATCCAGGACCACTTGCATCTCACTTTAAGTTGACACCAAACAGCCTTAAATACTTGGGCATTCAAATACCCACAACATGAATCAAATATACCAAAAAAAACTACTTGCCTACTTTTTTTTGTCATTGAACAAAATTATTACTAGCTTTCTGTGGTCTCAAATACGTGCCAGGATTAAGTTATCAACATTGCAAGCTACCTCAAACAAAGGAGGTTTGAACCTACCCAATTTCAGGCTATACCTGGCCAGCCAATCTCGTAATATCTGGTGCTGGCTTAATAGTGAGGAAGCTTCCTCCCCTGGATGGACCAAATTGGAAAATCATATAACGCATCCTTCTCCACCATATTTAATACCTTTTATTGAAACTGTCAAAAACCTCAAATTTGTTCCTACAAACTGGGTCATAAATCACACATTTAAGTGCTGGAAAGAAACATTTAAAGTTATAGGTTATCAGAACACCTTGTTAAAGAGCACACCCCTGTGGAACAATCCACTTGTCCCTAAAGACATCAGAGACAAAATCATCGATGACTGGAAACTTAAGGTTAATTGAAGAAATCGGAGATCTGTGCAATCAAAATATTTTTGCAGATTTGAACTACCTCAGGGACATTTGACATTTGACATACCACACTAAATTTTTTATAAATACTTGAAAATAAGTAACTGGATCAAAAAGAAAATCCCTGGCTGTAGGGATTTTTTAGCACTACAAGCACCCAGAAGGGCCTCATATCTAAATTATATGCAATATTAAATAACCCCTCCCCCAATCAAGCAGTGGTGGTTAGAATTGTTACCGTATTGTACACCTGAGAAAATCAAGTATTATGTGAAAGGACAACTGCATTTTCAAAAAGTTTGGGGTCAGGTTATAGATTATATCCCTATATTAGAGGTTGAAGGAGAACCCTAATTTAATTACGTGATTTCATTTTTACTGTTATGTCTTTTTTTGGTGTGTGTGTGTGTGTGTGTGTGTGTGTGTGTGTGTGTGTGTGTGTGTGTGTGTGTGTGTGTGTGTGTGTGTGTGTGTGTGTGTGTGTGTGTGTGTGTGTGTGTGTGTGTGTGTGTGTGTGTGTGTGTGTGTGTGTGTGTGTGTGTGTGTGTGTGTGTGTGTGTGTGTGTGTGTGTGTGTGTGTGTGTGTGTGTGTGTGTGTGTGTGTGTGTGTGTGTGTGTGTGTGTGTGTGTGTGTGTGTGTGTGTGTGTGTGTGTGTGTGTGTGTGTGTAATTTAATTTTTATTTTTTGTCTCTTTATGAATGTGGTGACATCCAGATGTTGCTTTGGGTTGGGGGGGACTGTCAATGTCAGTATGGTGATGATATAACCGTTTCAATGCGTTTCTTAATAATAAAAAAATAAATGTTCATTTTAGAACAGAGATTGATTAGAAATAGATAAAGGAGGTCCATGAATTCAAATTTGTAGGTGTCATTTTACAATCTCAGTTGAAGTTTGACAAACATGTCAAAAAGTTATACAAAAATGTCAAAAAGAAAAGTTAGTTGTTTTCGTTTATTAAGAAAACATATACCACTAAAAGCAACACAGCAGTTCATGCATGCTATGATTTTTTCTCATGTATCTTACTGTGCAACTGTTTGGGGCCAGGCCAACCAAACAACAATTACAACTATCAGGTCATCATATAAACAGGCAATGAAAATAATGGATCAGAAAGCAGTAAGATGGTACCATTTCCTCATTTTAGAAATGCAATATGCTGAGATTTAACAGAACACACCTCTGGAACACATTACCATCTGAAGTTAAAAAACTGATAGAGGTCAGAGAATCTGAAGCAAGTCTGTGAGCATTGACTGTTTCCTCTTACAATTCTTATTTTACGGTTTGGTCTTCCTTAGTATCTTATGTGTATTAAGTAATGTCTGTATTTGTATAGTATCTCTTTTTTCTATCCAATACTCCTGTTTAATCCTAAAAGCCTGGCCAGGGACAGGGGTTGCAAATTAGCTACGGCAAGACACATGTATGTATAGCATCTACTTTGTATTCAATATATGAATCATTGTTCACTGAATGTGCCCCTCCACCACACACCTTGCACAATGAGTAACTGTCTCTCCAGCTCCCTCACTATCTCTACATCTCTATCTGTATGCATTCATATATAGATGATCATTATAGCATATTATTTGGGGCTCCAATCACCCATCTTCCCAGGAGATGCTGAGCTCCCTTTTCTCATTTTGGATCGTACTCCTACTACTACAGCTACTAATATCAGCTCTACAACTATTATAACTATAAAAATTACTTTACATAAAAATGTGCATCTTAGAGCTGCTCAACTTCATGTGCTATAATGATCAACATCAGTCATCCCTATTTCATTGCCATTTGTAATGTAACAGCACCCCCTTCTTAGCATAGTACGGATGACATGCATTAAGTTGGGAAAAAAAGTCTTGTTACTTCTGCTCTGCTCACAGTGACCCAAAAAACTAATGTTGAGCTCAGAATCATTTGTCAATACAACCTGCCACCTCTGCCAATTGCCAGAATTAGCTTTTGTTAATTTGTAATTCTTAAAAGATGTGATGGCTTCTATAACCAATTTTAAAACCAAGCAGACTAGATGAATGGCATTTGAATGAGATGAGTCAGCAATTCATGTCATTGCCCTACAAACTTCTCCTGTCGGGCCTGACAGTTATTACATTAAGGCTTCATTGCCTGCTGATTCATCCAGCTACACAGGAGTTCAGCATCAGTCCTTCTGCACCTAAATAGCAAATTACTATTTGCATTCACCTTCACATTGCTTTCAGAATCTTTGTATTGAAAAAACATGATCTCATAGCCAAAGTAAACTGTGCACCACCCAGTTTACATCTGAGCAAACAGGTTTCTCTGACACAATGATAGGTGTGACTGACTGACTGCAAAAGGCCATCATTAAATTTGCTAATTTGAAAAAATAGGCATTATTTTATAGTTTGTAAAGTTCACCTTAAATGAAAGCTACTAATGATGAAGACAAAGTGAAACACGATATACAGACAAAAAATTCAAGACGCAAGAGACAAAATTAGTTTTTCAAAGAGTTTTTATTCTGTTCATTGTAAAGTATTTGATTGGTATTATATGAACACAAAAAAGTCTCTCAAAACACAGCAATACAGGATTACATAAATATACTTTAAATAAATAACACATTTTAAAGTGCCTTTGTTTTAAATAGATGTTCCTAAAAATCCCCTTAAAAATAAAATTCATTAGTGAAGGGGTGTGCAGCTTACTATAAGATGTGTGTTTCTTTAAATTATGGCAGTTGTTATTTTTATAATGATCCCTATGAAAGCTTAACAAGGATTTTACATGAATATGGAGCCTATAGAAAGTTATAAGTATGTATGCACTGATCCAATATTGGATATCTGCCTGATACAGACTCAAACAGATAGACTGGTTATTTATGACAACGGGCAGATCTATCAAATTAAGTTCTATGCTTTTCTGTGTTTACAGTAACTATGTGCATGTACAACAACAATTATCAGCAAAATTAAAATATGCAACAGCAGTGAGCTTCATCACAGTTATCTGGAGTTTTGACATTTGTCCATTTTTACATTTAAGAGTAGAATGGTTGGACATGAGTCTCATGCCACTCAGAGCAATGCTACAAACATCCACAGATCACACACCAGCTACTTAATTTGGACTGCCCCCAAGAAAGAATTCCATCAGTTGACTAAAGTACACGTCATTTTGAGAGACAATGCAATCATTTTCCAAGATCCCAGAGCTTTAGAGACAGTGTTATCATATATATTTTTTCAACAGACATACCTAATCCACTGTCATAACTGTGTCCTATCAGGGCAAAATTGATAACAGATCAGTCCCCCCCCCCCCCCCCCACCCACACACACACATACACAATTGACATACTGGTAATGGTATTCATGTTGTAACTGAAATTCAGAGTGCAATCAATGCTGATGCTATTTCTGGTTTGACAGTAGCCATGACAAGGATACCAGACAAAATGCAGTGAGAAGACTGAACTTGTGGCTTATTCCGCTAGAAGCTGTAAATGAGGAGAAAATGAAAACACATTAGTTGAATAAACAGTTTTGCAAATTGATATATTTTTGATCAGATAGAGCTGAATACTGCTTACATATGCCATTGATGGTGACAGAGGTTCCTTCAATATCAAAGCCAACTACAGTTGATGATGCATTAAACAAAACTTCTGCAATCTGAGTGCCATTAGGAACAAATGTGCTAATAAATGTAAGGGTCATATGATTGATGATTGATCCATTACTGCAGAGGGAGAGGAAAACAATATTTTGTCAGATTCAAGATCAAGATAATATTTACAATTTGTAAGTTAGTCATTGTGGAAAAAGTACCTGAAGGCAGTGACGGTCAAAGACTTGAATAAGGATTGGAATGTATTTTTAAACAGAGGTTCAAGCTGCATAAACAAAAACAAAGATATTAAAAAATATGTAACAGCAATATTTTGTAAATATAAATAGAACACATTTTAGTTTTCTTGAGCATGGAAGATTTGATTTTGATGTTTGAGACATACCTGTGTCGTTATCATTGAAGATCGGCTCTGAAAAGCCGGGGATGATGTATCCAGCAAATCAGTTGTAAAACTGGTGAGCAGAGATCTGAAAGTCACGTTAAAAACTATATCTGTTGCAGAAGTAGGTGCTACTGTGGCAGGAGCTGCAGTGGCAGGTGCTACAGTGGCTGGTGCTGCAGTGGCTGGTGCTGCAGTGGCTGGTGCTGCAGTGGCAGGAGCTGCAGTGACTGGTGCTTCAGTGGTAAGAGATGCTGGAACTGGACCAGCTATGAAAAATAATAGTAAAGGAATAAGTTCATGATCAATTGTGCTCAAACCAAGTATATTTCTTTAACAGAGTTGATATCAAACTGACATTGGTGTCAAATTCACAAACCTAAAAAAATAGAGTGATGATAACTTACCTACTACTGAAATTTCATTGGGACTAAAGCTCACGTCAACATTATTGTTATCATTTGCAGCTTGAACAAGAGTTTGAGCAACAGCACTATTCTGTGGGAGGTCGGCAGCTGGAGTAGTTTGGTTAAAAGTAATTGCAAGATCTGCTTCAACTCTGTCAGCTCGTGTTGCAACAGATCTGTATAATGATACCAAATGAGACAACACATGAGGAAATTTTATTGCTGAGTGCTAGTGAGACGTAAAAATAAGAAAAATGTCATTAAAATTAAAAATCCTAAAAATTAATATGTGTAATGGAAAATAAAAATTGACCAACGTCAGACAAAAAGGGATTTTACCTGAAACCTATCACAGAGCATTTCACAAAGAGATCACCAAATTCTCTTCGGTATATGGCTTCACACTGTAAGAAAGAACAGGAAGATGTAAGGGCCTTTATTTGGCTTAGAAACAGTTTTCTTAAGATCAAAAATCATGCAAATAAAAATGAAACCGGAAAATTAGGATTACGTTGAACACAATTTAATTATATAAATTACTTTCTTTCATAACTCATGGAACCCAAAGATGTAGTCTTGAAAAATGCAAGCCATTCTACTCACTCTTGCTACAAGTCGTCTTTCAAGATCTTGGTATTGAGGGGTGCTGGGGTCATTCAGCGCATCTGTAAAAGTTTCATTTACCAACATAACTTTAAGCATATAAACAGGTACAGCAGCTGTGCTGGTTGTTGGACCAACTGTGTTGGTTGTTTGTACACCTATGACTGAAGGAGCAGGTGTAGGGGTTATTGGACTAGCTATCATTGTTGGAACTGCTGTGGTTGTTGTTGCAGCGACAGTGGTTGTTGGAGCTGATGTGGTTGTTACTTGAACTGCTGAGAATGTTGTTGGAGTGACTGTGGTTGTTATTGGAATTGTTGTTGTTGGTGCAGCTGTGGTTGTTGGAGCTGCAGTGATGGCTGTTGCAGCAGCTGTGGTTGTTGTTGGTGCAGCTGTGGTTGTTGTTGGAGCTGCAGTGGTGGTTGTTGGAGCAGCTGTGGTGGTTGTTGGGGCGGCAGTGGTTGTTGTTGGTGCAGCTGTGATTGTTGTTGGAGCGGCTGTGGTTGTTGTTGGAGCTGCAGTCGTGGTTGTTGGAAATGCTGTGGTTGTTGTTGGAGTGGCTGTGGTTGTTGTCGGAGCAGCTGTGGTCGTTGTTGGAGCTGCAGTGGTGGTTGTTGTTGGAGCAGCTGTGGTTGTTGTTGGAGCGGCTGTGGTCGTTGTTGGGACGGCTGTGGTTGTTGTTGGAGCTGCAGTCGTGGTTGTTGGAGCAGCTGTGATTGTTGTTGGACCTGCAGTGATTGTTGTTGGACCAGCTGTGGTTGTTGTTGGAGCAGCTGTTGTTGTTGTTGGAGCTGCAGTCGTGGTTGTTGGACCTGCAGTGGTTGTTGTTGGAGCAGCTGTGGTTGTTGTTGGTGCAGCTGTGGTTGTTGTTGGGGCGGCTGTGGTTGTTGTTGGAGCAGCTGTGGTTGTTGTTTGGGCGGCTGTGGTTGTTGTTGGAGCTGCAGTGGTTGTTGTTGGTGCAGCTGTGGTTGTTGTTGGGGCGGCTGTGGTTGTTGTTGGAGCAGCTGTGGTCGTTGTTGGAGCTGCAGAGGTGGTTGTTGGAGCAGCTGTGGTTGTTGTTGGAACAGCAGTGGTGGTTGTTGGAGCTGCAGTGGTTGTTGTTGGAGCAGCTGTGGTCGTTGTTGGTGCAGCTGTTGTTGTTGTTGGGGCGGCTGTGGTTGTTGTTGGAGCTGCAGTGGTTGTTGTTGGAGCAGCTGTGGTCGTTGTTGGTGCCGCTGTGGTTGTTGTTGGGGCAGCTGTGGTTGTTGTTGGAGCAGCTGTGGTTGTTGTTGGAGCTGCAGTGGTGGTTGTTGGAGCGGATGTGGTTGTTGTTGGAGCAGCAGTGGTGGTTGTTGGAGCTGCAGTGGTTGTTGTTGGTGCAGCTGTGGTTGTTGGAGCTGCAGTGATGGCTGTTGCAGCAGCTGTGGTTGTTGTTGGTGCAGCTGTGGTTGTTGTTGGAGCTGAAGTGGTGGTTGTTGGAGCAGCTGTGGTGGTTGTTGGGGCGGCAGTGGTTGTTGTTGGTGCAGCTGTGATTGTTGTTGGAGCGGCTGCGGTTGTTGTTGGAGCTGCAGTGGTTGTTGTTGGTGCAGCAGTGGTGGTTGTTGGAGCAGCTGTGGTCGTTGTTGGAGCAGCTGTGGTTGTTGTTGGAGCTGCAGTGGTGGTTGTTGGAGCGGCTGTGGTTGTTGTTGGAGCTGCAGTGGTTGTTGTTGGAGCAGCAGTGGTGGTTGTTGGAGCAGCTGTGGATGTTGTTGGAGCAGCAGTGGTGGTTGTTGGAGCAGCAGTGGTGGTTGTTGGAGCAGCAGTGGTTGTTGTTGGAGCAGCAGTGGTGGTTGTTGGAGCTGCAGTGGTTGTTGTTGGAGCAGCTGTGGTGGTTGTTGGAGCAGCTGTGGTTGTTGTTGGAGCAGCAGTGGTGGTTATTGGAGCAGCTGTGGTTGTTGTTGTTGGAGCTGCAGTGGTTGTTGTTGGAGCAGCTGTGGTTGTTGTTGGAGCTGCTGTGGTTGTTGTTGGAGCTGCTGTGGTTGTTGTTGGAGCTGCAGTGGTTGTTGTTGGAGCTGCAGTGGTTGTTGTTGGTGCAGCTGTGGTTGTTGTTGGGGCGGCTGTGGTTGTTGTTGGAGCTGCAGTGGTGGTTGTTGGAGCAGCTGTGGTTGTTGTTGGAGCAGCAGTCGTGGTTGTTGGAGCTGCAGTGGTGGTTGTTGGAGCAGCTGTGGTTGTTGTTGGAGCTGCAGTGGTTGTTGTTGGAGCTGCTGTGGTTGATGTTGGAGCTGCTGTGGTTGTTGTTGGAGCAGCGGTGGTTGTTGTTGGAGCTGCAGTGGTTGTTGTTGGAGCAGCTGTGGTTGTTGTTGGAGCTGCTGTGGTTGTTGTTGGAGCTGCTGTGGTTGTTGTTGGAGCAGCAGTGGTTGTTGTTGGAGCAGCTGTGGTTGTTGTTGGAGCTGCAGTGGTGGTTGTTGGAGCAGCTGTGGTTGTTGTTGGAGCTGCTGTGGTTGTTGTTGGAGCAGCTGTGGTTGTTGTTGGAGCTGCAGTGGTGGTTGTTGGAGCAGCTGTGGTTGTTGTTGGAGCAGCAGTGGTGGTTGTTGGAGCTGCAGTGGTTGTTGTTGGAGCGGCTGTGGTTGTTGTTGGAGCGGCTGTGGTTGTTGTTGGAGCTGCAGTGGTGGTTGTTGGAGCGGCTGTGGTTGTTGTTGGAGCTGCAGTGGTTGTTGTTGGAGCAGCAGTGGTGGTTGTTGGAGCAGCTGTGGTCGTTGTTGGAGCAGCTGTGGTTGTTGTTGGAGCTGCAGTGGTGGTTGTTGGAGCGGCTGTGGTTGTTGTTGGAGCTGCAGTGGTTGTTGTTGGAGCAGCAGTGGTGGTTGTTGGAGCAGCTGTGGATGTTGTTGGAGCAGCAGTGGTGGTTGTTGGAGCAGCAGTGGTGGTTGTTGGAGCAGCAGTGGTGGTTGTTGGAGCAGCCGTGGTGGTTGTTGGAGCAGCTGTGGTTGTTGTTGGAGCAGCAGTGGTGGTTATTGGAGCAGCTGTGGTTGTTGTTGTTGGAGCTGCAGTGGTTGTTGTTGGAGCTGCTGTGGTTGTTGTTGGAGCTGCTGTGGTTGTTGTTGGAGCTGCAGTGGTTGTTGTTGGAGCTGCAGTGGTTGTTGTTGGTGCAGCTGTGGTTGTTGTTGGGGCGGCTGTGGTTGTTGTTGGAGCTGCAGTGGTGGTTGTTGGAGCAGCTGTGGTTGTTGTTGGAGCAGCAGTCGTGGTTGTTGGAGCTGCAGTGGTGGTTGTTGGAGCAGCTGTGGTTGTTGTTGGAGCTGCTGTGGTTGATGTTGGAGCTGCTGTGGTTGTTGTTGGAGCAGCTGTGGTTGTTGTTGGAGCTGCAGTGGTTGTTGTTGGAGCAGCTGTGGTTGTTGTTGGAGCTGCTGTGGTTGTTGTTGGAGCTGCTGTGGTTGTTGTTGGAGCAGCAGTGGTTGTTGTTGGAGCAGCTGTGGTTGTTGTTGGAGCTGCAGTGGTGGTTGTTGGAGCAGCTGTGGTTGTTGTTGGAGCAGCAGTGGTGGTTGTTGGAGCTGCAGTGGTTGTTGTTGGAGCGGCTGTGGTTGTTGTTGGAGCGGCTGTGGTTGTTGTTGGAGCTGCAGTGGTGGTTGTTGGAGCGGCTGTGGTTGTTGTTGGAGCTGCAGTGGTTGTTGTTGGAGCAGCAGTGGTGGTTGTTGGAGCAGCTGTGGTCGTTGTTGGAGCGGCTGTGGTTGTTGTTGGAGCAGCAGTGGTGGTTGTTGGAGCAGCAGTGGTGGTTGTTGGAGCTGCAGTGGTTGTTGTTGGAGCAGCAGTGGTGGTTGTTGGAGCTGCAGTGGTTGTTGTTGGAGCAGCTGTGGTGGTTGTTGGAGCAGCTGTGGTTGTTGTTGGAGCAGCAGTGGTGGTTATTGGAGCAGCTGTGGTTGTTGTTGGAGCTGCAGTGGTTGTTGTTGGAGCAGCTGTGGTTGTTGTTGGAGCAGCAGTCGTGGTTGTTGGAGCTGCAGTGGTGGTTGTTGGAGCAGCTGTGGTTGTTGTTGGAGCTGCAGTGGTTGTTGTTGGAGCTGCTGTGGTTGATGTTGGAGCTGCTGTGGTTGTTGTTGGAGCAGCTGTGGTTGTTGTTGGAGCTGCAGTGGTTGTTGTTGGAGCAGCTGTGGTTGTTGTTGGAGCTGCTGTGGTTGTTGTTGGAGCTGCTGTGGTTGTTTTTGGAGCAGCAGTGGTTGTTGTTGGAGCAGCTGTGGTTGTTGTTGGAGCTGCAGTGGTGGTTGTTGGAGCAGCTGTGGTTGTTGTTGGAGCAGCAGTGGTGGTTGTTGGAGCTGCAGTGGTTGTTGTTGGAGCGGCTGTGGTTGTTGTTGGAGCGGCTGTGGTTGTTGTTGGAGCTGCAGTGGTGGTTGTTGGAGCGGCTGTGGTTGTTGTTGGAGCTGCAGTGGTTGTTGTTGGAGCAGCAGTGGTGGTTGTTGGAGCAGCTGTGGTCGTTGTTGGAGCGGCTGTGGTTGTTGTTGGAGCTGCAGTGGTGGTTGTTGGAGCGGCTGTGGTTGTTGTTGGAGCTGCAGTGGTTGTTGTTGGAGCAGCAGTGGTGGTTGTTGGAGCAGCTGTGGTTGTTGTTGGAGCAGCAGTGGTGGTTGTTGGAGCTGCAGTGGTTGTTGTTGGAGCAGCTGTGGTGGTTGTTGGAGCAGCTGTGGTTGTTGTTGGAGCAGCAGTGGTGGTTATTGGAGCAGCTGTGGTTGTTGTTGGAGCTGCAGTGGTTGTTGTTGGAGCAGCTGTGGTTGTTGTTGGAGCTGCTGTGGTTGTTGTTGGAGCTGCTGTGGTTGTTGTTGGAGCTGCAGTGGTTGTTGTTGGAGCTGCAGTGGTGGTTGTTGGAGCTGCAGTGGTTGTTGTTGGAGCAGCTGTGGTTGTTGTTGGAGCTGCTGTGGTTGTTGTTGGAGCAGCTGTGGTTGTTGTCGGAGCTGCAGTGGTGGTTGTTGGAGCAGCAGTGGTGGTTGTTGGAGCTGCAGTGGTTGTTGTTGGAGCAGCTGTGGTTGTTGTTGGAGCTGCAGTGGTGGTTGTTGGAGCTGCAGTGGTGGTTGTTGGAGCTGCTGTGGTTGTTGTTGGAGCAGCTGTGGTGGTTGTTGGAGCTGCAGTGGTTGTTGTTGGAGCAGCTGTGGTTGTTGTTGGAGCTGCAGTGGTTGTTGTTGGAGCAGCAGTGGTGGTTGTTGGAGCAGCAGTGGTGGTTGTTGGAGCAGCAGTGGTGGTTGTTGGAGCTGCAGTGGTTGTTGTTGGAGCAGCAGTGGTGGTTGTTGGAGCTGCAGTGGTTGTTGTTGTTGGAGCAGCTGTGGTTGTTGTTGGAGCAGCTGTGGTTGTTGTGGGAGCAGCAGTGGTGGTTGTTGGAGCAGCTGTGGTTGTTGTTGGAGCTGCAGTGGTGGTTGTTGGAGCAGCTGTGGTTGTTGTTGGAGCTGCAGTGGTGGTTGTTGGAGCTGCAGTGGTTGTTGTTGGAGCAGCTGTGGTTGTTGTTGGAGCTGCTGTGGTTGTTGTTGGAGCAGCTGTGGTTGTTGTTGGAGCTGCAGTGGTGGTTGTTGGAGCAGCTGTGGTTGTTGTTGGAGCTGCAGTGGTTGTTGTTGGAGAAGCTGTGGTTGTTGTTGGAGCTGCTGTGGTTGTTGTTGGAGCTGCTGTGGTTGTTGTTGGAGCTGCTGTAGTGGTTGTTGGAGCTGCAGTGGTTGTTGTTGGAGCAGCTGTGGTTGTTGTTGGAGCTGCAGTGGTTGTTGTTGGAGCAGCAGTGGTGGTTGTTGGAGCTGCAGTGGTGGTTGTTGGAGCAGCAGTGGTGGTTGTTGGAGCTGCAGTGGTTGTTGTTGGAGCAGCAGTGGTGGTTGTTGGAGCTGCAGTGGTGGTTGTTGGAGCAGCAGTGGTTGTTGTTGGAGCTGCAGTGGTGGTTGTTGGAGCAGCTGTGGTTGTTGTTGGAGCAGCAGTGGTGGTTGTTGGAGCAGCTGTGGTTGTTGTTGGAGCTGCAGTGGTGGTTGTTGGAGCAGCTGTGGTTGTTGTTGGAGCTGCAGTGGTTGTTGTTGGAGCAGCAGTGGTGGTTGTTGGAGCAGCTGTGGTTGTTGTTGGAGCTGCAGTGGTTGTTGTTGGAGCAGCAGTGGTGGTTGCTGGAGCTGCAGTGGTTGTTGTTGGAGCAGCTGTGGTTGTTGTTGGAGCTGCTGTGGTTGTTGTTGGAGCAGCTGTGGTTGTTGTTGGAGCTGCAGTGGTGGTTGTTGGAGCGGCTGTGGTTGTTGTTGGAGCTGCAGTGGTGGTTGTTGGAGCAGCAGTGGTGGTTGTTGGAGCAGCAGTGGTGGTTGTTGGAGCTGCAGTGGTTGTTGTTGGAGCAGCTGTGGTTGTTGTTGGAGCTGCAGTGGTTGTTGTTGGAGCAGCTGTGGTTGTTGTTGGAGCAGCTGTGGTTGTTGTTGGAGCTGCTGTGGTTGTTGTTGGAGCTGCTGTGGTTGTTGTTGGAACTGCTGTGGTGGTTGTTGGAGCTGCAGTGGTTGTTGTTGGAGCAGCAGTGGTGGTTGTTGGAGCTGCAGTGGTTGTTGTTGGAGCAGCTGTGGTGGTTGTTGGAGCTGCAGTGGTTGTTGTTGGAGCAGCTGTGGTTGTTGTTGGAGCTGCAGTGGTGGTTGTTGGAGCAGCTGTGGTTGTTGTTGGAGCAGCAGTGGTGGTTGTTGGAGCAGCTGTGGTTGTTGTTGGAGCTGCAGTGGTGGTTGTTGGAGCAGCTGTGGTTGTTGTTGGAGCTGCAGTGGTTGTTGTTGGAGCAGCAGCAGTGGTGGTTGTTGGAGCTGCAGTGGTTGTTGTTGGAGCAGCTGTGGTTGTTGTTGGAGCTGCTGTGGTTGTTGTTGGAGCAGCTGTGGTTGTTGTTGGAGCTGCAGTGGTTGTTGTTGGAGCAGCTGTGGTTGTTGTTGGAGCTGCAGTGGTTGTTGTTGGAGCAGCAGTGGTGGTTGTTGGAGCTGCAGTGGTTGTTGTTGGAGCAGCTGTGGTTGTTGGTGGAGCTGCAGTGGTTGTTGTTGGAGCAGCTGTGGTTGTTGGTGGAGCTGCTGTGGTTGTTGTTGGAGCTGCTGTGGTTGTTGTTGGAGCTGCTGTGGTGGTTGTTGGAGCTGCAGTGGTTGTTGTTGGAGCAGCTGTGGTTGTTGTTGGAGCAGCAGTGGTGGTTGTTGGAGCAGCTGTGGTTGTTGTTGGAGCTGCAGTGGTGGTTGTTGGAGCAGCTGTGGTTGTTGTTGGAGCTGCAGTGGTTGTTGTTGGAGCAGCAGTGGTGGTTGTTGGAGCTGCAGTGGTTGTTGTTGGAGCAGCTGTGGTTGTTGTTGGAGCTGCTGTGGTTGTTGTTGGAGCAGCTGTGGTTGTTGTTGGAGCTGCAGTGGTGGTTGTTGGAGCAGCTGTGGTTGTTGTTGGAGCAGCAGTGGTGGTTGTTGGAGCTGCAGTGGTTGTTGTTGGAGCAGCAGTGGTGGTTGTTGGAACAGCAGTGGTGGTTGTTGGAGCTGCAGTGGTTGTTGTTGGAGCGGCTGTGGTCGTTGTTGGAGCGGCTGTGGTTGTTGTTGGAGCTGCAGTGGTGGTTGTTGGAGCGGCTGTGGTTGTTGTTGGAGCTGCAGTGGTTGTTGTTGGAGCAGCAGTGGTGGTTGTTGGAGCAGCAGTGGTGGTTGTTGGAGCGGCAGTGGTGGTTGTTGGAGCGGCTGTGGTTGTTGTTGGAGCGGCAGTGGTGGTTGTTGGAGCTGCAGTGGTTGTTGTTGGAGCAGCTGTGGTTGTTGTTGGAGCTGCAGTGGTTGTTGTTGGAGTAGCAGTGGTGGTTGTTGGAGCTGCAGTGGTTGTTGTTGGAGCAGCTGCGGTTGTTGGTGGAGCTGCAGTTGTTGTTGTTGGAGCAGCTGTGGTTGTTGGTGGAGCTGCTGTGGTTGTTGTTGGAGCTGCTGTGGTTGTTGTTGGAGCTGCTGTGGTGGTTGTTGGAGCTGCAGTGGTTGTTGTTGGAGCAGCTGTGGTTGTTGTTGGAGCTGCAGTGGTTGTTGTTGGAGCAGCAGTGGTGGTTGTTGGAGCTGCAGTGGTTGTTGTTGGAGCAGCAGTGGTGGTTGTTGGAGCTGCAGTGGTTGTTGTTGGAGCAGCAGTGGTGGTTGTTGGAGCAGCTGTGGTTGTTGTTGGAGCTGCAGTGGTGGTTGTTGGAGCAGCTGTGGTTGTTGTTGGAGCTGCAGTGGTTGTTGTTGGAGCAGCAGTGGTGGTTGTTGGAGCTGCAGTGGTCGTTGTTGGAGCGGCTGTGGTCGTTGTTGGAGCTGCAGTGGTTGTTGGTGGAGCAGCTGTGGTTGTTGTTGGAGCAGCAGTGGTGGTTGTTGGAGCTGCAGTGGTTGTTGTTGGAGCAGCAGTGGTGGTTGTTGGAACAGCAGTGGTGGTTGTTGGCGCTGCAGTGGTTGTTGTTGGAGCAGCTGTGGTCGTTGTTGGAGCTGCTGTGGTGATTGTTGGAGCTGCTGTGGTTGTTGTTGGAGCAGCTGTGGTTGTTGTTGGAGCTGCAGTGGTGGTTGTTGGAGCAGCTGTGGTTGTTGTTGGAGCAGCAGTCGTGGTTGTTGGAGCTGCAGTGGTGGTTGTTGGAGCAGCTGTGGTTGTTGTTGGAGCTGCAGTGGTTGTTGTTGGAGCAGCTGTGGTTGTTGTTGGAGCTGCAGTGGTTGTTGTTGGAGCTGCTGTGGTTGTTGTTGGAGCTGCTGTGGTTGTTGTTGGAGCAGCAGTAGTGGTTGTTGGAGCTGCTGTGGTTGTTGTTGGAGCTGCAGTGGTGGTTGTTGGAGCTGCTGTGGTTGTTGTTGGAGCAGCTGTGGTTGTTGTTGGAGCAGCAGTCGTGGTTGTTGGAGCTGCAGTGGTTGTTGTTGGAGCTGCAGTGGTTGTTGTTGGAGCAGCTGTGGTTGTTGTTGGAGCTGCAGTGGTGGTTGTTGGAGCAGCTGTGGTTGTTGTTGGAGCAGCAGTGGTGGTTGTTGGAGCAGCTGTGGTTGTTGTTGGAGCAGCAGTTGTGGTTGTTGGAGCTGCTGTGGTTGTTGTTGGAGCAGCAGTGGTGGTTGTTGGAGCAGCAGTGGTTGTTGTTGGAGCTGCAGTGGTTGTTGTTGGAGCAGCTGTGGTTGTTGTTGGAGCTGCAGTGGTTGTTGTTGGAGCAGCTGTGGTTGTTGTTGGAGCTGCTGTGGTTGTTGTTGGAGCTGCTGTGGTTGTTGTTGGAGCAGCTGTGGTTGTTGTTGGAGCAGCTGTGGTTGTTGTTGGAGCTGCAGTGGTTGTTGTTGGAGCTGCTGTGGTTGTTGTTGGAGCTGCAGTGGTTGTTGTTGGAGCAGCGGTGGTTGTTGTTGGAGCAGCAGTGGTGGTTGTTGGAGCAGCTGTGGTTGTTGTTGGAGCTGCAGTAGTGGTTGTTGGAGCAGCTGTGGTTGTTGTTGGAGCTGCAGTGGTTGTTGTTGGAGGAGCAGTGGTGGTTGTTGGAGCTGCAGTGGTGGTTGTTGGAGCTGCTGTGGTTGTTGTTGGAGCAGCTGTGGTTGTTTTTGGAGCAGCAGTCGTGGTTGTTGGAGCTGCAGTGGTTGTTGTTGGAGCTGCAGTGGTTGTTGTTGGAGCAGCTGTGGTTGTTGTTGGAGCTGCAGTGGTTGTTGTTGGAGCAGCTGTGGTTGTTGTTGGAGCTGCTGTGGTTGTTGTTGGAGCTGCTGTGGTTGTTGTTGGAGCAGCTGTGGTTGTTGTTGGAGCAGCTGTGGTTGTTGTTGGAGCTGCAGTGGTTGTTGTTGGAGCAGCTGTGGTTGTTGTTGGAGCTGCAGTGGTGGTTGTTGGAGCAGCAGTGGTGGTTGTTGGAGCAGCAGTGGTGGTTGTTGGAGCAGCAGTGGTGGTTGTTGGAGCTGCAGTGGTTGTTGTTGGAGCAGCAGTGGTGGTTGTTGGAGCTGCAGTGGTTGTTGTTGGAGCAGCTGTGGTTGTTGTTGGAGCAGCTGTGGTGGTTGTTGGAGCAGCAGTGGTGGTTGTTGGAGCAGCTGTGGTTGTTGTTGGAGCTGCAGTGGTGGTTGTTGGAGCGGCTGTGGTTGTTGTTGGAGCTGCAGTGGTTGTTGTTGGAGCAGCTGTGGTTGTTGTTGGAGCTGCTGTGGTTGTTGTTGGAGCTGCTGTGGTGGTTGTTGGAGCTGCAGTGGTTGTTGTTGGAGCAGCTGTGGTTGTTGTTGGAGCTGCAGTGGTTGTTGTTGGAGCAGCTGTGGTTGTTGTTGGAGCTGCAGTGGTTGTTGTTGGAGCAGCTGTGGTTGTTGTTGGAGCTGCAGTGGTTGTTGTTGGAGCAGCAGTGGTGGTTGTTGGAGCAGCAGTGGTGGTTGTTGGAGCTGCAGTGGTTGTTGTTGGAGCAGCTGTGGTTGTTGTTGGAGCAGCAGTGGTGGTTGTTGGAGCAGCTGTGGTTGTTGTTGGAGCTGCAGTAGTGGTTGTTGGAGCAGCTGTGGTTGTTGTTGGAGCTGCAGTGGTTGTTGTTGGAGCAGCAGTGGTGGTTGTTGGAGCTGCAGTGGTTGTTGTTGGAGCAGCTGTGGTTGTTGTTGGAGCTGCTGTGGTTGTTGTTGGAGCTGCTGTGGTTGTTGTTGGAGCAGCAGTAGTGGTTGTTGGAGCAGCTGTGGTTGTTGTTGGAGCAGCAGTGGTGGTTGTTGGAGCGGCTGTGGTTGTTGTTGGAGCAGCAGTGGTGGTTGTTGGAGCTGCAGTAGTTGTTGTTGGAGCTGCTGTGGTTGTTGTTGGAGCAGCTGTGGTTGTTGTTGGAGCTGCTGTGGTTGTTGTTGGAGCTGCTGTGGTGGTTGTTGGAGCTGCAGTGGTTGTTGTTGGAGCAGCTGTGGTTGTTGTTGGAGCAGCAGTGGTGGTTGTTGGAGCAGCAGTGGTGGTTGTTGGCGCAGCAGTGGTGGTTGTTGGAGCTGCAGTGGTTGTTGTTGGAGCAGCTGTGGTTGTTGTTGGAGCAGCAGTGGTGGTTGTTGGAGCAGCTGTGGTTGTTGTTGGAGCTGCAGTGGTGGTTGTTGGAGCAGCTGTGGTTGTTGTTGGAGCTGCAGTGGTTGTTGTTGGAGCAGCAGTGGTGGTTGTTGGAGCTACAGTGGTTGTTGTTGGAGCAGCTGTGGTTGTTGTTGGAGCTGCAGTGGTTGTTGTTGGAGCAGCTGTGGTTGTTGTTGGAGCTACAGTGGTGGTTGTTGGAGCAGCTGTGGTTGTTGTTGGAGCAGCAGTGGTGGTTGTTGGAGCTGCAGTGGTTGTTGTTGGAGCAGCAGTGGTGGTTGTTGGAGCAGCAGTGGTGGTTGTTGGAGCTGCAGTGGTTGTTGTTGGAGCAGCTGTGGTTGTTGTTGGAGCTGCAGTGGTTGTTGTTGGAGCAGCTGTGGTTGTTGTTGGAGCTGCAGTGGTGGTTGTTGGAGCGGCTGTGGTTGTTGTTGGAGCTGCAGTGGTGGTTGTTGGAGCGGCTGTGGTTGTTGTTGGAGCTGCAGTGGTTGTTGTTGGAGCAGCTGTGGTTGTTGTTGGAGCTGCTGTGGTTGTTGTTGGAGCTGCTGTGGTGGTTGTTGGAGCTGCAGTGGTTGTTGTTGGAGCAGCTGTGGTTGTTGTTGGAGCTGCAGTGGTTGTTGTTGGAGCAGCAGTGGTGGTTGTTGGAGCAGCAGTGGTGGTTGTTGGAGCAGCAGTGGTGGTTGTTGGAGCAGCAGTGGTGGTTGTTGGAGCTGCAGTGGTGGTTGTTGGAGCAGCTGTGGCTGTTGTTGGAGCAGCTGTGGTTGTTGTTGGAGCTGCAGTGGTTGTTGTTGGAGCAGCTGTGGTTGTTGTTGGAGCTGCAGTGGTTGTTGTTGGAGCAGCAGTGGTTGTTGTTGGAGCAGCTGTGGTTGTTGTTGGAGCTGCAGTGGTTGTTGTTGGAGCAGCAGTGGTGGTTGTTGGAGCTGCAGTGGTTGTTGTTGGAGCAGCTGTGGTTGTTGTTGGAGCAGCTGTGGTTGTTGTTGGAGCAGCAGTGGTGGTTGTTGGAGCAGCTGTGGTTGTTGTTGGAGCAGCAGTGGTTGTTGTTGGAGCTGCAGTGGTTGTTGTTGGAGCAGCAGTGGTGGTTGTTGGAGCTGCAGTGGTTGTTGTTGGAGCAGCTGTGGTTGTTGTTGGAGCTGCTGTGGTTGTTGTTGGAGCAGCTGTGGTTGTTGTTGGAGCTGCAGTGGTGGTTGTTGGAGCAGCTGTGGTTGTTGTTGGAGCTGCAGTGGTGGTTGTTGGAGCGGCTGTGGTTGTTGTTGGAGCAGCTGTGGTTGTTGTTGGAGCTGCAGTGGTTGTTGTTGGAGCAGCTGTGGTTGTTGTTGGAGCAGCAGTGGTGGTTGTTGGAGCTGCAGTGGTTGTTGTTGGAGCAGCAGTGGTGGTTGTTGGAGCTGCTGTGGTTGTTGTTGGAGCGGCTGTGGTTGTTGTTGGAGCAGCAGTGGTGGTTGTTGGAGCAGCAGTGGTGGTTGTTGGAGCTGCAGTGGTTGTTGTTGGAGCAGCTGTGGTTGTTGTTGGAGCTGCAGTGGTTGTTGTTGGAGCAGCAGTGGTGGTTGTTGGAGCAGCTGTGGTTGTTGTTGGAGCAGTTGTGGTTGTTGTTGGAGCAGCTGTGGTTGTTGTTGGAGCTGCTGTGGTTGTTGTTGGAGCTGCTGTGGTTGTTGTTGGAGCAGCAGTAGTGGTTGTTGGAGCTGCTGTGGTTGTTGTTGGAGCAGCAGTGGTGGTTGTTGGAGCGGCTGTGGTTGTTGTTGGAGCAGCAGTGGTGGTTGTTGGAGCTGCAGTGGTTGTTGTTGGAGCAGCTGTGGTGGTTGTTGGAGCTGCTGTGGTTGTTGTTGGAGCTGCTGTGGTGGTTGTTGGAGCTGCAGTGGTTGTTGTTGGAGCAGCTGTGGTTGTTGTTGGAGCAGCAGTGGTGGTTGTTGGAGCAGCAGTGGTGGTTGTTGGAGCAGCAGTGGTGGTTGTTGGAGCTGCAGTGGTTGTTGTTGGAGCAGCTGTGGTTGTTGTTGGAGCAGCAGTGGTGGTTGTTGGAGCAGCTGTGGTTGTTGTTGGAGCTGCAGTGGTGGTTGTTGGAGCAGCTGTGGTTGTTGTTGGAGCAGCAGTGGTGGTTGTTGGAGCTGCAGTGGTTGTTGTTGGAGCAGCAGTGGTGGTTGTTGGAGCAGCAGTGGTGGTTGTTGGAGCTGCAGTGGTTGTTGTTGGAGCAGCAGTGGTTGTTGTTGGAGCTGCAGTGGTTGTTGTTGGAGCAGCTGTGGTTGTTGTTGGAGCTGCAGTGGTTGTTGTTGGAGCAGCTGTGGTTGTTGTTGGAGCTGCAGTGGTTGTTGTTGTTGGAGCAGCAGTGGTGGTTGTTGGAGCAGCTGTGGTTGTTGTTGGAGCAGCTGTGGTTGTTGTTGGAGCTGCAGTGGTTGTTGTTGGAGCAGCTGTGGTTGTTGTTGGAGCAGCTGTGGTTGTTGTTGGAGCAGCTGTGGTTGTTGTTGGAGCTGCTGTGGTTGTTGTTGGAGCAGCAGTAGTGGTTGTTGGAGCTGCTGTGGTTGTTGTTGGAGCAGCAGTGGTGGTTGTTGGAGCGGCTGTGGTTGTTGTTGGAGCAGCAGTGGTGGTTGTTGGAGCTGCAGTGGTTGTTGTTGGAGCAGCTGTGGTTGTTGTTGGAGCAGCTGTGGTTGTTGTTGGAGCAGCTGTGGTTGTTGTTGGAGCAGCAGTGGTGGTTGTTGGAGCAGCTGTGGTGGTTGTTGGAGCTGCAGTGGTGGTTGTTGGAGCAACTGTGGTTGTTGTTGGAGCTGCAGTGGTTGTTGTTGGAGCAGCAGTGGTGGTTGTTGGAGCTGCAGTGGTTGTTGTTGGAGCTGCTGTGGTTGTTGTTGGAGCAGCTGTGGTTGTTGTTGGAGCTGCAGTGGTGGTTGTTGGAGCAGCTGTGGTTGTTGTTGGAGCAGCAGTGGTGGTTGTTGGAGAAGCTGTGGTTGTTGTTGGAGCAGCAGTTGTGGTTGTTGGAGCTGCTGTGGTTGTTGTTGGAGCAGCAGTGGTGGTTGTTGGAGCGGCTGTGGTTGTTGTTGGAGCGGCAGTGGTGGTTGTTGGAGCTGCAGTGGTTGTTGTTGGAGCGGCTGTGGTTGTTGTTGGAGCTGCAGTGGTTGTTGTTGGAGCAGCTGTGGTTGTTGTTGGAGCTGCTGTGGTTGTTGTTGGAGCTGCTGTGGTTGTTGTTGAAGCTGCTGTGGTGGTTGTTGGAGCTGCAGTGGTGGTTGTTGGAGCAGCTGTGGTTGTTGTTGGAGCTGCAGTGGTTGTTGTTGGAGCAGCAGTGGTGGTTGTTGGAGCAGCAGTGGTGGTTGTTGGAGCAGCAGTGGTGGTTGTTGGAGCTGCAGTGGTTGTTGTTGGAGCAGCTGTGGTTGTTGTTGGAGCTGCTGTGGTTGTTGTTGGAGCAGCTGTGGTTGTTGTTGGAGCTGCAGTGGTGGTTGTTGGAGCTGCTGTGGTTGTTGTTGGAGCTGCAGTGGTGGTTGTTGGAGCGGCTGTGGTTGTTGTTGGAGCTGCAGTAGTTGTTGTTGGAGCGGCAGTGGTGGTTGTTGGAGCTGCAGTGGTTGTTGTTGGAGCGGCTGTGGTTGTTGTTGGAGCTGCTGTGGTTGTTGTTGGAGCGGCTGTGGTTGTTGTTGGAGCAGCAGTGGTGGTTGTTGGAGCTGCAGTGGTTGTTGTTGGAGCAGCTGTGGTTGTTGTTGGAGCTGCTGTGGTTGTTGTTGGAGCAGCAGTGGAGGTTGGTGGAGCTGCTGTGGTTGTTGTTGGAGCAGCAGTGGTGGTTCTTGGAGCGGCTGTGGTTGTTGTTGGAGCAGCAGTGGTGGTTGTTGGAGCTGCTGTGGTTGTTGTTGGAGCTGCTGTGGTGGTTGTTGGAGCTGCAGTGGTTGTTGTTGGAGCAGCTGTGGTTGTTGTTGGAGCTGCAGTGGTGGTTGTTGGAGCAGCAGTGGTGGTTGTTGGAGCAGCAGTGGTGGTTGTTGGAGCTGCAGTGGTTGTTGTTGGAGCAGCTGTGGTTGTTGTTGGAGCAGCAGTGGTGGTTGTTGGAGTAGCTGTGGTTGTTGTTGGAGCTGCAGTAGTGGTTGTTGGAGCAGCTGTGGTTGTTGTTGGAGCTGCAGTGGTTGTTGTTGGAGCAGCAGTGGTGGTTGTTGGAGCTGCAGTGGTTGTTGTTGGAGCAGCTGTGGTTGTTGTTGGAGCTGCTGTGGTTGTTGTTGGAGCTGCTGTGGTTGTTGTTGGAGCAGCAGTAGTGGTTGTTGGAGCTGCTGTGGTTGTTGTTGGAGCAGCAGTGGTGGTTGTTGGAGCGGCTGTGGTTGTTGTTGGAGCAGCAGTGGTGGTTGTTGGAGCTGCAGTGGTTGTTGTTGGAGCAGCTGTGGTTGTTGTTGGAGCTGCTGTGGTTGTTGTTGGAGCAGCTGTGGTTGTTGTTGGAGCTGCTGTGGTTGTTGTTGGAGCTGCTGTGGTGGTTGTTGGAGCTGCAGTGGTTGTTGTTGGAGCAGCTGTGGTTGTTGTTGGAGCAGCAGTGGTGGTTGTTGGAGCAGCAGTGGTGGTTGTTGGAGCTGCAGTGGTTGTTGTTGGAGCAGCTGTGGTTGTTGTTGGAGCAGCAGTGGTGGTTGTTGGAGCAGCTGTGGTTGTTGTTGGAGCTGCAGTGGTGGTTGTTGGAGCAGCTGTGGTTGTTGTTGGAGCTGCAGTGGTTGTTGTTGGAGCAGCAGTGGTGGTTGTTGGAGCTACAGTGGTTGTTGTTGGAGCAGCTGTGGTTGTTGTTGGAGCTGCAGTGGTTGTTGTTGGAGCAGCTGTGGTTGTTGTTGGAGCTACAGTGGTGGTTGTTGGAGCAGCAGTGGTGGTTGTTGGAGCTGCAGTGGTTGTTGTTGGAGCAGCAGTGGTGGTTGTTGGAGCAGCAGTGGTGGTTGTTGGAGCAGCAGTGGTGGTTGTTGGAGCTGCAGTGGTTGTTGTTGGAGCAGCAGTGGTGGTTGTTGGAGCTGCAGTGGTTGTTGTTGGAGCAGCTGTGGTTGTTGTTGGAGCTGCAGTGGTTGTTGTTGGAGCAGCTGTGGTTGTTGTTGGAGCTGCAGATGTGGTTGTTGGAGCAGCTGTGGTTGTAGTTGGAGCTGCTGTGGTTGTTGTTGGAGCAGCTGTGGTTGTTGTTGGAGCTGCAGTGGTGGTTGTTGGAGCGGCTGTGGTTGTTGTTGGAGCTGCAGTAGTTGTTGTTGGAGCGGCAGTGGTGGTTGTTGGAGCTGCAGTGGTGGTTGTTGGAGCGGCTGTGGTTGTTGTTGGAGCTGCTGTGGTTGTTGTTGGAGCGGCTGTGGTTGTTGTTGGAGCAGCTGTTGTGGTTGTTGGAGCTGCTGTGGTTGTTGTTGGAGCTGCTGTGGTGGTTGTTGGAGCTGCAGTGGTTGTTGTTGCAGCAGCTGTGGTTGTTGTTGGAGCTGCAGTGGTTGTTGTTGGAGCAGCAGTGGTGGTTGTTGGAGCAGCAGTGGTGGTTGTTGGAGCTGCAGTGGTTGTTGTTGGAGCAGCTGTGGTTGTTGTTGGAGCAGCAGTGGTGGTTGTTGGAGCAGCTGTGGTTGTTGTTGGAGCTGCAGTGGTGGTTGTTGGAGCAGCTGTGGTTGTTGTTGGAGCTGCAGTGGTTGTTGTTGGAGCAGCAGTGGTGGTTGTTGGAGCTGCAGTGGTTGTTGTTGGAGCAGCTGTGGTTGTTGTTGGAGCTGCTGTGGTTGTTGTTGGAGCTGCTGTGGTTGTTGTTGGAGCAGCTGTGGTTGTTGTTGGAGCTGCAGTGGTGGTTGTTGGAGCAGCTGTGGTTGTTGTTGGAGCAGCAGTGGTGGTTGTTGGAGCAGCTGTGGTTGTTGTTGGAGCAGCAGTTGTGGTTGTTGGAGCTGCTGTGGTTGTTGTTGGAGCGGCAGTGGTGGTTGTTGGAGCTGCAGTGGTTGTTGTTGGAGCAGCTGTGGTTGTTGTTGGAGCTGCAGTGGTTGTTGTTGGAGCAGCTGTGGTTGTTGTTGGAGCTGCTGTGGTTGTTGTTGGAGCTGCTGTGGTTGTTGTTGAAGCTGCTGTGGTGGTTGTTGGAGCTGCAGTGGTGGTTGTTGGAGCAGCTGTGGTTGTTGTTGGAGCTGCAGTGGTTGTTGTTGGAGCAGCAGTGGTGGTTGTTGGAGCAGCAGTGGTGGTTGTTGGAGCAGCAGTGGTGGTTGTTGGAGCAGCAGTGGTGGTTGTTGGGGCTGCAGTGGTTGTTGTTGGAGCAGCTGTGGTTGTTGTTGGAGCTGCTGTGGTTGTTGTTGGAGAAGCTGTGGTTGTTGTTGGAGCTGCAGTGGTGGTTGTTGGAGCTGCTGTGGTTGTTGTTGGAGCTGCAGTGGTGGTTGTTGGAGCGGCTGTGGTTGTTGTTGGAGCTGCAGTAGTTGTTGTTGGAGCGGCAGTGGTGGTTGTTGGAGCTGCAGTGGTTGTTGTTGGAGCGGCTGTGGTTGTTGTTGGAGCTGCTGTGGTTGTTGTTGGAGCGGCTGTGGTTGTTGTTGGAGCAGCAGTGGTGGTTGTTGAAGCTGCAGTGGTTGTTCTTGGAGCGGCTGTGGTTGTTGTTGGAGCAGCAGTGGTGGTTGTTGGAGCTGCTGTGGTTGTTGTTGGAGCTGCTGTGGTGGTTGTTGGAGCAGCAGTGGTTGTTGTTGGAGCAGCTGTGGTTGTTGTTGGAGCTGCAGTGGTTGTTGTTGGAGCAGCAGTGGTGGTTGTTGGAGCAGCAGTGGTGGTTGTTGGAGCTGCAGTGGTTGTTGTTGGAGCAGCTGTGGTTGTTGTTGGAGCAGCAGTGGTGGTTGTTGGAGTAGCTGTGGTTGTTGTTGGAGCTGCAGTAGTGGTTGTTGGAGCAGCTGTGGTTGTTGTTGGAGCTGCAGTGGTTGTTGTTGGAGCAGCAGTGGTGGTTGTTGGAGCTGCAGTGGTTGTTGTTGGAGCAGCTGTGGTTGTTGTTGGAGCTGCTGTGGTTGTTGTTGGAGTTGCTGTGGTTGTTGTTGGAGCAGCAGTAGTGGTTGTTGGAGCTGCTGTGGTTGTTGTTGGAGCAGCAGTGGTGGTTGTTGGAGCGGCTGTGGTTGTTGTTGGAGCAGCAGTGGTGGTTGTTGGAGCTGCAGTAGTTGTTGTTGGAGCAGCTGTGGTTGTTGTTGGAGCTGCTGTGGTGGTTGTTGGAGCTGCAGTGGTTGTTGTTGGAGCAGCTGTGGTTGTTGTTGGAGCTGCAGTGGTTGTTGTTGGAGCAGCAGTGGTGGTTGTTGGAGCTACAGTGGTTGTTGTTGGAGCAGCTGTGGTTGTTGTTGGAGCTGCAGTGGTTGTTGTTGGAGCAGCTGTGGTTGTTGTTGGAGCTACAGTGGTGGTTGTTGGAGCAGCAGTGGTGGTTGTTGGAGCTGCAGTGGTTGTTGTTGGAGCAGCAGTGGTGGTTGTTGGAGCAGCAGTGGTGGTTGTTGGAGCAGCAGTGGTGGTTGTTGGAGCTGCAGTGGTTGTTGTTGGAGCAGCAGTGGTGGTTGTTGGAGCTGCAGTGGTTGTTGTTGGAGCTGCAGTGGTTGTTGTTGGAGCAGCTGTGGTTGTTGTTGGAGCTGCAGTGGTGGTTGTTGGAGCAGCTGTGGTTGTAGTTGGAGCTGCTGTGGTTGTTGTTGGAGCAGCTGTGGTTGTTGTTGGAGCTGCAGTGGTGGTTGTTGGAGCGACTGTGGTTGTTGTTGGAGCTGCAGTAGTTGTTGTTGGAGCGGCAGTGGTGGTTGTTGGAGCTGCAGTGGTTGTTGTTGGAGCGGCTGTGGTTGTTGTTGGAGCAGCAGTGGTGGTTGTTGGAGCTGCAGTGGTTGTTGTTGGAGCGGCTGTGGTTGTTGTTGGAGCTGCAGTGGTTGTTGTTGGAGCAGCAGTGGTGGTTGTTGGAGCAGCAGTGGTGGTTGTTGGAGCTGCAGTGGTTGTTGTTGGAGCAGCTGTGGTTGTTGTTGGAGCAGCAGTGGTGGTTGTTGGAGCAGCTGTGGTTGTTGTTGGAGCTGCAGTAGTGGTTGTTGGAGCAGCTGTGGTTGTTGTTGGAGCTGCAGTGGTTGTTGTTGGAGCTGCAGTGGTTGTTGTTGGAGCAGCTGTGGTTGTTGTTGGAGCTGCTGTGGTTGTTGTTAGAGCAGCAGTGGTGGTTGTTGGAGCTGCAGTGGTTGTTGTTGGAGCAGCTGTGGTTGTTGTTGGAGCTGCTGTGGTTGTTGTTGGAGCTGCTGTGGTTGTTGTTGGAGCAGCAGTAGTGGTTGTTGGAGCTGCTGTGGTTGTTGTTGGAGCAGCAGTGGTGGTTGTTGGAGCGGCTGTGGTTGTTGTTGGAGCAGCAGTGGTGGTTGTTGGAGCTGCAGTAGTTGTTGTTGGAGCAGCTGTGGTTGTTGTTGGAGCTGCTGTGGTTGTTGTTGGAGCAGCTGTGGTTGTTGTTGGAGCTGCTGTGGTTGTTGTTGGAGCTGCTGTGGTGGTTGTTGGAGCTGCAGTGGTTGTTGTTGGAGCAGCTGTGGTTGTTGTTGGAGCAGCAGTGGTGGTTGTTGGAGCAGCTGTGGTTGTTGTTGGAGCTGCAGTGGTGGTTGTTGGAGCGGCTGTGGTTGTTGTTGGAGCTGCAGTGGTTGTTGTTGGAGCAGCTGTGGTTGTTGTTGGAGCTGCTGTGGTTGTTGTTGGAGCTGCTGTGGTGGTTGTTGGAGCTGCAGTGGTTGTTGTTGGAGCAGCTGTGGTTGTTGTTGGAGCTGCAGTGGTTGTTGTTGGAGCAGCTGTGGTTGTTGTTGGAGCTGCAGTGGTTGTTGTTGGAGCAGCAGTGGTGGTTGTTGGAGCAGCAGTGGTGGTTGTTGGAGCTGCAGTGGTTGTTGTTGGAGCAGCTGTGGTTGTTGTTGGAGCAGCAGTGGTGGTTGTTGGAGCAGCTGTGGTTGTTGTTGGAGCTGCAGTTGTGGTTGTTGGAGCAGCTGTGGTTGTTGTTGGAGCTGCAGTGGTTGTTGTTGGAGCAGCAGTGGTGGTTGTTGGAGCTGAAGTGGTTGTTGTTGGAGCAGCTGTGGTTGTTGTTGGAGCTGCTGTGGTTGTTGTTGGAGCTGCTGTGGTTGTTGTTGGAGCAGCAGTAGTGGTTGTTGTAGCTGCTGTGGTTGTTGTTGGAGCAGCAGTGGTGGTTCTTGGAGCGGCTGTGGTTGTTGTTGGAGCAGCAGTGGTGGTTGTTGGAGCTGCAGTAGTTGTTGTTGGAGCTGCTGTGGTTGTTGTTGGAGCAGCTGTGGTTGTTGTTGGAGCTGCTGTGGTTGTTGTTGGAGCTGCTGTGGTGGTTGTTGGAGCTGCAGTGGTTGTTGTTGGAGCAGCTGTGGTTGTTGTTGGAGCAGCAGTGGTGGTTGTTGGAGCAGCAGTGGTGGTTGTTGGCGCAGCAGTGGTGGTTGTTGGAGCTGCAGTGGTTGTTGTTGGAGCAGCTGTGGTTGTTGTTGGAGCAGCAGTGGTGGTTGTTGGAGCAGCTGTGGTTGTTGTTGGAGCTGCAGTGGTGGTTGTTGGAGCAGCTGTGGTTGTTGTTGGAGCTGCAGTGGTTGTTGTTGGAGCAGCAGTGGTGGTTGTTGGAGCTACAGTGGTTGTTGTTGGAGCAGCTGTGGTTGTTGTTGGAGCTGCAGTGGTTGTTGTTGGAGCAGCTGTGGTTGTTGTTGGAGCTACAGTGGTGGTTGTTGGAGCAGCTGTGGTTGTTGTTGGAGCAGCAGTGGTGGTTGTTGGAGCTGCAGTGGTTGTTGTTGGAGCAGCAGTGGTGGTTGTTGGAGCAGCAGTGGTGGTTGTTGGAGCTGCAGTGGTTGTTGTTGGAGCAGCTGTGGTTGTTGTTGGAGCTGCAGTGGTTGTTGTTGGAGCAGCTGTGGTTGTTGTTGGAGCTGCAGTGTTGGTTGTTGGAGCAGCTGTGGTTGTTGTTGGAGCGGCTGTGGTTGTTGTTGGAGCTGCAGTGGTTGTTGTTGGAGCTGCTGTGGTTGTTGTTGGAGCTGCTGTGGTTGTTGTTGGAGCTGCTGTGGTTGTTGTTGGAGCTGCAGTGGTTGTTGTTGGAGCAGCTGTGGTGGTTGTTGGAGCTGCAGTGGTTGTTGTTGGAGCAGCAGTGGTGGTTGTTGGAGCAGCAGTGGTGGTTGTTGGAGCAGCAGTGGTGGTTGTTGGAGCTGCAGTGGTTGTTGTTGGAGCAGCTGTGGCTGTTGTTGGAGCAGCTGTGGTTGTTGTTGGAGCTGCAGTGGTTGTTGTTGGAGCAGCTGTGGTTGTTGTTGGAGCTGCAGTGGTTGTTGTTGGAGCAGCAGTGGTTGTTGTTGGAGCAGCTGTGCTTGTTGTTGGAGCTGCAGTGGTTGTTGTTGGAGCAGCAGTGGTGGTTGTTGGAGCAGCAGTGGTGGTTGTTGGAGCTGCAGTGGTTGTTGTTGGAGCAGCTGTGGTTGTTGTTGGAGCAGCTGTGGTTGTTGTTGGAGCAGCAGTGGTGGTTGTTGGAGCAGCTGTGGTTGTTGTTGGAGCAGCAGTGGTTGTTGTTGGAGCTGCAGTGGTTGTTGTTGGAGCAGCAGTGGTCGTTGGTGGAGCTGCAGTGGTTGTTGTTGGAGCAGCTGTGGTCGTTGTTGGAGCTGCTGTGGTTGTTGTTGGAGCAGCTGTGGTTGTTGTTGGAGCTGCAGTGGTGGTTGTTGGAGCAGCTGTGGTTGTTGTTGGAGCTGCAGTGGTGGTTGTTGGAGCGGCTGTGGTTGTTGTTGGAGCAGCTGTGGTTGTTGTTGGAGCAGCTGTGGTTGTTGTTGGAGCTGCAGTGGTTGTTGTTGGAGCAGCTGTGGTTGTTGTTGGAGCAGCTGTGGTTGTTGTTGGAGCTGCAGTGGTTGTTGTTGGAGCAGCTGTGGTTGTTGTTGGAGCTGCTGTGGTTGTTGTTGGAGCTGCTGTGGTTGTTGTTGGAGCAGCTGTGGTTGTTGTTGGAGCAGCTGTGGTTGTTGTTGGAGCTGCAGTGGTTGTTGTTGGAGCAGCTGTGGTTGTTGTTGGAGCTGCAGTGGTGGTTGTTGGAGCAGCAGTGGTGGTTGTTGGAGCAGCAGTGGTGGTTGTTGGAGCAGCAGTGGTGGTTGTTGGAGCTGCAGTGGTTGTTGTTGGAGCAGCAGTGGTGGTTGTTGGAGCTGCAGTGGTTGTTGTTGGAGCAGCTGTGGTTGTTGTTGGAGCAGCTGTGGTTGTTGTTGGAGCAGCAGTGGTGGTTGTTGGAGCAGCTGTGGTTGTTGTTGGAGCTGCAGTGGTGGTTGTTGGAGCGGCTGTGGTTGTTGTTGGAGCTGCAGTGGTTGTTGTTGGAGCAGCTGTGGTTGTTGTTGGAGCTGCTGTGGTTGTTGTTGGAGCTGCTGTGGTGGTTGTTGGAGCTGCAGTGGTTGTTGTTGGAGCAGCTGTGGTTGTTGTTGGAGCTGCAGTGGTTGTTGTTGGAGCAGCTGTGGTTGTTGTTGGAGCTGCAGTGGTTGTTGTTGGAGCAGCAGTGGTGGTTGTTGGAGCAGCAGTGGTGGTTGTTGGAGCTGCAGTGGTTGTTGTTGGAGCAGCTGTGGTTGTTGTTGGAGCAGCAGTGGTGGTTGTTGGAGCAGCTGTGGTTGTTGTTGGAGCTGCAGTGGTTGTTGTTGGAGCAGCAGTGGTGGTTGTTGGAGCAGCAGTGGTGGTTGTTGGAGCAGCAGTGGTGGTTGTTGGAGCTGCAGTGGTTGTTGTTGGAGCAGCTGTGGTTGTTGTTGGAGCAGCAGTGGTGGTTGTTGGAGCAGATGTGGTTGTTGTTGGAGCTGCAGTGGTGGTTGTTGGAGCAGCTGTGGTTGTTGTTGGAGCTGCAGTGGTTGTTGTTGGAGCAGCAGTGGTGGTTGTTGGAGCTGCAGTGGTTGTTGTTGGAGCAGCTGTGGTTGTTGTTGGAGCTGCTGTGGTTGTTGTTGGAGCAGCTGTGGTTGTTGTTGGAGCTACAGTGGTGGTTGTTGGAGCAGCTGTGGTTGTTGTTGGAGCAGCAGTGGTGGTTGTTGGAGCTGCAGTGGTTGTTGTTGGAGCAGCAGTGGTGGTTGTTGGAGCAGCAGTGGTGGTTGTTGGAGCTGCAGTGGTGGTTGTTGGAGCAGCAGTGGTTGTTGTTGGAGCTGCAGTGGTTGTTGTTGGAGCAGCTGTGGTTGTTGTTGGAGCTGCAGTGGTTGTTGTTGGAGCAGCTGTGGTTGTTGTTGGAGCTGCAGTGGTTGTTGTTGTTGGAGCAGCAGTGGTGGTTGTTGGAGCAGCTGTGGTTGTTGTTGGAGCAGCTGTGGTTGTTGTTGGAGCTGCAGTGGTTGTTGTTGGAGCAGCTGTGGTTGTTGTTGGAGCTGCTGTGGTTGTTGTTGGAGCTGCTGTGGTTGTTGTTGGAGCAGCAGTAGTGGTTGTTGGAGCTGCTGTGGTTGTTGTTGGAGCAGCAGTGGTGGTTGTTGGAGCGGCTGTGGTTGTTGTTGGAGCAGCAGTGGTGGTTGTTGGAGCTGCAGTGGTTGTTGTTGGAGCAGCTGTGGTTGTTGTTGGAGCAGCTGTGGTTGTTGTTGGAGCAGCAGTGGTGGTTGTTGGAGCAGCTGTGGTGGTTGTTGGAGCTGCAGTGGTGGTTGTTGGAGCAACTGTGGTTGTTGTTGGAGCTGCAGTGGTTGTTGTTGGAGCAGCAGTGGTGGTTGTTGGAGCTGCAGTGGTTGTTGTTGGAGCTGCTGTGGTTGTTGTTGGAGCAGCTGTGGTTGTTGTTGGAGCTGCAGTGGTGGTTGTTGGAGCAGCTGTGGTTGTTGTTGGAGCAGCAGTGGTGGTTGTTGGAGCAGCTGTGGTTGTTGTTGGAGCAGCAGTTGTGGTTGTTGGAGCTGCTGTGGTTGTTGTTGGAGCGGCAGTGGTGGTTGTTGGAGCGGCTGTGGTTGTTGTTGGAGCGGCAGTGGTGGTTGTTGGAGCTGCAGTGGTTGATGTTGGAGCAGCTGTGGTTGTTGTTGGAGCTGCAGTGGTTGTTGTTGGAGCAGCTGTGGTTGTTGTTGGAGCTGCTGTGGTTGTTGTTGGAGCTGCTGTGGTTGTTGTTGAAGCTGCTGTGGTGGTTGTTGGAGCTGCAGTGGTGGTTGTTGGAGCAGCTGTGGTTGTTGTTGGAGCTGCAGTGGTTGTTGTTGGAGCAGCAGTGGTGGTTGTTGGAGCAGCAGTGGTGGTTGTTGGAGCTGCAGTGGTTGTTGTTGGAGCAGCTGTGGTTGTTGTTGGAGCTGCTGTGGTTGTTGTTGGAGCAGCTGTGGTTGTTGTTGGAGCTGCAGTGGTGGTTGTTGGAGCTGCTGTGGTTGTTGTTGGAGCTGCAGTGGTGGTTGTTGGAGCGGCTGTGGTTGTTGTTGGAGCTGCAGTAGTTGTTGTTGGAGCGGCAGTGGTGGTTGTTGGAGCTGCAGTGGTTGTTGTTGGAGCGGCTGTGGTTGTTGTTGGAGCTGCTGTGGTTGTTGTTGGAGCGGCTGTGGTTGTTGTTGGAGCAGCAGTGGTGGTTGTTGGAGCTGCAGTGGTTGTTGTTGGAGCAGCTGTGGTTGTTGTTGGAGCTGCTGTGGTTGTTGTTGGAGCAGCAGTGGAGGTTGGTGGAGCTGCTGTGGTTGTTGTTGGAGCAGCAGTGGTGGTTCTTGGAGCGGCTGTGGTTGTTGTTGGAGCAGCAGTGGTGGTTGTTGGAGCTGCTGTGGTTGTTGTTGGAGCTGCTGTGGTGGTTGTTGGAGCTGCCGTGGTTGTTGTTGGAGCAGCTGTGGTTGTTGTTGGAGCTGCAGTGGTTGTTGTTGGAGCAGCAGTGGTGGTTGTTGGAGCAGCAGTGGTGGTTGTTGGAGCTGCAGTGGTTGTTGTTGGAGCAGCTGTGGTTGTTGTTGGAGCAGCAGTGGTGGTTGTTGGAGTAGCTGTGGTTGTTGTTGGAGCTGCAGTAGTGGTTGTTGGAGTAGCTGTGGTTGTTGTTGGAGCTGCAGTGGTTGTTGTTGGAGCAGCAGTGGTGGTTGTTGGAGCTGCAGTGGTTGTTGTTGGAGCAGCTGTGGTTGTTGTTGGAGCTGCTGTGGTTGTTGTTGGAGCTGCTGTGGTTGTTGTTGGAGCAGCAGTAGTGGTTGTTGGAGCTGCTGTGGTTGTTGTTGGAGCAGCAGTGGTGGTTGTTGGAGCGGCTGTGGTTGTTGTTGGAGCAGCAGTGGTGGTTGTTGGAGCTGCAGTGGTTGTTGTTGGAGCAGCTGTGGTTGTTGTTGGAGCTGCTGTGGTTGTTGTTGGAGCAGCTGTGGTTGTTGTTGGAGCTGCTGTGGTTGTTGTTGGAGCTGCTGTGGTGGTTGTTGGAGCTGCAGTGGTTGTTGTTGGAGCAGCTGTGGTTGTTGTTGGAGCAGCAGTGGTGGTTGTTGGAGCAGCAGTGGTGGTTGTTGGAGCAGCTGTGGTTGTTGTTGGAGCAGCAGTGGTGGTTGTTGGAGCAGTTGTGGTTGTTGTTGGAGCTGCAGTGGTGGTTGTTGGAGCAGCTGTGGTTGTTGTTGGAGCTGCAGTGGTTGTTGTTGGAGCAGCAGTGGTGGTTGTTGGAGCTACAGTGGTTGTTGTTGGAGCAGCTGTGGTTGTTGTTGGAGCTGCAGTGGTTGTTGTTGGAGCAGCTGTGGTTGTTGTTGGAGCTACAGTGGTGGTTGTTGGAGCAGCAGTGGTGGTTGTTGGAGCTGCAGTGGTTGTTGTTGGAGCAGCAGTGGTGGTTGTTGGAGCAGCAGTGGTGGTTGTTGGAGCAGCAGTGGTGGTTGTTGGAGCTGCAGTGGTTGTTGTTGGAGCAGCAGTGGTGGTTGTTGGAGCTGCAGTGGTTGTTGTTGGAGCAGCTGTGGTTGTTGTTGGAGCTGCAGTGGTTGTTGTTGGAGCAGCTGTGGTTGTTGTTGGAGCTGCAGTGGTGGTTGTTGGAGCTGCTGTGGTTGTTGTTGGAGCAGCTGTGGTTGTTGTTGGAGCTGCAGTGGTGGTTGTTGGAGCGGCTGTGGTTGTTGTTGGAGCTGCAGTAGTTGTTGTTGGAGCGGCAGTGGTGGTTGTTGGAGCTGCAGTGGTTGTTGTTGGAGCGGCTGTGGTTGTTGTTGGAGCGGCTGTGGTTGTTGTTGGAGCAGCTGTGGTGGTTGTTGGAGCTGCTGTGGTTGTTGTTGGAGCTGCTGTGGTGGTTGTTGGAGCTGCAGTGGTTGTTGTTGGAGCAGCTGTGGTTGTTGTTGGAGCTGCAGTGGTTGTTGTTGGAGCAGCAGTGGTGGTTGTTGGAGCAGCAGTGGTGGTTGTTGGAGCTGCAGTGGTTGTTGTTGGAGCAGCTGTGGTTGTTGTTGGAGCAGCAGTGGTGGTTGTTGGAGCAGCTGTGGTTGTTGTTGGAGCTGCAGTGGTGGTTGTTGGAGCAGCTGTGGTTGTTGTTGGAGCTGCAGTGGTTGTTGTTGGAGCTGCAGTGGTGGTTGTTGGAGCTGCAGTGGTTGTTGTTGGAGCAGCTGTGGTTGTTGTTGGAGCTGCTGTGGTTGTTGTTGGAGCTACAGTGGTGGTTGTTGGAGCAGCTGTGGTTGTTGTTGGAGCAGCAGTGGTTGTTGTTGGAGCTGCAGTGGTTGTTGTTGGAGCTACAGTGGTGGTTGTTGGAGCAGCTGTGGTTGTTGTTGGAGCAGCAGTGGTTGTTGTTGGAGCAGCAGTGGTGGTTGTTGGAGCAGCAGTGGTGGTTGTTGGAGCTGCAGTGGTTGTTGTTGGAGCAGCTGTGGTTGTTGTTGGAGCAGCAGTGGTTGTTGTTGGAGCAGCTGTGGTTGTTGTTGGAGCTGCAGTGGTGGTTGTTGGAGCAGCTGTGGTTGTTGTTGGAGCTGCAGTGGTTGTTGTTGGAGCTACAGTGGTGGTTGTTGGAGCAGCTGTGGTTGTTGTTGGAGCAGCAGTGGTTGTTGTTGGAGCTGCAGTGGTTGTTGTTGGAGCAGCAGTGGTGGTTGTTGGAGCTGCAGTGGTTGTTGTTGGAGCAGCTGTGGTTGTTGTTGGAGCTGCTGTGGTTGTTGTTGGAGCTGCTGTGGTTGTTGTTGGAGCAGCTGTGGTTGTTGTTGGAGCAGCAGTGGTGGTTGTTGGAGCAGCTGTGGTTGTTGTTGGAGCTGCAGTGGTGGTTGTTGGAGCAGCTGTGGTTGTTGTTGGAGCTGCAGTGGTTGTTGTTGGAGCAGCAGTGGTGGTTGTTGGAGCTACAGTGGTTGTTGTTGGAGCAGCTGTGGTTGTTGTTGGAGCTGCAGTGGTTGTTGTTGGAGCAGCTGTGGTTGTTGTTGGAGCTACAGTGGTGGTTGTTGGAGCAGCAGTGGTGGTTGTTGGAGCTGCAGTGGTTGTTGTTGGAGCAGCAGTGGTGGTTGTTGGAGCAGCAGTGGTGGTTGTTGGAGCAGCAGTGGTGGTTGTTGGAGCTGCAGTGGTTGTTGTTGGAGCAGCAGTGGTGGTTGTTGGAGCTGCAGTGGTTGTTGTTGGAGCTGCAGTGGTTGTTGTTGGAGCAGCTGTGGTTGTTGTTGGAGCTCCAGTGGTGGTTGTTGGAGCAGCTGTGGTTGTAGTTGGAGCTGCTGTGGTTGTTGTTGGAGCAGCTGTGGTTGTTGTTGGAGCTGCAGTGGTGGTTGTTGGAGCGGCTGTGGTTGTTGTTGGAGCTGCAGTAGTTGTTGTTGGAGCGGCAGTGGTGGTTGTTGGAGCTGCAGTGGTTGTTGTTGGAGCGGCTGTGGTTGTTGTTGGAGCTGCTGTGGTTGTTGTTGGAGCGGCTGTGGTTGTTGTTGGAGCAGCAGTGGTGGTTGTTGGAGCTGCAGTGGTTGTTGTTGGAGCTGCTGTGGTTGTTGTTGGAGCAGCAGTGGTGGTTGGTGGAGCTGCTGTGGTTGTTGTTGGAGCAGCAGTGGTGGTTGTTGGAGCGGCTGTGGTTGTTGTTGGAGCAGCAGTGGTGGTTGTTGGAGATGCAGTAGTTGTTGTTGGAGCAGCTGTGGTTGTTGTTGGAGCTGCTGTGGTTGTTGTTGGAGCAGCTGTGGTTGTAGTTGGAGCTGCTGTGGTTGTTGTTGGAGCAGCTGTGGTTGTTGTTGGAGCTGCAGTGGTGGTTGTTGGAGCAGCTGTGGTTGTTGTTGGAGCTGCAGTGGTTGTTGTTGGAGCAGCAGTGGTGGTTGTTGGAGCTACAGTGGTTGTTGTTGGAGCAGCTGTGGTTGTTGTTGGAGCTGCAGTGGTTGTTGTTGGAGCAGCTGTGGTTGTTGTTGGAGCTACAGTGGTGGTTGTTGGAGCAGCAGTGGTTGTTGTTGGAGCAGCAGTGGTGGTTGTTGGAGCAGCAGTGGTGGTTGTTGGAGCAGCAGTGGTGGTTGTTGGAGCTGCAGTGGTTGTTGTTGGAGCAGCAGTGGTGGTTGTTGGAGCTGCAGTGGTTGTTGTTGGAGCTGCAGTGGTTGTTGTTGGAGCAGCTGTGGTTGTTGTTGGAGCTGCAGTGGTGGTTGTTGGAGCAGCTGTGGTTGTAGTTGGAGCTGCTGTGGTTGTTGTTGGAGCAGCTGTGGTTGTTGTTGGAGCTACAGTGGTGGTTGTTGGAGCGGCTGTGGTTGTTGTTGGAGCTGCAGTAGTTGTTGTTGGAGCGGCAGTGGTGGTTGTTGGAGCTGCAGTGGTTGTTGTTGGAGCGGCTGTGGTTGTTGTTGGAGCTGCTGTGGTTGTTGTTGGAGCGGCTGTGGTTGTTGTTGGAGCAGCAGTGGTGGTTGTTGGAGCTGCAGTGGTTGTTGTTGGAGCAGCTGTGGTTGTTGTTGGAGCTGCTGTGGTTGTTGTTGGAGCAGCAGTGGTGGTTGGTGGAGCTGCTGTGGTTGTTGTTGGAGCAGCAGTGGTGGTTCTTGGAGCGGCTGTGGTTGTTTTTGGAGCAGCAGTGGTTGTTGTTGGAGCAGCAGTGGTGGTTGTTGGAGCTGCAGTGGTTGTTGTTGGAGCAGCTGTGGTTGTTGTTGGAGCTGCAGTGGTGGTTGTTGGAGCAGCTGTGGTTGTAGTTGGAGCTGCTGTGGTTGTTGTTGGAGCAGCTGTGGTTGTTGTTGGAGCTGCAGTGGTGGTTGTTGGAGCGGCTGTGGTTGTTGTTGGAGCAGCAGTGGTTGTTGTTGGAGCAGCAGTGGTGGTTGTTGGAGCTGCAGTGGTTGTTGTTGGAGCAGCTGTGGTTGTTGTTGGAGCTGCAGTGGTTGTTGTTGGAGCAGCTGTGGTTGTTGTTGGAGCTGCAGTGGTGGTTGTTGGAGCAGCTGTGGTTGTAGTTGGAGCTGCTGTGGTTGTTGTTGGAGCAGCTGTGGTTGTTGTTGGAGCTGCAGTGGTGGTTGTTGGAGCGGCTGTGGTTGTTGTTGGAGCTGCAGTAGTTGTTGTTGGAGCGGCAGTGGTGGTTGTTGGAGCTGCAGTGGTTGTTGTTGGAGCGGCTGTGGTTGTTGTTGGAGCTGCTGTGGTTGTTGTTGGAGCGGCTGTGGTTGTTGTTGGAGCAGCAGTGGTGGTTGTTGGAGCTGCAGTGGTTGTTGTTGGAGCAGCTGTGGTTGTTGTTGGAGCTGCTGTGGTTGTTGTTGGAGCAGCAGTGGTGGTTGGTGGAGCTGCTGTGGTTGTTGTTGGAGCAGCAGTTGTGGTTCTTGGAGCGGCTGTGGTTGTTGTTGGAGCAGCAGTGGTGGTTGTTGGAGCTGCTGTGGTTGTTGTTGGAGCTGCTGTGGTGGTTGTTGGAGCTGCAGTGGTTGTTGTTGGAGCAGCTGTGGTTGTTGTTGGAGCTGCAGTGGTTGTTGTTGGAGCAGCAGTGGTGGTTGTTGGAGCAGCAGTGGTGGTTGTTGGAGCTGCAGTGGTTGTTGTTGGAGCAGCTGTGGTTGTTGTTGGAGCAGCAGTGGTGGTTGTTGGAGCTGCTGTGGTTGTTGTTGGAGCTGCTGTGGTGGTTGTTGGAGCTGCAGTGGTTGTTGTTGGAGCAGCTGTGGTTGTTGTTGGAGCAGCAGTGGTGGTTGTTGGAGCAGCAGTGGTGGTTGTTGGAGCTGCAGTGGTTGTTGTTGGAGCAGCTGTGGTTGTTGTTGGAGCAGCAGTGGTGGTTGTTGGAGCAGCTGTGGTTGTTGTTGGAGCTGCAGTAGTGGTTGTTGGAGCAGCTGTGGTTGTTGTTGGAGCTGCAGTGGTTGTTGTTGGAGCAGCAGTGGTGGTTGTTGGAGCTGCAGTGGTTGTTGTTGGAGCAGCTGTGGTTGTTGTTGGAGCTGCTGTGGTTGTTGTTGGAGCAGCAGTGGTTGTTGTTGGAGCAGCTGTGGTTGTTGTTGGAGCTGCTGTGGTTGTTGTTGGAGCTGCTGTGGTTGTTGTTGGAGCAGCAGTAGTGGTTGTTGGAGCTGCTGTGGTTGTTGTTGGAGCAGCAGTGGTGGTTGTTGGAGCGGCTGTGGTTGTTGTTGGAGCAGCAGTGGTGGTTGTTGGAGCTGCAGTAGTTGTTGTTGGAGCAGCTGTGGTTGTTGTTGGAGCTGCTGTGGTTGTTGTTGGAGCAGCTGTGGTTGTTGTTGGAGCTGCTGTGGTTGTTGTTGGAGCTGCTGTGGTGGTTGTTGGAGCTGCAGTGGTTGTTGTTGGAGCAGCTGTGGTTGTTGTTGGAGCAGCAGTGGTGGTTGTTGGAGCAGCAGTGGTGGTTGTTGGAGCAGCAGTGGTGGTTGTTGGAGCTGCAGTGGTTGTTGTTGGAGCAGCTGTGGTTGTTGTTGGAGCAGCAGTGGTTGTTGTTGGAGCTGCAGTGGTGGTTGTTGGAGCAGCTGTGGTTGTTGTTGGAGCTGCAGTGGTTGTTGTTGGAGCAGCAGTGGTGGTTGTTGGAGCTACAGTGGTTGTTGTTGGAGCAGCTGTGGTTGTTGTTGGAGCTGCAGTGGTTGTTGTTGGAGCAGCTGTGGTTGTTGTTGGAGCTACAGTGGTGGTTGTTGGAGCAGCAGTGGTGGTTGTTGGAGCTGCAGTGGTTGTTGTTGGAGCAGCTGTGGTTGTTGTTGGAGCTGCAGTGGTTGTTGTTGGAGCAGCTGTGGTTGTTGTTGGAGCTGCAGTGGTGGTTGTTGGAGCAGCTGTGGTTGTTGTTGGAGCTGCAGTGGTGGTTGTTGGAGCGGCTGTGGTTGTTGTTGGAGCTGCAGTGGTTGTTGTTGGAGCAGCTGTGGTTGTTGTTGGAGCTGCTGTGGTTGTTGTTGGAGCTGCTGTGGTTGTTGTTGGAGCTGCTGTGGTTGTTGTTGGAGCTGCTGTGGTGGTTGTTGGAGCTGCAGTGGTTGTTGTTGGAGCAGCTGTGGTTGTTGTTGGAGCTGCAGTGGTTGTTGTTGGAGCAGCAGTGGTGGTTGTTGGAGCAGCAGTGGTGGTTGTTGGAGCAGCAGTGGTGGTTGTTGGAGCAGCTGTGGTTGTTGTTGGAGCAGCTGTGGTTGTTGTTGGAGCTGCAGTGGTTGTTGTTGGAGCAGCTGTGGTTGTTGTTGGAGCTGCAGTGGTTGTTGTTGGAGCAGCAGTGGTTGTTGTTGGAGCAGCTGTGGTTGTTGTTGGAGCTGCAGTGGTTGTTGTTGGAGCGGCAGTGGTGGTTGTTGGAGCAGCAGTGGTGGTTGTTGGAGCTGCAGTGGTTGTTGTTGGAGCAGCTGTGGTTGTTGTTGGAGCAGCTGTGGTTGTTTTTGGAGCAGCAGTGGTGGTTGTTGGAGCAGCTGTGGTTGTTGTTGGAGCAGCAGTGGTGGTTGTTGGAGCTGCAGTGGTTGTTGTTGGAGCAGCAGTGGTGGTTGTTGGAGCTGCATTGGTTGTTGTTGGAGCAGCTGTGGTTGTTGTTGGAGCTGCTGTGGTTGTTGTTGGAGCAGCTGTGGTTGTTGTTGGAGCTGCAGTGGTGGTTGTTGGAGCAGCTGTGGTTGTTGTTGGAGCTGCAGTGGTGGTTGTTGGAGCGGCTGTGGTTGTTGTTGGAGCAGCTGTGGTTGTTGTTGGAGCTGCAGTGGTTGTTGTTGGAGCAGCTGTGGTTGTTGTTGGAGCAGCAGTGGTGGTTGTTGGAGCTGCAGTGGTTGTTGTTGGAGCAGCTGTGGTTGTTGTTGGAGCTGCAGTGGTTGTTGTTGGAGCAGCTGTGGTTGTTGTTGGAGCTGCTGTGGTTGTTGTTGGAGCAGCAGTGGTGGTTGTTGGAGCTGCTGTGGTTGTTGTTGGAGCGGCTGTGGTTGTTGTTGGAGCAGCAGTGGTGGTTGTTGGAGCAGCAGTGGTGGTTGTTGGAGCTGCAGTGGTTGTTGTTGGAGCAGCTGTGGTTGTTGTTGGAGCTGCAGTGGTTGTTGTTGGAGCAGCAGTGGTGGTTGTTGGAGCAGCTGTGGTTGTTGTTGGAGCAGCTGTGGTTGTTGTTGGAGCTGCAGTGGTTGTTGTTGGAGCAGCTGTGGTTGTTGTTGGAGCTGCTGTGGTTGTTGTTGGAGCAGCAGTGGTGGTTGTTGGAGCTGCAGTGGTTGTTGTTGGAGCAGCTGTGGTGGTTGTTGGAGCTGCTGTGGTTGTTGTTGGAGCTGCTGTGGTGGTTGTTGGAGCTGCAGTGGTTGTTGTTGGAGCAGTTGTGGTTGTTGTTGGAGCTGCAGTGGTTGTTGTTGGAGCAGCAGTGGTGGTTGTTGGAGCAGCAGTGGTGGTTGTTGGAGCTGCAGTGGTTGTTGTTGGAGCTGCTGTGGTTGTTGTTGGAGCAGCTGTGGTTGTTGTTGGAGCTGCAGTGGTGGTTGTTGGAGCAGCTGTGGTTGTTGTTGGAGCAGCAGTGGTGGTTCTTGGAGCGGCTGTGGTTGTTGTTGGAGCAGCAGTGGTGGTTGTTGGAGCTGCTGTGGTTGTTGTTGGAGCTGCTGTGGTGGTTGTTGGAGCTGCAGTGGTTGTTGTTGGAGCAGCTGTGGTTGTTGTTGGAGCTGCAGTGGTTGTTGTTGGAGCAGCAGTGGTGGTTGTTGGAGCAGCAGTGGTGGTTGTTGGAGCTGCAGTGGTTGTTGTTGGAGCAGCTGTGGTTGTTGTTGGAGCAGCAGTGGTGGTTGTTGGAGCTGCTGTGGTTGTTGTTGGAGCTGCTGTGGTGGTTGTTGGAGCTGCAGTGGTTGTTGTTGGAGCAGCTGTGGTTGTTGTTGGAGCTGCAGTGGTTGTTGTTGGAGCAGCAGTGGTGGTTGTTGGAGCAGCAGTGGTGGTTGTTGGAGCTGCAGTGGTTGTTGTTGGAGCAGCTGTGGTTGTTGTTGGAGCAGCAGTGGTGGTTGTTGGAGCAGCTGTGGTTGTTGTTGGAGCTGCAGTAGTGGTTGTTGGAGCAGCTGTGGTTGTTGTTGGAGCTGCAGTGGTTGTTGTTGGAGCAGCAGTGGTGGTTGTTGGAGCTGCAGTGGTTGTTGTTGGAGCAGCTGTGGTTGTTGTTGGAGCTGCTGTGGTTGTTGTTGGAGCAGCAGTGGTGGTTGTTGGAGCTGCAGTGGTTGTTGTTGGAGCAGCTGTGGTTGTTGTTGGAGCTGCTGTGGTTGTTGTTGGAGCTGCTGTGGTTGTTGTTGGAGCAGCAGTAGTGGTTGTTGGAGCTGCTGTGGTTGTTGTTGGAGCAGCAGTGGTGGTTGTTGGAGCGGCTGTGGTTGTTGTTGGAGCAGCAGTGGTGGTTGTTGGAGCTGCAGTAGTTGTTGTTGGAGCAGCTGTGGTTGTTGTTGGAGCTGCTGTGGTTGTTGTTGGAGCAGCTGTGGTTGTTGTTGGAGCTGCTGTGGTTGTTGTTGGAGCTGCTGTGGTGGTTGTTGGAGCTGCAGTGGTTGTTGTTGGAGCAGCTGTGGTTGTTGTTGGAGCAGCAGTGGTGGTTGTTGGAGCAGCAGTGGTGGTTGTTGGAGCAGCAGTGGTGGTTGTTGGAGCTGCAGTGGTTGTTGTTGGAGCAGCTGTGGTTGTTGTTGGAGCAGCAGTGGTTGTTGTTGGAGCTGCAGTGGTGGTTGTTGGAGCAGCTGTGGTTGTTGTTGGAGCTGCAGTGGTTGTTGTTGGAGCAGCAGTGGTGGTTGTTGGAGCTACAGTGGTTGTTGTTGGAGCAGCTGTGGTTGTTGTTGGAGCTGCAGTGGTTGTTGTTGGAGCAGCTGTGGTTGTTGTTGGAGCTACAGTGGTGGTTGTTGGAGCAGCAGTGGTGGTTGTTGGAGCTGCAGTGGTTGTTGTTGGAGCAGCAGTGGTGGTTGTTGGAGCTGCAGTGGTTGTTGTTGGAGCAGCTGTGGTTGTTGTTGGAGCTGCAGTGGTTGTTGTTGGAGCAGCTGTGGTTGTTGTTGGAGCTGCAGTGGTGGTTGTTGGAGCAGCTGTGGTTGTTGTTGGAGCTGCAGTGGTGGTTGTTGGAGCGGCTGTGGTTGTTGTTGGAGCTGCAGTGGTTGTTGTTGGAGCAGCTGTGGTTGTTGTTGGAGCTGCTGTGGTTGTTGTTGGAGCTGCTGTGGTTGTTGTTGGAGCTGCTGTGGTGGTTGTTGGAGCTGCAGTGGTTGTTGTTGGAGCAGCTGTGGTTGTTGTTGGAGCTGCAGTGGTTGTTGTTGGAGCAGCAGTGGTGGTTGTTGGAGCAGCAGTGGTGGTTGTTGGAGCAGCAGTGGTGGTTGTTGGAGCAGCTGTGGTTGTTGTTGGAGCAGCTGTGGTTGTTGTTGGAGCTGCAGTGGTTGTTGTTGGAGCAGCTGTGGTTGTTGTTGGAGCTGCAGTGGTTGTTGTTGGAGCAGCAGTGGTTGTTGTTGGAGCAGCTGTGGTTGTTGTTGGAGCTGCAGTGGTTGTTGTTGGAGCAGCAGTGGTGGTTGTTGGAGCAGCAGTGGTGGTTGTTGGAGCTGCAGTGGTTGTTGTTGGAGCAGCTGTGGTTGTTGTTGGAGCAGCTGTGGTTGTTGTTGGAGCAGCAGTGGTGGTTGTTGGAGCAGCTGTGGTTGTTGTTGGAGCAGCAGTGGTGGTTGTTGGAGCTGCAGTGGTTGTTGTTGGAGCAGCAGTGGTGGTTGTTGGAGCTGCATTGGTTGTTGTTGGAGCAGCTGTGGTTGTTGTTGGAGCTGCTGTGGTTGTTGTTGGAGCAGCTGTGGTTGTTGTTGGAGCTGCAGTGGTGGTTGTTGGAGCAGCTGTGGTTGTTGTTGGAGCTGCAGTGGTGGTTGTTGGAGCGGCTGTGGTTGTTGTTGGAGCAGCTGTGGTTGTTGTTGGAGCTGCAGTGGTTGTTGTTGGAGCAGCTGTGGTTGTTGTTGGAGCAGCAGTGGTGGTTGTTGGAGCTGCAGTGGTTGTTGTTGGAGCAGCTGTGGTTGTTGTTGGAGCTGCAGTGGTTGTTGTTGGAGCAGCTGTGGTTGTTGTTGGAGCTGCTGTGGTTGTTGTTGGAGCAGCATTGGTGGTTGTTGGAGCTGCTGTGGTTGTTGTTGGAGCGGCTGTGGTTGTTGTTGGAGCAGCAGTGGTGGTTGTTGGAGCAGCAGTGGTGGTTGTTGGAGCTGCAGTGGTTGTTGTTGGAGCAGCTGTGGTTGTTGTTGGAGCTGCAGTGGTTGTTGTTGGAGCAGCAGTGGTCGTTGTTGGAGCAGCTGTGGTTGTTGTTGGAGCAGCTGTGGTTGTTGTTGGAGCTGCAGTGGTTGTTGTTGGAGCAGCTGTGGTTGTTGTTGGAGCTGCTGTGGTTGTTGTTGGAGCAGCAGTGGTGGTTGTTGGAGCTGCAGTGGTTGTTGTTGGAGCAGCTGTGGTGGTTGTTGGAGCTGCTGTGGTGGTTGTTGGAGCTGCTGTGGTGGTTGTTGGAGCTGCAGTGGTTGTTGTTGGAGCAGCTGTGGTTGTTGTTGGAGCTGCAGTGGTTGTTGTTGGAGCAGCAGTGGTGGTTGTTGGAGCAGCAGTGGTGGTTGTTGGAGCTGCAGTGGTTGTTGTTGGAGCTGCTGTGGTTGTTGTTGGAGCAGCTGTGGTTGTTGTTGGAGCTGCAGTGGTGGTTGTTGGAGCAGCTGTGGTTGTTGTTGGAGCAGCAGTGGTGGTTGTTGGAGCAGCTGTGGTTGTTGTTGGAGCAGCAGTTGTGGTTGTTGGAGCTGCTGTGGTTGTTGTTGGAGCGGCTGTGGTTGTTGTTGGAGCGGCAGTGGTGGTTGTTGGAGCTGCAGTGGTTGTTGTTGGAGCAGCTGTGGTTGTTGTTGGAGCTGCAGTGGTTGTTGTTGGAGCAGCTGTGGTTGTTGTTGGAGCTGCTGTGGTTGTTGTTGGAGCTGCTGTGGTTGTTGTTGGAGCTGCTGTGGTGGTTGTTGGAGCTGCTGTGGTGGTTGTTGGAGCTGCAGTGGTGGTTGTTGGAGCAGCTGTGGTTGTTGTTGGAGCTGCAGTGGTTGTTGTTGGAGCAGCAGTGGTGGTTGTTGGAGCAGCAGTGGTGGTTGTTGGAGCAGCAGTGGTGGTTGTTGGCGCTGCAGTGGTTGTTGTTGGAGCAGCTGTGGTTGTTGTTGGAGCAGCAGTGGTGGTTGTTGGAGCAGCTGTGGTTGTTGTTGGAGCTACAGTAGTGGTTGTTGGAGCAGCTGTGGTTGTTGTTGGAGCTGCAGTGGTTGTTGTTGGAGCAGCAGTGGTGGTTGTTGGAGCTGCAGTTGTTGTTGTTGGAGCAGCTGTGGTTGTAGTTGGAGCTGCTGTGGTTGTTGTTGGAGCAGCTGTGGTTGTTGTTGGAGCTGCAGTGGTGGTTGTTGGAGCTGCTGTGGTTGTTGTTGGAGCTGCAGTGGTGGTTGTTGGAGCGGCTGTGGTTGTTGTTGGAGCTGCAGTAGTTGTTGTTGGAGCGGCAGTTGTGGTTGTTGGAGCTGCAGTGGTTGTTGTTGGAGCGGCTGTGGTTGTTGTTGGAGCTGCTGTGGTTGTTGTTGGAGCGGCTGTGGTTGTTGTTGGAGCAGCAGTGGTGGTTGTTGGAGCTGCAGTGGTTGTTGTTGGAGCAGCTGTGGTTGTTGTTGGAGCTGCAGTGGTTGTTGTTGGAGCAGCTGTGGTTGTTGTTGGAGCTGCAGTGGTGGTTGTTGGAGCAGCTGTGGTTGTTGTTGGAGCTGCAGTGGTGGTTGTTGGAGCGGCTGTGGTTGTTGTTGGAGCTGCAGTGGTTGTTGTTGGAGCAGCTGTGGTTGTTGTTGGAGCGGCTGTGGTTGTTGTTGGAGCTGCTGTGGTTGTTGTTGGAGCTGCTGTGGTGGTTGTTGGAGCTGCAGTGGTTGTTGTTGGATCAGCTGTGGTTGTTGTTGGAGCTGCAGTGGTTGTTGTTGGAGCAGCAGTGGTGGTTGTTGGAGCAGCAGTGGTGGTTGTTGGAGCAGCAGTGGTGGTTGTTGGAGCTGCAGTGGTGGTTGTTGGAGCAGCTGTGGTTGTTGTTGGAGCAGCTGTGGTTGTTGTTGGAGCTGCAGTGGTTGTTGTTGGAGCAGCTGTGGTTGTTGTTGGAGCTGCAGTGGTTGTTGTTGGAGCAGCAGTGGTTGTTGTTGGAGCAGCTGTGGTTGTTGTTGGAGCTGCAGTGGTTGTTGTTGGAGCAGCAGTGGTGGTTGTTGGAGCAGCAGTGGTGGTTGTTGGAGCTGCAGTGGTTGTTGTTGGAGCAGCTGTGGTTGTTGTTGGAGCAGCTGTGGTTGTTGTTGGAGCAGCAGTGGTGGTTGTTGGAGCAGCTGTGGTTGTTGTTGGAGCAGCAGTGGTGGTTGTTGGAGCTGCAGTGGTTGTTGTTGGAGCAGCAGTGGTGGTTGTTGGAGCTGCAGTGGTTGTTGTTGGAGCAGCTGTGGTTGTTGTTGGAGCTGCTGTGGTTGTTGTTGGAGCAGCTGTGGTTGTTGTTGGAGCTGCAGTGGTGGTTGTTGGAGCGGCTGTGGTTGTTGTTGGAGCAGCTGTGGTTGTTGTTGGAGCTGCAGTGGTTGTTGTTGGAGCAGCTGTGGTTGTTGTTGGAGCTGCAGTGGTTGTTGTTGGAGCAGCAGTGGTTGTTGTTGGAGCAGCTGTGGTTGTTGTTGGAGCTGCAGTGGTTGTTGTTGGAGCAGCAGTGGTGGTTGTTGGAGCAGCAGTGGTGGTTGTTGGAGCTGCAGTGGTTGTTGTTGGAGCAGCTGTGGTTGTTGTTGGAGCAGCTGTGGTTGTTGTTGGAGCAGCAGTGGTGGTTGTTGGAGCAGCTGTGGTTGTTGTTGGAGCAGCAGTGGTGGTTGTTGGAGCTGCAGTGGTTGTTGTTGGAGCAGCAGTGGTGGTTGTTGGAGCTGCATTGGTTGTTGTTGGAGCAGCTGTGGTTGTTGTTGGAGCTGCTGTGGTTGTTGTTGGAGCAGCTGTGGTTGTTGTTGGAGCTGCAGTGGTGGTTGTTGGAGCAGCTGTGGTTGTTGTTGGAGCTGCAGTGGTGGTTGTTGGAGCGGCTGTGGTTGTTGTTGGAGCAGCTGTGGTTGTTGTTGGAGCTGCAGTGGTTGTTGTTGGAGCAGCTGTGGTTGTTGTTGGAGCAGCAGTGGTGGTTGTTGGAGCTGCAGTGGTTGTTGTTGGAGCAGCTGTGGTTGTTGTTGGAGCTGCAGTGGTTGTTGTTGGAGCAGCTGTGGTTGTTGTTGGAGCTGCTGTGGTTGTTGTTGGAGCAGCATTGGTGGTTGTTGGAGCTGCTGTGGTTGTTGTTGGAGCGGCTGTGGTTGTTGTTGGAGCAGCAGTGGTGGTTGTTGGAGCAGCAGTGGTGGTTGTTGGAGCTGCAGTGGTTGTTGTTGGAGCAGCTGTGGTTGTTGTTGGAGCTGCAGTGGTTGTTGTTGGAGCAGCAGTGGTCGTTGTTGGAGCAGCTGTGGTTGTTGTTGGAGCAGCTGTGGTTGTTGTTGGAGCTGCAGTGGTTGTTGTTGGAGCAGCTGTGGTTGTTGTTGGAGCTGCTGTGGTTGTTGTTGGAGCAGCAGTGGTGGTTGTTGGAGCTGCAGTGGTTGTTGTTGGAGCAGCTGTGGTGGTTGTTGGAGCTGCTGTGGTTGTTGTTGGAGCTGCTGTGGTGGTTGTTGGAGTTGCAGTGGTTGTTGTTGGAGCAGCTGTGGTTGTTGTTGGAGCTGCAGTGGTTGTTGTTGGAGCAGCAGTGGTGGTTGTTGGAGCAGCAGTGGTGGTTGTTGGAGCTGCAGTGGTTGTTGTTGGAGCTGCTGTGGTTGTTGTTGGAGCAGCTGTGGTTGTTGTTGGAGCTGCAGTGGTGGTTGTTGGAGCAGCTGTGGTTGTTGTTGGAGCAGCAGTGGTGGTTGTTGGAGCAGCTGTGGTTGTTGTTGGAGCAGCAGTTGTGGTTGTTGGAGCTGCTGTGGTTGTTGTTGGAGCGGCTGTGGTTGTTGTTGGAGCGGCAGTGGTGGTTGTTGGAGCTGCAGTGGTTGTTGTTGGAGCAGCTGTGGTTGTTGTTGGAGCTGCAGTGGTTGTTGTTGGAGCAGCTGTGGTTGTTGTTGGAGCTGCTGTGGTTGTTGTTGGAGCTGCTGTGGTTGTTGTTGGAGCTGCTGTGGTGGTTGTTGGAGCTGCTGTGGTGGTTGTTGGAGCTGCAGTGGTGGTTGTTGGAGCAGCTGTGGTTGTTGTTGGAGCTGCAGTGGTTGTTGTTGGAGCAGCAGTGGTGGTTGTTGGAGCAGCAGTGGTGGTTGTTGGAGCAGCAGTGGTGGTTGTTGGCGCTGCAGTGGTTGTTGTTGGAGCAGCTGTGGTTGTTGTTGGAGCAGCAGTGGTGGTTGTTGGAGCAGCTGTGGTTGTTGTTGGAGCTACAGTAGTGGTTGTTGGAGCAGCTGTGGTTGTTGTTGGAGCTGCAGTGGTTGTTGTTGGAGCAGCAGTGGTGGTTGTTGGAGCTGCAGTTGTTGTTGGAGCAGCTGTGGTTGTAGTTGGAGCTGCTGTGGTTGTTGTTGGAGCAGCTGTGGTTGTTGTTGGAGCTGCAGTGGTGGTTGTTGGAGCTGCTGTGGTTGTTGTTGGAGCTGCAGTGGTGGTTGTTGGAGCGGCTGTGGTTGTTGTTGGAGCTGCAGTAGTTGTTGTTGGAGCGGCAGTTGTGGTTGTTGGAGCTGCAGTGGTTGTTGTTGGAGCGGCTGTGGTTGTTGTTGGAGCTGCTGTGGTTGTTGTTGGAGCGGCTGTGGTTGTTGTTGGAGCAGCAGTGGTGGTTGTTGGAGCTGCAGTGGTTGTTGTTGGAGCAGCTGTGGTTGTTGTTGGAGCTGCAGTGGTTGTTGTTGGAGCAGCTGTGGTTGTTGTTGGAGCTGCAGTGGTGGTTGTTGGAGCAGCTGTGGTTGTTGTTGGAGCTGCAGTGGTGGTTGTTGGAGCGGCTGTGGTTGTTGTTGGAGCTGCAGTGGTTGTTGTTGGAGCAGCTGTGGTTGTTGTTGGAGCGGCTGTGGTTGTTGTTGGAGCTGCTGTGGTTGTTGTTGGAGCTGCTGTGGTGGTTGTTGGAGCTGCAGTGGTTGTTGTTGGATCAGCTGTGGTTGTTGTTGGAGCTGCAGTGGTTGTTGTTGGAGCAGCAGTGGTGGTTGTTGGAGCAGCAGTGGTGGTTGTTGGAGCAGCAGTGGTGGTTGTTGGAGCTGCAGTGGTGGTTGTTGGAGCAGCTGTGGTTGTTGTTGGAGCAGCTGTGGTTGTTGTTGGAGCTGCAGTGGTTGTTGTTGGAGCAGCTGTGGTTGTTGTTGGAGCTGCAGTGGTTGTTGTTGGAGCAGCAGTGGTTGTTGTTGGAGCAGCTGTGGTTGTTGTTGGAGCTGCAGTGGTTGTTGTTGGAGCAGCAGTGGTGGTTGTTGGAGCAGCAGTGGTGGTTGTTGGAGCTGCAGTGGTTGTTGTTGGAGCAGCTGTGGTTGTTGTTGGAGCAGCTGTGGTTGTTGTTGGAGCAGCAGTGGTGGTTGTTGGAGCAGCTGTGGTTGTTGTTGGAGCAGCAGTGGTGGTTGTTGGAGCTGCAGTGGTTGTTGTTGGAGCAGCAGTGGTGGTTGTTGGAGCTGCAGTGGTTGTTGTTGGAGCAGCTGTGGTTGTTGTTGGAGCTGCTGTGGTTGTTGTTGGAGCAGCTGTGGTTGTTGTTGGAGCTGCAGTGGTGGTTGTTGGAGCGGCTGTGGTTGTTGTTGGAGCAGCTGTGGTTGTTGTTGGAGCTACAGTGGTTGTTGTTGGAGCAGCTGTGGTTGTTGTTGGAGCAGCAGTGGTGGTTGTTGGAGCTGCAGTGGTTGTTGTTGGAGCAGCTGTGGTTGTTGTTGGAGCTGCAGTGGTTGTTGTTGGAGCTGCAGTGGTTGTTGTTGGAGCAGCAGTGGTGGTTGTTGGAGCAGCAGTGGTGGTTGTTGGAGCTGCAGTGGTTGTTGTTGGAGCAGCTGTGGTTGTTGTTGGAGCAGCAGTGGTGGTTGTTGGAGCAGCTGTGGTTGTTGTTGGAGCTGCAGTGGTGGTTGTTGGAGCAGCTGTGGTTGTTGTTGGAGCTGCAGTGGTTGTTGTTGGAGCAGCAGTGGTGGTTATTGGAGCTGCAGTGGTTGTTGTTGGAGCAGCTGTGGTTGTTGTTGGAACTGCTGTGGTTGTTGTTGGAGCAGCAGTGGTGGTTGTTGGAGCTGCTGTGGTTGTTGTTGGAGCGGCTGTGGTTGTTGTTGGAGCAGCAGTGGTGGTTGTTGGAGCAGCAGTGGTGGTTGTTGGAGCTGCAGTGGTTGTTGTTGGAGCAGCTGTGGTTGTTGTTGGAGCTGCAGTGGTTGTTGTTGGAGCAGCAGTGGTGGTTGTTGGAGCAGCTGTGGTTGTTGTTGGAGCAGCTGTGGTTGTTGTTGGAGCTGCAGTGGTTGTTGTTGGAGCAGCTGTGGTTGTTGTTGGAGCTGATGTGGTTGTTGTTGGAGCTGCTGTGGTTGTTGTTGGAGCAGCAGTAGTGGTTGTTGGAGCTGCTGTGGTTGTTGTTGGAGCAGCAGTGGTGGTTGTTGGAGCGGCTGTGGTTGTTGTTGGAGCAGCAGTGGTGGTTGTTGGAGCTGCAGTGGTTGTTGTTGGAGCAGCTGTGGTTGTTGTTGGAGCTGCTGTGGTTGTTGTTGGAGCTGCTGTGGTGGTTGTTGGAGCTGCAGTGGTTGTTGTTGGAGCTGCTGTGGTTGTTGTTGGAGCTGCAGTGGTTGTTGTTGGAGCAGCTGTGGTTGTTGGAGCTGCAGTGGTTGTTGTTGGAGCAGCTGTGGTTGTTGTTGGAGCTGCTGTGGTTGTTGTTGGAGCTGCTGTGGTTGTTGTTGGAGCAGCAGTAGTGGTTGTTGGAGCTGCTGTGGTTGTTGTTGGAGCAGCAGTGGTGGTTGTTGGAGCGGCTGTGGTTGTTGTTGGAGCAGCAGTGGTGGTTGTTGGAGCTGCAGTGGTTGTTGTTGGAGCAGCTGTGGTTGTTGTTGGAGCTGCTGTGGTTGTTGTTGGAGCTGCTGTGGTGGTTGTTGGAGCTGCAGTGGTTGTTGTTGGAGCAGCTGTGGTTGTTGTTGGAGCTGCAGTGGTTGTTGTTGGAGCAGCAGTGGTGGTTGTTGGAGCTGCAGTGGTTGTTGTTGGAGCAGCTGTGGTTGTTGTTGGAGCTGCAGTGGTTGTTGTTGGAGCAGCTGTGGTTGTTGTTGGAGCTGCAGTGGTGGTTGTTGGAGCAGCTGTGGTTGTTGTTGGAGCTGCAGTGGTGGTTGTTGGAGCGGCTGTGGTTGTTGTTGGAGCAGCTGTGGTTGTTGTTGGAGCTGCAGTGGTTGTTGTTGGAGCGGCTGTGGTTGTTGTTGGAGCTGCAGTGGTTGTTGTTGGAGCTGCTGTGGTTGTTGTTGGGGCAGCAGTGGTGGTTGTTGGAGCTGCAGTGGTTGTTGTTGGAGCAGCTGTGGTTGTTGTTGGAGCTGCTGTGGTTGTTGTTGGAGCAGCTGTGGTTGTTGTTGGAGCTACAGTGGTGGTTGTTGGAGCAGCTGTGGTTGTTGTTGGAGCAGCAGTGGTGGTTGTTGGAGCTGCAGTGGTTGTTGTTGGAGCAGCAGTGGTGGTTGTTGGAGCAGCTGTGGTTGTTGTTGGAGCTGCAGTGGTGGTTGTTGGAGCAGCAGTGGTGGTTGTTGGAGCTGCAGTGGTTGTTGTTGGAGCAGCTGTGGTTGTTGTTGGAGCTGCAGTGGTTGTTGTTGGAGCAGCTGTGGTTGTTGTTGGAGCTGCAGTGGTGGTTGTTGGAGCAGCTGTGGTTGTTGTTGGAGCTGCAGTGGTGGTTGTTGGAGCAGCTGTGGTTGTTGTTGGAGCTGCAGTGGTGGTTGTTGGAGCAGCTGTGGTTGTTGTTGGAGCTGCAGTGGTTGTTGTTGGAGCAGCAGTGGTGGTTGTTGGAGCTGCAGTGGTTGTTGTTGGAGCAGCTGTGGTTGTTGTTGGAGCTGCTGTGGTTGTTGTTGGAGCAGCTGTGGTTGTTGTTGGAGCTGCAGTGGTTGTTGTTGGAGCAGCTGTGGTTGTTGTTGGAGCTGCTGTGGTTGTTGTTGGAGCTGCAGTGGTTGTTGTTGGAGCAGCTGTGGTTGTTGTTGGAGCTGCTGTGGTTGTTGTTGGAGCAGCTGTGGTTGTTGTTGGAGCTGCAGTGGTTGTTGTTGGAGCAGCTGTGGTTGTTGTTGGAGCTGCAGTGGTGGTTGTTGGAGCAGCTGTGGTTGTTGTTGGAGCTGCAGTGGTGGTTGTTGGAGCAGCTGTGGTTGTTGTTGGAGCTGCAGTGGTTGTTGTTGGAGCAGCAGTGGTGGTTGTTGGAGCTGCAGTGGTTGTTGTTGGAGCAGCTGTGGTTGTTGTTGGAGCTGCTGTGGTTGTTGTTGGAGCAGCTGTGGTTGTTGTTGGAGCTGCAGTGGTGGTTGTTGGAGTAGCTGTGGTTGTCGTTGGAGCTGCTGTGGTTGTCGTTGGAGCTGCTGTGGTTGTCGTTGGAGCTGCTGTGGTGGTTGTTGGAGCTGCAGTGGTTGTTGTTGGAGCAGCTGTGGTTGTTGTTGGAGCTGCAGTGGTTGTTGTTGGAGCAGCAGTGGTGGTTGTTGGAGCAGCAGTGGTGGTTGTTGGAGCAGCAGTGGTGGTTGTTGGAGCTGCAGTGGTTGTTGTTGGAGCTGCAGTGGTGGTTGTTGGAGCAGCTGTGGTTGTTGTTGGAGCAGCTGTGGTTGTTGTTGGAGCAGCAGTGGTGGTTGTTGGAGCAGCTGTGGTTGTTGTTGGAGCTGCAGTGGTGGTTGTTGGAGCTGCAGTGGTTGTTGTTGGAGCAGCAGTGGTGGTTGTTGGAGCAGCAGTGGTTGTTGTTGGAGCTGCAGTGGTTGTTGTTGGAGCAGCTGTGGTGGTTGTTGGAGCAGCTGTGGTTGTCGTTGGAGCTGCAGTGGTGGTCGTTGGAGCGGCTGTGGTTGTCGTTGGAGCTGCAGTGTTGGTCGTTGGAGCGGCTGTGGTTGTCGTTGGAGCTGCTGTGGTTGTCGTTGGAGCTGCTGTGGTTGTTGTTGGAGCTGCTGTGGTTGTTGTTGGAGCTGCTGTGGTGGTTGTTGGAGCTGCAGTGGTTGTTGTTGGAGCAGCTGTGGTTGTTGTTGGAGCTGCAGTGGTTGTTGTTGGAGCAGCAGTGGTGGTTGTTGGAGCAGCAGTGGTGGTTGTTGGAGCGGCAGTGGTGGTTGTTGGAGCTGCAGTGGTTGTTGTTGGAGCGGCAGTGGTGGTTGTTGGAGCTGCAGTGGTTGTTGTTGGAGCGGCTGTGGTTGTTGTTGGAGCTGCTGTGGTTGTTGTTGGAGCGGCTGTGGTTGTTGTTGGAGCAGCAGTGGTGGTTGTTGGAGCTGCAGTGGTTGTTGTTGGAGCAGCTGTGGTTGTTGTTGGAGCTGCCGTGGTTGTTGTTGGAGCAGCTGTGGTTGTTGTTGGAGCTGCTGTGGTTGTTGTTGGAGCAGCAGTGGTGGTTGTTGGAGCTGCTGTGGTTGTTGTTGGAGCTGCAGTGGTTGTTGTTGGAGCAGCAGTGGTGGTTGTTGGAGCTGCAGTGGTTGTTGTTGGAGCAGCTGTGGTTGTTGTTGGAGCAGCTGTGGTTGTTGTTGGAGCAGCAGTGGTGGTTGTTGGAGCAGCTGTGGTTGTTGTTGGAGCTGCAGTGGTGGTTGTTGGAGCTGCAGTGGTTGTTGTTGGAGCAGCAGTGGTGGTTGTTGGAGCAGCAGTGGTGGTTGTTGGAGCTGCAGTGGTTGTTGTTGGAGCAGCTGTGGTTGTTGTTGGAGCTGCAGTGGTTGTTGTTGGAGCAGCTGTGGTTGTTGTTGGAGATGCAGTGGTGGTTGTTGGAGCAGCAGTGGTGGTTGTTGGAGCAGCAGTGGTGGTTGTTGGAGCTGCAGTGGTTGTTGTTGGAGCAGCTGTGGTGGTTGTTGGAGCAGCAGTGGTGGTTGTTGGAGCTGCAGTGGTTGTTGTTGGAGCAGCTGTGGTTGTTGTTGGAGCTGCTGTGGTTGTTGTTGGAGCTGCTGTGGTTGTCGTTGGAGCTGCTGTGGTGGTTGTTGGAGCTGCAGTGGTTGTCGTTGGAGCGGCTGTGGTTGTCGTTGGAGCGGCTGTGGTTGTCGTTGGAGCTGCTGTGGTTGTCGTTGGAGCTGCTGTGGTTGTTGTTGGAGCTGCTGTGGTGGTTGTTGGAGCTGCAGTGGTTGTTGTTGGAGCAGCTGTGGTTGTTGTTGGAGCTGCAGTGGTTGTTGTTGGAGCAGCAGTGGTGGTTGTTGGAGCAGCAGTGGTGGTTGTTGGAGCAGCAGTGGTGGTTGTTGGAGCTGCAGTGGTTGTTGTTGGAGCAGCTGTGGTGGTTGTTGGAGCAGCTGTGGTTGTTGTAGGAGCAGCAGTGGTAGTTGTTGGAGCTGCAGTGGTTGTTGTTGGAGCAGCTGTGGTTTTTGTTGGAGCTGCAGTGGTTGTTGTTGGAGCTGCAGTGGTGGTTGTTGGAGCAGCTGTGGTTGTTGTTGGAGCTGCAGTGGTGGTTGTTGGAGCAGCTGTGGTTGTTGTTGGAGCTGCTGTGGTTGTTGTTGGAGCAGCAGTGGTGGTTGTTGGAGCAGCAGTGGTGGTTGTTGGAGCTGCAGTGGTTGTTGTTGGAGCAGCTGTGGTTGTTGTTGGAGCAGCTGTGGTTGTTGTTGGAGCAGCAGTGGTAGTTGTTGGAGCTGCAGTGGTTGTTGTTGGAGCAGCTGTGGTTGTTGTTGGAGCTGCAGTGGTGGTTGTTGGAGCTGCAGTGGTTGTTGTTGGAGCAGCTGTGGTCGTTGTTGGTGCAGCAGTGGTTGTTGTTGGAGCTGCAGTGTTGGGTGTTGGAGCAGCTGTGGTTGTTTTTGGATCACCTGTGGTTGTTGTTGGAGCACTTGTCGTGATTGTTGAAGCTGCTGTGGTCATTGTCGGAACCGCTGTAGTAGTTGTTTGAGCTGTAGTTGTCTTTGCTTGAGATATTAATAGAACTATTGATATTGGAAAATATTGAATTAGTTTTGATTTTAAAATAGACAAATTGTATTTTTGTTTTGTTACTTTAATATCAGGGATCTAATAACATAATTCACAATCATATTAATTTCTTTTGAATTTTGTATAGCAACAAGATTACTTTTTGTTTCCCCCCATAGATTATGAATCTTGGATATAATTTCCAACTACTCAATTATTAGTTTTGTTTAATGTACTTTGCAGGTAGTAAATCACACTCTTCTTACCTGTTTGAATCAGAATAAATATGGTCTTTCCAAAAGCCATCTTGTGTCCTTGTGAGTCTATCAAAAAGAAATCAGTGCAGACAATGCAGAAATTTAATTAAAAGGGAATTATTAAAGAAATAATCTGTACAACACCTATCTCTTAGGAGAATCATTATTTTTAATGAAACTTTCTTTTCATGATACTTTTTTAAAATGAAATAATAATCAGAATCAAAATCATTACAAAGGAAGGTTAGATATGTAATACAATAAAATCGATAAAATCTAACTTGAATTAACTTTCTTTTTCTTGAACTTTTTGGAAATTTGTTTGAAATCTAACAGATAGTCAGATAGCCTGCTAATGACTGAATATGTTAAAGGATAAAAACACTATAAGGCATGAGGAAACTTTATATATATATATATATGATTATATATATGATTAAACTGTTACATACTTCTTACAATGTATAGAAACATTTACAATGAAATGGCTTAATTGAACTTAATATAACTGCAAGTTATGGTTACTTTGTAATCATTATTTTCCTTCACCACAGAGTTCAATCTTCAAAAGAACTGATGAATTTGACCTTTGTCTTTAGGAGAGTAACAAATCATTTTAAATCCAGTCTTTTAGGGAGAGTGGCCATTATTAATTTATGACCAATAGTAAAGTTTTGCTCACATATCCTAATTTCAGTTTATTGAAGCCATGGGAACTCAGATTCAAAATACACTTTTAGGTTGTAAGAGTTTAGAAGATCATGTAAACCTTTTTCCCAACATTTAATTGACACAACAAAACATGTTTCTTCAACTCCTCCGCATCTCTTAATCTGTCTTTAATAATTTTTTATCTTAACTACCAGTTTCTCAATAAGAGGTAAGATGCATTTTACACATAAATACACACTATTTGAAAATTAATATAAACTGAGGAGCAAATTCACAAAGTTTGTTTGGAGCCTCTCTAAGCTGTGACATAGGGACAGAATGGGGGTCTTATTTTCTGTAAAAAGTTCTTCCCCAGGGACTCCCAGCTAATGATCAGTATGTGAACAGACAGAGTCCTTGTAGTAGGAAAGAGTGGAAGTGAAGATAATTATAGTTCTCAAATTGTCAAGTACTCACTGTTATGTTAAATTGTTATATTTAATTTAATACAAGTATTCTGGTGTAACTTGAGCTACAACAGTGTTGTATTCAAAACAAATAAAAATCATCACTTTTGATTTTTGGAATTTTCTAAACAATAATTTTGTAAAAATGTACAAAAGCTTAAATACAGAAGGAAACATTTACTCACCTCAAAACAAAAGATCAATCTAGAGTTATTTATTCAGTCTCTGTATCAGATTAAGATTTTGTCTAAACTGATGAAAGAAAACTTTTTTCTTCAATTAGTCCAGTTCACGGCTGCGATTTGTAAACCTTTCAGCTAGGTGACAACCATCCTGTTTTAAGGGCTTTATATATCGGAAAGGAATAATAGATGACTATGTGTCTCTTACGTATTGAATATTTCTGAAATGTTGCGACGCCTTTCCAGTGAACAAAGGCAAATCATTATAAACAGAATTTCTTTTGTTTCATCTGTCATTATCTTGGCACAGTATTGTGGCACACTCCCTTTTTTGTCCTGTGACAAAAGCTGCCGGTGCATTCCACTTATGTGAATGTAGAAAGACGTTCCACTGGTATGACAAGAAAGTTATGAAAAACAAATTAAGAAAGATATCTTTTGAATGGGTTATTAAAACAAAATGCTAAAAAGAGCAATAACTGTTATCAAGTTCTATCGTATTGGTATGGTTCATCAAATATTTAGTCGTTTGGGTAAATTTTTAAATACAACATAAAATTACCTCACTTACCTTAATATGTATTTAGCTGGTCCCAAATTTAGCTGTTGACCATTTCAGCATATAATTGTAGTAGCCTATAGACATAAAAACAACTGCTGATGCTCATTAAGGGGAGCATGCAAAAGATTTGAAATATTTTTTTAAAGCAGTCACAGGAATATTCTACACAAAGAATTATTAAAAAACACTGCTTTCGTCGCAACAGTTGTATTCTATGACATCTTCTTTATTTATCAGTAAGGTGAAAATACTTATTTATCTTCAGAAATTAAAATCAAACATGGAAAAAAGAAAAATGTTACATACTACAGGGAATTATTAACAACTTGTTACTTTAGCTGTCCAGCTGCAGGTGAACTGATAAAGATTATTCATTTCTGCTGGTGAATCCATTGTGATTACTTATTTTATAATTTCATTCTAAGTTAGGACATTTTCAGGAAACAAGTAATTGTTGCTTTTGTTCAAATAAATTACAATTATAATTAAATATATTTCAAATAAGCTACTTAAATAAAAAAGCATGTCCATCAATCCATCCCTCCATTATCTATACAACATGATACATGTATTTGATATGTATTTGTGGCACACCCTAAAATGTGTAACCAAATATGTGATATTTATCACATTTAATAATAGTAAATTTCCTAAGGGAACATTAGTAGTTAGCATTAGTATGTTTGCTAAAAACCAATGCTTTTATCTTTACTGGCATTACAGCCATAAATCAGTTTTATACATTAAGTTTGTTTCTGAGTTTGTTTGTCTCTTTCTATCTCACCGTCTGTCTCATCTCTGTCCCCTTAACAAACCCAACACAGTCGCAGCAGGCTGTTCAACATGAGACTGGTTCCATTTATTTAACCAGGAAATTAACCCATTGAGATCTCGTTTACAAGAGCAGCAGTGGTGGTTGTTGGAGCTGCAGTGGTGGTTGTTGGAGCTGCAGTGGTCGTTGTTGGAGCAGCTGTGGTTGTTGTTGGAGCAGCTGTGGTTGTTGTTGGAGCTGCTGTGGTTGTTGTTGGAGCAGCTGTGGTTGTTGTTGGAGCTGCAGTGGTGGTTGTTGGAGCAGCTGTGGTTGTTGTTGGAGCTGCAGTGGTGGTTGTTGGAGCTGCAGTGGTTGTTGTTGGAGCAGCTGTGGTGGTTGTTGGAGCTGCAGTGGTTGTTGTTGGTGCAGCTGTGGTTGTTGTTGGAGCTGCTGTGGTTGTTGTTGGAGCAGCTGTGGTTGTTGTTGGAGCTGCAGTGGTTGTTGTTGGAGCAGCAGTGGTGGTTGTTGGTGCTGCAGTGGTTGTTGTTGGAGCAGCTGTGGTTGTTGTTGGAGCTGCAGTGGTTGTTGTTGGAGCTGCAGTGGTTGTTGTTGGTGCAGCTGTGGTTGTTGTTGGAGCGGCTGTGGTTGTTGTTGGAGCTGCAGTGGTGGTTGTTGGAGCGGCTGTGGTTGTTGTTGGAGCAGCAGTGGTGGTTGTTGGAGCTGCAGTGGTTGTTGTTGGAGCAGCTGTGGTTGTTGTTGGAGCTGCAGTGGTTGTTGTTGGAGCAGCTGTGGTTGTTGTTGGAGCAGCTGTGGTTGTTGTTGGAGCTGCTGTGGTTGTTGTTGGAGCAGCTGTGGTTGTTGTTGGAGCTGCAGTGGTGGTTGTTGGAGCAGCTGTGGTTGTTGTTGGAGCAGCAGTGGTGGTTGTTGGAGCTGCAGTGGTTGTTGTTGGAGCAGCTGTGGTTGTTGTTGGAGCTGCTGTGGTTGTTGTTGGAGCTGCAGTGGTGGTTGTTGGAGCTGCAGTGGTTGTTGTTGGTGCAGCAGTGGTTGTTGTTGGAGCTGCAGTGTTGGGTGTTGGAGCAGCTGTGGTTGTTGTTGGATCACCTGTGGTTGTTGTTGGAGCACTTGTCGTGATTGTTGAAGCTGCTGTGGTCATTGTCGGAACCGCTGTAGTAGTTGTTTGAGCTGTAGTTGTCTTTGCTTGAGATATTAATAGAACTATTGATATTGGAAAATATTGAATTAGTTTTGATTTTAAAATAGACAAATTGTATTTTTGTTTTGTTACTTTAATATCAGGGATCTAATAACATAATTCACAATCATATTAATTTCTTTTGAATTTTGTATAGCAACAAGATTACTTTTTGTTTCCCCCCATAGATTATGAATCTTGGATATAATTTCCAACTACTCAATTATTAGTTTTGTTTAATGTACTTTGCAGGTAGTAAATCACACTCTTCTTACCTGTTTGAATCAGAATAAATATGGTCTTTCCAAAAGCCATCTTGTGTCCTTGTGAGTCTATCAAAAAGATTATTAACAACTTGTTACTTTAGCTGTCCAGCTGCAGGTGAACTGATAAAGATTATTCATTTCTGCTGGTGAATCCATTGTGATTACTTATTTTATAATTTCATTCTATGTTAGGACATTTTCAGGAAACAAGTAATTGTTGCTTTTGTTCAAATAAATTACAATTATAATTAAATATATTTCAAATAAGCTACTTAAATAAAAAAGCATGTCCATCAATCCATCCCTCCATTATCTATACAACATGATACATGTATTTGATATGTATTTGTGGCACACCCTAAAATGTGTAACCAAATATGTGATATTTATCACATTTAATAATAGTAAATTTCCTAAGGGAACATTAGTAGTTAGCATTAGTATGTTTGCTAAAAACCAATGCTTTTATCTTTACTGGCATTACAGCCATAAATCAGTTTTATACATTAAGTTTGTTTCTGAGTTTGTTTGTCTCTTTCTATCTCACCGTCTGTCTCATCTCTGTCCCCTTAACAAACCCAACACAGTCGCAGCAGGCTGTTCAACATGAGACTGGTTCCATTTATTTAACCAGGAAATTAACCCATTGAGATCTCGTTTACAAGTGACCGGGCTAAGAGGGCAGCAACACAAGTCTTAAATAAACATTACATTATTAAAATGTTTTTATTTTAAACAATAGGCTACGTTAAGAGTAAACAACAACTATCTATGCTAATTGGTTTGCAAATGGAGTGCAGGAGTTGTATCCACAGGATAACATTTAAAAAATACAGGTACTGTCCAATGGTCTTGTGTTTTTTGTCATTCAGAAAGAGCCAAATGTTTTCTGGACTTCCGGTTTTGCAGAGGATGGAGTAGGCGCGTGGTTTTCTAGCTCCCACTTTTAACCTTTCATTTCTTACCATAAACCCTATTTCTCGTACTGAAACATCTTGTATCTGAGATATAACTTAAAGCAACTGAAAAATACGGCACAAATATGTCTAGGTCCGGGAAACAAACAAGGAAAGATCCAGCTGCAGAGAGCTCCGTGGCTAGTGCTAATGGTGACGCTAGCTTAACAGCAGCTCATATATCAGACCTACTCGAGCAGCACCCAGCAGCGCTAGCCTTGGACTTCAAAACATCGTTTGCTAACTTGGACACGAAACTTGACCAGATTCAGGCCACGGTTTCGGGGCAGGGACGGCGTATCACCGATCTCGAGTCTAACGCGGAGGAGGTTAGCCAACGTCTAGAACTGGGGTGCCCAAACAGTCGATCGCGATCGACAGGTAGATCGTTGACTGATTCTCAGTCGATCGCAAGATGTTTAGTCAATATAAAATACAATTGAGAGAGAGAGCGCGCGCAAGAGAGTGCAGGCACGCGCAAGGACGTGCAGGTAAAACCGGGGGGGGTAAATGTTTTACCAAAAAGTCATATATAGAAACTATGCTATGAGTATTAAGCACATTTGATGCAGCTACTGTTCTCTGCTCCTCTCTGCTGTCATGACTGTGAGCATCGCGGGGCACGCTGAGACACACCAACATACAGCGCAAACGCACACACATACACACACACACTTGCACTGGAGCCCCAGCCACCACGTGAACCTTTTTCCTTTTAGTGCTACAGCACACAGTTGATCTGTGATCCGTGATCTGTACGGACCGAGGCGGGAACACACGTGACCCGGTCAAACGGTCGGTTCACTCTCACCGTGTCTGCAGCTAATTTAACAAAAGCAACATCATCTCACAGCAGCCTGCTGTAGTCTGTGAACATCTCCACACAGATTAAAGTTGTTTGTTGTAAACTAAATTAAGGGAAAAACATATGTGATATAAATACAAACATAATATTAAAATGTAGCCTAAAATAAGAGTTAAAAAAAAAGCATGTTGATATTGTATTATTTTTTACAGAACTCTCATTTATTATATCTTAAATTATTTTCTGTTTGTTGTGTGAGTATTAAATGCGTTTGTAGGCTGTCGGTAAAGGCTATGGCTCACTATGTGGACTGGTAGATCTCTGCAGACCGGCAACTTTAAAAGTAGATCTTGGTACAAAAAAGGTTGGGCACCCCTGGTCTAGAGCAACTAGATTCTAGTTGCTCTAGACCAGGGGTTCCCAACCTTCCCAACCTAGTTACTAGAAGCTACATGCGCATCACTTCAGGGGGACAACAAGTGGCTGAAAGCTAAGCTCTCCGACTTGGAGGGACGAAGCAGGATACAAAGTATTTGCATTGTGGGCTTACCAGAGTCTGTCGAGGGCCCCCGGCCCACTGCCTTTTTCTCACAGCTTCTCCTCGACAATTTTGGCGACAAGGTGCTCACTTCTGCCCCGGAGCTCGACAGAGCCCACCGCAGCCTCGCACCTAAACCTGGACCTCAGGAGAGACCCCGTCCTGTCATCATTCGCTTCCATCGCTTTCAGGTGAAAGACTTGGTAATGAGGGAGGCACGCAAACAAGGTGAGCTGGAGTATGATGGCCACAAAGTCCACTTTTACGAGGACTACACGGCAGATGTTTTGAAGCAACGGGCTGAATATAAGGATGTTATGGCCGAACTTTTTAAAAGAGGACTGCGACCATCTCTGCTCTTCCCAGCGAAGCTGCGCATTACTCTCCGGAATGGTGAGAAAAAGTGGTTATCGTCTGTGTCTGAAGCTGCCCGCTACATACAGAATTTGGAACAGAGCTCCTCTACTCCGTCATGATTAACATGGAAGAGACTAGAGAAATAAACGGACATATGTTAGTAAATAATTGGAGATTTGAGCTGTCCTTTTCTCTTTTTCCGCGATCTACTCTGGTTTATACGCCAATCAATATAGCTGGCTGCACATGTTCAGTTTCCTGCCACACATTTTATCTTGATCAACACTTGTCAAAGTAAAGTGCATGGGTAGCTAATTAATTCAGATGACCAGCTAATGTAGTCCTGAACTACGCTTTTCTGGTGTTATAATCGAAGTAAACAGGTAATGTTCTGGTTCAAATTTAGGTTAACCTGTGCTTTATTGATGTTGCTTACTTAGCTTATTCAGGCATTTATCCAATGGTATTCTGATGTTATAGGGTTAACTGTCTAATGCATTAGTAGGAAATAGTTAAGTTAGGAAGTACTTTTTTGGTATGGTTGTTTTAGGACCTGGTGAGGAGAGCTATATGTGGGGACAGGTGTGGGAAAGGGGTTTGTGGGAGGTCATTTTTTGTTTGTTTTATTTTCGTTTTCTCGTCTCTGCTTCTCAGATATTTTTTACTTTTGCATTTATTTTCGTTTTCTTTCTAAGCTACTCATCTCAGTCACTCCTTCTAAATTGGCCCTCAATGAAGGGTAATCTCAATTTAATTAGCTGGAACGTTAAGGGGTTAAACCATCCAGTGAAGAGGTCCAAAGTCTTTACTCACCTAAAACAGCTCAGAGCTGGGGTAGTGTTTCTCCAAGAAATTCACTTACATGATTCTGACCAGTGGCGTTTGGGGAGGGGCTGGACCGGGCAGTTTTTCCACTCAAACTTTAAGGGGAAGGCAAGCGGCTATCCTTATTGATAAAAATATTCCTTTTGAGCCCACAAATATTATATCAGACAAAAACGGACGCTTCATTATTGTCTCAGGCAAACTCTGTAATAAGTCAGTGGCACTGGCTAATGTGTATGCTCCAAATATTGATGATGCACAATTCTTTAAAAACTTTTTTTCCCATATTGCCACATTGGCAATATGTGCTTTGTAAGATAACTCCCAATCACTAAGTAAATCCTAGTACTTGTCGCTTTTGACTAGCTTGATTTGATTTCCTTGGGAAGCTAAAATCAACCATTCCTAGTTAACTCATTTAATTTAGAAAACAACATATTTCATCAGTGTCTATTACCAATTTTAAGTTCTGCAGATGAGACTGGACACATTGAAAGCCGGTGCTTTTTTCACACAGGTTATTAATATGAACTGAAAATAAAGGGGAGGGGATTTTAATTGTTTCCTGGATGCAGTGCTAGACCGTTCCTCTCCAAAGCTTACTGCGCTTAACAAATCTGCCAGTTGTATTAAATCTTTTCTTTCTGACTTTAGCCTTTCTGACCCCTGGCGGTTTTTGTACCCCACTGGAAGAGAATATTCTTTCTTTTCCCACGTTCACCATACTTACACCTACTTGTACTTACTTATACTCACATTGATTATTTTTTCCTAGATAATTCTTTAATTTCAAATCTCAAATCCTGTAGCTATGAGAGCATTATTATACCTGATCATGCACCCATTGTTCTTACCCTGGCCTTCCAAGACTTTGATATAGCAAGGAAGCACTGGAGGCTGGACCCGCTGCTGCTTACGGATGAGAGTTTTTTGACACACATATCCAACCACATCAAAACATTTCTAAGCACCAATAAAACACCGGGAATGTCCAATAAAACAATTTGGGAGGCCATGAAAGCGTATCTGAGAGGCGTGATTATATCATTTGCAGCATATAAAAGAAAGTGCTCAAAACAAAAACAAACTGAAATTGCTAGTCAGATTTTGGATATTGATAAACAGTATGCAAATTCACCCTCACCTGAACTGTATAAGAAACGTTTAAAACTCCAGACTGAATTTAATGTTCTTACATCTCATCTGGTTGAGAGCCAATTACTTCGGAACAGAAGCAACTTTTATGAGCATGGTGAGAAATCAGGCAAATTGTTAGCCAATCAACTGCGGGGTCTGAGGGCGAAGCAGCTTATTGCCGGGGTACGGACAGACAATGGGTGTGTAACATCTGATCAGAAAGCAATCAATGAAACATTTCGAGTTTTTTACTCCAGTTTATATAATTCAGATTGTACAGCTACACAGATAAAGATATCATGGATAACTTCTTTAGTAATTTGGATGCACCATCCATTTCTCAAGAAGTGAGGAACAATCTAGAAGCACCTATCACCCAAGGCAAAATCACTGCTGCAATATTATCCATGCAATCGGGCAAATCTCCTGGCCCTGACGGTCTCCCATCAGATTTTTTCAAGACGTTTTCTGCTGAGCTTACTCCTTTTTTGTGTTTAGTGATTTCTGACTCACTTGACTCAGGTGAACTCCCTCCTTCATATAACCAGGCCTGCATCTCTCTTTTGTTGAAAAAAGATAAGGACCCACTAGATTGTGCCTCCTACAGGCCCATATCATTGTTAAATACGGACGTGAAGATCCTTGCTGAAGCTCTGGCTCGCAGGTTAGAGGATGTCCTCCCCTCCGTCATATCCCCTGACCAAACTGGGTTTATAAAGAATCGGCATTCGTTTTTTAATATTCGTCGGCTATTCAACATTTTGTATTCCCCCAAACATGGTGAGTCTGAATGTCTTCTCTCTGTCGATGCTGAAAAAGCATTCGACCGAGTAGAATGGGACTATCTCTTCATGACACTTAAAAAATTTGGTTTCGGCTCTGTTTTTTGTTCTTGGATTAAACTACTTTATACCTCTCCCTCTGCCTCTGTATTAACTAATAACCATTACTCAAAATATTTCGTCCTACACAGGGGGACACTGCAGGGTTGCCCTCTTAGCCCGCTCCTTTTTGCTATTACCATAGAGCTTGCGATAGCTATTCGTAACAATAAGAAAATACAGGGGATATACAGGGGAGGAGTCGAGCACAAGGTCTCTCTTTATGCAGATGATTTACTCATTTATGTTTCGGAACCAGCGTCATCCTTACCGGAAGCCCTCACCTTATTTGAACTTTTTAGTCAGTTTTCAGGATATAAAATTAATTTTTATAAAAGCGAACTCTTTCAAATTAGCTAAGAAGCCCTGAGACTTAACCTTACCAACCTTCCATTTAAAGTGGTGACAGACCATTTCTACTATCTTGGAATTTGTGTCACAAGACAATTGAGACATCTGTTTAAACATAATTTCCTATGTTTATTTGATCAAGTTAAACCGATTTTGTCCAAATGGTCCCCTTTATCCCTGTCTCTCATTGGTAAAATAAATTCAATTAAAATGGCACTTCTTTCAAAATTTTTGTGTCTTTTCCAATGCCTCCCGATTCTTGTCCCAAAGACTTTTTTCAAATCTCTTGATTCTTTAATCACGTCCTACATCTGGAATGGCAAGCGCCCTCGATTACGTAAAGCTTTTCTTCAACAACCAAAGCAGACTGGTGGAATGGCTCTGCCTAATTTCCAGTATTATTACTGGGCAGCTAATATTCACTGTATGATGTATTGGGTGCACTTTCATCTGGAACCGTCATGTCCTATCTGGGTAATGATGGAGGTCTATGCTAGTGCTCCAATATCCTTGCCCGCCCCTTTGGGTGCTGCACTTCCACTAGCCTCTGATTTTCCTAAAAGTAATCCCTTATTAAAACAGTCTCTGCACATCTGGACCCAATTTCGAAAACATTTCGGACTGCAGACCTTTTCATTGCAAAGCCCGATTGCAGCTAATCACCACTTTGTCCCTTCGACTTCTGATGGTGTATTCAAGATTTGGCACAATAAAGGCTTGAGATGTTTTGATGATCTGTTCTTTGATAATCAGTTTGCATGCTTCTCTCAACTAAGTGATGCCTTTGGTATCCCTAGAACGCATTTCTTTCGTTTTTTACAGATTAGGCATTATGTACAGGGTTTAATTCCACGGTTCCCTTCTAAACCACCTGTCAATCCTATTGATACATTTCTCTCTGTCAAACCAATGTCAAAAGGGATAATGTCTAACCCAGGGGTGGGCAAACTTTTTGACTCGTGGGCCACAATGGGTTCTAAAATTTGACAGAGGGGCCGGGCCAAGAACAGATGGATGGAGTGTTTGTGTGAACTAATATAAATGACATGTAAAAGCCATTACATGAAAGGATTTGGCCTTTAACAGGTAGCAAAGCATGAATATGCAAGGCTCATTGTACAAATTGATTTCCAAATGCATTCATTTAATTAATTTAAATTTAAATAAACACAGTAGAGAAACTCACGTTCAGTTTCAGTGGGAACAGTGTTGTTGATCTCCCTTTTTTGCCAGTGCATTAAAGTCTGGAGTTAGTTTTGTAGTGGTAATTCTCAGGATAGATCCGAGGTGTTGGTCAGTTAACTTGGATCTCTGAGGGGCTTTGTTGATGTTCATGACGCTGAATGTCTGCTCACATACGTAGGTATATCGCTTAGCTCAGGAAATTTGTCGGATTTCCCCATTAACTCCAAAAATGCGCTGATCTCCTCTTTCAGCTCCCACACTCGTTGAAACACTTTGCCCAAACTTAACCAGCGGACACGAGAGTGGTACAGTAAGTCCTGATGATCCGCATCAGTTTCCTCCAGGAACGTAATAAACTGACAATTTTGAAAATATAATGGATACTAAAATTGAACCTTGGGGCATTTTCTTGAGACCTCCAGAATGAAAGAGGTGGATTAACTCCACATCTATGCCTTAAATCCTGTTGATTGAAAATTAGTTCGAAGCAGCATTTCCAATGTTGCAACCGCCATCATTGGTCTTCAAACCAATCACAAACCAGTGTGTGACATCACTGGACTATATCCATGTTATATACAGTAATAATAATCGGCCCCTCCACCACACACCTTGCAAACTGAGCAACTGTCTGTCCAGCTCCCTCACTATCTCTATGTCTCTATCTGTATGCATTCATACAGATGATCATTATTGCAGATTATCTGTGGCCAATCACCTATCTTCCCAGGAGATGCTGATCTCCCTTTTCTCATTCTGGATCGTACGCCTACTGCTACAGCTACTAATATCAGCTCTACAACTATTACAACTATTAAAATTACTTTACATAAAAATGTGCATCTTAGAGCTGCTCAACTTCATGTGCTATAATGATCAACATCAGTCATCCCTATTTCATTGCCATTTGTAATGCAACAGCACCCCCTTCCTAGCATAGTATGGACTGCGTCAAAACTTTCTCAAGTTGATGCATTAAATAGAAAAAAAAAGTCTTGTTAGATTTGCTCTGCTCACTAATGTCAAGCTTAGAATTATTATTTGTCATTATTTGTCTAGGTTTTGTTAATTTGTAATTCTTAATAGACGTAATGGCTCCTATGACCATTCAAGAACACCCATATTGGCATTTCTAAAACCAAGCAGACTAGATGAATGGCATTTGAATGAGATGAGTAAGCAATTTATGGCATTGTCCTACAAACTGCTCCTGTCGCGCCTGACATGTAATTACTGATGGGCTTTCATTACCTGCTGATTCATCCAGCTACACAGGAGTTCAGCATCAGTCCTCCTGCATCTAGATAGCAAATTACTATTTGCATTCACATTTAAAGGTTATTGTTCAACTCCAAACTAGAAATAAAAAATGTACTCTGTGTATATATTTGCTAGATGTTAAGTTTTGATGCACATATCTTTCAGAATCTCTGTTTGTATTGAAAAAACATGATCTCATAGCCAAAGTAAACTATGCCCCCACCAGTTCACTCCATCTGAGCAAATAGGTTTCTCTGACACAATGATGGGTGTGACTGAGTGACTGCAAAAGGCCATCATTAGAAAATATAGGCATTATTTTATAGCTCGTAAACTTCACCTGTGCTCAAATGACAGCTACTAATCATGAAGACAACGTGAAACACAATATACAGACACAAAATTAAAAAATCTAATAACTTGATTTAAAACATTAAAAAAAAAAAAAAAAATCTTTTTAGAGTTTTTATTCTGTTCATTGTAAAGTATGTGACTGGTAATATATGAACAACAAAAAGTCTCACAAAATACAGCAATACAGGATTACATAAATATACTTTAAATAAATAAGGACATTTAAAGAGCATTGATTTGAAATAGATATTCCTCAAAATCCCCTTAATAATACAATAAATTAGTGAAGGGGTGTGCAGCTTACTGTAAGATGTGTATTTCTTTAAATTATTTATGGCAGGTGTTTTTTTTACAATGATCCCTATGGAAGCTTCACAAGGATTTTACATATATACGGAGCCTATAGAAAGGCTATAAGTTTGTTTGCACTGATCCATCCTGTTATCGGATATCTGCCGGATACAGACTCAAACAGATAGACTGGTTATTTATGACAATGGGCCAATCTATCAAATTAAGTTCTATGCTTTTCTGTGTTTACAGTAACTATGTGCATGTACAATGCAAACAATTATCAGCAAAATTAAAATATGCAACAGCAGTGAGCTTCATCACAGGTATCTTGAGTTTTGACGTTTGTCCATTTTTACATTTAAGAGTAGAACGGTTGGACATGAGTCTCATGCCGCTCAGAGCAATGCTACAAGCTACAAACATCCACAGATCACATACCAGCTACTTAATTTGGACTGCCCCCAAGAAAGAATTCCATCAGTTGACTAAAGTACATGTCATTTTGAGAGACAATGCAATCATTTTCCAAGATCCCAGAGCTTTAGAGACGGTGTTATTATATATATTTTTTCAACAGACATACCTAATCCACTGTCATAACTGTGTCCTATCAGGGCAAAGTTGATAACAGATCAGTCCCCCCCCCACACACACACACACAATTGACATACCGGTAATGGTATTCATGTTGTAACCGAAATTCAGAGTGCAATCAATGCTGATGCTCTTTCTGGTTTGACAGTAGCCATGACAAGGATACCAGACAAAATGCAGTGAGAAGACTGAACTTGTGGCTTATTCCGCTAGAAGCTGTAAATGAGGAGAAAATGAAAACACATTAGTTGAATAAACAGTTTTGCAAATTGATATACTTTTGATCAGATAGAGCTGAATATTGTTTACATATGCCATTGATGGTGACAGAGGTTCCTTCAATGTCAAAGCCAACTACAGTTGATGATGCATTAAACAAAACTTCTGCAATCTGAGTGTCATTAGGAACAAATGTGCTAATAAATGTAAGGGTCATATGATTGATGATTGATCCATTACTGCAGAGGGAGAGGAAAACAATATTTTGTCAGATTCAAGATCAAGATAATATTTTCAATTTGTAAGTTAGTCATTGTGGAAAAAGTACCTGAAGGCAGTGACGGTCAAAGACTTGAATGAGGATTGGAATGTATTTTTAAACAGAGGTTCAAGCTGCATAAACAAAAACAAAGATATTAAAAAACATGTAACAGCAATATTTTGTAAATATAAATAGAACACATTTTAGTTTTCTTGAGTATGGAAGATTTGATTTTGATGTTTGAGACATACCTGTGTCGTTATCATTGAAGATCGGCTCTGAAGAGCCGGGGATGATGTATCCAGCAAATCAGTTGTAATAGGGGTGAGAAGAGATCTGAAAGTCACGTTAAAAACTATATCTGACGCAGAAGTAGGTGCTGCTGTGGCAGGAGCTTCAGTGGCAGGTGCTGCAGTGGCAGGAGCTTCAGTGGTAAGAAATGCTGGAACTGGACCAGCTATGAAAAATAATAGTAAAGGAATAAGTTCATGATCAATTGTGCTCAAACCAAGTATATTTCTTTAACAGAGTTGATATCAAACTGACATTGGTGTCAATTTCACAAACCTAAAAAAATAGAGTGATGATAACTTACCTACTACTGAAATTTCATTGGGACTAAAGCTCACGTCAACATTATTGTTATCATTTGCAGCTTGAACAAGAGTTTGAGCAACAGCACTATTCTGTGGGAGGTCTGCAGCTGGAGTAGTTTGGTTAAAAGTAATTGCAAGATGTGCTTCAACTCTGTCAGCTCGTGTTGCAACAGATCTGTATAATGATACCAAATGAGACAACACATGAGGAAATTTTATTGCTGAGTGCTAGTGAGACGTAAAAATAAGAAAAATGTCATTAAAATTAAAAATCCTAAAAATTAATAAGTGTAATGGAAAATAAAAATTGACCAACGTCAGACAAAAAGGGATTTTACCTGAAACCTATCACAGAGCATTTCACAAAGAGATCACCAAATTCTCTTCGGTATATGGCTTCACACTGTAAGAAAGAACAGGAAGATGTAAGGGCCTTTATTTGGCTCAGAAACAGTTTTCTTAAGATCAAAAATCATGCAAATAAAAATGAAACCGGAAAATTAGGATTACGTTGAACACAATTTAATTATATAAATTACTTTCTTTCATAACTCATGGAACCCAAAGATGTAGTCTTGAAAAATGCAAGCCATTCTACTCACTCTTGCTACAAGTCGTCTTTCAAGATCTTGGTATTGAGGGGTGCTGGGGTCATTCAGCGCATCTGTAAAAGTTTCATTTACCAACATAACTTTAAGCATATAAACAGGTACAGCAGCTGTGCTGGTTGTTGGACCAACTGTGTTGGTTGTTTGTACACCTATGACTGAAGGAGCAGGTGTAGGGGTTATTGGACTAGCTATCATTGTTGGAACTGCTGTGGTTGTTGTTGCAGCGACAGTGGTTGTTGGAGCTGATGTGGTTGTTATTGGAATTGTTGTTGGTGCAGCTGTGGTTGTTGTTGGGGCGGCTGTGGTTGTTGTTGGAGCTGCAGTCGTGGTTGTTGGAAATGCTGTGGTTGTTGTTGGAGCAGCAGTGGTTGTTGTTGGAGCAGCTGTGGTTGTTGTTGGAGCGGCTGTGGTCGTTGTTGGAGCGGCTGTGGTTGTTGGAGTAGCTGTTTCTGTTGTTGCTGGAGATATTCTTAGAGCTGTTGAAGTTGTATTGAAATAATTATGATAAATTCTGTATATAGAAACAACAAATATCGAATATGTTTTAATTTTAAACACAAATTACATTTTTATTATTATTTATGCTTGTGGTCCTATAACATAACTTCAGTCTTGATTGCATGAAGTAGAATATCGGGGGAGAAAGCTTGGGGAATAACTTGTTGGATTGGAATTACTGTTCCGACTTTAAACCAGTCCACCCGGTTGTAGGACTACATTTCTCTTACATTGGTCACAACCTTAATGCTAGGCCATTTACTCCCCTTTAATTTTTATTTCTAAATTTTAACCAAACCTGGAGCATTGTAAGTACAGTCCTTGTTTTTTGCATATAGTTGTTGAATTTTCTAAATCCTACTTTTTAATGCAAGGGCTTTTAGCCTTTCAGTAAATTTAAAAAATTGGGAACTAATAATAACAAATGGGTTTCCTTTAAAGATGTTAAGAGTTCTCTACCTGTGGCATTCTTACAATGTCGAGGTCATCGTTTTTATTTCTTATGAATTCCATAACGTAAAAGCTCCCCATTTATTTCCCCCTAAGATTATGAATTAATGTTATGTATTTTTGACATTTAAATTATTATTTTTAATCAAGTTACAATGCAGGTAGTATATTTATTACACTCAGCTTACCTGTTAAAATCATAATAAATGATGTTATCTTTCCAACAGCCATCTTTTCTCCTTCACAGTCTATCAAAAAGAAACAGTGCAAATAATTCAGAACTTTAATCAAAAGAGAATAATGTGGAAAAGAAAATCTGTACAACATCTATCCCTTAGTAGATTCATTGCCATTGTTAAGCTTTTTCATGAAATCATTACAACGGAAGGTCAAATACGTAATACAATATACTAACCACGATCAAATGTAAATTGAATTAACTTTTTTGTTGTGGAACTTTTTGAAAATGTTGTTTGAAATCAAACAGATAGTTAACACACTGCTTGTTGTGGGTTATTTGTCCTGCTAATGACTGAATTGATTAAAGGATTTCAAGACTTTTAGGCATGAGGAAACTTTATATACCTCTCTTATCCTCTAGTTGATTTAACTCTTACATACTTCTCACATTGTATAAAAACAATTTAACTTAATATCACAGTGCAAGTTATGCTTACTTTGTAATCATTATTTTCCTTTACCACAGACTTCAAACTCTGAAAGAACTGATAAATTTTACCTTTGTCTTTTGACCAGAGTCCTTACAACTGAAGAAGAGTAAAGCTACATATTTAAATCGAGGCTTTTAGGGAGAGTGGCCATCATTTATTTATGGCCAAAAGGAAATTTTCCCTCACATATCCTTATTTCTGTTTATTTAAGCCATGGGAACACACATTCAAAATAAACTGTTAGGTTGTAAGAATTTGTGCACATAAATACATACTATGTGACAAGAAATATAAAATTAGGGGCTAATTCACAAAGTTTGTTTGGAGCCTCTCTAAGCTGTGACACAGGAAGAGAATGGGGGTCTTATTTTCTGTAAAATGTATTCCCCCTGGACCCCCAGCTATGATCTGTATGTGGACAGACAGAGTCCTTGAAGCAACAAAGAGTGGAAGTGAAGTTTTTTAATATTTCTCAAATTGTCAAGTACTCACTGTTGTATTAAACTGTTATATTAAATTGAATGTAAGTAGTCTGGTGTGATTTGAGCTACAACAGTGTTTTATTAAAAACAAATACAAATGGTCACTTTAGATTTTTTTAATTTTTTAACAACAATTGTGTAAAAATGTACAAAAGTTGAAATACTAAAAATGTAACTACCTTAAATTGTAGGATGAAGAGTTATTCATTCACCCTCTGGATCTTTTTAGATTCTTTCTTAACTGGTGAATGAAAACTTTTTTCTTCAATTAGTCCAGTTCACGTCTGCGATTTGTAAACCTTTCACCTCGGTGACATCCATCCTGTTTTCCAACTTTAAACCAGTCCACCCGGTTGTAGGACAACATTTCCCTTACATTGGTCACAACCTTAATGCCAGGCCATTTACTCCCCTTTATTTTAATTTCTAAATTTCAACCAAACCTCGGCATTGTAAGTACAGTCCTTGATTTTTGCATATAGTTGTTGAATTTTCTAAATCCTAATTTTTAATGCAAGGCCTTTCAGCCTTTCAGTAAATTAAACAAATTGGGAACTAATAATAACAAATGGGTTTCCTTTAAAGATGTTAAGAGTTCTCTACCTGTGGCATTCTTACAATGTCGAGGTCATCGTTTTTATTTTTTATGAATTCCATGACGTAAAAGCTCCCCATTTATTTCCCTCTTAGATTATGAGTTAATGCTATGTATTTTTGACACTTAATTTATTATTTTTAATCAAGTTACAATGCAGGTAATGAAGCTCTAGCGTAAGTTCAGTAAGGAAGACTATATAACTGCATTCACGATCGGGTCTTTCTCATTCATCTTTCTTTTTTTGCACGCTTACTCTCGTTTCCGCTGTCATTCTTGAGCTGTCATCTTCTGGGGGCTGTCATTGGTTAATCAGATGTCTCGTCAGCGATATTCACCTAACCAATGGCATGGTGTTCCGCCCTTATTTTCAACCTATCATCGTACTGCTCCCCTTTTAAATATGATTCTTTCTCTCCCTTAGTCCCTTCACGCTGATGTTTCGTGCGCCCCTCCACCTCCCCAACACCGCCATCTCGCAGAACTGTATATGTTGGACATCTCACAGCAGCAGATCTATATTTGGATAGGAGCCAAGTATTTGTTGTGAACTTAAAAGGAAACAGTGTTTGTTGAGATTGGAACGTATAGTATGTCTGACATTTACAGATCATTGTCATTTTATCTTTCTAGCCTTTTAGAGGTATACCCAAATAATACAAATTAAATTGTAGGCTGTACCTTCTAACAGAATATAAGCAACACTGTAAAGATGAAACCTTTGTCAGCGATTTGTGTTTGTGTCTGACCTCAGCTGAATAAAGTCTAAAATAATACACAGTCTGTTTTAGTGATTTCATCATTGAACATCTACAGCAGAAACAACCCCCACCTAACACAGAGCGAAAGATTGACAGATAAAGGGGGTTTTCAGTCCATTGCTTTTGGTCTATAAGAGATACTCAACCCCTTTATAGTCACTTTGCAGGGAATGTGGATTTCAGCACATCTTGAAATGTCTTTTGTACCTAATCTACAAATGCATCTTGCTTAAGGAGTGTGAATGACGCCATGTTTTGACTTTGGAGATACGGATATCTCCTATGTGCCAAGTTGGGGTGTAATTTAGGCCTACATGTTTTAAACTGATAGAGATGGTAGTCTGTGCAGGGTTATAAATAACTCTCTGCCTTACCTCCCTGTGGTAAGTCCAACGGGGAAGGTGAGTCTCCTCTGGGAATCTATCGGACAGGCTACACAGTCTAAATAATTAGTGGGAAAAGATGAATCCTGTGTCCTGAGACCGGATGTGAGAACTTGTAGGGGTACAGAGATCTCTCTCAGGGTACTGTTGAACCAAAGATCTGGGCTGGACAGTGTTATTGTGTCATATCTACAACACTGAAGTCAATTCAAGCAAGGGAAAAGCCCTTGAAGAAGTTTTTGAGTGCTGAAATGTGGCCAGCACGCTCTGTCTTTCAGTATTCCTCCACATAGAGCCTCCAACTGATGCTGATCCAGTATTCTATTTTCTGCATTAAATGCAATTCCAACTTTACAATTTCAAACATATTGTGTAAAATGTCCATTAATGGAAACAAGACAGAAAAATGTACATATGTTTATGTAAATGTTTTATATTCAAATGTCACTCAATACATGTGAACACTATCACACGTATAACTCTTTTTTACAGTTATCTGGATAACTTTACACTTCTGCTTTGTAAATACTAACATTATTAGGACATTAACATGGTGCAGAGACTGCTGTGACTGCATGGTATGTTCATTATAACAGAATCGCTGATATCAAAGTAATATAAGAGTTTTAACCCTCCACCAAAGAGGGGTCTACAGCCACTACGGTGCTAATCCGGCCCTTACAGTCCATGATTTTCTGCAGGCCCTGCCATGCTGTTTTGGTCAGCTAGCTGTGCCCCGACTCATACTGCAGAGCTGTTTAGCAGCTTTGGTAGTTTTCCTGAGTTTTATAGGATTTAACTTTGTGAGGTGATATGTCACTTCTGCACTAATTCGTAATTGTAATAAAGAGTTTCTCTTTTTGTGAGTTTTTGTTGCAAAAATGTCTCTGTATATGCTCAAACATGTCTGCTAGATGCTAGTTTCGATTCACACATCTCTCAGACTCTCTGTTGGTATTGAATAAGCTAATTGTTGTAGCCAAAGTAAACTATGCAGCGCCCAGTTCTCTCTTTCTGAGCGAACCGGTTTGACTGACCCAAAAATAGCATTGACAAACTTCCTGCAAGATGCTTTTGTTCAAACTGATTACATGAAATCACAGGCATCACAGACTCCATGTTTAAAGAAATGTAAACTGAGAGGGTTTGCACTGCATTTGTTGCTGCATATCCCGTGAAAAGAAATTGTCTGTAAATGTAGATGGTAAATGAAATATTTTATCATATTAATATAATTATTAATATGTTGGCCCATATGATGGCCACATACTATAGGCAAACTATATTTTAATTGTTTCCGCCTTAGTGTGGAGCCTGTCTGAAGCTGTAATGCAGGAAGATAAAAATAATCCTATCTTCAACTATAAAAATGTCTGCCTAAACCCCTCCCAGCTAATAATCCGTATGTGGAAGGAACTGAGTTCTTATGGGGTGGGATAATAGTCCTCACTTTGTGTCAGAGTTGGATGATGTCTTAAATGACTAATAAAAATTTGTTTAAATTGTTTTGAACAACTCCAGTTCACTGCTGTGATTTTTAAACACTCAATCTCATGTGTCAGCCTTTATGTATCCAGGGCTTTATATATTGTAAAGGAATATAAGCTCATTACGTGTCTCTTACCTATTGAATAGTTCTGAAATGTTATGACACCTTTGCAGTGAACAAAGCCAAATCCCCAAATACATAATTTCATCTGTCATAATCTTTACACAGCACTGTGGCATCCTCCCTTCTTTTGTCCTGTAACACAAGCTGCAGGTGCATTCCAATGTGAATGTTGAAAGAAGTTTGACCGGTATGGCAGCAGTTTATGACTAACACAAAAGAGTTCTTTTGAATGGGTAATCACTAGCTAAGTGGTGATAAAACTAGACAGAATGCAATAAAAGCCATATGTTATAGAGCTGCATATTACAACGGAGGATTAGGGCCACGTTAAATTTTTTTCTTTTAAATTTCGAGATTAAAGTCGTACATTTACGAGAATAATCTCGTAGATTAACGAGTTCGAGACCAGCCTGCGCAAAATGATGAAAGTAGAACTCTTAAAGTATTTTCCTCTGCAGACAACTTTCTCCAAGTCAGTGTGGTTCTTTCTTCGGAAAAGCCACAGTTTCTTGCAGTATCTTTTCAGGGTGCTGATATTTTATGACAATGTGAAGATGATGATGTGCCAAAAGCATGTATAGTTTCATATCTGTATAAGTAAAGCCCCAACACAACTATTTGTGTCTGTTATCGGTCTGCCTTGTTAAAGTGTCTCATGTGCAGAGCCAGTTTGTGTCCTGTTCATCATTTTACAGATAAACAAGGTCTTGCAAGTTGAAGTGAAAACTTCTCTTGAACTAACTGTTTTTACCGACTACACAAGGAAGTAGACTATTTCCTTATTAGTGATACCTTTAGGACAAGATGCTCCATGTTTGTCATTTGAGAACAGGATGCTGCTGCTCTTCTAATATAGACTAAAATAATGACTTAATTCTTTTGTTCTTTAAAGACTTTAAGAGTTCTACTTTCATCATATTCGCGCAGGCTGGTCTCGAACTCGTTAATTTACGAGATTAAACTCATAAACGAGATTAAACTCGTAAACGACTTTAATCTCGTAAATTTACGACTTTAATCTTGAAATTTAATTTTTATTTATTTTTTTAAAGTGGCCCTAATCCTCCGTCGTAGCATATTCTACTGTATTGGCTGAGAATATTCAGAGTCAATAAAGTTATTAAGGGTGTGGTGATGAAGTAGGAGGCAGACTCATGATTCTGTGTTGAGGGTCCCATCAGTGGACATTTATTTAAAAGTGCAACCAGGAAAGATGCAACAAAAACATGAATATGAACTGAAAACTATTAACATAATAAAATGCGCATAAACAAACTCATCACAGGATAAGTCCTTGTGTCTGTTTTTGACCTGTTGTTCCCCCACAGCTCACAAACGACTCTCCTTTATAGAGCCAAACCTCCCCAATTACCAACACCATGGCTCTAACCATCCTCCCTACAGGGTTGGGGACACAGATACAGTATAGGCCTACTCATCATAAAATAGAAAAAACAATACAGACACAAAACCACTTCGGCTAATAATCAAATTTCCCAAGGTATTTGAAGGCATCACAACATGCGCTATTCTCCCATAGGGATCACACATTAAAGAAATAGATAACCATACTGTTAGCAGCTTTCCCCTCAGACATGGTATCGTGTTTGACATTATTGCTGACGTCACAGAAAGCTTAAACACAGTGAAACAATTGGCGGCCCCCCTTCCTGAATGATTCCCACGACAGGTAAGTTTGTTTGTAGACAAAGGAAATTAGGCTACTTCACTTACCATAACTGTAAAACTACGAAATTAAACCACCAAGTCTAGAATTAAAAAAACATGTTTGTCGGTCATTATTTTTTATTATTATTAAGAAAAGATGGAAATATCAACTCAATATAGGACCACTCAAAACAAATTCAGGATAGTATGCATGTATGCTATTTGAGGAGTTCATGGTTAACAAAACAGGTGATTAAATAAACATAAAACAAATGCATAAATAATATTAACTGGAATATTAATATGACCTAAGAAGTGACAAATGGCCTGGTCGAGTCCACTTTGTCACACCATGGTACATTTTGAATGATTTATGTTCACATTTTGTGGTTACTTGCCTCTTTTTTTAATTTGGTAAAATGTTTTCTTTTTGAAAAACACCCAACCCCTCAAACATGCTTTTACACGCCCCCTGGGACACTCCTCTATGTAGGCCTACTTTTATGAAGGAAAAAATTAAAGTCAGTTATTGTAGATGCATTGTGTAGCCTATTGTCAATATTATTTTCAATGAGCAATTTGTATCTCCCGCATTAAAAATGGGTATTGAAGTCCAAATTCTGCGCACTCTCCTCCTCAGACTCGATGTGCACCAAGGTTGCTGTTCAGTCCATGTTTAATCAGCTCTGCATCGGTCTTGAAACCTTTCTGCGTTCTTATCTCTCTCCATTTTTCAAAAGCACCTCTAATATTTATTCTAGTTTTAACACGTTTCTGGTCGTGGTTTATCTAAATCAATTTGTTTGTCCTCTTCCATCGGCATAACACCTGTTGCTTTGAAGTTTGCCTGGCGAACCGAGGGGAGAGGGGTTAAAACGGCTGTGTAAAATCGCCTACTTCTCTGGTCAAATAAACAAATATCCTAACCTGAATCTTAACTTAGAAGGGCATACTGGCTTCTTCGTTGTTGACATAGAAACTAGCACTTCAACAGTAAGGTCATTTTATGATTTAATCCAGGAGATATCTTGCATATTGGTAAAAGGAATTACAGTTGTTACTTAAGCTGTCTAGCTGCAGACTTGTTGACAGTGTTAATGTATCACTGCTGGTGCTGATTTGTCTTACTTTCTTATGAAACAAAATGTTTAAAATATAATATCAGGAACCAAAAAAAAGTAATCAGATTATTTTCATCCTTTAAGAAAAAAAGTAAATGTAAAAGAAACAACAAAAACATAACATATATTTCCGTTTATCTCTGACTATTAATAAAAGCATGTATAAATCAAAGTAGCAGTTCTCTTAAATGCTGTCTCCTTGGTCCTCACTCCTCGGCCGATCCGGAAGTAGTTTTAGACCCGCCATGTTAAGGATCATCCCAGAGCTCTTGTAAATGAACGGAGGAGAGATGATCGAGGAGAGAGGACAGAGATCTGAGGAGCAATGACCGAGGATACACGAGAGCTGACTTTGCAGAAGTCTTCTTACTGACAGGCACGCCCCCTTATCGAATATCACTCATTGACTGATTGAAACTTCAATGAAACTTATCAACATGAGCGGAGTTTAATAACGGAGAAAAGTCGGACATTTAAACAGACTGTAAACATCTGTCAGTTTGTAAAGAATCAGTCTGTGATGAGCTGGGATTACAAAAAGTGTCTGACATGAAGATTAACAACGAAATATGAAGCATAAATTCTATAAAATCAATATAATGGAGTGTATAGACCGATCCCGACTTTATATTTGATTTGTTTTTGATTCACTGTCAAACAAAAAGTCTGTTAGTATGAAGTGTTAAAATCAAATGATCATAAACGATTCCTTCATAACTACAACAGGTAGGCTATATTTTCTTTTCATGATCAGTCAGACTGTCCGTTTTAATTTATTATATTGAGAATGAACGGCTGACAGCATGGGAGTCATCTGTCAGTCAGAAACACGATTTACATTCACCATTATGTTAATGAAGTTTCATGTCAGACTGATCATTAATGATCTTCGTGTTTGAAAAATGTCACGTTTTTTTTCTCGTTTTCGTTTTGATTAGAACTTAAATAATTTCCCGTATTCCTAGGACATTATAAAATATCGTTGTTTATGAAATATAGAGTTCATTATCAAATTATTAGTCAAAAATAAATGAACAATTCAATATTAAATCTTTTCGTCAGTAGACAAAAGGTTTTAAGCAGACTGCAGGTTGTTCTTCATGTAGTCTACAGTTGTTTGTTATCAGGTAACATAAAGAGACTAAACACTGCTACTGTGTGTATTTTATTAGAAACAATACAGTTTATATTTGTGCGGACATAAACAGCTGTTTAAGTCGACTGACAGCTGAACGTTATCAGCTGATGTCATCATGACAAATGGACGTCGCTTCACGTGACGCTACAGAGGAAAGGAGGTGTCATGTCTCTTAAAACATATCTCCTCATTTCCTCTCTCCTCTGCTTCGTTTCCTTGCATCCCTCCATGCATCTCTGGTGAGAGGGACTAAGACGCAAGTGCAGGAGGCAAGTGGAGGACACTTGGATACAATTAAGGGAACTGCGATGTACCCCCTGTGTCCCTCATTGTGTAGTTCAGTGTTTCTTGTCTTGTATTTCTCTCTGCCTCTGTGTGTTTTCCCTCCAGTCCTGATTGCCCTCATTGTCTACACCTGTGTCCTTTGTCTCACCTGTGTCTGATTACCCCATGTCTATTTAGTCACAGTGTTCCTTCCCTCTTGTTGTCAGTTCATTGTCAGATGTTCCCCATGTCGGTTGTCTCCCTTCCTGTGTGCCAGTGTTTGGCTCCTAGTTTCTTTTGTGGATTTTTGTTGGATGTTTTGGCTTTTAAGAATTATATTTTATTAATTTCACGCTTTCCATCACAGAGTCATACTTACAAGTTTTTACAAACCAAGAGAGAGAAAGTAAGTTTTTGTTTTGCATTTGCCTTTTTGTTTAATAAATATTATTTGGCTTGATTCTGCACTTTGGTTCCTATTCCTGATTTTTTTCCTTTGTGACAGATGACAATCAATCTTGGTATTTAATTTACACTAGAGAACTGTTTTGCTTATGTGACAAAGTAGATAATTTACATGTTAGGGTTGTAATTAAATGAAGGTTTAGTCTTCATAAAATATTTCACCAAATACATCAGTATCAAACGTTATATTTCTTATTTAAAGCAGCTTTGACAGTCTTTCAGCTGTGTGGATTTTGGGGCCTCCTGTGGACAAAGTAGTGTGAGGTCCCCTTTAAAGTACTGCAAATCCTGATTTGGTATTCCTTAAAAGTCTGTACCTGGGTAAGGGTGAAAATCTTTAAGTGAAATTGCAATTGATCACACGACAGACTACAAATTCTTACATTTTTAAATTCTGATCATTGTTGAGGTGCTGACAGGAATGTACACACAAACTTCTGACAGAATACAGCTATGTTTGATTCCCTAAATATGGTTTGTATGAATAAGATTGACATCGCATTGTTTTGATATTTACAGTGTATCACATACTTAATGTTCCTCCATTAAACTAAATGCATTATTTCAGGACTGTGGTGTGCAACTCATCGTAATTAAAGGTGCTTGAAGGTGCCGCCTACGACACCCTCCCATGCCCTCGGAACCTCACTCTGTGGTTTGGGAGTGAAGTCGGTTGCCCCCTGGGCAACAACAGTAAGGCGAGCCTCCAGCACATATTATTGGGGTGCAAGGTTGCACTGACCCAGGGTCGCTGCAGGTGGCGCCATGATCAAGTCTTTGCCAAACTGGCTGAGATTTTGGAGAGATGTAGGGTAGCAGCAAACCGTAGTCCAGAAACATCAAAGTCTACCTTAACTACATTTGTCAAGCCAGGCAACGCTCTCCAAGCACCTCGGAACGTCAGGAACACCATACTTAGACCTGGCAAAGAATGGCAGATGATAGTAGACCTCAGAAAGCAGCTGGTCTTCCCAAGAGAGATCACAATAACGACTCTCCGGCCCGACATCGTAGTGTGGTCCACTGAGGAGAAAAGGGTACTCATCACTGAGCTTACCATCCCCTGGGAAGAAGGCATGACAGCAGCCCATGAAAGGAAACATCTGAAGTACTCCGAGCTGGCAGCGGAGTGCCGCGAGGCAGGATGGAAGGCTAGGGTCTATCCTGTTGAGGTCGGATGCCGGGGCTTTGTCATCAGTGCGGTTGTCCAACTTCTCCGCAGTGCTGGCACCACGGGATCGAACCTGCGCAAAGTATTGAGGGAGTTAGGAGAAGAAGCAGAAAAAGCCAGCTACTGGCTTTGGCTCTGGAGGAAGGACATCAGTTGGGGGCTAACACCCCGATAGAGGCAGCTGCAGGGGGTGTTAGGGAGACGTCCCCAACAAGCCACTGCCCACCGCCAGGAGATGTACTGGCTTAGGGGGCGAAACTCGGTGAACGGCGGCTTTGCAGCTGACCAAATGGCACCGTAGGAGGTGCGAGAGGCTGGAAAAAGCCAAGCAGAAACAACATCTCACCTGTACAACAATCTCAATGGAACTTCTGTCTTACAACTTTTACATTATATGCAAGAAATTTGACGTATTTGCTTGTAAAAACTGAAAAATATGTATTTTTTATTTTAATAAAGTAATTTCACAAACATTAATTTTAAATAAAGGATAGCCAAAAAAATATTCCTGCAAAATTGAAAATAATGCTTTGACAGCAGGAGACAAGGTTAACAGTTTCATTTTTCAGTTTAAGTGGTTTCACTGGTTTAATAATTGTTGTGAAGATTCAGTGGACCAGGTGTCCAGTCCATAATCATAGTCCGGCCGGGACAGAAAATGAATAGTTTCTACAGCCATTAACATTTTTGTTCAGGAAATGCAAGGTTGATTTACCATAGTTAATCCAAAGAAAGGTTAAAGACAATAATTTTTACTGACATCAACGTCTTTTTTGGAACCAGTAATGGCGGTGGAAATAAGGAGAAATCAGCACTGATGCTATTGCGGGTAAGACAGAAGCCATGACAAGGGTACCAGGCACAGCGCGGTAATGAGACTGATCTTGTGGGTTACTCCACTTGAAGCTGTCAATGAGTAGAATTGACAAATAAACATTAGATAAATATACATCTAATATATACGTCTCACCTCGGCTAGTGGAGAATAGTTCCGTCGTCTGTACAAACCTGCTTCTTTTAAACGTGTCTTTAGCGTACGGATACTAATTTGAATGTTGTGAAAGGTTGACAGCATATCCAATATCACCTCATATGTATGGCATGCATCAAAATATTCTCTGAGAGTAGAGACTAAGGCTGTTTTTGAAACTGCATACTATACTACTAGTACATACTGATTTGGCCAAAATGCAGTAGGCTATGCAGTATGCAAACAACTGTGAGATCCGCAATATGCCAAAAATACCAGGATGTCATACTGACTCGGAAAAAATGTACAGTATGCATTGCACCAGTCTACCTCACGTACTGTTTCCCACAATGCAAAGTGCCAGGTCAGAGATCAAAATGCCGGAGTGCAGCTGATTGAACTCGTCGGTGGCGGTGACTGAATATCTTGCCACATTATGAACCAATAACAAATATGACATGTTCATATATTTATATGTCTTACCACCTCAGATTTTCCTGCTTTTTAGACTGTACAGTGCATGTGCCACAGCTGGACAAGCAGCTGCAATTACAGGGTCCTTGGCTTGCTCTATTACTACATATTATTCACAGTTGAGTAAAAGTTAAACCTGAAAAGTATACTACAATTTTAATAGCATGCCAATCATATTTCAACCCAGGGCATTGTGTATAAATGAGAGAATATATGAGAGATTGTAGACTTGTTTTATTTTAATTATGTTCAATTACCTCCAGATGGGCTGTTGTTTACTTCCGCATTCCAGGACCGGAAATTAGTTCAACCGGGTAAAGCATACTGCAAAATAACCAACGACTGGCAGTCATACTACATACTACTGTTGAACTCAGTATGCAGTATACAGTATATACTGCATACTGATTCAGATAGTAGTATGTGGTACGCAGTTTCGAAAACAGCCTAAGTCTGATTCTCCGGTTTCGCTCATGTTTTGAAATCAACTTGCGAAAGCAGAATGCTTCCCGTTAAAAAGACGGACATTGCGTTCGTCCAATCAGCGACGACCTTTGTCGACTGCAGGTACCTACCTTTTCCGGTAAAGATAATGTCATTGTGTTTTTTGATTTGTTGTTGTGTTTTTTGATTTGTCGTTGTGTTTTGTGATTTGTTGTTCTGTTTTTTGATTTGTTGTTGTGTTTTTTGATTTGTTGTTGTGTTTTCTTATTTGTTGTTGTGTTTTCTTATTTGTGGTTGGGTTTTGTGATTTGTGGTTGTGTTTTTTGATTTGTGGTTGTGTTTTTTGATTTGTTGTTGTGTTTTGCACTTCAGGGCCACCGTAGGCATGAGTCTCATGTCGCTCAGAACAGTGCTACAAGCTACAAACATCCACAGATCACACACCAGCTACTTCCCTTGGACTGCCCCCAAGAAAGAATTCAATCAGTTGACTAAAGTGCACGTCATTTTGAGAGACAATGCAATCATTTTCTGGGATCCCAGAGCTTTAGAGACAAGGTTATTATATATTTGCTTTTAATTCTAGTGATGAGTCAGTGGACCATATTGCTCTTCAGTTTCAACAGATATACCTAATCCATCCAATCATAACTGTGTCCTATCAGGGCAAAATTGAAGACAGATCAACCCCGAAACCCCCCATCTCCTCTCCCCCCACAATCAACATACTAGGAAACACATTGATCTTGTAACTGAAATTCAAATGGCAATCAATGCTGATGCTATTTCTGGTTTGACAGTAGCCATGACAAGGGTACCAGACACAATGCAGTGAGAAGACTGATCTTGTGACTTATTCCACTTGAAGCTGTAAATGAGGAGAAAATGAAAACACATTAGTTGGATAAACAGTTTTGCAAATTGATATAATTTTGATCAGGCAGCACTGAATATTGCTTACATATGCCTGTGGTTGTTGTTGGAGCACTTGCTGTTGTTGTTGAAGGAACTGCTGTTGTGGTTATTGGAGCAGCAGTGGTTGGTGTTGGAGCAGCTGTGGTTGTGGTTGGAGCAGCTGTGGTTGTTGATTGAGCTGCTGTTGTGGCAGTAGGAGCAGCTGTTGTTGTTGGAGCAACTGTGGTTGTGGTTGGAGCAGCTGTGGTTGTTGTTGGAGCTGCGGTGGTTGTTGGTGGAGAAGCTGTGGTTTTTGGAGCTGCTGTTGTTGTAGGAGCTGCTGTTGTTGTAGGAGCTGCTGTGGTTGGTGTTAGAGTTGCTGTGGTTGTTGTTGGAGCAGCTGTGGTTGTCGGAGCTGCTGTTGTTGTAGGAGCTGCTGTGGTTGGTGTTGGAGCTGCTGTGGTTGTTGTTGGAGCTGCTGTTATGGTTGTTTGAGCAGCTGTGGTTGGTGTTGGAGCAGCTGTGGTTGTGGTTGGAGCAGCTGTGGTTGTTGATTGAGCTGCTGTTGTGGCAGTAGGAGCAGCTGTTGTTGTTGGAGCAACTGTGGTTGTGGTTGGAACAGCTGTGGTTGTTGTTTTAGCTGCTGTTGTCGTTGTTGGAGCTGCTGTGGTTGTTGTTGGAGCGGCTGTGGTTGTTGTTGGAGCAGCTGTGGTTGTTGTTGGAGCTGCGGTGGTTGTTGGTGGAGAAGCTGTGGTTTTTGGAGCTGTTGTTGTTGTTGGAGCAGCTGTGGTTGTCGGAGCTGCTGTTGTTGTAGGAGCTGCTGTGGTTGGTGTTGGAGCTGCTGTGGTTGTTGTTGGAGCTGCTGTTCTGGTTGTTGGAGCAGCTGTGGTTGTGGTTGGAACAGCTGTGGATGTTGGAGCTGCTGCGGTTGTTTGTGGGGCTGCTGTGGTTGTTGTTGTTGGCGCTGCTGTGGTTGTTGTTGGAGCTGTTGTCGTTGTTGGAGCAGCTGTGGTTGTTGGAGCAACTGTGGTTGTGGTTGGAACAGCTGTCGTTGTTGTTTTAGCTGCTGTTGTCGTTGTTGGAGATCTTGTGGTTGTTGTTGGAGCTGATGTGGTTGTTGTTGGAACAGCTGTGGTTGTTGGAGCAACTGTGGTTGTGGTTGGAACAGCTGTTGTTATTGTTGTAGCTGCTGTTGTCGTTGGAGCTGCTGTGGTTCTTGTTGGAGCTGATGTGGTTGTTGGTGGAGCAGCAGTGGTTGTTCGAGCAGCTGTGGTTGTTGGAGCAACTGTGGTTGTGGTTGGAACAGCTGTCGTTGTTGTTTTAGCTGCTGTTGTCATTGTTGGAGCTGCTGTGGTTGTTGTTGGAGCTGATGTGGTTGTTGTTGGAGCAGCTGTGGTTGTTGGAGCAGCTGTGGTTGTTGGAGCAACTGTGGTTGTGGTTGGAACAGCTGTGGTTGTTGTTTTAGCTGCTGTTGTCGTTGTTGGAGCTGCTATGGTTGTTGTTGGAGCGGCTGTGGTTGTTGTAGGAGCTGCTGTGGTTGTTGTTGGAGCTGCTGTCGTCGTTGTTGGAGCTGCTGTGGTTGTTGTTGGTGCAGCTGTGGTTGTTGTTGAAGCAGCTGTGGTTGTTGTTGGAGCTGCTGTCATGGTTGTTGGAGCTGCTGTGGTTGTAGTTGGAGCAGCTGTGGTTGTTGTTGGAGCTGCTGTCGTCGTTTTTGGAGCTGCTGTGGTTGTTGTTGGACCAGCTGTGGTTGTTGGAGCAGCTGTGGTTGTTGGAGCAACTGTGGTTGTGGTTGGAACAGCTGTGGTTGTTGTTGGAGCTGCTGTCGTCGTTGTTGGAGCTGCTGTGGTTGTTGTTGGTGCAGCTGTGGTTGTTGTTGAAGCAGCTGTGGTTGTTGTTGGAGCTGCTGTCATGGTTGTTGGAGCTGCTGTGGTTGTAGTTGGAGCAGCTGTGGTTGTTGTTGGAGCTGCTGTCGTCGTTTTTGGAGCTGCTGTGGTTGTTGTTGGTGCAGCTGTAGTTGTTGTTGGAGCTGCTGTGGTTGTTGTTGGAACAGTTGTAGTTGTTGTTGGAGCAGCTGTGGTTGTTGTTGGAACAGCTGTGGTTGTTGTTTTAGCTGCTGTTGTCGTTGTTGGAGCTGCTGTCGTCGTTGTTGGAGCGGCTGTCGTCGTTGTAGGAGCAGCTGTTGTTGTTGGAGCAGCTGTGGTTGTTGGAGCAACTGTGGTTGTGGTTGGAACAGCTGTGGTTGTTGTTTTAGCTGCTGTTGTCGTTGTTGGAGCTGCTGTGGTTGTTGTTGGAGCGGCTGTGGTTGTTGTTGGAGCAGCTGTGGTTGTTGTTGGAGCTGCGGTGGTTGTTGGTGGACAAGCTGTGGTTTTTGGAGCTGCTTTTGTTGTAGGAGCTGCTGTGGTTGGTGTTAGAGCTGCTGTGGTTGTTGTTGGAGCAGCTGTGGTTGTCGGAGCTGCTGTTGTTGTAGGAGCTGCTGTGGTTGGTGTTGGAGCTGCTGTGGTGGTTTGTGAGGCTGCTGTGGTTGTTGCTGTTGGAGCTGCTGTCATAGTTGTAGGAGCAGCTGTGGTTGTGGTTGGAACAGCTGTGGTTGTTGTTTTAGCTGCTGTTGTCGTTGTTGGAGCTGCTGTGGTTGTTGTTGGAGCGGCTGTGGTTGTTGTTGGAGCAGCTGTGGTTGTTGTTGGAGCTGCGGTGGTTGTTGGTGGAGAAGCTGTGGTTTTTGGAGCTGCCGTTGTTGTAGGAGCTGCTGTGGTTGGTGTTAGAGCTGCTGTGGTTGTTGTTGGAGCAGCTGTGGTTGTCAGAGCTGCTGTTGTTGTAGGAGCTGCTGTGGTTGGTGTTGGAGCTGCTGTGGTTGTTGTTGGAGCTGCTGTTGTGGTTGTTTGAGCAGCTGTGGTTGTTGTTTGAGCAGCTGTTGTTGTGGTTGGACCAGCTGTGGTTGTTGATTGAGCTGCTGTTGTGGCTGTAGGAGCTGCTGTGGTTGTTGGAGCTGCTGTGGTGGTTTGTGAGGCTGCTGTGGTTGTTGCTGTTGGAGCTGTTGTCATAGTTGTAGGAGCAGCTGTGGTTGTGGTTGGAACAGCTGTGGATGTTGGAGCTGCTGCGGTTGTTTGTGGGGCTGCTGTGGTTGTTGTTGTTGGAGCTGCTGTGGTTGTTGTTGGAACTGTTGTCGTGGTTGTAGGAGCAGCTGTTGTTGTTGGAGCAGCAGCTGTGGTTGTTGTTGGAGCAGCAGCTGTGGTTGTTGATGGAGCGGCTGTTGTTGTAGGAGCTGCTGTGGTTAGTGTTGGAGCTGCTGTGGTTGTTGTTGGAGCAGCTGTGGTTGTTGGAGTAGATGTGGTTGTTGGAGCAACTGTGGTTGTGGTTGGAACAGCTGTGGTTGTTTTAGCTGCTGTTGTCGTTGTTGGAGCTGCTGTGGTTGTTGTTGGAGCTGCTGTGGTTGTTGTAGGAGCTGCTGTGGTTGGTGTTAGAGCTGCTGTGGTTGTTGTTGGAGCAGCTGTGGTTGTCGGAGCTGCTGTTGTTGTAGGAGCTCCTGTGGTTGGTGTTGGAGCTGCTGTGGTTGTTGTTGGAGCTTCTGTTGTGGTTGTTTGAGCAGCTGTGTTTGTTGTTTGAGCAGCTGTTGTTGTGGTTGGAGCAGCTGTGGTTGTTGATTGAGCTGCTGTTGTGGCTGTAGGAGCTGCTGTGGTTGTTGCAGCTGCTGTGGTGGTTTGTGAGGTTGCTGTGGTTGTTGCTGTTGGAGCTGCTGTCATAGTTGTAGGAGCAGCTGTGGTTGTGGTTGGAACAGCTGTGGTTGTTGTTTTAGCTGCTGTTGTCGTTGTTGGAGCTGCTGTGGTTGTTGTTGGAGCGGCTGTGGTTGTTGTTGGAGCTGCGGTGGTTGTTGGTGGAGAAGCTGTGGTTTTTGGAGCTGCTGTTGTTGTAGGAGCTGCTGTGGTTGTTTGTGAGGCTGCTGTGGTTGTTGCTGTTGGAGCTGCTGTCATAGTTGTAGGAGCAGCTGTGGTTGTGGTTGGAACAGCTGTGGATGTTGGAGCTGCTGCGGTTGTTTGTGGGGCTGCTGTGGTTGTTGTTGTTGGAGCTGCTGTGGTTGTTGTTGGAACTGTTGTCGTGGTTGTAGGAGCAGCTGTTGTTGTTGGAGCAGCAGCTGTCGTTGTTGTTGGAGCAGCTGTGGTTGTTGATGGAGCGGCTGTTGTTGTAGGAGCTGCTGTGGTTAGTGTTGGAGCTGATGTGGTTGTTGTTGGAGCAGCTGTGGATGTTGGAGCAGCTGTGGTTGTTGTTGTAGCTGCTGTTGTCGTTGTTGGAGCTGCTATGGTTGTTGTTGGAGCGGCTGTGGTTGTTGTTGGAGCAGCTGCTGTTGTTGTAGGAGCTGCTTTGGTTGTTGTTGGAGCTGCTGTCGTCGTTGTTGGAGCTGCTGTGGTTGTTGTTGGAGCTGCTGTTGTGGTTGTTTGAGCAGCTGTGGTTGTTGTCTGAGCAGCTGTTGTTGTGGTTGGAGCAGCTGTGGTTGTTGATTGAGCTGCTGTTGTGGCTGTAGGAGCTGCTGTGGTTGTTTGTGAGGCTGCTGTGGTTGTTGCTGTTGGAGCTGCTGTCATAGTTGTAGGAGCAGCTGTGGTTGTGGTTGGAACAGCTGTGGATGTTGGAGCTGCTGCGGTTGTTTGTGGGGCTGCTGTGGTTGTTGTTGTTGGAGCTGCTGTGGTTGTTGTTGGAACTGTTGTTGTGGTTGGAGCAGCTGTGGTTGTTGATTGAGCTGCTGTTGTGGCTGTAGGAGCTGCTGTGGTTGTTTGTGAGGCTGCTGTGGTTGTTGCTGTTGGAGCTGCTGTCATAGTTGTAGGAGCAGCTGTGGTTGTGGTTGGAACAGCTGTGGATGTTGGAGCTGCTGCGGTTGTTTGTGGGGCTGCTGTGGTTGTTGTTGTTGGAGCTGCTGTGGTTGTTGTTGGAACTGTTGTCGTGGTTGTAGGAGCAGCTGTTGTTGTTGGAGCAGCAGCTGTCGTTGTTGTTGGAGCAGCTGTGGTTGTTGATGGAGCGGCTGTTGTTGTAGGAGCTGCTGTGGTTAGTGTCTGAGCTGATGTGGTTGTTGTTGGAGCAGCTGTGGTTGTTGGAGCAGCTGTGGTTGTTGTTGTAGCTGCTGTTGTCGTTGTTGGAGCTGCTATGGTTGTTGTTGGAGCGGCTGTGGTTGTTGTTGGAGCAGCTGCTGTTGTTGTAGGAGCTGCTTTGGTTGTTGTTGGAGCTGCTGTCGTCGTTGTTGGAGCTGCTGTGGTTGTTGTTGGAGCTGCTGTTGTGGTTGTTTGAGCAGCTGTGGTTGTTGTCTGAGCAGCTGTTGTTGTGGTTGGAGCAGCTGTGGTTGTTGATTGAGCTGCTGTTGTGGCTGTAGGAGCTGCTGTGGTTGTTTGTGAGGCTGCTGTGGTTGTTGCTGTTGGAGCTGCTGTCATAGTTGTAGGAGCAGCTGTGGTTGTGGTTGGAACAGCTGTGGATGTTGGAGCTGCTGCGGTTGTTTGTGGGGCTGCTGTGGTTGTTGTTGTTGGAGCTGCTGTGGTTGTTGTTGGAACTGTTGTCGTGGTTGTAGGAGCAGCTGTTGTTGTTGGAGCAGCAGCTGTCGTTGTTGTTGGAGCAGCTGTGGTTGTTGATGGAGCGGCTGTTGTTGTAGGAGCTGCTGTGGTTAGTGTTGGAGCTGATGTGGTTGTTGGAGCAGCTGTGGTTGTTGTTGTAGCTGCTGTTGTTGTTGTTGGAGCTGCTATGGTTGTTGTTGGAGCGGCTGTGGTTGTTGTTGGAGCAGCTGCTGTTGTTGTAGGAGCTGCTTTGGTTGTTGTTGGAGCTGCTGTCGTCGTTGTTGGAGCTGCTGTGGTTGTTGTTGGAGCTGCTGTTGTGGTTGTTTGAGCAGCTGTGGTTGTTGTCTGAGCAGCTGTTGTTGTGGTTGGAGCAGCTGTGGTTGTTGATTGAGCTGCTGTTGTGGCTGTAGGAGCTGCTGTGGTTGTTTGTGAGGCTGCTGTGGTTGTTGCTGTTGGAGCTGCTGTCATAGTTGTAGGAGCAGCTGTGGTTGTGGTTGGAACAGCTGTGGATGTTGGAGCTGCTGCGATTGTTTGTGGGGCTGCTGTGGTTGTTGTTGTTGGAGCTGCTGTGGTTGTTGTTGGAACTGTTGTCGTGGTTGTAGGAGCAGCTGTTGTTGTTGGAGCAGCAGCTGTCGTTGTTGTTGGAGCAGCTGTGGTTGTTGATGGAGCGGCTGTTGTTGTAGGAGCTGCTGTGGTTAGTGTTGGAGCTGATGTGGTTGTTGTTGGAGCAGCTGTGGTTGTTGGAGCAGCTGTGGTTGTTGTTGTAGCTGCTGTTGTCGTTGTTGGAGCTGCTATGGTTGTTGTTGGAGCGGCTGTGGTTGTTGTTGGAGCAGCTGCTGTTGTTGTAGGAGCTGCTTTGATTGTTGTTGGAGCTGCTGTCGTCGTTGTTGGAGCTGCTGTGGTTGTTGTTGGTGCAGCTGTGGTTGTTGTTGAAGCAGCTGTGGTTGTTGTTGAAGCAGCTGTGGTTGTTCTTGGAGCTGCTGTCATGGTTGTTGGAGCTGCTGTGGTTGTAGTTGGAGCAGCTGTGGTTGTTGTTGGAGCTGCTGTCGTCGTTTTTGGAGCTGTTGTGGTTGTTGTTGGTGCAGCTGTAGTTGTTGTTGGAGCTGCTGTGGTTGTCGTTGGAACAGTTGTAGTTGTTGTTGGAGCAGCTGTGGTTGTTGTTGGAACAGCTGTGGTTGTTGTTTTAGCTGCTGTCGTCGTTGTTGGAGCGGCTGTCGTGGTTGTAGGAGCAGCTGTTGTTGTTGGAGCAGCTGTGGTTGTTGGAGCAACTGTGGTTGTGGTTGGAATAGCTGTGGTTGTTGTTTTAGCTGCTGTTGTCGTTGTAGGAGCAGCTGTTGTTGTTGGAGCAGCTGTGGTTGTTGGAGCAACTGTGGTTGTGGTTGGAACAGCTGTGGTTGTTGTTTTAGCTGCTGTTGTCGTTGTTGGAGCTGCTGTGGTTGTTGTTGGAGTGGCTGTGGTTGTTGTTGGAGCAGCTGTGGTTGTTGTTAGAGCTGCGGTGGTTGTTGGTGGAGAAGCTGTGGTTTTTAGAGCTGCTGTTGTTGTAGGAGCTGCTGTGGTTGGTGTTAGAGCTGCTGTGGTTGTTGTTGGAGCAGCTGTGGTTGTCGGAGCTGCTGTTGTTGTAGGAGCTGCTGTGGTTGGTGTTGGAGCTGCTGTGGTTGTTGTTGGAGCTGCTGTTGTGGTTGTTTGAGCAGCTGTGGTTGTTGTTTGAGCAGCTGTTGTTGTGGTTGGAGCAGCTGTGGTTGTTGATTGAGCTGCTGTTGTGGCTGTAGGAGCTGCTGTGGTTGTTGGAGCTGCTGTGGTGGTTTGTGAGGTTGCTGTGGTTGTTGCTGTTGGAGCTGCTGTCATAGTTGTAGGAGCAGCTGTGGTTGTGGTTGGAACAGCTGTGGTTGTTGTTTTAGCTGCTGTTGTCGTTGTTGGAGCTGCTGTGGTTGTTGTTGGAGCGGCTGTGGTTGTTATTGGAGCTGCGGTGGTTGTTGGTGGAGAAGCTGTGGTTTTTGGAGCTGCTGTTGTTGTAGGAGCTGCTGTGGTTGGTGTTAGAGCTGCTGTGGTTGTTGTTGGAGCAGCTGTGGTTGTCAGAGCTGCTGTGGTTGGTGTTGGAGCTGCTGTGGTCTGTGTTGGAGCTGCTGTGGTTGTTGTTGGAGCTGCTGTTGTGGTTGTTTGAGAAGCTGTGGTTGTTGTCTGAGCAGCTGTTGTTGTGGTTGGAGCAGCTGTGGTTGTTGATTGAGCTGCTGTTGTGGCTGTAGGAGCTGCTGTGGTTGTTTGTGAGGCTGCTGTGGTTGTTGCTGTTGGAGCTGCTGTCATAGTTGTAGGAGCAGCTGTGGTTGTGGTTGGAACAGCTGTGGCTGTAGGAGCTGCTGTGGATGTTGGAGCTGCTGCGGTTGTTTGTGGGGCTGCTGTGGTTGTTGTTGTTGGAGCTGCTGTGGTTGTTATTGGAACTGTTGTCGTGGTTGTAGGAGCAGCTGTTGTTGTTGGAGCAGCAGCTGTCATTGTTGTTGGAGCAGCTGTGGTTGTTGATGGAGCGGCTGTTGTTGTAGGAGCTGCTGTGGTTAGTGTTGGAGCTGATGTGGTTGTTGTTGGAGCAGCTGTGGTTGTTGGAGTAGATGTGGTTGTTGGAGCAACTGTGGTTGTGGTTGGAACAGCTGTCGTTGTTGTTTTAGCTGCTGTTGTCGTTGTTGGAGCTGCTGTGGTTGTTGTTGGAGCTGATGTGGTTGTTGTTGGAGCAGCTGTTGTTGTTGGAGCAACTGTGGTTGTGGTTGGAACAGCTGTGGTTGTTGGAGCTGCTGCGGTTGTTTGTGGGGCTGCTGTGGTTGTTGTTGTTGGAGCTGCTGTGGTTGTTGTTGGAACTGTTGTCGTGGTTGTAGGAGCAGCTGTTGTTGTTGGAGCAGCAGCTGTGGTTGTTGTTGGAGCAGCAGCTGTGGTTGTTGATGGTGCGGCTGTTGTTGTAGGAGCTGCTGTGGTTAGTGTTGGAGCTGCTGTGGTTGTTGTTGGAGCAGCTGTGGTTGTTGGAGTAGATGTGGTTGTTGGAGCAACTGTGGTTGTGGTTGGAACAGCTGTCGTTGTTTTAGCTGCTGTTGTCGTTGTTGGAGCTGCTGTGGTTGTTGTTGGAGCTGCTGTGGTTGTAGTTGGAGCAGCTGTGGTTGTTGTTGGAGCTGCTGTCGTCGTTTTTGGAGCTGTTGTGGTTGTTGTTGGTGCAGCTGTAGTTGTTGTTGGAGCTGCTGTGGTTGTCGTTGGAACAGTTGTAGTTGTTGTTGGAGCAGCTGTGGTTGTTGTTGGAACAGCTGTGGTTGTTGTTTTAGCTGCTGTTGTCGTTGTTGGAGCTGCTGTCGTCGTTGTTGGAGCGGCTGTCGTGGTTGTAGGAGCAGCTGTTGTTGTTGGAGCAGCTGTGGTTGTTGGAGCAACTGTGGTTGTGGTTGGAACAGCTGTGGTTGTTGTTTTAGCTGCTGTTGTCGTTGTTGGAGCTGCTGTGGTTGTTGCTGTTGGAGCTGCTGTCATAGTTGTAGGAGCAGCTGTGGTTGTGGTTGGAACAGCTGTGGTTGTTGTTTTAGCTGCTGTTGTCGTCGTTGGAGCTGCTCTGGTTGTTGTTGGAGCGGCTGTGGTTGTTGTTGGAGCTGCGGTGGTTGTTGGTGGAGAAGCTGTGGTTTTTGGAGCTGCTGTTGTTGTAGGAGCTGCTGTGGTTGGTGTTAGAGCTGCTGTGGTTGTTGTTGGAGCAGCTGTGGTTGTCAGAGCTGCTGTGGTTGGTGTTGGAGCTGCTGTGGTTGGTGTTGGAGCTGCTGTGGTTGTTGTTGGAGCTGCTGTTGTGGTTGTTTGAGCAGCTGTGGTTGTTGTTTGAGCAGCTGTTGTTGTGGTTGGAGCAGCTGTGGTTGTTGATTGAGCTGCTGTTGTGGCTGTAGGAGCTGCTGTGGTTGTTGGAGCTGCTGTGGTGGTTTGTGAGGCTGCTGTGGTTGTTGCTGTTGGAGCTGCTGTCATAGTTGTAGGAGCAGCTGTGGTTGTGGTTGGAACAGCTGTGGCTGTAGGAGCTGCTGTGGATGTTGGAGCTGCTGCGGTTGTTTGTGGGGCTGCTGTGGTTGTTGTTGTTGGAGCTGCTGTGGTTGTTATTGGAACTGTTGTCGTGGTTGTAGGAGCAGCTGTTGTTGTTGGAGCAGCAGCTGTCGTTGTTGTTGGAGCTGCTGTGGTTGTTGATGGAGCGGCTGTTGTTGTAGGAGCTGCTGTGGTTAGTGTTGGAGCTGATGTGGTTGTTGTTGGAGCAGCTGTGGTTGTTGGAGTAGATGTGGTTGTTGGAGCAACTGTGGTTGTGGTTGGAACAGCTGTCGTTGTTGTTTTAGCTGCTGTTGTCGTTGTTGGAGCTGCTGTGGTTGTTGTTGGAGCTGATGTGGTTGTTGTTGGAGCAGCTGTTGTTGTTGGAGCAACTGTGGTTGTGGTTGGAACAGCTGTGGTTGTTGGAGCTGCTGCGGTTGTTTGTGGGGCTGCTGTGGTTGTTGTTGTTGGAGCTGCTGTGGTTGTTGTTGGACCTGTTGTCGTGGTTGTAGGAGCAGCTGTTGTTGTTGGAGCAGCAGCTGTGGTTGTTGTTGGAGCAGCAGCTGTGGTTGTTGATGGAGCGGCTGTTGTTGTAGGAGCTGCTGTGGTTAGTGTTGGAGCTGCTGTGGTTGTTGTTGGAGCAGCTGTGGTTGTTGGAGTAGATGTGGTTGTTGGAGCAACTGTGGTTGTGGTTGGAACAGCTGTCGTTGTTTTAGCTGCTGTTGTCGTTGTTGGAGCTGCTGTGGTTGTTGTTGGAGCTGCTGTGGTTGTAGTTGGAGCAGCTGTGGTTGTTGTTGGAGCTGCTGTCGTCGTTTTTGGAGCTGTTGTGGTTGTTGTTGGTGCAGCTGTAGTTGTTGTTGGAGCTGCTGTGGCTGTCGTTGGAACAGTTGTAGTTGTTGTTGGAGCAGCTGTGGTTGTTGTTTTAGCTGCTGTTGTCGTTGTTGGAGCTGCTGTCGTCGTTGTTGGAGCGGCTGTCGTGGTTGTAGGAGCAGCTGTTGTTGTTGGAGCAGCTGTGGTTGTTGGAGCAACTGTGGTTGTGGTTGGAACAGCTGTGGTTGTTGTTTTAGCTGCTGTTGTCGTTGTTGGAGCTGCTTTGGTTGTTGCTGTTGGAGCTGCTGTCATAGTTGTAGGAGCAGCTGTGGTTGTGGTTGGAACAGCTGTGGTTGTTGTTTTAGCTGCTGTTGTCGTCGTTGGAGCTGCTCTGGTTGTTGTTGGAGTGGCTGTGGTTGTTGTTGGAGCTGCGGTGGTTGTTGGTGGAGAAGCTGTGGTTTTTGGAGCTGCTGTTGTTGTAGGAGCTGCTGTGGTTGGTGTTAGAGCTGCTGTGGTTGTTGTTGGAGCAGCTGTGGTTGTCAGAGCTGCTGTGGTTGGTGTTGGAGCTGCTGTGGTTGGTGTTGGAGCTGCTGTGGTTGTTGTTGGAGCTGCTGTTGTGGTTGTTTGAGCAGCTGTGGTTGTTGTTTGAGCAGCTGTTGTTGTGGTTGGAGCAGCTGTGGTTGTTGATTGAGCTGCTGTTGTGGCTGTAGGAGCTGCTGTGGTTGTTGGAGCTGCTGTGGTGGTTTGTGAGGCTGCTGTGGTTGTTGCTGTTGGAGCTGCTGTCATAGTTGTAGGAGCAGCTGTGGTTGTGGTTGGAACAGCTGTGGCTGTAGGAGCTGCTGTGGATGTTGGAGCTGCTGCGGTTGTTTGTGGGGCTGCTGTGGTTGTTGTTGTTGGAGCTGCTGTGGTTGTTATTGGAACTGTTGTCGTGGTTGTAGGAGCAGCTGTTGTTGTTGGAGCAGCAGCTGTCGTTGTTGTTGGAGCAGCTGTGGTTGTTGATGGAGCGGCTGTTGTTGTAGGAGCTGCTGTGGTTAGTGTTGGAGCTGATGTGGTTGTTGTTGGAGCAGCTGTGGTTGTTGGAGTAGATGTGGTTGTTGGAGCAACTGTGGTTGTGGTTGGAACAGCTGTCGTTGTTGTTTTAGCTGCTGTTGTCGTTGTTGGAGCTGCTGTGGTTGTTGTTGGAGCTGATGTGGTTGTTGTTGGAGCAGCTGTTGTTGTTGGAGCAACTGTGGTTGTGGTTGGAACAGCTGTGGTTGTTGGAGCTGCTGCGGTTGTTTGTGGGGCTGTTGTGGTTGTTGTTGTTGGAGCTGCTGTGGTTGTTGTTGGAACTGTTGTCGTGGTTGTAGGAGCAGCTGTTGTTGTTGGAGCAGCAGCTGTGGTTGTTGTTGGAGCAGCAGATGTGGTTGTTGATGGAGCGGCTGTTGTTGTAGGAGCTGCTGTGGTTAGTGTTGGAGCTGCTGTGGTTGTTGTTGGAGCAGCTGTGGTTGTTGGAGTAGATGTGGTTGTTGGAGCAACTGTGGTTGTGGTTGGAACAGCTGTCGTTGTTTTAGCTGCTGTTGTCGTTGTTGGAGCTGCTGTGGTTGTTGTTGGAGCTGATGTGGTTGTTGTTGGAGCAGCTGTGGTTGTTGGAGCAACTGTGGTTGTGGTTGGAACAGCTGTGGTTGTTGTTTTAGCTGCTGTTGTCGTTGTTGGAGCTGCTGTGGTTGTTGTTGGAGCGGCTGTGGTTGTTGTTGGAGCAGCTGTGGTTGTTGTTGGAGCTGCGGTGGTTTTTGGAGCTGCTGTTGTTGTAGGAGCTGCTGTGGTTGGTGTTAGAGCTGCTGTGGTTGTTGTTGGAGCAGCTGTGGTTGTCAGAGCTGCTGTGGTTGGTGTTGGAGCTGCTGTGGTTGGTGTTGGAGCTGCTGTGGTTGTTGTTGGAGCTGCTGTTGTGGTTGTTTGAGCAGCTGTGGTTGTTGTTTGAGCAGCTGTTGTTGTGGTTGGAGCAGCTGTGGTTGTTGATTGAGCTGCTGTTGTGGCTGTAGGAGCTGCTGTGGTTGTTGGAGCTGCTGTGGTGGTTTGTGAGGCTGCTGTGGTTGTTGCTGTTGGAGCTGCTGTCATAGTTGTAGGAGCAGCTGTGGTTGTGGTTGGAACAGCTGTGGCTGTAGGAGCTGCTGTGGATGTTGGAGCTGCTGCGGTTGTTTGTGGGGCTGCTGTGGTTGTTGTTGTTGGAGCTGCTGTGGTTGTTATTGGAACTGTTGTCGTGGTTGTAGGAGCAGCTGTTGTTGTTGGAGCAGCAGCTGTCGTTGTTGTTGGAGCAGCTGTGGTTGTTGATGGAGCGGCTGTTGTTGTAGGAGCTGCTGTGGTTAGTGTTGGAGCTGATGTGGTTGTTGTTGGAGCAGCTGTGGTTGTTGGAGTAGATGTGGTTGTTGGAGCAACTGTGGTTGTGGTTGGAACAGCTGTCGTTGTTGTTTTAGCTGCTGTTGTCGTTGTTGGAGCTGCTGTGGTTGTTGTTGGAGCTGATGTGGTTGTTGTTGGAGCAGCTGTTGTTGTTGGAGCAACTGTGGTTGTGGTTGGAACAGCTGTGGTTGTTGGAGCTGCTGCGGTTGTTTGTGGGGCTGCTGTGGTTGTTGTTGTTGGAGCTGCTGTGGTTGTTGTTGGAACTGTTGTCGTGGTTGTAGGAGCAGCTGTTGTTGTTGGAGCAGCAGCTGTGGTTGTTGTTGGAGCAGCAGCTGTGGTTGTTGATGGAGCGGCTGTTGTTGTAGGAGCTGCTGTGGTTAGTGTTGGAGCTGCTGTGGTTGTTGTTGGAGCAGCTGTGGTTGTTGGAGTAGATGTGGTTGTTGGAGCAACTGTGGTTGTGGTTGGAACAGCTGTCGTTGTTTTAGCTGCTGTTGTCGTTGTTGGAGCTGCTGTGGTTGTTGTTGGAGCTGATGTGGTTGTTGTTGGAGCAGCTGTGGTTGTTGGAGCAACTGTGGTTGTGGTTGGAACAGCTGTGGTTGTTGTTTTAGCTGCTGTTGTCGTTGTTGGAGCTGCTGTGGTTGTTGTTGGAGCGGCTGTGGTTGTTGTTGGAGCAGCTGTGTTTGTTGTTGGAGCTGCGGTGGTTGTTGGTGGAGAAGCTGTGGTTTTTGGAGCTGCTGTTGTTGTAGGAGCTGCTGTGGTTGGTGTTAAAGTTGCTGTGGTTGTTGTTGGAGCAGCTGTGGTTGTCGGAGCTGCTGTTGTTGTAGGAGCTGCTGTGGTTAGTGTTGGAGCTGCTGTGGTTGTTGTTGGAGCTGCTGTTATGGTTGTTTGAGCAGCTGTGGTTGTTGTTTGAGCAGCTGTGGTTGGAGCAGCTGTGGTTGTTGATTGAGCTGCTGTTGTGGCTGTAGGAGCTGCTGTGGTTGGTGTTGGAGCTGCTGTGGTTGTTGTTGGAGCTGCTGTTGTGGGTGTTTGAGCAGCTGTGGTTGTTGTTTGAGCAGATGTGGTTGTTGATTGAGCTGCTGTTGTGGCTGTAGCAGCTGCTGTGGTTGTTGGAGCTGCTGTGGTGGTTTGTGAGGCTGCTGTGGTTGTTGCTGTTGGAGCTGCTGTCATAGTTGTAGGAGCAGCTGTGGTTGTGGTTGGAACAGCTGTGGATGTTGGAGCTGCTGCGGATGTTTGTGGGGCTGCTGTGGTTGTTGTTGTTGGAGCTGCTGTGGTTGTTGTTGGAGCTGTTGTCGTGGTTGTAGGAGCAGCTGTTGTTGTTGGAGCAGCAGCTGTGGTTGTAGGAGCTGCTGTGGTTAGTGTTGGAGCAGCTGTGGTTGTTGGAGTAGCTGTGGTTGTGGTTGGAACAGCTGTCGTTGTTGTTTTAGCTATTGTTGTCATTGTTGGAGCTGCTGTGGTTGTTGTTGGAACTGATGTGGTTGTTGTTGGAGCAGCTGTGGTTGTTGGAGCAGCTGTGGTTGTTGGAGCAACTGTGGTTGTGGTTGGAACAGCTGTTGTTATTGTTTTAGCTGCTGTTGTCGTTGGAGCTGCTGTGGTTCTTGTTGGAGCTGATGTGGTTGTTGTTGGAGGAGCTGTGGTTGTTGGAGCAGCTGTGGTTGTTGTTGTAGCTGCTGTTGTCGTTGTTGGAGCTGCTATGGTTGTTGTTGGAGCGGCTGTGGTTGTTGTTGGAGCAGCTGCTGTTGTTGTAGGAGCTGCTTTGGTTTTTGTTGGAGCTGCTGTCGTCGTTGTTGGAGCGGCTGTGGTTGTTGTTGGAGCAGCTGCTGTTGTTGTAGGAGCTGCTTTGGTTGTTGTTGGAGCTGCTGTCGTCGTTGTTGGAGCTGCTGTGGTTGTTGTTGGTGCAGCTGTGGTTGTTGATGAAGCAGCTGTGGTTGTTGTTGAAGCAGCTGTGGTTGTTCTTGGAGCTGCTGTCATGGTTGTTGGAGCTGCTGTGGTTGTAGTTGGAGCATCTGTGGTTGTTGTTGGAGCTGCTGTCGTCGTTTTTGGAGCTGTTGTGGTTGTTGTTGGTGCAGCTGTAGTTGTTGTTGGAGCTGCTGTGGTTGTCGTTGGAACAGTTGTAGTTGTTGTTGGAGCAGCTGTGGTTGTTGTTGGAACAGCTGTGGTTGTTGTTTTAGCTGCTGTTGTCGTTGTTGGAGCTGCTGTCGTCGTTGTTGGAGCGGCTGTCGTGGTTGTAGGAGCAGCTGTTGTTGTTGGAGCAGCTGTGGTTGTTGGAGCAACTGTGGTTGTGGTTGGAACAGCTGTGGTTGTTGTTTTAGCTGCTGTTGTCGTTGTTGGAGCTGCTGTGGTTGTTGTTGGAGCGGCTGTGGTTGTTGTTGGAGCAGATGTGGTTGTTGTTAGAGCTGCGGTGGTTGTTGGTGGAGAAGCTGTGGTTTTTGGAGCTGCTGTTGTTGTAGGAGCTGCTGTGGTTGGTGTTAGAGCTGCTGTGGTTGTTGTTGGAGCAGCTGTGGTTGTCGGAGCTGCTGTTGTTGTAGGAGCTGCTGTGGTTGGTGTTGGAGCTGCTGTGGTTGTTGTTGGAGCTGCTGTTGTGGTTGTTTGAGCAGCTGTGGTTGTTGTTTGAGCAGCTGTTGTTGTGGTTGGAGCAGCTGTGGTTGTTGATTGAGCTGCTGTTGTGGCTGTAGGAGCTGCTGTGGTTGTTGGAGCTGCTGTGGTGGTTTGTGAGGTTGCTGTGGTTGTTGCTGTTGGAGCTGCTGTCATAGTTGTAGGAGGAGCTGTGGTTGTGGTTGGAACAGCTGTGGTTGTTGTTTTAGCTGCTGTTGTCGTTGTTGGAGCTGCTGTGGTTGTTGTTGGAGCGGCTGTGGTTGTTGTTGGAGCTGCGGTGGTTGTTGGTGGTGAAGCTGTGGTTTTTGGAGCTGCTGTTGTTGTAGGAGCTGCTGTGGTTGGTGTTAGAGCTGCTGTGGTTGTTGTTGGAGCGGCTGTGGTTGTTGTTGGAGCAGCTGTGTTTGTTGTTGGAGCTGCGGTGGTTGTTGGTGGAGAAGCTGTGGTTTTTGGAGCTGCTGTTGTTGTAGGAGCTGCTGTGGTTGGTGTTAAAGTTGCTGTGGTTGTTGTTGGAACTGATGTGGTTGTTGTTGGAGCAGCTGTGGTTGTTGGAGCAGCTGTGGTTGTTGGAGCAACTGTGGTTGTGGTTGGAACAGCTGTTGTTATTGTTTTAGCTGCTGTTGTCGTTGGAGCTGCTGTGGTTCTTGTTGGAGCTGATGTGGTTGTTGTTGGAGGAGCTGTGGTTGTTGGAGCAGCTGTGGTTGTTGTTGTAGCTGCTGTTGTCGTTGTTGGAGCTGCTATGGTTGTTGTTGGAGCGGCTGTGGTTGTTGTTGGAGCAGCTGCTGTTGTTGTAGGAGCTGCTTTGGTTTTTGTTGGAGCTGCTGTCGTCGTTGTTGGAGCGGCTGTGGTTGTTGTTGGAGCAGCTGCTGTTGTTGTAGGAGCTGCTTTGGTTGTTGTTGGAGCTGCTGTCGTCGTTGTTGGAGCTGCTGTGGTTGTTGTTGGTGCAGCTGTGGTTGTTGATGAAGCAGCTGTGGTTGTTGTTGAAGCAGCTGTGGTTGTTCTTGGAGCTGCTGTCATGGTTGTTGGAGCTGCTGTGGTTGTAGTTGGAGCATCTGTGGTTGTTGTTGGAGCTGCTGTCGTCGTTTTTGGAGCTGTTGTGGTTGTTGTTGGTGCAGCTGTAGTTGTTGTTGGAGCTGCTGTGGTTGTCGTTGGAACAGTTGTAGTTGTTGTTGGAGCAGCTGTGGTTGTTGTTGGAACAGCTGTGGTTGTTGTTTTAGCTGCTGTTGTCGTTGTTGGAGCTGCTGTCGTCGTTGTTGGAGCGGCTGTCGTGGTTGTAGGAGCAGCTGTTGTTGTTGGAGCAGCTGTGGTTGTTGGAGCAACTGTGGTTGTGGTTGGAACAGCTGTGGTTGTTGTTTTAGCTGCTGTTGTCGTTGTTGGAGCTGCTGTGGTTGTTGTTGGAGCGGCTGTGGTTGTTGTTGGAGCAGATGTGGTTGTTGTTAGAGCTGCGGTGGTTGTTGGTGGAGAAGCTGTGGTTTTTGGAGCTGCTGTTGTTGTAGGAGCTGCTGTGGTTGGTGTTAGAGCTGCTGTGGTTGTTGTTGGAGCAGCTGTGGTTGTCGGAGCTGCTGTTGTTGTAGGAGCTGCTGTGGTTGGTGTTGGAGCTGCTGTGGTTGTTGTTGGAGCTGCTGTTGTGGTTGTTTGAGCAGCTGTGGTTGTTGTTTGAGCAGCTGTTGTTGTGGTTGGAGCAGCTGTGGTTGTTGATTGAGCTGCTGTTGTGGCTGTAGGAGCTGCTGTGGTTGTTGGAGCTGCTGTGGTGGTTTGTGAGGTTGCTGTGGTTGTTGCTGTTGGAGCTGCTGTCATAGTTGTAGGAGGAGCTGTGGTTGTGGTTGGAACAGCTGTGGTTGTTGTTTTAGCTGCTGTTGTCGTTGTTGGAGCTGCTGTGGTTGTTGTTGGAGCGGCTGTGGTTGTTGTTGGAGCTGCGGTGGTTGTTGGTGGTGAAGCTGTGGTTTTTGGAGCTGCTGTTGTTGTAGGAGCTGCTGTGGTTGGTGTTAGAGCTGCTGTGGTTGTTGTTGGAGCGGCTGTGGTTGTTGTTGGAGCAGCTGTGTTTGTTGTTGGAGCTGCGGTGGTTGTTGGTGGAGAAGCTGTGGTTTTTGGAGCTGCTGTTGTTGTAGGAGCTGCTGTGGTTGGTGTTAAAGTTGCTGTGGTTGTTGTTGGAGCAGCTGTGGTTGTCGGAGCTGCTGTTGTTGTAGGAGCTGCTGTGGTTAGTGTTGGAGCTGCTGTGGTTGTTGTTGGAGCTGCTGTTATGGTTGTTTGAGCAGCTGTGGTTGTTGTTTGAGCAGCTGTGGTTGGAGCAGCTGTGGTTGTTGATTGAGCTGCTGTTGTGGCTGTAGGAGCTGCTGTGGTTGGTGTTGGAGCTGCTGTGGTTGTTGTTGGAGCTGCTGTTGTGGGTGTTTGAGCAGCTGTGGTTGTTGTTTGAGCAGATGTGGTTGTTGATTGAGCTGCTGTTGTGGCTGTAGCAGCTGCTGTGGTTGTTGGAGCTGCTGTGGTGGTTTGTGAGGCTGCTGTGGTTGTTGCTGTTGGAGCTGCTGTCATAGTTGTAGGAGCAGCTGTGGTTGTGGTTGGAACAGCTGTGGATGTTGGAGCTGCTGCGGATGTTTGTGGGGCTGCTGTGGTTGTTGTTGTTGGAGCTGCTGTGGTTGTTGTTGGAGCTGTTGTCGTGGTTGTAGGAGCAGCTGTTGTTGTTGGAGCAGCAGCTGTGGTTGTAGGAGCTGCTGTGGTTAGTGTTGGAGCAGCTGTGGTTGTTGGAGTAGCTGTGGTTGTGGTTGGAACAGCTGTCGTTGTTGTTTTAGCTATTGTTGTCATTGTTGGAGCTGCTGTGGTTGTTGTTGGAACTGATGTGGTTGTTGTTGGAGCAGCTGTGGTTGTTGGAGCAGCTGTGGTTGTTGGAGCAACTGTGGTTGTGGTTGGAACAGCTGTTGTTATTGTTTTAGCTGCTGTTGTCGTTGGAGCTGCTGTGGTTCTTGTTGGAGCTGATGTGGTTGTTGTTGGAGGAGCTGTGGTTGTTGGAGCAGCTGTGGTTGTTGTTGTAGCTGCTGTTGTCGTTGTTGGAGCTGCTATGGTTGTTGTTGGAGCGGCTGTGGTTGTTGTTGGAGCAGCTGCTGTTGTTGTAGGAGCTGCTTTGGTTTTTGTTGGAGCTGCTGTCGTCGTTGTTGGAGCGGCTGTGGTTGTTGTTGGAGCAGCTGCTGTTGTTGTAGGAGCTGCTTTGGTTGTTGTTGGAGCTGCTGTCGTCGTTGTTGGAGCTGCTGTGGTTGTTGTTGGTGCAGCTGTGGTTGTTGATGAAGCAGCTGTGGTTGTTGTTGAAGCAGCTGTGGTTGTTCTTGGAGCTGCTGTCATGGTTGTTGGAGCTGCTGTGGTTGTAGTTGGAGCATCTGTGGTTGTTGTTGGAGCTGCTGTCGTCGTTTTTGGAGCTGTTGTGGTTGTTGTTGGTGCAGCTGTAGTTGTTGTTGGAGCTGCTGTGGTTGTCGTTGGAACAGTTGTAGTTGTTGTTGGAGCAGCTGTGTTTGTTGTTGGAACAGCTGTGGTTGTTGTTTTAGCTGCTGTTGTCGTTGTTGGAGCTGCTGTCGTCGTTGTTGGAGCGGCTGTCGTGGTTGTAGGAGCAGCTGTTGTTGTTGGAGCAGCTGTGGTTGTTGGAGCAACTGTGGTTGTGGTTGGAACAGCTGTGGTTGTTGTTTTAGCTGCTGTTGTCGTTGTTGGAGCTGCTGTGGTTGTTGTTGGAGCGGCTGTGGTTGTTGTTGGAGCAGATGTGGTTGTTGTTAGAGCTGCGGTGGTTGTTGGTGGAGAAGCTGTGGTTTTTGGAGCTGCTGTTGTTGTAGGAGCTGCTGTGGTTGGTGTTAGAGCTGCTGTGGTTGTTGTTGGAGCAGCTGTGGTTGTCGGAGCTGCTGTTGTTGTAGGAGCTGCTGTGGTTGGTGTTGGAGCTGCTGTGGTTGTTGTTGGAGCTGCTGTTGTGGTTGTTTGAGCAGCTGTGGTTGTTGTTTGAGCAGCTGTTGTTGTGGTTGGAGCAGCTGTGGTTGTTGATTGAGCTGCTGTTGTGGCTGTAGGAGCTGCTGTGGTTGTTGGAGCTGCTGTGGTGGTTTGTGAGGTTGCTGTGGTTGTTGCTGTTGGAGCTGCTGTCATAGTTGTAGGAGGAGCTGTGGTTGTGGTTGGAACAGCTGTGGTTGTTGTTTTAGCTGCTGTTGTCGTTGTTGGAGCTGCTGTGGTTGTTGTTGGAGCGGCTGTGGTTGTTGTTGGAGCTGCGGTGGTTGTTGGTGGTGAAGCTGTGGTTTTTGGAGCTGCTGTTGTTGTAGGAGCTGCTGTGGTTGGTGTTAGAGCTGCTGTGGTTGTTGTTGGAGCAGCTGTGGTTGTCAGAGCTGCTGTGGTTGGTGTTGGAGCTGCTGTGGTTGGTGTTGGAGCTGCTGTGGTTGTTGTTGGAGCTGCTGTTGTGGTTGTTTGAGCAGCTGTGGTTGTTGTTTGAGCAGCTGTTGTTGTGGTTGGAGCAGCTGTGGTTGTTGATTGAGCTGCTGTTGTGGCTGTAGGAGCTGCTGTGGTTGTTGGAGCTGCTGTGGTGGTTTGTAAGGCTGCTGTGGTTGTTGCTGTTGGAGCTGCTGTCATAGTTGTAGGAGCAGCTGTGGTTGTGGTTGGAACAGCTGTGGATGTTGGAGCTGCTGCGGTTGTTGTTGGAGCAGCAGCTGTCGTTGTTGTTGGAGCAGCTGTGGTTGTTGATGGAGCGGCTGTTGTTGTAGGAGCTGCTGTGGTTAGTGTTGGAGCTGATGTGGTTGTTGTTGGAGCAGCTGTGGTTGTTGGAGTAGATGTGGTTGTTGGAGCAACTGTGGTTGTGGTTGGAACAGCTGTCGTTGTTGTTTTAGCTGCTGTTGTCGTTGTTGGAGCTGCTGTGGTTGTTGTTGGAGCTGATGTGGTTGTTGTTGGAGCAGCTGTTCTTGTTGGAGCAACTGTGGTTGTGGTTGGAACAGCTGTGGTTGTTGTTTTAGCTGCTGTTGTCGTTGTTGGAGCTGCTGTGGTTGTTGTTGGAGTGGCTGTGGTTGTTGTTGGAGCAGCTGCTGTTGTTGAAGGAGCTGCTGTGGTTGTTGTTGGAGCTGCTGTGGTTGGTGTTGGAGCAGCTGTGGTTGTTGTTTGAGCAGCTGTGGTTGTTGTTGGAGCTGCTGTCGTCGTTGTTGGAGCTGCGGTGGTTGTTGTTAGATCAGCTGTGGTTGTTGGAGCTGCTGTTGTTGTAGGAGCTGCTGTGGTTGGTATTGGAGCTGCTGTGGTTGTTGTTGGAGCTGTGGTGGTTGTTGTTAGATCAGCTGTGGTTGTTGTTTGAGCAGCTGTGGTTGTTGTTGGAGCAGCTGTGGTTGTTGTTGGAGCTGCGGTGGTTGTTGTTGGAGCTGCTGTCATGGTTGTTGGAGCAGGTGCTGTTGTTGGAGCTGCTGTGGTTGATGTTGGAGCTGCTATCATGGTTGTTGGAGCAGGTGTGGTTGTAGTTGGAGCAGCTGTGGTTATTGTTGGAGCTGATGTCGTCGTTGTTGGAGCGGCTGTCGTGGTTGTAGGAGCAGCTATTGCTGTTGGAGCAGCTGTGGTTGTTGGAGCAGCTGTCATTGGTGTTGGAGCAGTTGTGGTTGTTGAAGCAGCTGTTGTTGTTGGAGCAGCTGTGGTTGTTTTTGGACCAGCTGTGGTCGTTTTTGGAGCAGCTATTGTTGTTGTTGGAGCTGCAGTGGTTGTTGTTGGAGGTGCTGTAATGGTTGTAGGAGCTGCAGTGGTAGTTGGAGCTGCTGTGGTTGTTGTTGGAGCAGCTTTAGTTGTTGTTGGAGCTGCTGTGGTTGTTGTTGGAGCTGCTGTGGTTGTTGTTGGAACAGCTGTAGTTGTTGTTGGAGCGGCTGCTGTCGTTGTTGGAGCTGCTGTGGTTGTTGTTGGAGCTGATGTGGTTGTTGTTGGAGCAGCTGTTGTTGTTGGAGCAACTGTGGTTGTGGTTGGAACAGCTGTGGTTGTTGTTTTAGCTGCTGTGGTTGTTGTTGGAGCTGCTGTTGTGGCTGTTGGAGCAGTTGTGATTGTTGAAGCAGCTGTTGTTGTTGGAGCTGCTGTTGTTGCTGGAGCAGTTGTGGTTGTTGTTGGATCTGCTGTGGTGGTTTGTGGGGCTGCTGTGGTTGTTGTTGTTGGAGCTGCTGTCATAGTTCTAGAAGCAGATGTGGTTGTTGTTGGAGCAGCTGTCGTTGGTGTTGGAGCAGTTGTGGTTGTTGTTGGAGCTGCTGTTGTTGTTGTTGTAGGAACAGCTGTGGTTGTTGTTGGAGCTGCTGCTGTTGTTGTATGAGCAGCTGTGGTTGTGGTTGGAGTAGCTGTGGTTGTTGATTGAGCTGCTGTTGTGGCTGTAGGAGCTGCTGTGGTTGTTGGAGCGGCTGTTGTTGTTGTTGGAGTCGGTGTTGTTGTTGTTGAAACTGTTGTTATGGTTGTGGGAGCAGCTGTGGTTGTTGGAGCAGCTGTAGTTGTTGTTGGAGCTGCAGTGGTTGTTGTTGGAGCTGCAGTGGTAGTTGATGGAGAAGTTGTCGTTGTTGTTGGAGCGGATGCGGTTGTTGTTGGAGCGGCTGTGGTGGTTGTTGGAGCTGCAGTGGTAGTTGTTGGAGAAGTTGTGGTTGTGGTTGGAGCTGCAGTGGATGTTGTTGGAGCTGCTGTAGTGGTTGTAGGAGCAGCTGTGGTTGTTGTTGGAGCTGCTGTTGTCGTTTTTGGAGCTGCTGTGGTTGTTGTTGGTGCAGCTGTGGTTGTTGTTGGAGCTGCTGTGGTTGTTGTTGGAACAGCTGTTGTGGCTGTTGGAGCAGTTCTGATTGTTGAAGCAGCTGTTGTTTTTGGAGCAGCTATTGTTGTTGTTGGAGCTGCAGTGGTTGTTGTTGGAGGTGCTGTGGTGGTTTGTGGGGCTGCTGTGGTTGTTGTTGTTGGAGCTGCTGTCATAGTTCTAGAAGCAGATGTAGTGGTTGTAGGAGCAGCTGTTGTTGCTGGAGCAGTTGTGATTGTTGTTGGAGCTGCTGTGGTGGTTTGTGGGGCTGCTGTGGTTGTTGTTGTTGGAGCTGCTGTCATAGTTCTAGAAGCAGATGTGGTTGTTGTTGGAGCTGCTGTCGTGGTTGTTGGAGTGGCTGTCGTGGTTGTTGGAGCAGCTGTCGTTGTTGGAGCAGCTGTGGTTGTTGGATCAGCTGTGGTTGTGGTTGAAGCAGCTGTGGTTGTTGATTGAGCTGCTGTTGTGACTGTAGGAGCTGCTATGGTTGTGTGAGCTGCTGTTGTGGTCGTAGGAGCAGCTGTTGTTGTTGATTGAGCTGCAGTTGTGGCTGTAGGAGATGCTGTCATGGTTGTTGGAGCAGTTGTCGTTGGTGTTGGAGCAGCTGTCGTTGGTGTTGGAGCAGCTGTCGTCTTTGTTGAAGTTGCAGTGGTTGTTGTTGGAGCAGCTGTGGTTGTTGTTGGAGCTGCTGTGGTTGTTGTAGGAGCAGCTGTAGTTGTTGTTGGAGCAGTTGTGGTTGTTGTTGGAGCTGCTGTTGTGGTTGTTTGAGCAGCTGTGGTTGTTGTTTGAGCAGCTGTTGTTGTGGTTGGAGCAGCTGTGGTTGTTGATTGAGCTGCTGTTGTGGCTGTAGGAGCTGCTGTGGTTGTTGGAGCTGCTGTGGTGGTTTGTGAGGCTGCTGTGGTTGTTGCTGTTGGAGCTGCTGTCATAGTTGTAGGAGCAGCTGTGGTTGTGGTTGGAACAGCTGTGGCTGTAGGAGCTGCTGTGGATGTTGGAGCTGCTGCGGTTGTTTGTGGGGCTGCTGTGATTGTTGTTGTTGGAGCTGCTGTGGTTGTTATTGGAACTGTTGTCGTGGTTGTAGGAGCAGCTGTTGTTGTTGGAGCAGCAGCTGTCGTTGTTGTTGGAGCTGCTGTGGTTGTTGATGGAGCGGCTGTTGTTGTAGGAGCTGCTGTGGTTAGTGTTGGAGCTGATGTGGTTGTTGTTGGAGCAGCTGTGGTTGTTGGAGTAGATGTGGTTGTTGGAGCAACTGTGGTTGTGGTTGGAACAGCTGTCGTTGTTGTTTTAGCTGCTGTTGTCGTTGTTGGAGCTGCTGTGGTTGTTGTTGGAGCTGATGTGGTTGTTGTTGGAGCAGCTGTTGTTGTTGGAGCAACTGTGGTTGTGGTTGGAACAGCTGTGGTTGTTGGAGCTGCTGCGGTTGTTTGTGGGGCTGCTGTGGTTGTTGTTGTTGGAGCTGCTGTGGTTGTTGTTGGACCTGTTGTCGTGGTTGTAGGAGCAGCTGTTGTTGTTGGAGCAGCAGCTGTGGTTGTTGTTGGAGCAGCAGCTGTGGTTGTTGATGGAGCGGCTGTTGTTGTAGGAGCTGCTGTGGTTAGTGTTGGAGCTGCTGTGGTTGTTGTTGGAGCAGCTGTGGTTGTTGGAGTAGATGTGGTTGTTGGAGCAACTGTGGTTGTGGTTGGAACAGCTGTCGTTGTTTTAGCTGCTGTTGTCGTTGTTGGAGCTGCTGTGGTTGTTGTTGGAGCTGCTGTGGTTGTAGTTGGAGCAGCTGTGGTTGTTGTTGGAGCTGCTGTCGTCGTTTTTGGAGCTGTTGTGGTTGTTGTTGGTGCAGCTGTAGTTGTTGTTGGAGCTGCTGTGGCTGTCGTTGGAACAGTTGTAGTTGTTGTTGGAGCAGCTGTGGTTGTTGTTTTAGCTGCTGTTGTCGTTGTTGGAGCTGCTGTCGTCGTTGTTGGAGCGGCTGTCGTGGTTGTAGGAGCAGCTGTTGTTGTTGGAGCAGCTGTGGTTGTTGGAGCAACTGTGGTTGTGGTTGGAACAGCTGTGGTTGTTGTTTTAGCTGCTGTTGTCGTTGTTGGAGCTGCTGTGGTTGTTGCTGTTGGAGCTGCTGTCATAGTTGTAGGAGCAGCTGTGGTTGTGGTTGGAACAGCTGTGGTTGTTGTTTTAGCTGCTGTTGTCGTCGTTGGAGCTGCTCTGGTTGTTGTTGGAGCGGCTGTGGTTGTTGTTGGAGCTGCGGTGGTTGTTGGTGGAGAAGCTGTGGTTTTTGGAGCTGCTGTTGTTGTAGGAGCTGCTGTGGTTGGTGTTAGAGCTGCTGTGGTTGTTGTTGGAGCAGCTGTGGTTGTCAGAGCTGCTGTGGTTGGTGTTGGAGCTGCTGTGGTTGGTGTTGGAGCTGCTGTGGTTGTTGTTGGAGCTGCTGTTGTGGTTGTTTGAGCAGCTGTGGTTGTTGTTTGAGCAGCTGTTGTTGTGGTTGGAGCAGCTGTGGTTGTTGATTGAGCTGCTGTTGTGGCTGTAGGAGCTGCTGTGGTTGTTGGAGCTGCTGTGGTGGTTTGTGAGGCTGCTGTGGTTGTTGCTGTTGGAGCTGCTGTCATAGTTGTAGGAGCAGCTGTGGTTGTGGTTGGAACAGCTGTGGCTGTAGGAGCTGCTGTGGATGTTGGAGCTGCTGCGGTTGTTTGTGGGGCTGCTGTGGTTGTTGTTGTTGGAGCTGCTGTGGTTGTTATTGGAACTGTTGTCGTGGTTGTAGGAGCAGCTGTTGTTGTTGGAGCAGCAGCTGTCGTTGTTGTTGGAGCAGCTGTGGTTGTTGATGGAGCGGCTGTTGTTGTAGGAGCTGCTGTGGTTAGTGTTGGAGCTGATGTGGTTGTTGTTGGAGCAGCTGTGGTTGTTGGAGTAGATGTGGTTGTTGGAGCAACTGTGGTTGTGGTTGGAACAGCTGTCGTTGTTGTTTTAGCTGCTGTTGTCGTTGTTGGAGCTGATGTGGTTGTTGTTGGAGCTGATGTGGTTGTTGTTGGAGCAGCTGTTGTTGTTGGAGCAACTGTGGTTGTGGTTGGAACAGCTGTGGTTGTTGGAGCTGCTGCGGTTGTTTGTGGGGCTGTTGTGGTTGTTGTTGTTGGAGCTGCTGTGGTTGTTGTTGGAACTGTTGTCGTGGTTGTAGGAGCAGCTGTTGTTGTTGGAGCAGCAGCTGTGGTTGTTGTTGGAGCAGCAGCTGTGGTTGTTGATGGAGCGGCTGTTGTTGTAGGAGCTGCTGTGGTTAGTGTTGGAGCTGCTGTGGTTGTTGTTGGAGCAGCTGTGGTTGTTGGAGTAGATGTGGTTGTTGGAGCAACTGTGGTTGTGGTTGGAACAGCTGTCGTTGTTTTAGCTGCTGTTGTCGTTGTTGGAGCTGCTGTGGTTGTTGTTGGAGCTGATGTGGTTGTTGTTGGAGCAGCTGTGGTTGTTGGAGCAACTGTGGTTGTGGTTGGAACAGCTGTGGTTGTTGTTTTAGCTGCTGTTGTCGTTGTTGGAGCTGCTGTGGTTGTTGTTGGAGCGGCTGTGGTTGTTGTTGGAGCAGCTGTGGTTGTTGTTGGAGCTGCGGTGGTTTTTGGAGCTGCTGTTGTTGTAGGAGCTGCTGTGGTTGGTGTTAGAGCTGCTGTGGTTGTTGTTGGAGCAGCTGTGGTTGTCAGAGCTGCTGTGGTTGGTGTTGGAGCTGCTGTGGTTGGTGTTGGAGCTGCTGTGGTTGTTGTTGGAGCTGCTGTTGTGGTTGTTTGAGCAGCTGTGGTTGTTGTTTGAGCAGCTGTTGTTGTGGTTGGAGCAGCTGTGGTTGTTGATTGAGCTGCTGTTGTGGCTGTAGGAGCTGCTGTGGTTGTTGGAGCTGCTGTGGTGGTTTGTGAGGCTGCTGTGGTTGTTGCTGTTGGAGCTGCTGTCATAGTTGTAGGAGCAGCTGTGGTTGTGGTTGGAACAGCTGTGGCTGTAGGAGCTGCTGTGGATGTTGGAGCTGCTGCGGTTGTTTGTGGGGCTGCTGTGGTTGTTGTTGTTGGAGCTGCTGTGGTTGTTATTGGAACTGTTGTCGTGGTTGTAGGAGCAGCTGTTGTTGTTGGAGCAGCAGCTGTCGTTGTTGTTGGAGCAGCTGTGGTTGTTGATGGAGCGGCTGTTGTTGTAGGAGCTGCTGTGGTTAGTGTTGGAGCTGATGTGGTTGTTGTTGGAGCAGCTGTGGTTGTTGGAGTAGATGTGGTTGTTGGAGCAACTGTGGTTGTGGTTGGAACAGCTGTCGTTGTTGTTTTAGCTGCTGTTGTCGTTGTTGGAGCTGCTGTGGTTGTTGTTGGAGCTGATGTGGTTGTTGTTGGAGCAGCTGTTGTTGTTGGAGCAACTGTGGTTGTGGTTGGAACAGCTGTGGTTGTTGGAGCTGCTGCGGTTGTTTGTGGGGCTGCTGTGGTTGTTGTTGTTGGAGCTGCTGTGGTTGTTGTTGGAACTTTTGTCGTGGTTGTAGGAGCAGCTGTTGTTGTTGGAGCAGCAGCTGTGGTTGTTGTTGGAGCAGCAGCTGTGGTTGTTGATGGAGCGGCTGTTGTTGTAGGAGCTGCTGTGGTTAGTGTTGGAGCTGCTGTGGTTGTTGTTGGAGCAGCTGTGGTTGTTGGAGTAGATGTGGTTGTTGGAGCAACTGTGGTTGTGGTTGGAACAGCTGTCGTTGTTTTAGCTGCTGTTGTCGTTGTTGGAGCTGCTGTGGTTGTTGTTGGAGCTGATGTGGTTGTTGTTGGAGCAGCTGTGGTTGTTGGAGCAACTGTGGTTGTGGTTGGAACAGCTGTGGTTGTTGTTTTAGCTGCTGTTGTCGTTGTTGGAGCTGCTGTGGTTGTTGTTGGAGCGGCTGTGGTTGTTGTTGGAGCAGCTGTGTTTGTTGTTGGAGCTGCGGTGGTTGTTGGTGGAGAAGCTGTGGTTTTTGGAGCTGCTGTTGTTGTAGGAGCTGCTGTGGTTGGTGTTAAAGTTGCTGTGGTTGTTGTTGGAGCAGCTGTGGTTGTCGGAGCTGCTGTTGTTGTAGGAGCTGCTGTGGTTAGTGTTGGAGCTGCTGTGGTTGTTGTTGGAGCTGCTGTTATGGTTGTTTGAGCAGCTGTGGTTGTTGTTTGAGCAGCTGTGGTTGGAGCAGCTGTGGTTGTTGATTGAGCTGCTGTTGTGGCTGTAGGAGCTGCTGTGGTTGGTGTTGGAGCTGCTGTGGTTGTTGTTGGAGCTGCTGTTGTGGGTGTTTGAGCAGCTGTGGTTGTTGTTTGAGCAGATGTGGTTGTTGATTGAGCTGCTGTTGTGGCTGTAGCAGCTGCTGTGGTTGTTGGAGCTGCTGTGGTGGTTTGTGAGGCTGCTGTGGTTGTTGCTGTTGGAGCTGCTGTCATAGTTGTAGGAGCAGCTGTGGTTGTGGTTGGAACAGCTGTGGATGTTGGAGCTGCTGCGGATGTTTGTGGGGCTGCTGTGGTTGTTGTTGTTGGAGCTGCTGTGGTTGTTGTTGGAGCTGTTGTCGTGGTTGTAGGAGCAGCTGTTGTTGTTGGAGCAGCAGCTGTGGTTGTAGGAGCTGCTGTGGTTAGTGTTGGAGCAGCTGTGGTTGTTGGAGTAGCTGTGGTTGTGGTTGGAACAGCTGTCATTGTTGGAGCTGCTGTGGTTGTTGTTGGAACTGATGTGGTTGTTGTTGGAGCAGCTGTGGTTGTTGGAGCAGCTGTGGTTGTTGGAGCAACTGTGGTTGTGGTTGGAACAGCTGTTGTTATTGTTTTAGCTGCTGTTGTCGTTGGAGCTGCTGTGGTTCTTGTTGGAGCTGATGTGGTTGTTGTTGGAGGAGCTGTGGTTGTTGGAGCAGCTGTGGTTGTTGTTGTAGCTGCTGTTGTCGTTGTTGGAGCTGCTATGGTTGTTGTTGGAGCGGCTGTGGTTGTTGTTGGAGCAGCTGCTGTTGTTGTAGGAGCTGCTTTGGTTGTTGTTGGAGCTGCTGTCGTCGTTGTTGGAGCGGCTGTGGTTGTTGTTGGAGCAGCTGCTGTTGTTGTAGGAGCTGCTTTGGTTGTTGTTGGAGCTGCTGTCGTCGTTGTTGGAGCTGCTGTGGTTGTTGTTGGTGCAGCTGTGGTTGTTGATGAAGCAGCTGTGGTTGTTGTTGAAGCAGCTGTGGTTGTTCTTGGAGCTGCTGTCATGGTTGTTGGAGCTGCTGTTGTTGTAGTTGGAGCATCTGTGGTTGTTGTTGGAGCTGCTGTCGTCGTTTTTGGAGCTGTTGTGGTTGTTGTTGGTGCAGCTGTAGTTGTTGTTGGAGCTGCTGTGGTTGTCGTTGGAACAGTTGTAGTTGTTGTTGGAGCAGCTGTGGTTGTTGTTGGAACAGCTGTGGTTGTTGTTTTAGCTGCTGTTGTCGTTGTTGGAGCTGCTGTCGTCGTTGTTGGAGCGGCTGTCGTGGTTGTAGGAGCAGCTGTTGTTGTTGGAGCAGCTGTGGTTGTTGGAGCAACTGTGGTTGTGGTTGGAACAGCTGTGGTTGTTGTTTTAGCTGCTGTTGTCGTTGTTGGAGCTGCTGTGGTTGTTGTTGGAGCGGCTGTGGTTGTTGTTGGAGCAGATGTGGTTGTTGTTAGAGCTGCGGTGGTTGTTGGTGGAGAAGCTGTGGTTTTTGGAGCTGCTGTTGTTGTAGGAGCTGCTGTGGTTGGTGTTAGAGCTGCTGTGGTTGTTGTTGGAGCAGCTGTGGTTGTCGGAGCTGCTGTTGTTGTAGGAGCTGCTGTGGTTGGTGTTGGAGCTGCTGTGGTTGTTGTTGGAGCTGCTGTTGTGGTTGTTTGAGCAGCTGTGGTTGTTGTTTGAGCAGCTGTTGTTGTGGTTGGAGCAGCTGTGGTTGTTGATTGAGCTGCTGTTGTGGCTGTAGGAGCTGCTGTGGTTGTTGGAGCTGCTGTGGTGGTTTGTGAGGTTGCTGTGGTTGTTGCTGTTGGAGCTGCTGTCATAGTTGTAGGAGGAGCTGTGGTTGTGGTTGGAACAGCTGTGGTTGTTGTTTTAGCTGCTGTTGTCGTTGTTGGAGCTGCTGTGGTTGTTGTTGGAGCGGCTGTGGTTGTTGTTGGAGCTGCGGTGGTTGTTGGTGGTGAAGCTGTGGTTTTTGGAGCTGCTGTTGTTGTAGGAGCTGCTGTGGTTGGTGTTAGAGCTGCTGTGGTTGTTGTTGGAGCAGCTGTGGTTGTCAGAGCTGCTGTGGTTGGTGTTGGAGCTGCTGTGGTTGGTGTTGGAGCTGCTGTGGTTGTTGTTGGAGCTGCTGTTGTGGTTGTTTGAGCAGCTGTGGTTGTTGTTTGAGCAGCTGTTGTTGTGGTTGGAGCAGCTGTGGTTGTTGATTGAGCTGCTGTTGTGGCTGTAGGAGCTGCTGTGGTTGTTGGAGCTGCTGTGGTGGTTTGTAAGGCTGCTGTGGTTGTTGCTGTTGGAGCTGCTGTCATAGTTGTAGGAGCAGCTGTGGTTGTGGTTGGAACAGCTGTGGATGTTGGAGCTGCTGCGGTTGTTGTTGGAGCAGCAGCTGTCGTTGTTGTTGGAGCAGCTGTGGTTGTTGATGGAGCGGCTGTTGTTGTAGGAGCTGCTGTGGTTAGTGTTGGAGCTGATGTGGTTGTTGTTGGAGCAGCTGTGGTTGTTGGAGTAGATGTGGTTGTTGGAGCAACTGTGGTTGTGGTTGGAACAGCTGTCGTTGTTGTTTTAGCTGCTGTTGTCGTTGTTGGAGCTGCTGTGGTTGTTGTTGGAGCTGATGTGGTTGTTGTTGGAGCAGCTGTTCTTGTTGGAGCAACTGTGGTTGTGGTTGGAACAGCTGTGGTTGTTGTTTTAGCTGCTGTTGTCGTTGTTGGAGCTGCTGTGGTTGTTGTTGGAGTGGCTGTGGTTGTTGTTGGAGCAGCTGCTGTTGTTGAAGGAGCTGCTGTGGTTGTTGTTGGAGCTGCTGTGGTTGGTGTTGGAGCAGCTGTGGTTGTTGTTTGAGCAGCTGTGGTTGTTGTTGGAGCTGCTGTCGTCGTTGTTGGAGCTGCGGTGGTTGTTGTTAGATCAGCTGTGGTTGTTGGAGCTGCTGTTGTTGTAGGAGCTGCTGTGGTTGGTATTGGAGCTGCTGTGGTTGTTGTTGGAGCTGTGGTGGTTGTTGTTAGATCAGCTGTGGTTGTTGTTTGAGCAGCTGTGGTTGTTGTTGGAGCAGCTGTGGTTGTTGTTGGAGCTGCGGTGGTTGATGTTGGAGCTGCTGTCATGGTTGTTGGAGCAGGTGCTGTTGTTGGAGCTGCTGTGGTTGATGTTGGAGCTGCTATCATGGTTGTTGGAGCAGGTGTGGTTGTAGTTGGAGCAGCTGTGGTTATTGTTGGAGCTGATGTCGTCGTTGTTGGAGCGGCTGTCGTGGTTGTAGGAGCAGCTATTGCTGTTGGAGCAGCTGTGGTTGTTGGAGCAGCTGTCATTGGTGTTGGAGCAGTTGTGGTTGTTGAAGCAGCTGTTGTTGTTGGAGCAGCTGTGGTTGTTTTTGGACCAGCTGTGGTCGTTTTTGGAGCAGCTATTGTTGTTGTTGGAGCTGCAGTGGTTGTTGTTGGAGGTGCTGTAATGGTTGTAGGAGCTGCAGTGGTAGTTGGAGCTGCTGTGGTTGTTGTTGGAGCAGCTTTAGTTGTTGTTGGAGCTGCTGTGGTTGTTGTTGGAGCTGCTGTGGTTGTTGTTGGAACAGCTGTAGTTGTTGTTGGAGCGGCTGCTGTCGTTGTTGGAGCTGCTGTGGTTGTTGTTGGAGCTGATGTGGTTGTTGTTGGAGCAGCTGTTGTTGTTGGAGCAACTGTGGTTGTGGTTGGAACAGCTGTGGTTGTTGTTTTAGCTGCTGTGGTTGTTGTTGGAGCTGCTGTTGTGGCTGTTGGAGCAGTTGTGATTGTTGAAGCAGCTGTTGTTGTTGGAGCTGCTGTTGTTGCTGGAGCAGTTGTGGTTGTTGTTGGATCTGCTGTGGTGGTTTGTGGGGCTGCTGTGGTTGTTGTTGTTGGAGCTGCTGTCATAGTTCTAGAAGCAGATGTGGTTGTTGTTGGAGCAGCTGTCGTTGGTGTTGGAGCAGTTGTGGTTGTTGTTGGAGCTGCTGTTGTTGTTGTTGTAGGAACAGCTGTGGTTGTTGTTGGAGCTGCTGCTGTTGTTGTATGAGCAGCTGTGGTTGTGGTTGGAGTAGCTGTGGTTGTTGATTGAGCTGCTGTTGTGGCTGTAGGAGCTGCTGTGGTTGTTGGAGCGGCTGTTGTTGTTGTTGGAGTCGGTGTTGTTGTTGTTGAAACTGTTGTTATGGTTGTGGGAGCAGCTGTGGTTGTTGGAGCAGCTGTAGTTGTTGTTGGAGCTGCAGTGGTTGTTGTTGGAGCTGCAGTGGTAGTTGATGGAGAAGTTGTCGTTGTTGTTGGAGCGGATGCGGTTGTTGTTGGAGCGGCTGTGGTGGTTGTTGGAGCTGCAGTGGTAGTTGTTGGAGAAGTTGTGGTTGTGGTTGGAGCTGCAGTGGATGTTGTTGGAGCTGCTGTAGTGGTTGTAGGAGCAGCTGTGGTTGTTGTTGGAGCTGCTGTTGTCGTTTTTGGAGCTGCTGTGGTTGTTGTTGGTGCAGCTGTGGTTGTTGTTGGAGCTGCTGTGGTTGTTGTTGGAACAGCTGTTGTGGCTGTTGGAGCAGTTCTGATTGTTGAAGCAGCTGTTGTTTTTGGAGCAGCTATTGTTGTTGTTGGAGCTGCAGTGGTTGTTGTTGGAGGTGCTGTGGTGGTTTGTGGGGCTGCTGTGGTTGTTGTTGTTGGAGCTGCTGTCATAGTTCTAGAAGCAGATGTAGTGGTTGTAGGAGCAGCTGTTGTTGCTGGAGCAGTTGTGATTGTTGTTGGAGCTGCTGTGGTGGTTTGTGGGGCTGCTGTGGTTGTTGTTGTTGGAGCTGCTGTCATAGTTCTAGAAGCAGGTGTGGTTGTTGTTGGAGCTGCTGTCGTGGTTGTTGGAGTGGCTGTCGTGGTTGTTGGAGCAGCTGTCGTTGTTGGAGCAGCTGTGGTTGTTGGATCAGCTGTGGTTGTGGTTGAAGCAGCTGTGGTTGTTGATTGAGCTGCTGTTGTGACTGTAGGAGCTGCTATGGTTGTGTGAGCTGCTGTTGTGGTCGTAGGAGCAGCTGTTGTTGTTGATTGAGCTGCAGTTGTGGCTGTAGGAGATGCTGTCATGGTTGTTGGAGCAGTTGTCGTTGGTGTTGGAGCAGCTGTCGTTGGTGTTGGAGCAGCTGTCGTCTTTGTTGAAGTTGCAGTGGTTGTTGTTGGAGCAGCTGTGGTTGTTGTTGGAGCTGCTGTGGTTGTTGTAGGAGCAGCTGTAGTTGTTGTTGGAGCAGTTGTGGTTGTTGTTGGAGCTGCTGTCGTCGTTGTTGGAGCTGCTGTGGTTGTTGTTGGAGCTGCTGTTCTGGTTGTTGGAGCAGCCGTGGTTGGTGTTGGAGCAGCTGTGGTTGTTGTTTGAGCTGCTGTCGTTGTGGTTGGTGTTGGAGCAGCTGTGGTTGTTGTTGAAGCTGCTGTCAACGTTGTTGGAGCTGCTGCCGTGGTTGTAGGAGCATCTGTGGTTAGTGTTGGAGCAGCTGTTGTTGTAGTTGTAACAGCTGTCGTTGTTGTTGGAGCTGCTGTCGTCGTCGTTGGAGCTGCTGTGGTTGTTGTTGGAGCAGCTGTGATTGTTGTTTGAACTGCTTTTGTTGTTGCAGCTGCGGTTAGTGTTGGAGAAGCTGTGGTTGTTGTTGGAGATGCTGTGGTTGTTGTTGGAGCACTTGTAGTCGTTGTTGAAGCTGCTGCTGTTGTTGTTTGATATGCTGTTGTTGGAGCATCTGTGGAAGTTGTTTGAGCTGCTGTTTTTGTTGTAGGAGCGGCTGTGGTTGTTGTTGGAGATGATGTTGTTGTTGTTGGAGCTTCTCTGGTTGTTGTTGTTGATGGAGCATATGTGGTGGTTGTTTGAGCTGCTTTGGTTGTTGTTGGAGATGATGTTGTAGGAGCATCTGTGGTTAGTGTTGGAGCAGCTGTGGTTGTAGTCGGAACAGCTGTCGTCGTTGTTGGAGCTGCTGTCGTCGTTGTTGGAGCTGCTGTGGTTGTTGTTGGAGCAGCTGTGATTGTTGTTTGAGCTGTTTTTGTTGTAGGAGCAACTGTGGTTGTTGTTGGAGGTGCTGTGGTTGTTGTTGGAGCGGCTGTGGTTGTTTTTGGAGATGCTGTTGTTGTTGTTGGAGCAGCTATTGTTGGAGCTCCTGTGGTTGTTGTTGGAGGAGCAGTGGCAGTTGTTGGAGCATCTGTGGAGGTTGTCTGAGCTGCTGTTGTTGTTGAAGCAGCTGTGGCGGTTTTTGTATGTACTGTGGTTGTTTGTGGAGCGGCTATGGTTGTTGTTGGAGCTGCTGTTGTTGTTGATGGAGCATATGTGGTGGTTGTTTGAGCTGCTTTGGTTGTTGGTGGAGCTGCTGCTGTTGTTGTTGAAGAGGCCGTGGTTGTTGTTGGAGATGCTGTTGTTGGAGCATCTGTGGAGGTTGTTTGAGCTGCTGTTGTTGTTGAAGCTCCTGTGGTTGTTGTTGGAGCTGCTGTTGTTGTTGATGGAGCATATGTGGTGGTTGTTTGAGCTGCTTTGGTTGTTGTTGGAGATGCTGTTGTTGGAGAGGCTGTGGTTGTTGGAGCTCCAGTGGTTGTTGTTGGAGAGGCCGTGGTTGTTGTTGGAGAGGCCGTGGTTGTTGTTGGAGAGGCCGTGGTTGTTGTTGGAGCGGCTGTGGTTGTTGGAGCTCCAGTGGTTGTTGTTGGAGAGGCCGTGGTTGTTGTTGGAGAGGCCGTGGTTGTTGTTGGAGCGGCTGTGGTTGTTGTTGGACATGCTGTTGTTGTTGTTGGAGCTTCTGCTGTTGTTGTTGGAGCTGCTGTGGATGTTGTTGGAGCTGCTGTGGTTGTTGTTGGAGCTGCTGCTGTTGTTGTTGGAGCTGCTGTGGTTGTTGTTTGAGCTGCTGTTGTTGTTGTAGCTCCTGTGGTTGTTGTTGGAGCGGCTGTGGTTGTTGTTGGAGATGCTGTGGTTGTTGATGGAGCAGTTGTGGTTGTTGTTGGAGCTGCTGCTGTTGTTGTTGGAGCTGCTGTGGTTGTTGTTGGAGCTGCTGTGGTTGTTGTTGGAGCTGCTGTGGTTGTTGGAGCAGCTGTGGTTGTAGTTGGAACAGCTGTGGTTGTTGTTGGAGCTGCTGTCGTCATTGTTGGAGCTGCTGTGGTTGTTGTTGGACCTGCTTTTGTTGTTGCAGCTGCTATGGTTGTTGTTGGAGCTGCTGTTCTGGCTGTTGGAGCAGCCGTGGTTGGTGTTGGAGCTGCTGTCGTCGTTGTTGGAGCTGCTGTGGTTGTTGTTGGACCTGCTTTTGTTGTTGCAGCTGCTATGGTTGTTGTTGGAGCTGCTGTTCTGGCTGTTGGAGCAGCCGTGGTTGGTGTTGGAGCAGCTGTGGTTCTTGTTTGAGCTGCTGTCGTTGTGGTTGGTGTTGGAGCAGCTGTGGTTGTTGTTGAAGCTGCTGTCGCCGTTGTTGGAGCTGCTGTAGTGGTTGTAGGAGCATCTGTGGTTAGTGTTGGAGCAGCTGTGGTTGTAGTTGGAACAGCTGTCGTCGTTGTTGGAGCTGCTGTCGTCGTTGTTGGAGCTGCTGTGGTTGTTGTTGGAGCAGCTGTGATTGTTGTTTGAGCTGTTTTTGTTGTAGGAGCAACTGTGGTTGTTGTTGGAGGTGCTGTGGTTGTTGTTGGAGCGGCTGTGGTTGTTTTTGGAGATGCTGTTGTTGTTGTTGGAGCAGCTATTGTTGGAGCTCCTGTGGTTGTTGTTGGAGGAGCAGTGGCAGTTGTTGGAGCATCTGTGGAGGTTGTCTGAGCTGCTGTTGTTGTTGAAGCAGCTGTGGCGGTTTTTGTATGTACTGTGGTTGTTTGTGGAGCAGCTATGGTTGTTGTTGGAGCTGCTGTTGTTGTTGATGGAGCATATGTGGTGGTTGTTTGAGCTGCTTTGGTTGTTGGTGGAGCTGCTGCTGTTGTTGTTGAAGAGGCCGTGGTTGTTGTTGGAGATGCTGTTGTTGGAGCATCTGTGGAGGTTGTTTGAGCTGCTGTTGTTGTTGAAGCTCCTGTGGTTGTTGTTGGAGCTGCTGTTGTTGTTGATGGAGCATATGTGGTGGTTGTTTGAGCTGCTTTGGTTGTTGTTGGAGATGCTGTTGTTGGAGAGGCTGTGGTTGTTGGAGCTCCAGTGGTTGTTGTTGGAGAGGCCGTGGTTGTTGTTGGAGAGGCCGTGGTTGTTGTTGGAGAGGCCGTGGTTGTTGTTGGAGCGGCTGTGGTTGTTGGAGCTCCAGTGGTTGTTGTTGGAGAGGCCGTGGTTGTTGTTGTAACAGCTGTCGTTGTTGTTGGAGCTGCTGTCGTCGTCGTTGGAGCTGCTGTGGTTGTTGTTGGAGCAGCTGTGATTGTTGTTTGAACTGCTTTTGTTGTTGCAGCTGCGGTTAGTGTTGGAGAAGCTGTGGTTGTTGTTGGAGATGCTGTGGTTGTTGTTGGAGCACTTGTAGTCGTTGTTGAAGCTGCTGCTGTTGTTGTTTGATATGCTGTTGTTGGAGCATCTGTGGAAGTTGTTTGAGCTGCTGTTTTTGTTGTAGGAGCGGCTGTGGTTGTTGTTGGAGATGATGTTGTTGTTGTTGGAGCTTCTCTGGTTGTTGTTGTTGATGGAGCATATGTGGTGGTTGTTTGAGCTCCTTTGGTTGTTGTTGGAGATGATGTTGTTGGAGCATCTGTGGTTGTTGTTGGAGCATCTGTAGTTGTTGTTGGAGATGCTGTGGTTGTTGTTGGAGCACTTGTGGTTGTTGTTGGAGCTTCTGCAGTTGTTGTTGGAGCTGCTGTGGTTGTTGTTTGAGCTGCTGTTGTTGTTGTAGCTCCTGTGGTTGTTGTTGGAGCGGCTGTGGTTGTTGTTGGAGATGCTGTGGTTGTTGATGGAGCAGTTGTGGTTGTTGTTGGAGCTGCTGCTGTTGTTGTTGGAGCTGCTGTGGTTGTTGTTGGAGCTGCTGTGGTTGTTGTTGGAGCTGCTGTGGTTGTTGGAGCAGCTGTGGTTGTAGTTGGAACAGCTGTGGTTGTTGTTGGAGCTGCTGTCGTCATTGTTGGAGCTGCTGTGGTTGTTGTTGGACCTGCTTTTGTTGTTGCAGCTGCTATGGTTGTTGTTGGAGCTGCTGTTCTGGCTGTTGGAGCAGCCGTGGTTGGTGTTGGAGCTGCTGTCGTCGTTGTTGGAGCTGCTGTGGTTGTTGTTGGACCTGCTTTTGTTGTTGCAGCTGCTATGGTTGTTGTTGGAGCTGCTGTTCTGGCTGTTGGAGCAGCCGTGGTTGGTGTTGGAGCAGCTGTGGTTCTTGTTTGAGCTGCTGTCGTTGTGGTTGGTGTTGGAGCAGCTGTGGTTGTTGTTGAAGCTGCTGTCGCCGTTGTTGGAGCTGCTGTAGTGGTTGTAGGAGCATCTGTGGTTAGTGTTGGAGCAGCTGTGGTTGTAGTTGGAACAGCTGTCGTCGTTGTTGGAGCTGCTGTCGTCGTTGTTGGAGCTGCTGTGGTTGTTGTTGGAGCAGCTGTGATTGTTGTTTGAGCTGTTTTTGTTGTAGGAGCAACTGTGGTTGTTGTTGGAGGTGCTGTGGTTGTTGTTGGAGCGGCTATTGTTGGAGCTCCTGTGGTTGTTGTTGGAGGAGCAGTGGCAGTTGTTGGAGCATCTGTGGAGGTTGTCTGAGCTGCTGTTGTTGTTGAAGCAGCTGTGGCGGTTTTTGTATGTACTGTGGTTGTTTGTGGAGCGGCTATGGTTGTTGTTGGAGCTGCTGTTGTTGTTGATGGAGCATATGTGGTGGTTGTTTGAGCTGCTTTGGTTGTTGGTGGAGCTGCTGCTGTTGTTGTTGAAGAGGCCGTGGTTGTTGTTGGAGATGCTGTTGTTGGAGCATCTGTGGAGGTTGTTTGAGCTGCTGTTGTTGTTGAAGCTCCTGTGGTTGTTGTTGGAGCTGCTGTTGTTGTTGATGGAGCATATGTGGTGGTTGTTTGAGCTGCTTTGGTTGTTGTTGGAGATGCTGTTGTTGGAGAGGCTGTGGTTGTTGGAGCTCCAGTGGTTGTTGTTGGAGAGGCCGTGGTTGTTGTTGGAGAGGCCGTGGTTGTTGTTGGAGAGGCCGTGGTTGTTGTTGGAGCGGCTGTGGTTGTTGGAGCTCCAGTGGTTGTTGTTGGAGAGGCCGTGGTTGTTGTTGGAGAGGCTGTGGTTGTTGTTGGAGCGGCTGTGGTTGTTGTTGGACATGCTGTTGTTGTTGTTGGAGCTTCTGCTGTTGTTGTTGGAGCTGCTGTGGATGTTGTTGGAGCTGCTGTGGTTGTTGTTGGAGCTGCTGCTGTTGTTGTTGGAGCTGCTGTGGTTGTTGTTTGAGCTGCTGTTGTTGTTGTAGCTCCTGTGGTTGTTGTTGGAGCGGCTGTGGTTGTTGTTGGAGATGCTGTGGTTGTTGATGGAGCAGTTGTGGTTGTTGTTGGAGCTGCTGCTGTTGTTGTTGGAGCTGCTGTGGTTGTTGTTGGAGCTGCTGTGGTTGTTGTTGGAGCTGCTGTGGTTGTTGGAGCAGCTGTGGTTGTAGTTGGAACAGCTGTGGTTGTTGTTGGAGCTGCTGTCGTCATTGTTGGAGCTGCTGTGGTTGTTGTTGGACCTGCTTTTGTTGTTGCAGCTGCTATGGTTGTTGTTGGAGCTGCTGTTCTGGCTGTTGGAGCAGCCGTGGTTGGTGTTGGAGCTGCTGTCGTCGTTGTTGGAGCTGCTGTGGTTGTTGTTGGACCTGCTTTTGTTGTTGCAGCTGCTATGGTTGTTGTTGGAGCTGCTGTTCTGGCTGTTTGAGCAGCCGTGGTTGGTGTTGGAGCAGCTGTGGTTCTTGTTTGAGCTGCTGTCGTTGTGGTTGGTGTTGGAGCAGCTGTGGTTGTTGTTGAAGCTGCTGTCGCCGTTGTTGGAGCTGCTGTAGTGGTTGTAGGAGCATCTGTGGTTAGTGTTGGAGCAGCTGTGGTTGTAGTTGGAACAGCTGTCGTCGTTGTTGGAGCTGCTGTCGTCGTTGTTGGAGCTGCTGTGGTTGTTGTTGGAGCAGCTGTGATTGTTGTTTGAGCTGTTTTTGTTGTAGGAGCAACTGTGGTTGTTGTTGGAGGTGCTGTGGTTGTTGTTGGAGTGGCTGTGGTTGTTTTTGGAGATGCTGTTGTTGTTGTTGGAGCAGCTATTGTTGGAGCTCCTGTGGTTGTTGTTGGAGGAGCAGTGGCAGTTGTTGGAGCATCTGTGGAGGTTGTCTGAGCTGCTGTTGTTGTTGAAGCAGCTGTGGCGGTTTTTGTATGTACTGTGGTTGTTTGTGGAGCGGCTATGGTTGTTGTTGGAGCTGCTGTTGTTGTTGATGGAGCATATGTGGTGGTTGTTTGAGCTGCTTTGGTTGTTGGTGGAGCTGCTGCTGTTGTTGTTGAAGAGGCCGTGGTTGTTGTTGGAGATGCTGTTGTTGGAGCATCTGTGGAGGTTGTTTGAGCTGCTGTTGTTGTTGAAGCTCCTGTGGTTGTTGTTGGAGCTGCTGTTGTTGTTGATGGAGCATATGTGGTGGTTGTTTGAGCTGCTTTGGTTGTTGTTGGAGATGCTGTTGTTGGAGAGGCTGTGGTTGTTGGAGCTCCAGTGGTTGTTGTTGGAGAGGCCGTGGTTGTTGTTGGAGAGGCCGTGGTTGTTGTTGGAGAGGCCGTGGTTGTTGTTGGAGCGGCTGTGGTTGTTGGAGCTCCAGTGGTTGTTGTTGGAGAGGCCGTGGTTGTTGTTGGAGAGGCCGTGGTTGTTGTTGGAGCGGCTGTGGTTGTTGTTGGACATGCTGTTGTTGTTGTTGGAGCTTCTGCTGTTGTTGTTGGAGCTGCTGTGGATGTTGTTGGAGCTGCTGTGGTTGTTGTTGGAGCTGCTGCTGTTGTTGTTGGAGCTGCTGTGGTTGTTGTTGGAGCTGTTGTCGTGGTTGTAGGAGCATCTGTGGTTGTTGGAGCAGCTGTGGTTGTAGTTGGAACAGCTGTCGTTGTTGTTGGAGCTGCTGTGATTGTTGTTGCAGCTGCTGTGGTTAGTGTTGGAGAAGCTGTTGTTGTTGTTGGAGATGCTGTGGTTGTTGGAGCAGCTGTCGTTGGTGTTGGAGCAGTTGTGGTTGTTGTTGAAGTTGCTGCTGTTGTTGTTTGAGAGGCCGTGGTTGTTGGAGCGGCTGTGGCTGTTGAAGCAGCTGTGGAGGTTGTTGGAGCTACTGTGGTTGTTGTTGGAGCAAGTGTGGTTGTTGTTGTTGTTGTTGTTGTTGTTGGAGCATCTGTGGTGGTTGTTTGAGCTGCTGTTTTTGATGTAGGAGCAACTGTGGTTGTTGTTGGAGCTACTGTTTCTGGAGCTGCTGCTTTATTTGATGGAGCTGCTGTGGTTATTGTTGGAGCTGCTGTTGTTGTTGTTGAAGCAGCTGTGGTTGTTGTTGGAGCTGCTGTCGACGTTGTTGGAGCTGATGTCGTGGTTGTAGGAGCAGCAGTTGTTGATGGAGCAGCTGTTTTTGTTGGAGCAGCTGTGGTTGTAGTTGGAGCAGCTGTGATCGTTGTTGGAGCGGCTGTTGTTGTAGGAGCTGCTGTGGTTGGTGTTGGAGAAGCTGTGGTTGTTATTGGAGCTGCTTTGGCTGTTGTTGGAGCTGCTGTTGTTGTTGTTGAAGCAGCTGTGGTTGTTGTTGGAGCTGCTGTCGACGTTGTTGGAGCTGATGTCGTGGTTGTAGGAGCAGCAGTTGTTGATGGAGCAGCTGTTTTTGTTGGAGCAGCTGTGGTTGTAGTTGGAGCAGCTGTGATCGTTGTTGGAGCGGCTGTTGTTGTAGGAGCTGCTGTGGTTGGTGTTGGAGAAGCTGTGGTTGTTATTGGAGCTGCTTTGGCTGTTGTTGGAGCTGCTGTCGTGGTTGTAGGAGCATCTGTGGTTTTTGGAGCAGCTGTGGTTGTAGTTGGAACAGCTGTCGTTGTTGTTGGAGCTGCTGTGATTGTTGTTGCAGCTGCTGTGGTTAGTGTTGGAGAAGCTGTTGTTGTTGTTAGAGATGCTGTGGTTGTTGGAGCAGCTGTCGTTGGTGTTGGAGAAGTTGTGGTTGTTGTTGAAGCTGCTGTGGTGTTTTGTGGGGCTGCTGTGGTTGTTGTTGGAGCTGCTGTGGTTATTGTTGGAGCTGCTGCTGTTGTTGTTTGAGAGGCCGTGGTTGTTGGAGCGGCTTTGGCTGTTGAAGCAGCTGTGGAGGTTGTTGGAGCTACTGTGGTTGTTGTTGGAGCAAGTGTGGTTGTTGTTGTTGTTGTTGTTGTTGTTGGAGCATCTGTGGTGGTTGTGTGAGCTGCTGTTTTTGATGTAGGAGCAACTGTGGTTGTTGTTGGAGCTATTGTTTCTGGAGCTCCTGTGGTTGTTGTTGGAGCTGCTGCTTTATTTGATGGAGCTGCTGTGGTTATTGTTGGAGCTGCTGTTGTTGTTGTTGAAGCAGCTGTGGTTGTTGTTGGAGCTGCTGTCGACATTGTTGGAGCTGATGTCGTGGTTGTAGGAGCAGCAGTTGTTGATGGAGCAGCTGTTTTTGTTGGAGCAGCTGTGGTTGTAGTTGGAGCAGCTGTGATCGTTGTTGGAGCGGCTGTTGTTGTAGGAGCTGCTGTGGTTGGTGTTGGAGAAGCTGTGGTTGTTATTGGAGCTGCTTTTGCTGTTGTTGGAGCTGCTGTTGTTGTTGTTGAAGCAGCTGTGGTTGTTGTTGGAGCTGCTGTCGACGTTGTTGGAGCTGATGTCGTGGTTGTAGGAGCAGCAGTTGTTGATGGAGCAGCTGTTTTTGTTGGAGCAGCTGTGGTTGTAGTTGGAGCAGCTGTGATCGTTGTTGGAGCGGCTGTTGTTGTAGGAGCTGCTGTGGTTGGTGTTGGAGAAGCTGTGGTTGTTATTGGAGCTGCTTTGGCTGTTGTTGGAGCTGCTGTCGTGGCTGTAGGAGCATCTGTGGTTAGTGTTGGAGCAGCTGTGATTGTTGTTGGAGCGGCTGTTGTTATAGGAGCTGCTGTCGTGGTTGTAGGAGCATCTGTGGTTGTTGTAGCAGCTGTGGTTGTAGTTGGAACAGCTGTCGTTGTTGTTGGATCTGCTGCTGTTGTTGTTTGAGAGGCCGTGGTTGTTGGAGCGGCTGTGGCTGTTGAAGCAGCTGTGGAGGTTGTTGGAGCGGCTGTGGTTGTTGTTGTTGTTGGAGCATCTGTGGTGGTTGTTTGAGCTGCTGTTTTTGATGTAGGAGCAACTGTGGTTGTTGTTGGAGGAGCAGTGGCAGTTGTTGGAGCACTTGTTGTCGTTGTTGGAGCTGCTGTGGTTATTGTTGGAGCTGCTGTTGTTGTTGTTGGAGCTGATGTCGCGTTTGTAGGAGCAGCAGTTGTTGATGGAGCATCTGTTTTTGTTGGAGCAGCTGTGGTTGTAGTTGGAGCAGCTGTGATCGTTGTTGGAGCTGCTGTCGTGGTTGTAAGAGCATCTGTGGTTGTTGTAGCAGCTGTGGTTGTTGTTGAATCTGCTGTGGTGGTTTGTGGGGCTGCTGTGGTTGTTGTTGTTGGAGCTGCTGTCATAGTTGTAGGAGCAGCTGTGGTTGTTGGAGCAGCTGTGGTTGTAGTTAGAACACCTGTGGTTGTTGTTGGAGCTGCTGTCGTCGTTGTTGGAGCAGCCGTGGTTGGTGTTGAAGCAGCTGTGGTTGTTGTTTGAGCTGCTGTCGTTGTGGTTGGTGTTGGAGCAAGTGTGGTTGTTGTTGAAGCTGCTGTCGACGTTGTTGGAGCTGCTGTAGTGGTTGTAGGAGCATCTGTGGTTAGTGTTGGAGCAGCGGTGGTTGTTGTTGGAACGGCTGTTGTAGGAGCTGCTGTGGTTGTTGTTGGAGCTGCTGTCGTGGTTGTAGGAGCATCTGTGGTTGTTGGAGCAGCTGTCGTTGTTGTTGGAGCTGCTGTCGTCGTTGTTGGTGCTGCTGTGGTTGTTGTTGGAGCAGCTGTGATTGTTGTTTGAGCTGGTTTTGTTGTTGCAGCTGCTGTGATTAGTGTTGGAGATGCTGTGGTTGTTGTTGGCGATGCTGTGTTTGTTGTTGGAGCACTTGTAGTCGTTGTTGGAGCTGCTGCTGTTGTTGTTTGATATGCTGTTGTTGGAGCATCTGTGGAGGTTGTTTGAGCTGCTGTTTTTGTTGAAGGAGCAACTGTGGTTGTTGTTGGAGCTGCTGTGGTTGTTGTTGGAGCTGCTGTTGTTGTTGTTGAAGCAGCTGTGGTGGTTGTTGGAGATATTGTGGTTGTTGGAGCGGCTGTGGTTGTTGTTGGAGATGCTGTTGTTGTTGTTGGAGTAGCAGTGTTTATTGTTGGAGCACTTGTGGTCGTTGTTGGAGCTGCTGCTTTATTTGATGGAGCTGCTGTGGTTATTGTTGGAGCTGCTGTTGTTGTTGTTGAAGCAGCTGTGGTGGTTGTTGGAGATATTGTGGTTGTTGGAGCGGCTGTGGTTGTTGTTGGAGATGCTGTTGTTGTTGTTGGAGTAGCAGTGGTTATTGTTGGAGCACTTGTGGTCGTTGTTGGAGCTGCTGCTGTTCTTGTTGGAGCAGCAGTGGATGTTTTTTGAGATGCTGTTGTTGTTAGAGCAGCTGTTGTTGGTGTTGGAGCACTTGTCTTTGTTGATGGAGCAGCTGTTGTTTTCGGAGCAAATGTGGTGGTTTTTTGAGCTGCTGCGGTTGTTGTTGGAGCTGCTGCTGTTGTTGGAGAGGCCGTGGTTGTTGTTGGAGATTCGGTGGTTATTGTTGGAGCTGCTGCTGTTCTCGTTGTTGGAGTAAAAGTGGATGTTGTTTGAGCTGCTGTGGTTGTTGTTGGAGCTGCTGCTGTTGTTGTTGTTGTTGTAGCTGCTTTGGTTGTTGCTGGAGCTGCTGCTGTTGTTGTTGGAGCTGATGTGGTTGTTGTTGGAGATTCATTGGTTGTTGTTGGAGCAGCAGTGTTTGTTGTTGGAGCAGCTGTGGTTGTTGTTGGAGCTGCTGTCACCGTTGTTGGAGCAGCTGTGGTTGTAATTGGAGCTGCTGTTGTGGTTGTAGGAGCAGCTGTGGTTAGTGTTGGAGCTGCTGTGGTTGTTGGAGCAGCTGTGGTTGTTGTTGGAGCTGCTCTGGTGTTTTGTGGGGCTGCTTTGGTTGATGTTGTTGAAGCTGATGTCATAGTTGTTGGAGCAGCTGTGGTTGTAGCTGGAGCAACTGTTGTTGTAGGACCTGCTGTGGTTAGTGTTGGAGATGCTGTTGTGGTTGTTGGAGCAGCTGTGGTTGTTGGATCAGCTGTGGTTGTGGTTGAAACAGCTGTGGTTGTTGTTGTTGGAGCTGCTGTGGTGGTTTGTGAGGCTGGTGCGGTTGTTGGAGAAGCTGCTGCTGTTGTTGGAGAGGCCGTGGTTGTTGTTGGAGATTCAGTGGTTATTGTTGGAGCTGCTGCTGTTCTCGTTGTTGGAGTAAAAGTGGATGTTGTTTGAGCTGCTGCTGTTGTTGTTGTTGTTGTAGCTGCTGTGGTTGTTGCTGGAGCTGCTGCTGTTTTTGTTGGAGCTGCTGTGGTTGTTGTTGGAGATTCAGTGGTTGTTGTTGGATCAGCTGTGTTTGTTGTTGGAGCAGCTGTGGTTGTTGTTGGAGCTGCTGTCACCGTTGTTGGAGCAGCTGTGGTTGTTGTTGGAGCTGCTGTTGTGGTTGGAGCAGTTATGGTTGTTGGATCAGCTGTGGTTGGTGTTGGAGCAGCTGTGGTTGTTGTTGGAACTGCTGTCATGGTTGTAGGAGCAGCTGTGGTTGTTGTTGGAGCTGCGGTGGTTGTTGTTAGATCAGCTGTGGTTGTTGTTTGAGCAGCTGTGGTTGTTGTTGGAGCTGCTGTTTTTGTTGTAGGAGCAGCTGTGGTTGTTGTTGGAGCTGCGGTGGTTGGTGTTAGATCAGCTGTGGTTGTTGTTTGAGCAGCTGTGGTTGTTGTTGGAGCTGCTGTTTGTGTTGTAGGAGCTTTTGTGGTTGTTGTTGGAGCTACTGTTTCTGGAGCTCCTGTGGTGGTTGTTGGAGTAGCAGTGGTTATTGTTGGAGCAGCAGTGGTTATTGTTGCAGCACTTGTGGTTGTTGTTGGAGCTGCTGCTGTTCTTGTTGTTGGAGCAGCAGTGGATGTTTTTTGAGATGCTGTTGTTGTTGTTAGAGCAGCTATTGTTGGTGTTGGAGTAGTTGTTGTTGTTGAAGCGGCTGTGGTTGTTGTTGGAGTAGCAGTGTTTATTGTTGGAGCTGCTGCTGTTCTTGTTGTTGGAGCAACAGTGGATGTTGTTTGAGCTGTTGTGGTTGTTGTTGGAGCTGCTGTTGTCGTTGTTGTAGCTGCTGTGGTTATTGTTGGAGAGGCCGTGGTTGTTGTTGGAGATGCTGTTGTTGTTGGAGCAACTGTGTTGGTTGTTTGAACTGCTGTTGTTGTTGTTGGAGCTGCAGTGGGTGTTGCCGGGGCAGCTGTGGTTGTTGTTGGAGCTGCTGTTGTGGTTGTAGGAGCAGCTGTAGTTGGTGTTGGAGCTGCTGTGGTTAGTGTTGGAGCTGCTGTGGTTGTTGGAGCAGTTGTGGTTGTTGGATCAGCTGTGCTTGTGGTTGGAACAGTTGTGGTTGTTGTTGGAGCTGCTGTCGACGTTGTTGGAGCTGTAGTGGTTGTTCTTGGAGTAGCTGTGGTTGTTCTTGGAGCTGCTGTGGTTGTTGGAGCAGCTGTGGTTGTTGTTGGAGCTGCTGTCATAGTTGTTGGAGCAGCTGTGGTTGTTGTTGGACCGGCTGTTGTTGTAGGAGCTGCTGTGGTTAGTGTTGGAGCAGCTGTGGTTGTTGGAGAAACTGTGGTTGTGGTTGGAACAGCTGTCGTTGTTGTTTTAGCTGCTGTTGTCGTTGTTGGAGCTGCTGTGGTTGTTGTTGGAGCTGATGTGGTTGTTGTTGGAGCAGCTGTGGTTGTTGGAGCAGCTGTGGTTGTTGGAGCAACTGTGGTTGTGGTTGGAACAGCTGTCGTTGTTGTTTTAGCTGCTGTTGTCGTTGTTGGAGCTGCTGTGGTTGTTGTTGGAGCTGATGTGGTTGTTGTTGGAGCAGCTGTCGTTGTTGTTTTCGCTGCTGTTGTCATTGTTGGAGCTGCTGTGGTTGTTGTTGGTGCTGATGTGGTTGTTGTTGGAGCAGCTGTGGTTGTTGGAGCAGCTGTGGTTGTTGGAGCAAATGTGGTTGTGGTTGGAACAGCTGTGGTTGTTGTTTTAGCTGCTGTTGTCGTTGTTGGAGCTGCTGTGGTTGTTGTTGTAGCGGCTGTGGTTGTTGTTGGAGCAGCTGCTGTTGTTGTAGGACCTGCTGTGGTTGTTGTTGGAGCTGCTGTCGTCATTGTTGGAGTTGCAGTGGTTGTTGTTGAAGCAGCTGTGGTTGGTGTTGGAGCAGCTGTGGTTGTTGTTTGAGCAGCTGTGGTTGTTGTTGGAGCTGCTGTTGTTGTAGGAGCTGCAGTGGTTGTTGTTGGAGCAGCAGTGGTGGTTGTTGGAGCTGCAGTGGTTGTTGTTGGAGCAGCTGTGGTTGCTGTTGGAGCTGCTGTGCTTGTTGTTGGAGCTGCTGTGGTTGGTGTTGGAGCTTCTGTGGTTGTTGTTGGAGCTGCGGTGGTTGTTGGAGAAGCTGTCGTTGGTGTTGGAGCAGTTGTGGTTGTTGCTGGAGCTGCTGTGGTGGTTTGTGAGGCTGCTGTGGCTGTTGCCGTTGGAGCTGCTGTCATGGTTGTTGGAGCAGCTGTGGTTGTTGTTGGAGCTGTTGTTGTTGGAGCAGCTGTGGTCGTTTTTGGAGCAGCTATTATTGTTGTTGGAGCTGCAGTGGTTGTTGTCGGAGGTGCTGTAGTGGTTGTAGGAGCAGCTGTTGTTGTAGTTGGAGCTGCTGTGGTTGTTGTTGGAGCAGCTTTAGTTGTTGTTGGAGCTGCTGCTGTGGTTGTTGTTGGAGCAGCTGTAGTTGTTGTTGGAGCTGCTGTCATGGTTGTAGTTGGAGCAGCTGTAGTTGTTGTTGGAGCTGCTGTCATGGTTGTAGTTGGAGCAGCTGTGGTTGTTGTTGGAGCTGCTGTCGTCGTTTTTGGAGCTGCTGTGGTTGTTGTTGGTGCAGCTGTGGTTGTTGTTGGAGCTGCTGTGATTGTTGTTGGAACAGCTGTAGTTGTTGTTGGAGCGGCTGTTGTGGCTGTTGGAGCAGTTGTGATTGTTGAAGCAGCTGTTGTTGTTGGAGCAGCTGTGGTCGTTTTTGGAGCAGCTATTGTTGTTGTTGGAGCTGCAGTGGTTGTTGTTGGAGGTGCTGTAGTGGCTGTAGGAGCAGCTGTTGTTGCTGGAGCTGCTGTGGTTGTTGTTGTTGGAGCTGCTGTGGTTGTTGTTGGAGCTGTTGTCGTGGTTGTTGGAGCAGCTGTCGTTGGTGTTGGAGCAGCTGTGGTTGTTGGAGCAGCTGTCGTTGGTGTTGGAGCAGCTGTGGTTGTGGTTGGAGCAGCTGTGATTGTTGATTGAGCTGCTGTTGTGGCTGTAGGAGCTGCTGTGATTGTGTGAGCTGCTGTTGTGGCTGCAGGAGCTGCTGTGGTTGTTGTAGAAGCAGCGATGGTTGTTGGAGCTGCTGTCGTGGTTGTAGGAGCAGCTGTGGTTGTTGTAGGAGCAGCTGTGGCTGTCGTTGGAGCTGCTGTGGTTGTTTGAGCAGATATGGTTGTTGTTGGAGCTGAAGTGGTTGTTGGAGCTGCAATGGCTGTTGTTGGAGCTGCAGTGGTAGTTTTTGGAGAAAATGTGGTTGTCGTGGGAGCTGCAGTGGTTGTTGTTGGAGCAGTTGTGGTTGTTGTTGGAGCTGCTGTTGTTGTTGTTGTAGGAACAGCTGTGGTTGTTGTTGGAGCTGCTGCTGTTGTTGTTTGAGCAGCTGTGGTTGTGGTTGGAGCAGCTGTGGTTGTTGATTGAGCTGCTGTTGTGGCTGTAGGAGCTGCTGTGGTTGTTGCAGCGGCTGTTGTTGTTTTTGGAGTCGGTGTGGTTGTTGTTGGAGCTGCTGTTATTGTTGTTGTAGGAGCTGCTGTTGTTGTTGTTAAAGCTGGTATGGTTGTTGTTGGAACTGCTGTTATGGTTGTGGGAGCAGCTGTGGTTGTTGGAGCTGCAGTGGTTGTTGTTGGAGCTGCAGTGGTAGTTGTTGGAGAAGTTGTGGTTGTTGTTGGAGCGGCTGTGGTAGTTGTTGAAGAAGTTGTGGTTGTTGTTGGAGCTGCAGTGGTAGTTGTTGGAGAAGTTGTGGTTGTCGTTGGAGCTGCAGTGAATGTTGTTGGAGCTGCTGTGGTAGTTGTTGGAGAAGTTGTGGTTGTCGTTGGAGCTGCAGTGAATGTTGTAGGAGCAGCTGTTGTTGTTGATTGAGCTGCAGTTGTGGCTGTAGGATCTGCTGTCATGGTTGTTGGAGCAGGTGTGGTTGTAGTTGGAGCAGCTATTGTTGTTGTTGGAGCTGCAGTGGTTGTTTTTGGAGGTGCTGTAGTGGTTGTAGGAGCAGCTGTTGTTGCTGGAGCTGCTGTGGTTGTTGTTGTTGGAGCTGCTGTGGTTGTTGTTGTAGCTGTTGTCGTGGTTGTTGGAGCAGCTGTTGTTGGTGTTCGAGCAGCTGTGGTTGTGGTTGGAGCAGCTGTGATTGTTGATTGAGCTGCTGTTGTGGCTGTAGGAGCTGCTGTGATTGTGTGAGCTGCTGTTGTGGCTGTAGGAGCTGCTGTGGTTGTTGTAGAAGCAGCGATGGTTGTTGGAGCTGCTGTTGTGGTTGTAGGAGCAGCTGTGGTTGTTGTAGGAGTAGCTGTGGTTGTCGTTGGAGCCGGTATAGTTGTTGTTGGAACAGCTGTCGTTGTTGTTGGAGCTGCTGTGGTTGTTTGAGCAGATATGGTTGTTGTTGTAGCTGAAGTGGTTGTTGGAGCTGCAATGGCTGTTGTTGGAGCTGCAGTGGTAGTTTTTGGAGAAAATGTGGTTGACGTGGGAGCTGCAGTGGTTGTTGTTGGAGCTGCTGTTGTTGTTGTTGTAGGAACAGCTGTGGTTGTTGTTGGAGCTGCTGCTGTTGTTGTTTGAGCAGCTGTGGTTGTGGTTGGAGCAGCTGTGGTTGTTGATTGAGCTGCTGTTGTGGCTGTAAGAGCTGCTGTGGTTGTTGGAGCGGCTGTTGTTGTTTTTGGAGTCGGTGTGGTTGTTGTTGGAGCTGCTGTTATTGTTGTTGTAGGAGCTGCTGTTGTTGTTGTTAAAGCTGGTATGGTTGTTGTTGGAAATGCTGTTATGGTTGTTGGAGCAGCTGTAGTTGTTGGAGGTGCAGTGGTTGTTGTTGGAGCTGCAGTGGTAGTTGTTGGAGAAGTTGTGGTTGTTGTTGGAGCGGATGCGGTTGTTGTTGGAGCGGCTGTGGTGGTTGTTGGAGCTGCAGTGGTAGTTGTTGGAGAAGTTGTGGTTGTTGTTGGAGCGGCTGTGGTAGTTGTTGGAGAAGTTGTGGTTGTCGTTGGAGCTGCAGTGGTAGTTGTTGGAGAAGTTGTGGTTGTCGTTGGAGCTGCAGTGAATGTTGTTGGAGCTGCTGTAGTGGTTGTAGGAGCAGCTGTGGTTGTTGGAGCTGTAGTGGTTGTTGTTGGAGCTGCTGTCGTCGTTGTTGGAGCGTCTGTCGTTGGGGTTGGAGCAGCTGTCGTTGGTGTTGGAGCAGTTGTGGTTGTTGCTGGAGTGGCTGTTGTGGCTGTTGGAGCTGCTGTGGTTAGTGTTGGAGCAGCTGTGGTTGTTGGAGCAGCTGTGGTTGTTGGAGCAGCAGTGGTTGTTGGAGCAACTGTGGTTGTAGTTGGAACAGCTGTCGTTGTTGTTTTAGCTGCTGTTGTCGTTGTTGGAGCTGCTATGGTTGTTGTTGGAGCTGATGTGGTTGTTGTTGGAGCAGCTGTGGTTGTTGGAGCTGCTGTGGTTGTTGGAGCAACTGTTGTTGTTGGAGCAACTGTGGTTGTTGGAGCAGCAGTGGTTGTTGGAGCAACTGTGGTTGTAGTTGGAACAGCTGTCGTTGTTGTTTTAGCTGCTGTTGTCGTTGTTGGAGCTGCTGTGGTTGTTGTTGGAGCAGCTGTGGTTGTTGGAGCAGCTGTGGTTGTTGGAGCAACTGTGGTTGTTGGAGCAACTGTGGTTGTGGTTGGAGTTGCTGTGGTTGTTGTTTGAGCTGCTGTTGTCGTTGTTGGAGCAGCTGTGGTTGTTGTTGGAGCGGCTGTGGTTGTTGTTGGAGCAGCTGCTGTTGTTGTTTGAGCAGCTGTGGTTGTTGTTGTAGCTGCTGTCGTCGTTGATGGAGCTGCGGTGGTTGTTGTCAGATCAGCTGTGGTTGTTGGAGCTGCTGTTGTTGTAGGAGCTGCTGTGGTTGGTGTTGGAGCTGCTGTGGTTGTTGTTGGATGTGCGGTGGTTGTTGTTAGATCAGCTGTCGTTGTTGTTTTAGCTGCTGTTGTCGTTGTTGGAGCTGCTGTGGTTGTTGTTGGAGCAGCTGTGGTTGTTGGAGCAGCTGTGGTTGTTGGAGCAACTGTCGTTGTTGGAACAACTGTGGTTGTTGTTGGAGCTGCTGTGGTTGTTGTTTTAGCTGCTGTTGTCGTTGTTGGAGCTGCTGTGGTTGTTGTTGGAGTGGCTGTGGTTGTTGTTGGAGCAGCTGCTGTTGTTGTAGGACCTGCTGTGGTTGTTGTTGGAGCGGCTGTCATGGTTGTAGGAGCAGCTATTGTTGTTGTTGGAGCTGCAGTGGTTGTTGATTGAGCTGCTGTAGTGGTTGTAGGAGCAGCTGTTGTTGCTGGAGCAGTTGTGGTTGTTGGAGCAGCAGTGGTTGTTGGAGCAACTGTGGTTGTAGTTGGAACAGCTGTCGTTGTTGTTTTAGCTGCTGTTGTCGTTGTTGGAGCTGCTATGGTTGTTGTTGGAGCTGATGTGGTTGTTGTTGGAGCAGCTGTGGTTGTTGGAGCTGCTGTGGTTGTTGGAGCAACTGTTGTTGTTGGAGCAACTGTGGTTGTTGGAGCAGCAGTGGTTGTTGGAGCAACTGTGGTTGTAGTTGGAACAGCTGTCGTTGTTGTTTTAGCTGCTGTTGTCGTTGTTGGAGCTGCTGTGGTTGTTGTTGGAGCAGCTGTGGTTGTTGGAGCAGCTGTGGTTGTTGGAGCAACTGTGGTTGTTGGAGCAACTGTGGTTGTGGTTGGAGTTGCTGTGGTTGTTGTTTGAGCTGCTGTTGTCGTTGTTGGAGCAGCTGTGGTTGTTGTTGGAGCGGCTGTGGTTGTTGTTGGAGCAGCTGCTGTTGTTGTTTGAGCAGCTGTGGTTGTTGTTGTAGCTGCTGTCGTCGTTGATGGAGCTGCGGTGGTTGTTGTCAGATCAGCTGTGGTTGTTGTTTTAGCTGCTGTGGTTGTTGTTGGATGTGCGGTGGTTGTTGTTAGATCAGCTGTCGTTGTTGTTTTAGCTGCTGTTGTCGTTGTTGGAGCTGCTGTGGTTGTTGTTGGAGCAGCTGTGGTTGTTGGAGCAGCTGTGGTTGTTGGAGCAACTGTCGTTGTTGGAACAACTGTGGTTGTTGTTGGAGCTGCTGTGGTTGTTGTTTTAGCTGCTGTTGTCGTTGTTGGAGCTGCTGTGGTTGTTGTTGGAGTGGCTGTGGTTGTTGTTGGAGCAGCTGCTGTTGTTGTAGGACCTGCTGTGGTTGTTGTTGGAGCGGCTGTCATGGTTGTAGGAGCAGCTATTGTTGTTGTTGGAGCTGCAGTGGTTGTTGATTGAGCTGCTGTAGTGGTTGTAGGAGCAGCTGTTGTTGCTGGAGCAGTTGTGGTTGTTGTTGGAGCTGCTGTGGTGGTTTGTGGGACTGCTGTGGTTGTTGTTGTTGGAGCAGCTGTCGTTGGTGTTGGAGCAGCTGTGGTTGTTGGAGCGGCTGTTGTTGTTGTTGGAGTCGGTGTGGTTGTTGTTGGAGCTGCTGTTGTTGTTTTTGTAGGAGCTGCTGTTGTTGTTGTTAAAGCTGGTATGGTTGTTGTTGGAACTGCTGTTATGGTTGTGTGAGCAGCTGTGGTTGTTGGAGCAGCTGTAGTTGTTGTTGGAGGTGCAGTGGTTGTTGTTGGAGCTGCAGTGGTAGTTGTTGGAGAAGTTGTGGTTGTTGTTGGAGCGGATGCGGTTGTTGTTGGAGCGGCTGTGGTGGTTGTTGGAGCTGCAGTGGTAGTTGTTGGACAAGTTGTGGTTGTTGTTGGAGCGGATGTGGTTGTTGGAGCTGCAGTGGATGTTGTTGGAGCTGCTGTAGGGGTTGTAGGAGCAGCTGTGGTTGTTGTTGGAGCTGCTGTCGTCGTTGTTGGAGCTGTTGTCGTGGTTGTTGGAGCAGCTGTCGTTGGTGTTGGAGCAGCTGTGGTTGTTGGAGCAGCTGTCGTTGGTGTTGGAGCAGCTATGGTTGTTGATTGAGCTGCTGTTGTGGCTGTAGGAGCTGCTGTTATTGTGTGAGTTGCTGTTGTGGCTGTAGGAGCTGGTGTGGTTGTTGTAGGAGCAGCGGTGGTTGTTGGAGCTGCTGTTGTGGTTGTAGGAGCAGCTGTGGTTGTTGTAGGAGCAGCTGTGGTTGTCGTTGGAGCCGGTATAGTTGTTGTTGGAACAGCTGTCGTTGTTGGAGCAACTGTGGTTGTGGTTGGAGCTGCTGTGGTTGTTGTTTTAGCTGCTGTTGTCGTTGTTGGAGCTGCTGTGGTTGTGGTTGGAGCGGCTGTGGTTGTTGTTGGAGCAGCTGCTGTTGTTGTAGGACCTGCTGTGGTTGTTGTTGGAGCTGCTGTCGTCGTTGTTGGAGTTTCATTGGTTGTTGTTGAAGCAGCTGTGGTTGGTGTTTGAGCTGCTGTTGTTGGTGTTGGAGCTGCGGTGGTTGTTGTTAGATCAGCTGTGGTTGTTGGAGCTGCTGTTGTAGGAGCTGCTGTGGTTGGTGTTGGAGCTGCTGTGGTTGTTGTTGGAGGTGCTGTAGTGGTTGTAGGAGCAGCTGTTGTTGCTGGAGCAGTTGTGGTTGTTGTTGGAGCTGCTGTGGTGGTTTGTGAGGCTGCTGTGGTTGTTGTTGTTGGAGCTGCTGTCGTCGTTGTTGGAGCTGTTGTCGTGGTTGTTGGAGCAGCTGTCGTTGGTGTTGGAGCAGCTGTGGTTGTTGGAGCAGCTGTGGTTGTTGGAGCAGCTGTCGTTGGTGTTGGAGCAGCTGTGGTTGTGGTTGGAGCAGCTGTGGTTGTTGATTGAGCTGCTGTTGTGGCTGTAGGAGCTGCTGTGGTTGTTGTAGGAGCAGCGGTGGTTGTTGGAGCTGCTGTTGTGGTTGTAGGAGCAGCTGTGGTTGTTTGAGCAGATATGGTTGTTGTTGGAGCTGTTGTGGTCGTTGTTGGAGTTGCAGTGGTTGTTGGAGCTGCAATGGTTGTTGTTGGAGCAGCTGTGGCTGTTGTTGGAGCTGCAGTGGTAGTTTTTGGAGAAAATGTGGTTGTCGTGGGAGCTGCAGTGGTTGTTGTTGGAGCAGTTGTGGTTGTTGTTGGAGCTGCTGTTGTTGTTGTAGGAACAGCTGTGGTTGTGATTAGAGCAGCTCTGGTTGTTGATTGAGCTGCTGTTGTGGCTGTAGGAGCTGGTGTGGTTGTTGTAGGAGCAGCGGTGGTTGTTGGAGCTGCTGTTGTGGTTGTAGGAGCAGCTGTGGTTGTTGTAGGAGCAGCTGTGGTTGTCGTTGGAGCCGGTATAGTTGTTGTTGGAACAGCTGTCGTTGTTGGAGCAACTGTGGTTGTGGTTGGAGCTGCTGTGGTTGTTGTTGGAGCAGCTGCTGTTGTTGTAGGACCTGCTGTGGTTGTTGTTGGAGCTGCTGTCGTCGTTGTTGGAGTTTCATTGGTTGTTGTTGAAGCAGCTGTGGTTGGTGTTTGAGCTGCTGTTGTTTGTGTTGGAGCTGCGGTGGTTGTTGTTAGATCAGCTGTGGTTGTTGGAGCTGCTGTTGTAGGAGCTGCTGTTATTGTTGTTGTAGGAGCTGCTGTTGTTGTTGTTAAAGCTGGTATGGTTGTTGTTGGAACTGCTGTTATGGTTGTGGGAGCAGCTGTGGTTGTTTGAGCTGCAGTGGTTGTTGTTGGAGCTGCAGTGGTAGTTGTTGGAGAAGTTGTGGTTGTTGTTGGAGCGGCTGTGGTAGTTGTTGGAGAAGTTGTGGTTGTCGTTGGAGCTGCAGTTTTAGTTGTTGGAGAAGTTGTGGTTGTCGTTGGAGCTGCAGTGAATGTTGTTGGAGCTGCTGTGGTAGTTGTTGGAGAAGTTGTGGTTGTCGTTGGAGCTGCAGTGAATGTTGTAGGAGCAGCTGTTGTTGTTGATTGAGCTGCAGTTGTGGCTGTAGGATCTGCTGTCATGGTTGTTGGAGCAGTTATTGTTGTTGTTGGAGCTGCAGTGGTTGTTGTTGGAGGTGCTGTAGTGGTTGTAGGAGCAGTTGTTGTTGCTGGAGCTGCTGTGGTTGTTGTTGTTGGAGCTGCTGTGGTTGTTGTTGTAGCTGTTGTCGTGGTTGTTGGAGTAGCTGTTGTTGGTGTTGGAGCAGCTGTGGTTGTGGTTGGAGCAGCTGTGATTGTTGATTGAGCTGCTGTTGTGGCTGTAGGAGCTGCTGTGATTGTGTGAGCTGCTGTTGTGGCTGTAGGAGCTGCTGTGGTTGTTGTAGAAGCAGCGATGGTTGTTGGAGCTGCTGTTGTGGTTGTAGGAGCAGCTGTGGTTGTTGTAGGAGCAGCTGTGGTTGTCGTTGGAGCCGGTATAGTTGTTGTTGGAACAGCTGTCGTTGTTGTTGGAGCTGCTGTGGTTGTTTGAGCAGATATGGTTGTTGTTGTAGCTGAAGTGGTTGTTGGAGCTGCAATGGCTGTTCTTGGAGCTGCAGTGGTAGTTTTTGGAGAAAATGTGGTTGACGTGGGAGCTGCAGTGGTTGTTGTTGGAGCAGTTGTGGTTGTTGTTGGAGCTGCTGTTGTTGTTGTTGTAGGAACAGCTGTGGTTGTTGTTGGAGCTGCTGCTGTTGTTGTTTGAGCAGCTGTGGTTGTGGTTGGAGCAGCTGTGGTTGTTGATTGAGCTGCTGTTGTGGCTGTAAGAGCTGCTGTGGTTGTTGGAGCGGCTGTTGTTGTTTTTGGAGTCGGTGTGGTTGTTGTTGGAGCTGCTGTTATTGTTGTTGTAGGAGCTGCTGTTGTTGTTGTTAAAGCTGGTATGGTTGTTGTTGGAAATGCTGTTATGGTTGTGGGAGCAGCTGTGGTTGTTGGAGCTGCAGTGGTTGTTGTTGGAGCTGCAGTGGTAGTTGTTGGAGAAGTTGTGGTTGTTGTTGGAGCGGCTGTGGTAGTTGTTGGAGAAGTTGTGGTTGTCGTTGGAGCTGCAGTGGTAGTTGTTGGAGAAGTTGTGGTTGTCGTTGGAGCTGCAGTGAATGTTGTTGGAGCTGCTGTAGTGGTTGTAGGAGCAGCTGTGGTTGTTGGAGCTGTAGTGGTTGTTGTTGGAGCTGCTGTCGTCGTTGTTGGAGCGTCTGTCGTTGGGGTTGGAGCAGCTGTCGTTGGTGTTGGAGCAGTTGTGGTTGTTGCTGGAGTGGCTGTTGTGGCTGTTGGAGCAGTAGTGATTGTTGGAGAAGCTGTGGTGGTTTGTGAGGCTGCTGTGGTTGTTGTTGTTGGAGCTGCTGTGGTTGTTGTTGGAACTGTTGTCGTGGTTGTAGGAGCAGCTGTTGTTGTTGGAGCAGCAGCTGTGGTTGTTGTTGGAGCAGCTGTGGTTGTTGTTGGAGCGGCTGTTGTTGTAGGAGCTGCTGTGGTTAGTGTTGGAGCAGCTGTGGTTGTTGGAGCAGCTGTGGTTGTTGGAGCAGCAGTGGTTGTTGGAGCAACTGTGGTTGTAGTTGGAACAGCTGTCGTTGTTGTTTTAGCTGCTGTTGTCGTTGTTGGAGCTGCTATGGTTGTTGTTGGAGCTGATGTGGTTGTTGTTGGAGCAGCTGTGGTTGTTGGAGCTGCTGTGGTTGTTGGAGCAACTGTTGTTGTTGGAGCAACTGTGGTTGTTGGAGCAGCAGTGGTTGTTGGAGCAACTGTGGTTGTAGTTGGAACAGCTGTCGTTGTTGTTTTAGCTGCTGTTGTCGTTGTTGGAGCTGCTGTGGTTGTTGTTGGAGCAGCTGTGGTTGTTGGAGCAGCTGTGGTTGTTGGAGCAACTGTGGTTGTTGGAGCAACTGTGGTTGTGGTTGGAGTTGCTGTGGTTGTTGTTTGAGCTGCTGTTGTCGTTGTTGGAGCAGCTGTGGTTGTTGTTGGAGCGGCTGTGGTTGTTGTTGGAGCAGCTGCTGTTGTTGTTTGAGCAGCTGTGGTTGTTGTTGTAGCTGCTGTCGTCGTTGATGGAGCTGCGGTGGTTGTTGTCAGATCAGCTGTGGTTGTTGGAGCTGCTGTTGTTGTAGGAGCTGCTGTGGTTGGTGTTGGAGCTGCTGTGGTTGTTGTTGGAGCTGCGGTGGTTGTTGTTAGATCAGCTGTCGTTGTTGTTTTAGCTGCTGTTGTCGTTGTTGGAGCTGCTGTGGTTGTTGTTGGAGCAGCTGTGGTTGTTGGAGCAGCTGTGGTTGTTGGAGCAACTGTCGTTGTTGGAACAACTGTGGTTGTTGTTGGAGCTGCTGTGGTTGTTGTTTTAGCTGCTGTTGTCGTTGTTGGAGCTGCTGTGGTTGTTGTTGGAGTGGCTGTGGTTGTTGTTGGAGCAGCTGCTGTTGTTGTAGGACCTGCTGTGGTTGTTGTTGGAGCGGCTGTCATGGTTGTAGGAGCAGCTATTGCTGTTGGAGCAGCTGTAGTTGTTGTTGGAGCAGCTATTGTTGTTGTTGGAGCTGCAGTGGTTGTTGATTGAGCTGCTGTAGTGGTTGTAGGAGCAGCTGTTGTTGCTGGAGCAGTTGTGGTTGTTGTTGGAGCTGCTGTGGTGGTTTGTGGGACTGCTGTGGTTGTTGTTGTTGGAGCAGCTGTCGTTGGTGTTGGAGCACCTGTGGTTGTTGGAGCGGCTGTTGTTGTTGTTGGAGTCGGTGTGGTTGTTGTTGGAGCTGCTGTTGTTGTTGTTAAAGCAGGTATGGTTGTTGTTGGAACTGCTGTTATGGTTGTGTGAGCAGCTGTGGTTGTTGGAGCAGCTGTAGTTGTTGTTGGAGGTGCAGTGGTTGTTGTTGGAGCTGCAGTGGTAGTTGTTGGAGAAGTTGTGGTTGTTGTTGGAGCGGATGCGGTTGTTGTTGGAGCGGCTGTGGTGGTTGTTGGAGCTGCAGTGGTAGTTGTTGGACAAGTTGTGGTTGTTGTTGGAGCGGATGTGGTTGTTGGAGCTGCAGTGGATGTTGTTGGAGCTGCTGTAGGGGTTGTAGGAGCAGCTGTGGTTGTTGTTGGAGCTGCTGTCGTCGTTGTTGGAGCTGTTGTCGTGGTTGTTGGAGCAGCTGTCGTTGGTGTTGGAGCAGCTGTGGTTGTTGGAGCAGCTGTCGTTGGTGTTGGAGCAGCTATGGTTGTTGATTGAGCTGCTGTTGTGGCTGTAGGAGCTGCTGTTATTGTGTGAGTTGCTGTTGTGGCTGTAGGAGCTGGTGTGGTTGTTGTAGGAGCAGCGGTGGTTGTTGGAGCTGCTGTTGTGGTTGTAGGAGCAGCTGTGGTTGTTGTAGGAGCAGCTGTGGTTGTCGTTGGAGCTGCTGTGGTTGTTGTTTTAGCTGCTGTTGTCGTTGTTGGAGCTGCTGTGGTTGTGGTTGGAGCTGCTGTGGTTGTTGTTTTAGCTGCTGTTGTCGTTGTTGGAGTTTCATTGGTTGTTGTTGAAGCAGCTGTGGTTGGTGTTTGAGCTGCTGTTGTTGGTGTTGGAGCTGCGGTGGTTGTTGTTAGACCAGCTGTGGTTGTTGGAGCTGCTGTTGTAGGAGCTGCTGTGGTTGGTGTTGGAGCTGCTGTGGTTGTTGTTGGAGGTGCTGTAGTGGTTGTAGGAGCAGCTGTTGTTGCTGGAGCAGTTGTGGTTGTTGTTGGAGCTGCTGTGGTGGTTTGTGAGGCTGCTGTGGTTGTTGTTGTTGGAGCTGCTGTCGTCGTTGTTGGAGCTGTTGTCGTGGTTGTTGGAGCAGCTGTCGTTGGTGTTGGAGCAGCTGTGGTTGTTGGAGCAGCTGTGGTTGTTGGAGCAGCTGTCGTTGGTGTTGGAGCAGCTGTGGTTGTGGTTGGAGCAGCTGTGGTTGTTGATTGAGCTGCTGTTGTGGCTGTAGGAGCTGCTGTGGTTGTTATAGGAGCAGCGGTGGTTGTTGGAGCTGCTGTTGTGGTTGTAGGAGCAGCTGTGGTTGTTTGAGCAGATATGGTTGTTGTTGGAGCTGTTGTGGTCGTTGTTGGAGTTGCAGTGGTTGTTGGAGCTGCAATGGTTGTTGTTGGAGCAGCTGTGGCTGTTGTTGGAGCTGCAGTGGTAGTTTTTGGAGAAAATGTGGTTGTCGTGGGAGCTGCAGTGGTTGTTGTTGGAGCAGTTGTGGTTGTTGTTGGAGCTGCTGTTGTTGTTGTAGGAACAGCTGTGGTTGTTGTTGGAGCTGCTGCTGTTGTTGTTTGAGCAGCTGTGGTTGTGATTAGAGCAGCTCTGGTTGTTGATTGAGCTGCTGTTGTGGCTGTAGGAGCTGGTGTGGTTGTTGTAGGAGCAGCGGTGGTTGTTGGAGCTGCTGTTGTGGTTGTAGGAGCAGCTGTGGTTGTTGTAGGAGCAGCTGTGGTTGTCGTTGGAGCCGGTATAGTTGTTGTTGGAACAGCTGTCGTTGTTGGAGCAACTGTGGTTGTGGTTGGAGCTGCTGTGGTTGTTGTTTTAGCTGCTGTTGTCGTTGTTGGAGCTGCTGTGGTTGTGGTTGGAGCGGCTGTGGTTGTTGTTGGAGCAGCTGCTGTTGTTGTAGGACCTGCTGTGGTTGTTGTTGGAGCTGCTGTCGTCATTGTTGGAGTTTCATTGGTTGTTGTTGAAGCAGCTGTGGTTTGTGTTTGAGCTGCTGTTGTTGGTGTTGGAGCTGCGGTGGTTGTTGTTAGATCAGCTGTGGTTGTTGGAGCTGCTGTTGTAGGAGCTGCTGTGGTTGGTGTTGGAGCTGCTGTGGTTGTTGTTGGAGGTGCTGTAGTGGTTGTAGGAGCAGCTGTTGTTGCTGGAGCAGTTGTGGTTGTTGTTGGAGCTACTGTGGTGGTTTGTGAGGCTGCTGTGGTTGTTGTTGTTGGAGCTGCTGTCGTCGTTGTTGGAGCTGTTGTCGTGGTTGTTGGAGCAGCTGTCGTTGGTGTTGGAGCAGCTGTGGTTGTTGGAGCAGCTGTGGTTGTTGGAGCAGCTGTCGTTGGTGTTGGAGCAGCTGTGGTTTTGGTTGGAGCAGCTGTGGTTGTTGATTGAGCTGCTGTTGTGGCTGTAGGAGCTGCTGTGGTTGTTGTAGGAGCAGCGGTGGTTGTTGGAGCTGCTGTTGTGGTTGTAGGAGCAGCTGTGGTTGTTTGAGCAGATATGGTTGTTGTTGGAGCTGTTGTGGTCATTGTTGGAGTTGCAGTGGTTGTTGGAGCTGCAATGGTTGTTGTTGGAGCAGCTGTGGCTGTTGTTGGAGCTGCAGTGGTAGTTTTTGGAGAAAATGTGGTTGTCGTGGGAGCTGCAGTGGTTGTTGTTGGAGCAGTTGTGGTTGTTGTTGGAGCTGCTGTTGTTGTTGTAGGAACAGCTGTGGTTGTTGTTGGAGCTGCTGCTGTTGTTGTTTGAGCAGCTGTGGTTGTGATTAGAGCAGCTCTGGTTGTTGATTGAGCTGCTGTATTGGTTGTAGGAGCAGCTGTTGTTGCTGGAGCAGTTGTGGTTGTTGTTGGAGCTGCTGTCGTTGGTGTTGGAGCAGCTGTGGTTGTTGGAGCGGCTGTTGTTATTGTTGGAGTCGGTGTGGTTGTTGTTGGAGCTGCTGTTGTTGTTTTTGTAGGAGCTGCTGTTTTTGTTGTTAAAGCTGGTATGGTTGTTGATTGAGCTGCTGTTGTGGCTGTAGGAGCTGCTGTGGTTGTTGTAGGAGCAGCGGTGGTTGTTGGAGCTGCTGTTGTGGTTGTAGGAGCAGCTGTGGTTGTTTGAGCAGATATGGTTGTTGTTGGAGCTGTTGTGGTCGTTGTTGGAGTTGCAGTGGTTGTTGGAGCTGCAATGGTTGTTGTTGGAGCAGCTGTGGCTGTTGTTGGAGCTGCAGTGGTAGTTTTTGGAGAAAATGTGGTTGTTGTAGGAGCAGCTGTTGTTGCTGGAGCAGTTGTGGTTGTTGTTGGAACTGCTGTGGTGGTTTGTGGGGCTGCTGTGGTTGTTGTTGTTGGAGCTGCTGTCGTCGTTGTTGGAGCTGTTGTCGTGGTTGTTGGAGCAGCTGTCGTTGGTGTTGGAGCAGCTGTGGTTGTTGGAGCGGCTGTTGTTGTTGTTGGAGTCGGTGTGGTTGTTGTTGGAGCTGCTGTTGTTGTTTTTGTAATAGCTGCTGTTTTTGTTGTTAAAGCTGGTATGGTTGTTGTTGGAACTGCTGTTATGGTTGTGTGAGCAGCTGTGGTAGTTGTTGGACAAGTTGTGGTTGTTGTTGGAGCGGATGCGGTTGTTGTTGGAGCGGCTGTGGTGGTTGTTGGAGCTGCAGTGGATGTTGTTGGAGCTGCTGTAGGGGAAGTAGGAGCAGTTGTGGTTGTTGTTGGAGCTGCTTTCGTCGTTGTTGGAGCTGTTGTCGTGGTTGTTGGAGCAGCTGTTGTTGGTGTTGGAGCAGCTGTGGTTGTTGGAGCAGCTGTCGTTGGTGTTGGAGCAGCTGTGGTTGTGGTTGGAGCAGCTATGGTTGTTGATTGAGCTGCTGTTGTGGCTGTAGGAGCTGCTGTTATTGTGTGAGTTGCTGTTGTTGCTGTAGGAGCTGGTGTGGTTGTTGTAGGAGCAGCGTTGGTTGTTGGAGCTGCTGTTGTGGTTGTTGGAGCAACTGTGGTTGTGGTTGGAGCTGCTGTGGTTGTTGTTTTAGCTGCTGTTGTCGTTGTTGGAGCTGCTGTGGTTGTGGTTGGAGCGGCTGTGGTTGTTGTTGGAGCAGCTGCTGTTGTTGTAGGACCTGCTGTGGTTGTTATTGGAGCTGCTGTCGTCGTTGTTGGAGTTTCATTGGTTGTTGTTGAAGCAGCTGTGGTTGGTGTTTGAGCTGCTGTGGTTGGTGTTGGAGCTGCGGTGGTTGTTGTTAGATCAGCTGTGGTTGTTGGAGCTGCTGTTGTAGGAGCTGCTGTGGTTGGTGTTGGAGCTGCTGTGGTTGTTGTTGGAGCTGCGGTGGTTGTTTTTAGATCAGCTGTGGTTGTTATTTGAGCAGCTGTGGTTGTTGTTGGAGCAGCTGTGGTTGTTGTTGGAGCTGCGGTGGTTGTTGGAGCAGCTGTGGTTGTTGGAGCAACTGTGGTTGTGGTTGGAGCTGCTGTGGTTGTTGTTTTAGCTGCTGTTGTCGTTGTTGGAGCTGCTGTGGTTGTTGTTGGAGCGGCTGTGGTTGTTGTTGGAGCAGCTGCTGTTGTTGTTGTAGGACCTGCTGTGGTTGTTTGAGCAGATATGGTTGTTGTTGGAGCTGTTGTGGTCATTGTTGGAGCTGAAGTGGTTGTTGGAGCTGCAATGGTTGTTGTTGGAGCAGCTGTGGTTGTTGTTAGAGCTGCAGTGGCAGTTTTTGGAGAAAATGTGGTTGTCGTGGGAGCTGCAGTGGTTGTTGTTGGAGCAGTTGTGGTTGTTGTTGGAGCTGCTGCTGTTGTTGTTTGAGCAGCTGTGGTTGTGGTTGGAGCAGCTGTGGTTGATGATTGAGCTGCTGTTGTGGCTGTAGGAGCTGCTGTGGTTGTTGTAGCGGCTGTTGTTGTTGTTGGAGTCGGTGTTGTCGTTGTTGGAGCTGCTGTGGTTGTTGTTGGAGAGGCTGTGGTTGTTGTTGGAGCAGCTGCTGTTGTTGTAGGACCTGCTGTGGTTGTTTGAGCAGATATGGTTGTTGTTGGAGTTGTTGTGGTCGTTGTTGGAGCTGAAGTGGTTGTTGGAGCTGCAATGGTTGTTGTTGGAGCTGTTGTGGTCGTTGTTGGAGCTGAAGTGATTGTTGGAGCAGCTGTGGTTGTTGTTGGAGCTGCTGTTGTCGTTGTTGGAGCTGCTGTGGTTGTTGTTGGAGAGGCTGTGGTTGTTGTTGGAGCAGCTGCTGTTGTTGTAGGACCTGCTGTGGTTGTTTGAGCAGATATGGTTGTCGTGGGAGCTGCAGTGGTTGTTGTTGGAGCAGTTGTGTTTGTTGTTGGAGCTGCTGTTGTTGTTGTTGTAGGAACAGCTGTGGCTGTTGTTGGAGCTGCAGTGGTAGTTTTTGGAGAAAATGTGGTTGTCGTGGGAGCTGCAGTGGTTGTTGTTGGAGCAGCTGTAGTTGTTGTTGGAGCTGCAGTGGTTGTTGTTGGAGAAGTTGTGGTTGTTGTTGGAGCTGGAGTGGTTGTTGTTGGAGCTGCAGTGGTAGTTGTTGGAGAAGTTGTGGTTGTTGTTGGAGCAGCTGTAGTTGTTGTTGGAGCTGCAGTGGTTGTTGTTGGAGCTGCAGTGGTAGTTGTTGGAGAAGTTGTGGTGGTTGTTGGAGCTGCTGTGGTAGTTGTTGGAGAAGTTGTGGTTGTCGTTGGAGCAGCTGTGGTTGTTGTTGGAGCTGCTGTGGTTGTTGTTGGAGCTGCTGTCGTCGTTGTTGGAGCGGCTGTCGTGGTTGTAGGAGCAGCTGTCGTTGGGGTTGGAGCAGTTGTGGTTGTTGTTGGAGTGGCTGTTGTGGCTGTTGGAGCAGTTGTGATTGTTGGAGCAGCTGTTGTTGTTGTTGGACCAGCTGTGGTTGTTGTTGGAGCGGCTGTTGTTGTAGGAGCTGCTGTGGTTAGTGTTGGAGCAGCTGTGGTTGTGGTTGGAACAGCTGTCATCGTTGTTTTAGCTGCTGTTGTCTTTGTTGGAGCTGCTGTGGTTGTTGTTGGAGCTGATGTGGTTGTTGTTGGAGCTGAAGTGGTTGTTGGAGCTGCAATGGTTGTTGTTGGAGCAGCTGTGGCTGTTGTTAGAGCTGCAGTGGTAGTTTTTGGAGAAAATGTGGTTGTCGTGGGAGCTGCAGTGGTTGTTGTTGGAGCGGTTGTTGTTGGAGCTGCTGCTGTTGTTGTTTGAGCAGCTGTGGTTGTGATTAGAGCAGCTCTGGTTGTTGATTGAGCTGCTGTTGTGGCTGTAGGAGCTGGTGTGGTTGTTGTAGGAGCAGCGGTGGTTGTTGGAGCTGCTGTTGTGGTTGTAGGAGCAGCTGTGGTTGTTGTAGCGGCTGTTGTTGTTGTTGGAGTCGGTGTGGTTGTTGTTGGAGCTGCTGTTGTTGTTGTTGTAGGAGCTGCTGTTGTTGTTGTTAAAGCTGGTATGGTTGTTGTTGGAACTGCTGTTATGGTTGTGGGAGCAGCTGTGGTTGTTGGAGCAGCTGTAGTTGTTGTTGGAGCTGCAGTGGTTGTTGTTGGAGCTGCAGTGGTAGTTGTTGGAGAAGTTGTGGTTGTTGTTGGAGCGGCTGTGGTGGTTGTTGGAGCTGCAGTGGTAGTTGGAGAAGTTGTGGTTGTCGTTGGAGCAGCAGTGAATGTTGTTGGAGCTGCTGTAGTGGTTGTAGGAGCAGCTGTTGTTGTTGATTGAGCTGCAGTTGTGGCTGTAGGAGCTGCTGTCATGGTTGTTGGAGCAGGTGTGGTTGTTGTTGGAGCTGCTGTTGTCGTTGTTGGAGCTGCTGTGGTTGTTGTTGGAGAGGCTGTGGTTGTTGTTGGAGCAGCTGCTGTTGTTGTAGGACCTGCTGTGGTTGTTTGAGCAGATATGGTTGTTGTTGGAGCTGTTGTGGTCGTTGTTGGAGCTGAAGTGGTTGTTGGAGCTGCAATGGTTGTTGTTGGAGCTGTTGTGGTCGTTGTTGGAGCTGAAGTGGTTGTTGGAGCAGCTGTGGTTGTTGTTGGAGCTGCTGTTGTCGTTGTTGGAGCTGCTGTGGTTGTTGTTGGAGAGGCTGTGGTTGTTGTTGGAGCAGCTGCTGTTGTTGTAGGACCTGCTGTGGTTGTTTGAGCAGATATGGTTGTCGTGGGAGCTGCAGTGGTTGTTGTTGGAGCAGTTGTGTTTGTTGTTGGAGCTGCTGTTGTTGTTGTTGTAGGAACAGCTGTGGCTGTTGTTGGAGCTGCAGTGGTAGTTTTTGGAGAAAATGTGGTTGTCGTGGGAGCTGCAGTGGTTGTTGTTGGAGCAGCTGTAGTTGTTGTTGGAGCTGCAGTGGTTTTTGTTGGAGAAGTTGTGGTTGTTGTTGGAGCTGGAGTGGTTGTTGTTGGAGCTGCAGTGGTAGTTGTTGGAGAAGTTGTGGTTGTTGTTGGAGCAGCTGTAGTTGTTGTTGGAGCTGCAGTGGTTGTTGTTGGAGCTGCAGTGGTAGTTGTTGGAGAAGTTGTGGTGGTTGTTGGAGCTGCTGTGGTAGTTGTTGGAGAAGTTGTGGTTGTCGTTGGAGCAGCTGTGGTTGTTGTTGGAGCTGCTGTGGTTGTTGTTGGAGCTGCTGTCGTCGTTGTTGGAGCGGCTGTCGTGGTTGTAGGAGCAGCTGTCGTTGGGGTTGGAGCAGTTGTGGTTGTTGTTGGAGTGGCTGTTGTGGCTGTTGGAGCAGTTGTGATTGTTGGAGCAGCTGTTGTTGTTGTTGGACCAGCTGTGGTTGTTGTTGGAGCGGCTGTTGTTGTAGGAGCTGCTGTGGTTAGTGTTGGAGCAGCTGTGGTTGTGGTTGGAACAGCTGTCATCGTTGTTTTAGCTGCTGTTGTCTTTGTTGGAGCTGCTGTGGTTGTTGTTGGAGCTGATGTGGTTGTTGTTGGAGCAGCTGTGGTTGTGGTTGGAACAGCTGTCATCGTTGTTTTAGCTGCTGTTGTCTTTGTTGGAGCTGCTGTGGTTGTTGTTGGAGCTGATGTGGTTGTTGTTGGAGCAGCTGTGGTTGTTGGAGCAGCTGTGGTTGTTGGAGCAACTGTGGTTGTGGTTGGAACAGCTGTCGTTGTTGTTTTAGCTGCTGTTGTCGTTGTTGGAGCTGCTGTGGTTGTTGTTGGAGCTGATATGGTGGTTGTTGAAGCAGCTGTGGTTGTTGGAGCAACTGTGGTTGTAGTTGGAACAGCTGTGGTCGTTTTTGGAGCAGCTGCTGTTGTTTTTGGAGCTGCAGTGGTTGTTGTTGGAGGTGCTGTAGTGGTTGTAGGAGCAGCTGTTGTTGCTGGAGCAGTTGTGGTTGTTGTTGGAGCTGCTGTCATAGTTGTAGGAGCAGCTGTGGTTGTGGTTGGAACAGCTGTGGATATTGGAGCTGCTGCGGTTGTTTGTGGGGCTGTTGTGGTTGTTGTTGGAGCAGCAGCTGTGGTTGTTGATGTAGCTGCTGTGGTTGTTGTTGGAGCGGCTGTTGTTGTAGGAGCTGCTGTGGTTAGTGTTGGAGCAGCTGTGGTTGTGGTTGGAACAGCTGTCATTGTTGTTTTAGCTGCTGTTGTCTTTGTTGGAGCTGCTGTGGTTGTTGTTGGAGCTGATGTGGTTGTTGTTGGAGCAGCTGTGGTTGTTGGAGCAGCTGTGGTTGTTGGAGCAACTGTGGTTGTGGTTGGAACAGCTGTCGTTGTTGTTTTAGCTGCTGTTGTCGTTGTTGGAGCTGCTGTGGTTGTTGGTGGAGTTGATATGGTTGTTGTTGGAGCAGCTGTGGTTGTTGGAGCAGCTGTGGTTGTTGGAGCAACTGTGGTTGTGGTTGGAGCTGCTGTGGTTGTTGTTGGAGCTGCTGTGGTTGTTGTTGGAGCGGCTGTGGTTGTTGTTGGAGCAGCTGCTTTTGTTGTAGGACCTGCTGTTGTCGTTGTTGGAGTTGCTGTTGTTGTAGGAGCTGCTGTGGTTGGTGTTGGAGCTGCTGTGGTTGTTGTTGGAGCTGCGGTGGTTGTTGTTAGATCAGGTGTGGTTGTTGGAGCTGCTGTTGTTGTAGGAGCTGCTGTGGTTGGTGTTGGAGCTGCTGTCATGGTTGTTGGAGCAGGTGTGGTTGTAGTCGGAGCAGCTGTGGTTGTTGTTGGAGCTGATGTCGTCGTTGTTGGAGCGGCTGTCGTGGTTGTAGGAGCAGCTATTGCTGTTGGAGCAGCTGTGGTTGTTGGAGCAGCTGTCGTTGGTGTTGGAGCAGTTGTGGTTGTTGCTGGAGCTGCTGTGGTGGTTTGTGAGGCTGCTGTGGTTGTTGCCGTTGGAGCTGCTGTGGTTGTAGTTGGAGCAGTTGTGATTGTTGAAGCAGCTGTTGTTGTTGGAGCAGCTGTGGTTGTTTTTGGACCAGCTGTGGTCGTTTTTGGAGCAGCTGTTGTTGTAGTTGGAGCTGCTGCTGTGGTTGTTGTTGGAGCAGCTGTAGTTGTTGTTGGAGCTGCTGTCATGGTTGTTGGAGCAACTGTGGTTGTAGTTGGAGCAGCTGTGGTTGTTGTTGGAGCTGCTGTCGTCGTTTTTGGAGCTGCTGTGGTTGTTGTTGGTGCAGCTGTGGTTGTTGTTGGAACAGCTGTAGTTGTTGTTGGAGCGGCTGTTGTGGCTGTTGGAGCTGCAGTGGTTGTTGTTGGAGGTGCTGTAGTGGTTGTAGGAGCAGCTCTTGTTGCTGGAGCAGTTGTGGTTGTTGTTGGAGCTGCTGTCGTCGTTGTTGGAGCTGTTGTCGTGGTTGTTGGAGCAGCTGTCGTTGGTGTTGGAGCAGCTGTGGTTGTTGGAGCAGCTGTGGTTGTTGGAGCAGCTGTCGTTGGTTTTGGAGCAGCTGTGGTTGTGGTTGGAGCTGCGGTGGTTGTTGTTAGATCAGCTGTGGTTGTTGGAGCTGCTGTTGTTGTAGAAGCTGCTGTGGTTGGTGTTGGAGCTGCTGTGGTTGTTGTTTGAGCAGCTGTGGTTGTTGTTAGAGCAGCTGTGGTTGTTGTTTGAGCAGCTGTGGTTGTTGTTGGAGTAGCTGTGGTTGTTGTTTGAGCAGCTGTGGTTGTTTTTAGATCAGCCGTGGTTGTTGGAGCTGCTGTTGTTGTAGGAGCTGCTGTGGTTGGTGTTGGAGCTGCTGTCATGGTTGTTGGAGCAGGTGTGGTTGTAGTTGGAGTAGCTGTGGTTGTTGTTGGAGCTGATGTCGTCGTTGTTGGAGCGGCTGTCGTGGTTGTAGGAGCAGCTATTGCTGTTGGAGTAGCTGTGGTTGTTGGAGCAGCTGTGGCTGTTGTTGGAGCTGCAGTGGTAGTTTTTGGAGAAAATGTGGTTGTCGTGGGAGCTGCAGTGGCTGTTGTTGGAGCAGTTGTGGTTGTTGTTAAAGCTGGTATGGTTGTTGTTGGAACTGCTGTTATGGTTGTGTGAGCAGCTGTGGTTGTTGGAGCAGCTGTAGTTGTTGTTGGAGCCGCAGTGGTTGTTGTTGGAGCTGCAGTGGTAGTTGTTGGAGAAGTTGTGGTTGTTGTTGGAGCGGATGCGGTTGTTGTTGGAGCGGCTGTGGTGGTTGTTGGAGCTGCAGTGGTAGTTGTTGGAGAAGTTGTGGTTGTCGTTGGAGCTGCAGTGGATGTTGTTGGAGCTGCTGTAGTGGTTGTAGGAGCAGCTGTGGTTGTTGTTGGAGCTGCTGTCGTCGTTTTTGGAGCTGCTGTGGTTGTTGTTGGTGCAGCTGTGGTTGTTGTTGGAGCTGCTGTTGTGGCTGTTGGAGCAGTTGTGATTGTTGAAGCAACTGTTGTTGTTTGAGCAGCTGTGGTCGTTTTTGGAGCAGCTATTGTTGTTGTTGGAGTAGCTGTGGTTGTTGGAGCAGCTGTGGCTGTTGTTGGAGCTGCAGTGGTAGTTTTTGGAGAAAATGTGGTTGTCGTGGGAGCAGTTGTGGTTGTTTTTAAAGCTGGTATGGTTGTTGTTGGAACTGCTGTTATGGTTGTGTGAGCAGCTGTGGTTGTTCGAGCAGCTGTAGTTGTTGTTGGAGCCGCAGTGGTTGTTGTTGGAGCTGCAGTGGTAGTTGTTGGAGAAGTTGTGGTTGTTGTTGGAGCGGATGCGGTTGTTGTTGGAGCGGCTGTGGTGGTTGTTGGAGCTGCAGTGGTAGTTGTTGGAGAAGTTGTGGTTGTCGTTGGAGCTGCAGTGGATGTTGTTGGAGCTGCTGTAGTGGTTGTAGGAGCAGCTGTGGTTGTTGTTGGAGCTGCTGTCGTCGTTTTTGGAGCTGCTGTGGTTGTTGTTGGTGCAGCTGTGGTTGTTGTTGGAGCTGCTGTTGTGGCTGTTGGAGCAGTTGTGATTGTTGAAGCAACTGTTGTTGTTTGAGCAGCTGTGGTCGTTTTTGGAGCAGCTATTGTTGTTGTTGGAGCTGCAGTGGTTGTTGTTGGAGCTGCTGTGGTGGTTTGTGGGGCTGCTGTGGTTGTTGTTGGAGCAGCTGTGGTGGTTGTTGGAGCTGCAGTGGTTGTTGTTGGGGCGGCTGTGATTGTTGTTGGAGCAGCTGCTGTTGTTGTAGGAGTTGCAGTGGTTGTTGTTAAAGCAGCTGTGGTTGGTGTTGGAGCTGCTGTCGTCGTTGTTGGAGCTGCTGTGGTTGTTGTTAGATCAGCTGTGGTTGTTGGAGCTGCTGTTGTTGTAGGAGCTGCTGTGGTTGGTGTTGGAGCTGCTGTGGTTGTTGTTTGAGCAGCTGTGGTTGTTGATGGAGCAGCTGTGGTTGTTGTTTGAGCAGCTGTGGTTGTTGTTGGAGCAGCTGTGGTTGTTGTTTGAGCAGCTGTGGTTGTTGTTAGATCAGCTGTGGTTGTTGGAGCTGCTGTTGTTGTAGGAGCTGCTGTGGTTGGTGTTGGAGCTGCTGTCATGGTTGTTGGAGCAGGTGTGGTTGTAGTTGGAGTAGCTGTGGTTGTTGTTGGAGCTGATGTCGTCGTTGTTGGAGTGGCTGTCGTGGTTGTAGGAGCAGCTATTGCTGTTGGAGTAGCTGTGGTTGTTGGAGCAGCTGTCGTTGGTGTTGGAGCAGCTGTGGTTGTAGTTGGAGCAGCAGTGGTTGTTTTTGGACCAGCTGTGGTCGTTTTTTGAGCAGCTATTGTTGTTGTTGGAGCTGCAGTGGTTGTTGTTGGAGGTGCTGTAGTGGTTGTAGGAGCAGCTGTTGTTGTTGTTGGAGCTGCTGTGGTTGTTGTTGGAGCAGCTGTAGTTGTTGTTGGAGCGGCTGTGGTTGTTGTTGGAGCAGCTGTTGTTGTTGTAGGACCTGCTGTGGTTGTTGTTGGAGCTGCTGTCGTCGTTGTTGGAGTTTCATTGGTTGTTGTTGAAGCAGCTGTGGTTGGTGTTTGAGCTGCTGTTGTTGGTGTTGGAGCTGCGGTGGTTGTTGTTAGACCAGCTGTGGTTGTTGGAGCTGCTGTTGTAGGAGCTGCTGTGGTTGGTGTTGGAGCTGCTGTGGTTGTTGTTGGAGGTGCTGTAGTGGTTGTAGGAGCAGCTGTTGTTGCTGGAGCAGTTGTGGTTGTTGTTGGAGCTGCTGTGGTGGTTTGTGAGGCTGCTGTGGTTGTTGTTGTTGGAGCTGCTGTCGTCGTTGTTGGAGCTGTCGTCGTGGTTGTTGGAGCAGCTGTCGTTGGTGTTGGAGCAGCTGTGGTTGTTGGAGCAGCTGTGGTTGTTGGAGCAGCTGTCGTTGGTGTTGGAGCAGCTGTGGTTGTGGTTGGAGCAGCTGTGGTTGTTGATTGAGCTGCTGTTGTGGCTGTAGGAGCTGCTGTGGTTGTTATAGGAGCAGCGGTGGTTGTTGGAGCTGCTGTTGTGGTTGTAGGAGCAGCTGTGGTTGTTTGAGCAGATATGGTCGTTGTTGGAGTTGCAGTGGTTGTTGGAGCTGCAATGGTTGTTGTTGGAGCAGCTGTGGCTGTTGTTGGAGCTGCAGTGGTAGTTTTTGGAGAAAATGTGGTTGTCGTGGGAGCTGCAGTGGTTGTTGTTGGAGCAGTTGTGGTTGTTGTTGGAGCTGCTGTTGTTGTTGTAGGAACAGCTGTGGTTGTTGTTGGAGCTGCTGCTGTTGTTGTTTGAGCAGCTGTGGTTGTGATTAGAGCAGCTCTGGTTGTTGATTGAGCTGCTGTTGTGGCTGTAGGAGCTGGTGTGGTTGTTGTAGGAGCAGCGGTGGCTGTTGGAGCTGCTGTTGTGGTTGTAGGAGCAGCTGTGGTTGTTGTAGGAGCAGCTGTGGTTGTCGTTGGAGCCGGTATAGTTGTTGTTGGAACAGCTGTCGTTGTTGGAGCAACTGTGGTTGTGGTTGGAGCTGCTGTGGTTGTTGTTTTAGCTGCTGTTGTCGTTGTTGGAGCTGCTGTGGTTGTGGTTGGAGCGGCTGTGGTTGTTGTTGGAGCAGCTGTCGTCGTTGTTGGAGCTGCTGTGGTTGTTGTTAGATCAGCTGTGGTTGTTGGAGCTGCTGTTGTTGTAGGAGCTGCTGTGGTTGGTGTTGGAGCTGCTGTGGTTGTTGTTTGAGCAGCTGTGGTTGTTGTTGGAGCAGCTGTGGTTGTTGTTTGAGCAGCTGTGGTTGTTGTTGGAGCAGCTGTGGTTGTTGTTTGAGCAGCTGTGGTTGTTGTTAGATCAGCTGTGGTTGTTGGAGCTGCTGTTGTTGTAGGAGCTGCTGTGGTTGGTGTTGGAGCTGCTGTCATGGTTGTTGGAGCAGGTGTGGTTGTAGTTGGAGTAGCTGTGGTTGTTGTTGGAGCTGATGTCGTCGTTGTTGGAGTGGCTGTCGTGGTTGTAGGAGCAGCTATTGCTGTTGGAGTAGCTGTGGTTGTTGGAGCAGCTGTCGTTGGTGTTGGAGCAGCTGTGGTTGTAGTTGGAGCAGCAGTGGTTGTTTTTGGACCAGCTGTGGTCGTTTTTTGAGCAGCTATTGTTGTTGTTGGAGCTGCAGTGGTTGTTGTTGGAGGTGCTGTAGTGGTTGTAGGAGCAGCTGTTGTTGCTGGAGCAGTTGTGGTTGTTGTTGGAGCTGCTGTGGTGGTTTGTGAGGCTGCTGTGGTTGTTGTTGTTGGAGCTGCTGTCGTCGTTGTTGGAGCTGTTGTCGTGGTTGTTGGAGCAGCTGTCGTTGGTGTTGGAGCAGCTGTGGTTGTTGGAGCAGCTGTGGTTGTTGGAGCAGCTGTCGTTGGTGTTGGAGCAGCTGTGGTTGTGGTTGGAGCAGCTGTGGTTGTTGATTGAGCTGCTGTTGTGGCTGTAGGAGCTGCTGTGGTTGTTATAGGAGCAGCGGTGGTTGTTGGAGCTGCTGTTGTGGTTGTAGGAGCAGCTGTGGTTGTTTGAGCAGATATGGTTGTTGTTGGAGCTGTTGTGGTCGTTGTTGGAGTTGCAGTGGTTGTTGGAGCTGCAATGGTTGTTGTTGGAGCAGCTGTGGCTGTTGTTGGAGCTGCAGTGGTAGTTTTTGGAGAAAATGTGGTTGTCGTGGGAGCTGCAGTGGTTGTTGTTGGAGCAGTTGTGGTTGTTGTTGGAGCTGCTGTTGTTGTTGTAGGAACAGCTGTGGTTGTTGTTGGAGCTGCTGCTGTTGTTGTTTGAGCAGCTGTGGTTGTGATTAGAGCAGCTCTGGTTGTTGATTGAGCTGCTGTTGTGGCTGTAGGAGCTGGTGTGGTTGTTGTAGGAGCAGCGGTGGTTGTTGGAGCTGCTGTTGTGGTTGTAGGAGCAGCTGTGGTTGTTGTAGGAGCAGCTGTGGTTGTCGTTGGAGCCGGTATAGTTGTTGTTGGAACAGCTGTCGTTGTTGGAGCAACTGTGGTTGTGGTTGGAGCTGCTGTGGTTGTTGTTTTAGCTGCTGTTGTCGTTGTTGGAGCTGCTGTGGTTGTGGTTGGAGCGGCTGTGGTTGTTGTTGGAGCAGCTGCTGTTGTTGTAGGACCTGCTGTGGTTGTTGTTGGAGCTGCTGTCGTCGTTGTTGGAGTTTCATTGGTTGTTGTTGAAGCAGCTGTGGTTGGTGTTTGAGCTGCTGTTGTTGGTGTTGGAGCTGCGGTGGTTGTTGTTAGATCAGCTGTGGTTGTTGGAGCTGCTGTTGTAGGAGCTGCTGTTATTGTTGTTGTAGGAGCTGCTGTTGTTGTTGTTAAAGCTGGTATGGTTGTTGTTGGAACTGCTGTTATGGTTGTGGGAGCAGCTGTGGTTGTTTGAGCTGCAGTGGTTGTTGTTGGAGCTGCAGTGGTAGTTGTTGGAGAAGTTGTGGTTGTTGTTGGAGCGGCTGTGGTAGTTGTTGGAGAAGTTGTGGTTGTCGTTGGAGCTGCAGTTTTAGTTGTTGGAGAAGTTGTGGTTGTCGTTGGAGCTGCAGTGAATGTTGTTGGAGCTGCTGTGGTAGTTGTTGGAGAAGTTGTGGTTGTCGTTGGAGCTGCAGTGAATGTTGTAGGAGCAGCTGTTGTTGTTGATTGAGCTGCAGTTGTGGCTGTAGGATCTGCTGTCATGGTTGTTGGAGCAGTTATTGTTGTTGTTGGAGCTGCAGTGGTTGTTGTTGGAGGTGCTGTAGTGGTTGTAGGAGCAGTTGTTGTTGCTGGAGCTGCTGTGGTTGTTGTTGTTGGAGCTGCTGTGGTTGTTGTTGTAGCTGTTGTCGTGGTTGTTGGAGTAGCTGTTGTTGGTGTTGGAGCAGCTGTGGTTGTGGTTGGAGCAGCTGTGATTGTTGATTGAGCTGCTGTTGTGGCTGTAGGAGCTGCTGTGATTGTGTGAGCTGCTGTTGTGGCTGTAGGAGCTGCTGTGGTTGTTGTAGAAGCAGCGATGGTTGTTGGAGCTGCTGTTGTGGTTGTAGGAGCAGCTGTGGTTGTTGTAGGAGCAGCTGTGGTTGTCGTTGGAGCCGGTATAGTTGTTGTTGGAACAGCTGTCGTTGTTGTTGGAGCTGCTGTGGTTGTTTGAGCAGATATGGTTGTTGTTGTAGCTGAAGTGGTTGTTGGAGCTGCAATGGCTGTTGTTGGAGCTGCATTGGTAGTTTTTGGAGAAAATGTGGTTGACGTGGGAGCTGCAGTGGTTGTTGTTGGAGCAGTTGTGGTTGTTGTTGGAGCTGCTGTTGTTGTTGTTGTAGGAACAGCTGTGGTTGTTGTTGGAGCTGCTGCTGTTGTTGTTTGAGCAGCTGTGGTTGTGGTTGGAGCAGCTGTGGTTGTTGATTGAGCTGCTGTTGTGGCTGTAAGAGCTGCTGTGTTTGTTGGAGCGGCTGTTGTTGTTTTTGGAGTCGGTGTGGTTGTTGTTGGAGCTGCTGTTATTGTTGTTGTAGGAGCTGCTGTTGTTGTTGTTAAAGCTGGTATGGTTGTTGTTGGAAATGCTGTTATGGTTGTGGGAGCAGCTGTGGTTGTTGGAGCTGCAGTGGTTGTTGTTGGAGCTGCAGTGGTAGTTGTTGGAGAAGTTGTGGTTGTTGTTGGAGCGGCTGTGGTAGTTGTTGGAGAAGTTGTGGTTGTCGTTGGAGCTGCAGTGGTAGTTGTTGGAGAAGTTGTGGTTGTCGTTGGAGCTGCAGTGAATGTTGTTGGAGCTGCTGTAGTGGTTGTAGGAGCAGCTGTGGTTGTTGGAGCTGTAGTGGTTGTTGTTGGAGCTGCTGTCGTCGTTGTTGGAGCGTCTGTCGTTGGGGTTGGAGCAGCTGTCGTTGGTGTTGGAGCAGTTGTGGTTGTTGCTGGAGTGGCTGTTGTGGCTGTTGGAGCAGTAGTGATTGTTGGAGAAGCTGTGGTGGTTTGTGAGGCTGCTGTGGTTGTTGTTGTTGGAGCTGCTGTGGTTGTTGTTGGAACTGTTGTCGTGGTTGTAGGAGCAGCTGTTGTTGTTGGAGCAGCAGCTGTGGTTGTTGTTGGAGCAGCTGTGGTTGTTGTTGGAGCGGCTGTTGTTGTAGGAGCTGCTGTGGTTAGTGTTGGAGCAGCTGTGGTTGTTGGAGCAGCTGTGGTTGTTGGAGCAGCAGTGGTTGTTGGAGCAACTGTGGTTGTAGTTGGAACAGCTGTCGTTGTTGTTTTAGCTGCTGTTGTCGTTGTTGGAGCTGCTATGGTTGTTGTTGGAGCTGATGTGGTTGTTGTTGGAGCAGCTGTGGTTGTTGGAGCTGCTGTGGTTGTTGGAGCAACTGTTGTTGTTGGAGCAACTGTGGTTGTTGGAGCAGCAGTGGTTGTTGGAGCAACTGTGGTTGTAGTTGGAACAGCTGTCGTTGTTGTTTTAGCTGCTGTTGTCGTTGTTGGAGCTGCTGTGGTTGTTGTTGGAGCAGCTGTGGTTGTTGGAGCAGCTGTGGTTGTTGGAGCAACTGTGGTTGTTGGAGCAACTGTGGTTGTGATTGGAGTTGCTGTGGTTGTTGTTTGAGCTGCTGTTGTCGTTGTTGGAGCAGCTGTGGTTGTTGTTGGAGCGGCTGTGGTTGTTGTTGGAGCAGCTGCTGTTGTTGTTTGAGCAGCTGTGGTTGTTGTTGTAGCTGCTGTCGTCGTTGATGGAGCTGCGGTGGTTGTTGTCAGATCAGCTGTGGTTGTTGGAGCTGCTGTTGTTGTAGGAGCTGCTGTGGTTGGTGTTGGAGCTGCTGTGGTTGTTGTTGGAGCTGCGGTGGTTGTTGTTAGATCAGCTGTCGTTGTTGTTTTAGCTGCTGTTGTCGTTGTTGGAGCTGCTGTGGTTGTTGTTGGAGCAGCTGTGGTTGTTGGAGCAGCTGTGGTTGTTGGAGCAACTGTCGTTGTTGGAACAACTGTGGTTGTTGTTGGAGCTGCTGTGGTTGTTGTTTTAGCTGCTGTTGTCGTTGTTGGAGCTGCTGTGGTTGTTGTTGGAGTGGCTGTGGTTGTTGTTGGAGCAGCTGCTGTTGTTGTAGGACCTGCTGTGGTTGTTGTTGGAGCGGCTGTCATGGTTGTAGGAGCAGCTATTGCTGTTGGAGCAGCTGTAGTTGTTGTTGGAGCAGCTATTGTTGTTGTTGGAGCTACAGTGGTTGTTGATTGAGCTGCTGTAGTGGTTGTAGGAGCAGCTGTTGTTGCTGGAGCAGTTGTGGTTGTTGTTGGAGCTGCTGTGGTGGTTTGTGGGACTGCTGTGGTTGTTGTTGTTGGAGCAGCTGTCGTTGGTGTTGGAGCACCTGTGGTTGTTGGAGCGGCTGTTGTTGTTGTTGGAGTCGGTGTGGTTGCTGTTGGAGCTGCTGTTGTTGTTTTTGTAGGAGCTGCTGTTGTTGTTGTTAAAGCTGGTATGGTTGTTGTTGGAACTGCTGTTATGGTTGTGTGAGCAGCTGTGGTTGTTGGAGCAGCTGTAGTTGTTGTTGGAGGTGCAGTGGTTGTTGTTGGAGCTGCAGTGGTAGTTGTTGGAGAAGTTGTGGTTGTTGTTGGAGCGGATGCGGTTGTTGTTGGAGCGGCTGTGGTGGTTGTTGGAGCTGCAGTGGTAGTTGTTGGACAAGTTGTGGTTGTTGTTGGAGCGGATGTGGTTGTTGGAGCTGCAGTGGATGTTGTTGGAGCTGCTGTAGGGGTTGTAGGAGCAGCTGTGGTTGTTGTTGGAGCTGCTGTCGTCGTTGTTGGAGCTGTTGTCGTGGTTGTTGGAGCAGCTGTCGTTGGTGTTGGAGCAGCTGTGGTTGTTGGAGCAGCTGTCGTTGGTGTTGGAGCAGCTATGGTTGTTGATTGAGCTGCTGTTGTGGCTGCAGGAGCTGCTGTTATTGTGTGAGTTGCTGTTGTGGCTGTAGGAGCTGGTGTGGTTGTTGTAGGAGCAGCGGTGGTTGTTGGAGCTGCTGTTGTGGTTGTAGGAGCAGCTGTGGTTGTTTTAGGAGCAGCTGTGGTTGTCGTTGGAGCCGGTATAGTTGTTGATGGAACAGCTGTCGTTGTTGGAGCAACTGTGGTTGTGGTTGGAGCTGCTGTGGTTGTTGTTTTAGCTGCTGTTGTCGTTGTTGGAGCTGCTGTGGTTGTGGTTGGAGCGGCTGTGGTTGTTGTTGCAGCAGCTGCTGTTGTTGTAGGACCTGCTGTGGTTGTTGTTGGAGCTGCTGTCGTCGTTGTTGGAGTTTCATTGGTTGTTGTTGAAGCAGCTGTGGTTGGTGTTTGAGCTGCTGTTGTTGGTGTTGGAGCTGCGGTGGTTGTTGTTAGACCAGCTGTGGTTGTTGGAGCTGCTGTTGTAGGAGCTGCTGTGGTTGGTGTTGGAGCTGCTGTGGTTGTTGTTGGAGGTGCTGTAGTGGTTGTAGGAGCAGCTGTTGTTGCTGGAGCAGTTGTGGTTGTTGTTGGAGCTGCTGTGGTGGTTTGTGAGGCTGCTGTGGTTGTTGTTGTTGGAGCTGCTGTCGTCGTTGTTGGAGCTATTGTCGTGGTTGTTGGAGCAGCTGTCGTTGGTGTTGGAGCAGCTGTGGTTGTTGGAGCAGCTGTGGTTGTTGGAGCAGCTGTCGTTGGTGTTGGAGCAGCTGTGGTTGTGGTTGGAGCAGCTGTGGTTGTTGATTGAGCTGCTGTTGTGGCTGTAGGAGCTGCTGTGGTTGTTATAGGAGCAGCGGTGGTTGTTGGAGCTGCTGTTGTGGTTGTAGGAGCAGCTGTGGTTGTTTGAGCAGATATGGTTGTTGTTGGAGCTGTTGTGGTCGTTGTTGGAGTTGCAGTGGTTGTTGGAGCTGCAATGGTTGTTGTTGGAGCAGCTGTGGCTGTTGTTGGAGCTGCAGTGGTAGTTTTTGGAGAAAATGTGGTTGTCGTGGGAGCTGCAGTGGTTGTTGTTGGAGCAGTTGTGGTTGTTGTTGGAGCTGCTGTTGTTGTTGTAGGAACAGCTGTGGTTGTTGTTGGAGCTGCTGCTGTTGTTGTTTGAGCAGCTGTGGTTGTGATTAGAGCAGCTCTGGTTGTTGATTGAGCTGCTGTTGTGGCTGTAGGAGCTGGTGTGGTTGTTGTAAGAGCAGCGGTGGTTGTTGGAGCTGCTGTTGTGGTTGTAGGAGCAGCTGTGGTTGTTGTAGGAGCAGCTGTGGTTGTCGTTGGAGCCGGTATAGTTGTTGTTGGAACAGCTGTCGTTGTTGGAGCAACTGTGGTTGTGGTTGGAGCTGCTGTGGTTGTTGTTTTAGCTGCTGTTGTCGTTGTTGGAGCTGCTGTGGTTGTGGTTGGAGCGGCTGTGGTTGTTGTTGGAGCAGCTGCTGTTGTTGTAGGACCTGCTGTGGTTGTTGTTGGAGCTGCTGTCGTCGTTGTTGGAGTTTCATTGGTTGTTGTTGAAGCAGCTGTGGTTGGTGTTTGAGCTGCTGTTGTTGGTGTTGGAGCTGCGGTGGTTGTTGTTAGATCAGCTGTGGTTGTTGGAGCTGCTGTGGTTGGTGTTGGAGCTGCTGTGGTTGTTGTTGGAGGTTCTGTAGTGGTTGTAGGAGCAGCTGTTGTTGCTGGAGCAGTTGTGGTTGTTGTTGGAGCTGCTGTGGTGGTTTGTGAGGCTGCTGTGGTTGTTGTTGTTGGAGCTGCTGTCGTCGTTGTTGGAGCTGTTGTCGTGGTTGTTGGAGCAGCTGTCGTTGGTGTTGGAGCAGCTGTGGTTGTTGGAGCAGCTGTGGTTGTTGGAGCAGCTGTCGTTGGTGTTGGAGCAGCTGTGGTTTTGGTTGGAGCAGCTGTGGTTGTTGATTGAGCTGCTGTTGTGGCTGTAGGAGCTGCTGTGGTTGTTGTAGGAGCAGCGGTGGTTGTTGGAGCTGCTGTTGTGGTTGTAGGAGCAGCTGTGGTTGTTTGAGCAGATATGGTTGTTGTTGGAGCTGTTGTGGTCATTGTTGGAGTTGCAGTGGTTGTTGGAGCTACAATGGTTGTTGTTGGAGCAGCTGTGGCTGTTGTTGGAGCTGCAGTGGTAGTTTTTGGAGAAAATGTGGTTGTCGTGGGAGCTGCAGTGGTTGTTGTTGGAGCAGTTGTGGTTGTTGTTGGAGCTGCTGTTGTTGTTGTAGGAACAGCTGTGGTTGTTGTTGGAGCTGCTGCTGTTGTTGTTTGAGCAGCTGTGGTTGTGATTAGAGCAGCTCTGGTTGTTGATTGAGCTGCTGTATTGGTTGTAGGAGCAGCTGTTGTTGCTGGAGCAGTTGTGGTTGTTGTTGGAGCTGCTGTCGTTGGTGTTGGAGCAGCTGTGGTTGTTGGAGCGGCTGTTGTTATTGTTGGAGTCGGTGTGGTTGTTGTTGGAGCTGCTGTTGTTGTTTTTGTAGGAGCTGCTGTTTTTGTTGTTAAAGCTGGTATGGTTGTTGATTGAGCTGCTGTTGTGGCTGTAGGAGCTGCTGTGGTTGTTGTAGGAGCAGCGGTGGTTGTTGGAGCTGCTGTTGTGGTTGTAGGAGCAGCTGTGGTTGTTTGAGCAGATATGGTTGTTGTTGGAGCTGTTGTGGTCGTTGTTGGAGTTGCAGTGGTTGTTGGAGCTGCAATGGTTGTTGTTGGAGCAGCTGTGGCTGTTGTTGGAGCAGCTGTGGCTGTTGTTGGAGCTGCAGTGGTAGTTTTTGGAGAAAATGTGGTTGTCGTGGGAGCTGCAGTGGTTGTTGTTGGAGCAGTTGTGGTTGTTGTAGGAGCAGCTGTTGTTGCTGGAGCAGTTGTGGTTGTTGTTGGAGCTGCTGTGGTGGTTTGTGGGGCTGCTGTGGTTGTTGTTGTTGGAGCTGCTGTCGTCGTTGTTGGAGCTGTTGTCGTGGTTGTTGGAGCAGCTGTCGTTGGTGTTGGAGCAGCTGTGGTTGTTGGAGCGGCTGTTGTTGTTGTTGGAGTCGGTGTGGTTGTTGTTGGAGCTGCTGTTGTTGTTTTTGTAATAGCTGCTGTTTTTGTTGTTAAAGCTGGTATGGTTGTTGTTGGAACTGCTGTTATGGTTGTGTGAGCAGCTGTGGTAGTTGTTGGACAAGTTGTGGTTGTTGTTGGAGCGGATGCGGTTGTTGTTGGAGCGGCTGTGGTGGTTGTTGGAGCTGCAGTGGATGTTGTTGGAGCTGCTGTAGGGGAAGTAGGAGCAGCTGTGGTTGTTGTTGGAGCTGCTTTCGTCGTTGTTGGAGCTGTTGTCGTGGTTGTTGGAGCAGCTGTTGTTGGTGTTGGAGCAGCTGTGGTTGTTGGAGCAGCTGTCGTTGGTGTTGGAGCAGCTGTGGTTGTGGTTGGAGCAGCTATGGTTGTTGATTGAGCTGCTGTTGTGGCTGTAGGAGCTGCTGTTATTGTGTGAGTTGCTGTTGTGGCTGTAGGAGCTGGTGTGGTTGTTGTAGGAGCAGCGTTGGTTGTTGGAGCTGCTGTTGTGGTTGTAGGAGCAGCTGTGGTTGTTGTAGGAGCAGCTGTGGTTGTCGTTGGAGTTTCATTGGTTGTTGTTGGAACAGCTGTCGTTGTTGGAGCAACTGTGGTTGTGGTTGGAGCTGCTGTGGTTGTTGTTTTAGCTGCTGTTGTCGTTGTTGGAGCTGCTGTGGTTGTGGTTGGAGCGGCTGTGGTTGTTGTTGGAGCAGCTGCTGTTGTTGTAGGACCTGCTGTGGTTGTTGTTGGAGCTGCTGTCGTCGTTGTTGGAGTTTCATTGGTTGTTGTTGAAGCAGCTGTGGTTGGTGTTTGAGCTGCTGTGGTTGGTGTTGGAGCTGCGGTGGTTGTTGTTAGATCAGCTGTGGTTGTTGGAGCTGCTGTTGTAGGAGCTGCTGTGGTTGGTGTTGGAGCTGCTGTGGTTGTTGTTGGAGCTGCGGTGGTTGTTTTTAGATCAGCTGTGGTTGTTATTTGAGCAGCTGTGGTTGTTGTTGGAGCAGCTGTGGTTGTTGTTGGAGCTGCGGTGGTTGTTGGAGCAGCTGTGGTTGTTGGAGCAACTGTGGTTGTGGTTGGAGCTGCTGTGGTTGTTGTTTTAGCTGCTGTTGTCGTTGTTGGAGCTGCTGTGGTTGTTGTTGGAGCGGCTGTGGTTGTTGTTGGAGCAGCTGCTGTTGTTGTTGTAGGACCTGCTGTGGTTGTTTGAGCAGATATGGTTGTTGTTGGAGCTGTTGTGGTCATTGTTGGAGCTGAAGTGGTTGTTGGAGCTGCAATGGTTGTTGTTGGAGCAGCTGTGGTTGTTGTTAGAGCTGCAGTGGTAGTTTTTGGAGAAAATGTGGTTGTCGTGGGAGCTGCAGTGGTTGTTGTTGGAGCAGTTGTGGTTGTTGTTGGAGCTGCTGCTGTTGTTGTTTGAGCAGCTGTGGTTGTGGTTGGAGCAGCTGTGGTTGATGATTGAGCTGCTGTTGTGGCTGTAGGAGCTGCTGTGGTTGTTGTAGCGGCTGTTGTTGTTGTTGGAGTCGGTGTGGTTGTTGTTGGAGCTGCTGTTGTTGTTGTTGTAGGAGCTGCTGTTGTTGTTGTTAAAGCTGGTATGGTTGTTGTTGGAACTGCTGTTATGGTTGTGGGAGCAGCTGTGGTTGTTGGAGCAGCTGTAGTTGTTGTTGGAGCTGCAGTGGTTGTTGTTGGAGCTGCAGTGGTAGTTGTTGGAGAAGTTGTGGTTGTTGTTGGAGCGGCTGTGGTGGTTGTTGGAGCTGCAGTGGTAGTTGGAGAAGTTGTGGTTGTCGTTGGAGCAGCAGTGAATGTTGTTGGAGCTGCTGTAGTGGTTGTAGGAGCAGCTGTTGTTGTTGATTGAGCTGCAGTTGTGGCTGTAGGAGCTGCTGTCATGGTTGTTGGAGCAGGTGTGGTTGTTGTTGGAGCTGCTGTTGTCGTTGTTGGAGCTGCTGTGGTTGTTGTTGGAGAGGCTGTGGTTGTTGTTGGAGCAGCTGCTGTTGTTGTAGGACCTGCTGTGGTTGTTTGAGCAGATATGGTTGTTGTTGGAGCTGTTGTGGTCGTTGTTGGAGCTGAAGTGGTTGTTGGAGCTGCAATGGTTGTTGTTGGAGCTGTTGTGGTCGTTGTTGGAGCTGAAGTGGTTGTTGGAGCAGCTGTGGTTGTTGTTGGAGCTGCTGTTGTCGTTGTTGGAGCTGCTGTGGTTGTTGTTGGAGAGGCTGTGGTTGTTGTTGGAGCAGCTGCTGTTGTTGTAGGACCTGCTGTGGTTGTTTGAGCAGATATGGTTGTCGTGGGAGCTGCAGTGGTTGTTGTTGGAGCAGTTGTGTTTGTTGTTGGAGCTGCTGTTGTTGTTGTTGTAGGAACAGCTGTGGCTGTTGTTGGAGCTGCAGTGGTAGTTTTTGGAGAAAATGTGGTTGTCGTGGGAGCTGCAGTGGTTGTTGTTGGAGCAGCTGTAGTTGTTGTTGGAGCTGCAGTGGTTTTTGTTGGAGAAGTTGTGGTTGTTGTTGGAGCTGGAGTGGTTGTTGTTGGAGCTGCAGTGGTAGTTGTTGGAGCAGCTGTAGTTGTTGTTGGAGCTGCAGTGGTTGTTGTTGGAGAAGTTGTGGTTGTTGTTGGAGCTGGAGTGGTTGTTGTTGGAGCTGCAGTGGTAGTTGTTGGAGAAGTTGTGGTTGTTGTTGGAGCAGCTGTAGTTGTTGTTGGAGCTGCAGTGGTTGTTGTTGGAGCTGCAGTGGTAGTTGTTGGAGAAGTTGTGGTGGTTGTTGGAGCTGCTGTGGTAGTTGTTGGAGAAGTTGTGGTTGTCGTTGGAGCAGCTGTGGTTGTTGTTGGAGCTGCTGTGGTTGTTGTTGGAGCTGCTGTCGTGGTTGTAGGAGCAGCTGTCGTTGGGGTTGGAGCAGTTGTGGTTGTTGTTGGAGTGGCTGTTGTGGCTGTTGGAGCAGTTGTGATTGTTGGAGCAGCTGTTGTTGTTGTTGGACCAGCTGTGGTTGTTGTTGGAGCGGCTGTTGTTGTAGGAGCTGCTGTGGTTAGTGTTGGAGCAGCTGTGGTTGTGGTTGGAACAGCTGTCATCGTTGTTTTAGCTGCTGTTGTCTTTGTTGGAGCTGCTGTGGTTGTTGTTGGAGCTGATGTGGTTGTTGTTGGAGCAGCTGTGGTTGTGGTTGGAACAGCTGTCATCGTTGTTTTAGCTGCTGTTGTCTTTGTTGGAGCTGCTGTGGTTGTTGTTGGAGCTGATGTGGTTGTTGTTGGAGCAGCTGTGGTTGTTGGAGCAGCTGTGGTTGTTGGAGCAACTGTGGTTGTGGTTGGAACAGCTGTCGTTGTTGTTTTAGCTGCTGTTGTCGTTGTTGGAGCTGCTGTGGTTGTTGTTGGAGCTGATATGGTGGTTGTTGAAGCAGCTGTGGTTGTTGGAGCAACTGTGGTTGTAGTTGGAACAGCTGTCGTTGTTGTTTTAGCTGCTGTTGTCGTTGCTGGAGCTGCTGTTGGCGTTGTTGGAGCAGTTGTGATTGTTGGAGCAGCTGTTGTTGTTGTTGGACCAGCTGTGGTCGTTTTTGGAGCAGCTGCTGTTGTTTTTGGAGCTGCAGTGGTTGTTGTTGGAGGTGCTGTAGTGGTTGTAGGAGCAGCTGTTGTTGCTGGAGCAGTTGTGGTTGTTGTTGGAGCTGCTGTCATAGTTGTAGGAGCAGCTGTGGTTGTGGTTGGAACAGCTGTGGATATTGGAGCTGCTGCGGTTGTTTGTGGGGCTGTTGTGGTTGTTGTTGGAGCAGCAGCTGTGGTTGTTGATGTAGCTGCTGTGGTTGTTGTTGGAGCGGCTGTTGTTGTAGGAGCTGCTGTGGTTAGTGTTGGAGCAGCTGTGGTTGTGGTTGGAACAGCTGTCATTGTTGTTTTAGCTGCTGTTGTCTTTGTTGGAGCTGCTGTGGTTGTTGTTGGAGCTGATGTGGTTGTTGTTGGAGCAGCTGTGGTTGTTGGAGCAGCTGTGGTTGTTGGAGCAACTGTGGTTGTGGTTGGAACAGCTGTCGTTGTTGTTTTAGCTGCTGTTGTCGTTGTTGGAGCTGCTGTGGTTGTTGTTGGAGTTGATATGGTTGTTGTTGGAGCAGCTGTGGTTGTTGGAGCAGCTGTGGTTGTTGGAGCAACTGTGGTTGTGGTTGGAGCTGCTGTGGTTGTTGTTGGAGCTGCTGTGGTTGTTGTTGGAGCGGCTGTGGTTGTTGTTGGAGCAGCTGCTTTTGTTGTAGGACCTGCTGTTGTCGTTGTTGGAGTTGCTGTTGTTGTAGGAGCTGCTGTGGTTGGTGTTGGAGCTGCTGTGGTTGTTGTTGGAGCTGCGGTGGTTGTTGTTAGATCAGGTGTGGTTGTTGGAGCTGCTGTTGTTGTAGGAGCTGCTGTGGTTGGTGTTGGAGCTGCTGTCATGGTTGTTGGAGCAGGTGTGGTTGTAGTCGGAGCAGCTGTGGTTGTTGTTGGAGCTGATGTCGTCGTTGTTGGAGCGGCTGTCGTGGTTGTAGGAGCAGCTATTGCTGTTGGAGCAGCTGTGGTTGTTGGAGCAGCTGTCGTTGGTGTTGGAGCAGTTGTGGTTGTTGCTGGAGCTGCTGTGGTGGTTTGTGAGGCTGCTGTGGTTGTTGCCGTTGGAGCTGCTGTGGTTGTAGTTGGAGCAGTTGTGATTGTTGAAGCAGCTGTTGTTGTTGGAGCAGCTGTGGTTGTTTTTGGACCAGCTGTGGTCGTTTTTGGAGCAGCTGTTGTTGTAGTTGGAGCTGCTGCTGTGGTTGTTGTTGGAGCAGCTGTAGTTGTTGTTGGAGCTGCTGTCATGGTTGTTGGAGCAACTGTGGTTGTAGTTGGAGCAGCTGTGGTTGTTGTTGGAGCTGCTGTCGTCGTTTTTGGAGCTGCTGTGGTTGTTGTTGGTGCAGCTGTGGTTGTTGTTGGAACAGCTGTAGTTGTTGTTGGAGCGGCTGTTGTGGCTGTTGGAGCAGTTGTGATTGTTGAAGCAGCTGTTGTTGTTGGAGCAGCTATTGTTCTTGTTGGAGCTGCAGTGGTTGTTGTTGGAGGTGCTGTAGTGGTTGTAGGAGCAGCTCTTGTTGCTGGAGCAGTTGTGGTTGTTGTTGGAGCTGCTGTCGTCGTTGTTGGAGCTGTTGTCGTGGTTGTTGGAGCAGCTGTCGTTGGTGTTGGAGCAGCTGTGGTTGTTGGAGCAGCTGTGGTTGTTGGAGCAGCTGTCGTTGGTGTTGGAGCAGCTGTGGTTGTGGTTGGAGCAGCTGTGGTTGTGAGAGCTGCTGTTGTGGCTTTAGGAGCTGCTGTGGTTGTTGTAGGAGCAGCGGTGGTTGTTGGAGCTGCTGTTGTGGTTGTAGGAGCAGCTGTGGTTGTTTTTGGACCAGCTGTGGTCGTTTCTGGAGCAGCTATTGTTGTTGTTGGAGCTGTAGTGGTTGTTGTTGGAGGTGCTGTAGTGGTTGTAGGAGCAGCTGTTGTTGTAGTTGGAGCTGCTGCTGTGGTTGTTGTTGGAGTTGCAGTGGTTGTTGTTAAAGCAGCTGTGGTTGGTGTTGGAGCAGCTGTGGTTGTTGTCGGAGCTGCTGTCGTCGTTGTTGGAGCTGCGGTGGTTGTTGTTAGATCAGCTGTGGTTGTTGGAGCTGCTGTTGTTGTAGAAGCTGCTGTGGTTGGTGTTGGAGCTGCTGTGGTTGTTGTTTGAGCAGCTGTGGTTGTTGTTAGAGCAGCTGTGGTTGTTGTTTGAGCAGCTGTGGTTGTTGTTGGAGTAGCTGTGGTTGTTGTTTGAGCAGCTGTGGTTGTTTTTAGATCAGCTGTGGTTGTTGGAGCTGCTGTTGTTGTAGGAGCTGCTGTGGTTGGTGTTGGAGCTGCTGTCATGGTTGTTGGAGCAGGTGTGGTTGTAGTTGGAGTAGCTGTGGTTGTTGTTGGAGCTGATGTCGTCGTTGTTGGAGCGGCTGTCGTGGTTGTAGGAGCAGCTATTGCTGTTGGAGTAGCTGTGGTTGTTGGAGCAGCTGTGGCTGTTGTTGGAGCTGCAGTGGTAGTTTTTGGAGAAAATGTGGTTGTCGTGGGAGCTGCAGTGGCTGTTGTTGGAGCAGTTGTGGTTGTTGTTAAAGCTGGTATGGTTGTTGTTGGAACTGCTGTTATGGTTGTGTGAGCAGCTGTGGTTGTTGGAGCAGCTGTAGTTGTTGTTGGAGCTGCAGTGGTTGTTGTTGGAGCTGCAGTGGTAGTTGTTGGAGAAGTTGTGGTTGTTGTTGGAGCGGATGCGGTTGTTGTTGGAGCGGCTGTGGTGGTTGTTGGAGCTGCAGTGGTAGTTGTTGGAGAAGTTGTGGTTGTCGTTGGAGCTGCAGTGGATGTTGTTGGAGCTGCTGTAGTGGTTGTAGGAGCAGCTGTGGTTGTTGTTGGAGCTGCTGTCGTCGTTTTTGGAGCTGCTGTGGTTGTTGTTGGTGCAGCTGTGGTTGTTGTTGGAGCTGCTGTTGTGGCTGTTGGAGCAGTTGTGATTGTTGAAGCAACTGTTGTTGTTTGAGCAGCTGTGGTCGTTTTTGGAGCAGCTATTGTTGTTGTTGGAGTAGCTGTGGTTGTTGGAGCAGCTGTGGCTGTTGTTGGAGCTGCAGTGGTAGTTTTTGGAGAAAATGTGGTTGTCGTGGGAGCAGTTGTGGTTGTTGTTAAAGCTGGTATGGTTGTTGTTGGAACTGCTGTTATGGTTGTGTGAGCAGCTGTGGTTGTTCGAGCAGCTGTAGTTGTTGTTGTAGCCGCAGTGGTTGTTGTTGGAGCTGCAGTGGTAGTTGTTGGAGAAGTTGTGGTTGTTGTTGGAGCGGATGCGGTTGTTGTTGGAGCAGCTGTGGTTGTGAGAGCTGCTGTTGTGGCTTTAGGAGCTGCTGTGGTTGTTGTAGGAGCAGCGGTGGTTGTTGGAGCTGCTGTTGTGGTTGTAGGAGCAGCTGTGGTTGTTTTTGGACCAGCTGTGGTCGTTTCTGGAGCAGCTATTGTTGTTGTTGGAGCTGTAGTGGTTGTTGTTGGAGGTGCTGTAGTGGTTGTAGGAGCAGCTGTTGTTGTAGTTGGAGCTGCTGCTGTGGTTGTTGTTGGAGTTGCAGTGGTTGTTGTTAAAGCAGCTGTGGTTGGTGTTGGAGCAGCTGTGGTTGTTGTCGGAGCTGCTGTCGTCGTTGTTGGAGCTGCGGTGGTTGTTGTTAGATCAGCTGTGGTTGTTGGAGCTGCTGTTGTTGTAGAAGCTGCTGTGGTTGGTGTTGGAGCTGCTGTGGTTGTTGTTTGAGCAGCTGTGGTTGTTGTTAGAGCAGCTGTGGTTGTTGTTTGAGCAGCTGTGGTTGTTGTTGGAGTAGCTGTGGTTGTTGTTTGAGCAGCTGTGGTTGTTTTTAGATCAGCTGTGGTTGTTGGAGCTGCTGTTGTTGTAGGAGCTGCTGTGGTTGGTGTTGGAGCTGCTGTCATGGTTGTTGGAGCAGGTGTGGTTGTAGTTGGAGTAGCTGTGGTTGTTGTTGGAGCTGATGTCGTCGTTGTTGGAGCGGCTGTCGTGGTTGTAGGAGCAGCTATTGCTGTTGGAGTAGCTGTGGTTGTTGGAGCAGCTGTGGCTGTTGTTGGAGCTGCAGTGGTAGTTTTTGGAGAAAATGTGGTTGTCGTGGGAGCTGCAGTGGCTGTTGTTGGAGCAGTTGTGGTTGTTGTTAAAGCTGGTATGGTTGTTGTTGGAACTGCTGTTATGGTTGTGTGAGCAGCTGTGGTTGTTGGAGCAGCTGTAGTTGTTGTTGGAGCTGCAGTGGTTGTTGTTGGAGCTGCAGTGGTAGTTGTTGGAGAAGTTGTGGTTGTTGTTGGAGCGGATGCGGTTGTTGTTGGAGCGGCTGTGGTGGTTGTTGGAGCTGCAGTGGTAGTTGTTGGAGAAGTTGTGGTTGTCGTTGGAGCTGCAGTGGATGTTGTTGGAGCTGCTGTAGTGGTTGTAGGAGCAGCTGTGGTTGTTGTTGGAGCTGCTGTCGTCGTTTTTGGAGCTGCTGTGGTTGTTGTTGGTGCAGCTGTGGTTGTTGTTGGAGCTGCTGTTGTGGCTGTTGGAGCAGTTGTGATTGTTGAAGCAACTGTTGTTGTTTGAGCAGCTGTGGTCGTTTTTGGAGCAGCTATTGTTGTTGTTGGAGTAGCTGTGGTTGTTGGAGCAGCTGTGGCTGTTGTTGGAGCTGCAGTGGTAGTTTTTGGAGAAAATGTGGTTGTCGTGGGAGCAGTTGTGGTTGTTGTTAAAGCTGGTATGGTTGTTGTTGGAACTGCTGTTATGGTTGTGTGAGCAGCTGTGGTTGTTCGAGCAGCTGTAGTTGTTGTTGTAGCCGCAGTGGTTGTTGTTGGAGCTGCAGTGGTAGTTGTTGGAGAAGTTGTGGTTGTTGTTGGAGCGGATGCGGTTGTTGTTGGAGCGGCTGTGGTGGTTGTTGGAGCTGCAGTGTTAGTTGTTGGAGAAGTTGTGGTTGTCGTTGGAGCTGCAGTGGATGTTGTTGGAGCTGCTGTAGTGGTTGTAGGAGCAGCTGTGGTTGTTGTTGGAGCTGCTGTCGTCGTTTTTGGAGCTGCTGTGGTTGTTGTTGGTGCAGCTGTGGTTGTTGTTGGAGCTGCTGTTGTGGCTGTTGGAGCAGTTGTGATTGTTGAAGCAACTGTTGTTGTTTGAGCAGCTGTGGTCGTTTTTGGAGCAGCTATTGTTGTTGTTGGAGCTGCAGTGGTTGTTGTTGGAGCTGCTGTGGTGGTTTGTGGGGCTGCTGTGGTTGTTGTTGGAGCAGCTGTGGTGGTTGTTGGAGCTGCAGTGGTTGTTGTTGGGGCGGCTGTGATTGTTGTTGGAGCAGCTGCTGTTGTTGTAGGAGTTGCAGTGGTTGTTGTTAAAGCAGCTGTGGTTGGTGTTGGAGCTGCTGTCGTCGTTGTTGGAGCTGCGGTGGTTGTTGTTAGATCAGCTGTGGTTGTTGGAGCTGCTGTTGTTGTAGGAGCTGCTGTGGTTGGTGTTGGAGCTGCTGTGGTTGTTGTTTGAGCAGCTGTGGTTGTTGTTGGAGCAGCTGTGGTTGTTGTTTGAGCAGCTGTGGTTGTTGTTGGAGCAGCTGTGGTTGTTGTTTGAGCAGCTGTGGTTGTTGGAGCTGCTGTTGTTGTAGGAGCTGCTGTGGTTGGTGTTGGAGCTGCTGTCATGGTTGTTGGAGCAGGTGTGGTTGTAGTTGGAGTAGCTGTGGTTGTTGTTGGAGCTGATGTCGTCGTTGTTGGAGTGGCTGTCGTGGTTGTAGGAGCAGCTATTGCTGTTGGAGTAGCTGTGGTTGTTGGAGCAGCTGTCGTTGGTGTTGGAGCAGCTGTGGTTGTAGTTGGAGCAGCAGTGGTTGTTTTTGGACCAGCTGTGGTCGTTTTTTGAGCAGCTATTGTTGTTGTTGGAGCTGCAGTGGTTGTTGTTGGAGGTGCTGTAGTGGTTGTAGGAGCAGCTGTTGTTGTTGTTGGAGCTGCTGTGGTTGTTGTTGGAGCAGCTGTAGTTGTTGTTGGAGCTGCTGTCATGGTTGTTGGAGCAGCTGTGGTTGTAGTTGGAGCAGCTGTGGTTGTTGTTTGAGCTGCTGTCGTCGTTTTTGGAGCTGCTGTGGTATTTGTTGGTGCAGCTGTAGTTGGTGTTGGAGCAGCTGTAGTTGTTGTTAGATCAGCTGTGGTTGTTGGAGCTGCTGTTGTTGTAGGAGCTGCTGTGGTTGGTGTTGGAGCTGCTGTGGTTGTTGTTAGATCAGCTGTGGTTGTTGGAGCTGCTGTTGTTGTAGGAGCTGCTGTGGTTGTTGTTGGAGCTGCTGTGGTTGTTTTTGGACCAGCTGTGGTCGTTTTTCGAGCAGCTATTGTTGTTGTTGGAGCTGCTGCTGTCGTTGTTGTTGGAGCTGCTGTCGTCGTTTTTGGAGCTGCTGTGGTTGTTGTTGGAGCTGCTGTGGTTGTTGTTGGAACAGCTGTACTTGTTGTTGGAGCAGTTGTGATTGTTGGAGTAGCTGTGGTTGTTGATTGAGCTGCTGTTGTGGCTGTAGGAGCTGCTGTGTTTTTGTGAGCTGCTGTTGTGGCTGTAGGAGCTGCTGTGGTTGTTATAGGAGCAGCGGTGGTTGTTGGAGCAGCCATGGTTGTCGTTGGAGCCGGTATAGTTGTTGTTGGAACAGCTGTGGTTGTTGTTGGAACAGCTGTCGTTGTTGTTGTAGCTGCAATGGTTGTTGTTGGAGCTGCAGTGGTAGTTTTTGGAGAAAATGTAGTTGTCGTTGGAGCTGCAGTGGTTGTTGTTGGAGCAGTTGTGGTTGTTGTTGGAGCTGCTGTTGTTGTTGTTGTAGGAACAGCTGTTGTTGTTGTTGGAGCTGCTGCTGTTGTTATTTGAGCAGCTGTGGTTGTGGTTGGAGCAGCTGTGGTTGTTGATTGAGCTGCTGTTGTGGCTGTAGGAGCTGCTGTGGTTGTTGGAGTCGGTGTGGTTGTTGTTGGAACTGCGGTTATGGTTGTGGGAGCAGCTGTGGTTGTTGGAGCAGCTGTAGTTGTTGTTGGAGCTGCAGTGGTTGTTGTTGGAGCTGCAGTGGTTGTTGTTGGAGTTGCTATCGTCGTTTTTGGAGCTGCTGTGGTTGTTGTTGGTGCAGCTGTGGTTGTTGTTGGAGCTCCTGTGGTTGTTGTTGGAACAGCTGTAGTTGTTGTTGGAGCGGCTGTTGTGGCTGTTGGAGCAGTTGTGATTGTTGAAGCAGCTGTTGTTGTTGGAGCAGCTATTGTTGTTGTTGGAGCTGCAGTGGTTGTTGTTGGAGGTGCTGTAGTGGTTGTAGGAGCAGCTGTTGTTGCTAGAGCAGTTGTGGTTGTTGGAGCAGCTGTGGTTGTTGGAGCGGCTGTTGTTGTTGTTGGAGCAGCTGTGGTTGTTGTTGAAGCTGCTGTTGTTGTTGTTAAAGCTGGTATGGTTGTTGTTGGAACTGCTGTTATGGTTGTGGGAGCAGCTGTGGTTGTTGGAGCTGCAGTGGTTGTTGTTGGAGCTGCAGTGGTAGTTTTTGGAGAAGTTGTGGTTGTTGTTGGAGCGGATGTTGTTGTTGATTGAGCTGCAGTTGTGGATGTAGGAGCTGCTGTCATAGTTGTTGGAGCAGTTGTGGTTGTAGTTGGAGCAGCTGTGGTTGTTGTTGGAGCTGCTGTCGTCGTTGTTGGAGCGGCTGTCGTGGTTTTAGGAGCAGCTGTCGTTGGGGTTGGAGCAGCTGTCGTTGGTGTTGGAGCAGTTGTGGTTGTTGCTAGAGCTGCTGTGGTGGTTTGTGAGTCTGCTGTGGTTGTCGTTGGAGCTGCTGTGGTTGTTGTTGGAGTGGCTGTTGTGGCTGTTGGAGCAGTTGTGATTGTTGGAGCAGCTGTTGTTGGACCAGCTGTGGTCGTTTTTGGAGCAGCTGCTGTTGTTTTTGGAGCTGCAGTGGTTGTTGTTGGAGGTGCTGTAGTGGTTGTAGGAGCAGCTGTTGTTGCTGGAGCAGTTGTGGTTGTTGTTGGAGCTGCTGTCGTCGTTGTAGGAGCAGCGATTGCTGTTGCTGTTGGAGCAGCTGTTGTTGTTGGAGCAGCTGTGGTTGGTGTTTGAGCAGTTGTGGTTGTTGGAGCAGCTGTCGTTGTTGTTGGACCAGCTGTGGTCATTTTTGGAGCAGCTGTTGTTGTTGGTGGAGCTGCAGTGGTTGTTGTTGGAGGTGCTGTAGTGGTTGTAGGAGCAGCTGTTGTTGCTGGAGCAGCTGTGGTTGTTGTTGGAGCTGCTGTCGTCGTTGTTCGAGCTGTTGTCATGTTTGTTGGAGCATGTGTCGTTGGTGTTGGAGCAGATGTGGTTGTGGTTGGAGCAGCTGTGGTTGTTGATTGAGCTGCTGTTGTGGCTGTAGGAGCTGCTGTGGTTGTTTGAGCTGCTGTTGTGGCTGTAGGAGATGCTATGGTTGTTGTAGGAGCAGCTGTGGTTGTTGTTGGCGCTGCTGTGGTTGTTGTTGGAGCGGCTGTTGTGGCTGTTGGAGCAGCTGTTGTTGGTGGAGCAGCTGTTGTTGTTGGAGCTGCAGTGGTTGTTGTTGGAGGTGCTGTAGTGGTTGTAGGAGCAGCTGTTGTTGGTGTTGGAGCAGCTGTGGATGTGGTTGGATCAGCTGTGGTTGTTGATTGAGCTGCTGTTGTGGCTGTAGGAACTGCTGTGGCTGTTGGAGCTGCTGTGGTTGTTGGAGCTGTTGTTGTGGTTGTAGGAGCAGCTGTGGTTGTTGTTGGAGCCGGTATAGTTGTTGTTGGAACTGCTGTTATGGTTGTGGGAGTAGCTCTGGTTGTTGGAGCAGCTGTAGTTGTTGTTGGAGCTGCAGTGGATGTGGTTGGAGCTGCTGACGTAGTTGTTGGAGCAGCTATAGTTGTTTTTGTAGCAGCTGTGGTTGTTGTTGGAGCGGCTGTGGTTGTAGTTGGAGCAGCTGTGGTTGTTGTTGGAGCAGCTGTCGTTGTTGTTGGAACTGCAGTGGTTGTTGGAGCAGATGTAGTTGTTGTTGGAGCTGCTGTGGTCGTTGTTGGAACTGCAGTGGTTGTTGGAGCAGCTGTCGTGGTTGTAGGAGCAGCTGTTGTTGATAGAGCAGCTGTTGTTGTTGGAGCAGCTTTGGTTGTAGTTGAAGTTGCTGTGGTGGTTTCTCGGGCTGTGGTTGTTGTTGTTGGAGCTGCTGTCATAGTTGTAGGACCAGCTGTGGTTGTTGGAGCTGCTGTGGTTGTGGTTGGAGCAGCTGTGGCTGTTGTTGGAGCTGTAGTGGTAAATGTGGGAGAAGCTGTGGTTGTTGTTTGAGTTGCTGTCGTTGTTCTTGGAGCTGCAGTGGTTGTTGGAGCTGCTGTGGTTGTAGTTGGAGCAGCTGTGGTTGTTGTTGGAGCAGCTGTAGTTGTTGTTGGAGCAGCTGCGGTTGTTGGAGCAGCTGTGGTTGTAGTTGGAGCAGCTGTGGTTGTTGTTGGAGCAGCTGTAGTTGTTGGATCAGCTGTGGTTGTGGTTGGAGCAGCTGTGGTAGTTGTGGGATAAGCTGTGGTTGTCGTGGGAGCTGCTGTGGTTGTGGTTGGAGCAGCTGTCGTGGTTGTAGGAGCAGCTGTTGTTGTTGGAGCTGCTGTGGTTGTAGTTGGAGCAGCTGTGGTTGATGTTTGAGCTACTGTCGACATTGTTGGAGCTGCTGTAGTGGTTGTAGAAGCAGCTGTTGTTGTTGTTGGAGCTGCTGCGGTTGTTGGAGCAGCTGTGGTTGTGGTTGGAGCAGCTGTGGTTGTTGTTGGAGCAGCTGTAGTTGTTGGATCAGCTGTGGTTGTGGTTGGAGCAGCTGTGGTTGTTGTTGGAGCTGCAGTGGTAGTTGTGGGATAAGCTGTGGTTGTCGTGGGAGCTGCTGTGGTTGTGGTTGGAGCAGCTGTGGCTGTTGTTGGAGCTGTAGTGGTAGATGTGGGAGAAGCTGTGGTTGTTGTTTGAGTTGCTGTCGTTGTTCTCGGAGCTGCAGTGGTTGTTGGAGCTGCTGTGGTTGTAGTTGGAGCAGCTGTGGTTGTTGTTCGAGCTGCTGTGGTTGTTGTTGGAGCTGCTGTCGTGGTTGTAGGAGCTGCAGTGGTTGTTGTTGGAGCAGCTGTGGCTGTTGTTGGAGCTGCAGTGGTAGTTGTGTGAGAAGCTGTGGTTGTGGTTGGAGCAGCTGTGGTTGTAGTTGGAGCTGTAGTGGTTGTTGTTGGAGCAGCTGTGGCTGTTGTTGGAGCTGCGGTTGTCGTAGGAGCTGCTGTGGTTGTGGTTGTAGCAGCTGTGGTTGTTGTTTGAGTTGCTGTTGTTGTTCTTGGAGCTGCAGTGGTTGTTAGAGCTGCTGTCGTGGTTGTAGGAGCAGCTGTGGTTGTTGGAGCAGCTGTCGTTGGCGTTGGAGCAGCTGTGGTTGTTGGAGCAGCTGTCATTGGTGTTGGAGCTGCAGTGGTTGTTGGAGCTGCTGTCATAGTTGTAGGAGCAGCTTTGGTTGTTGGAACAGCTGTCGTTGGTGTTGGAGCAGCTGTCGTGGTTGTAGGAGCAGCTGTTGTTGTTGGAGCTTCTGTGGTTGTAGTTGGAGCAGCTGTGGTTGATGTTGGAGCAGCTGTGGTTGTAGTTGGTGCAGCTGTGGTTGTAGTTGTTTGAGCTGCTGTCGACATTGTTGGAGCTGCTGTAGTGGTTGTAGAAGCAGCTGTTGTTGTTGTTGGAGCAGCTGTGGTTGTAGTTGGAGCAGCTGTGGTTGTTGTTGGAGCAGCTGTAGTTGTTGGATCAGCTGTGGTTGTGGTTGAAGCAGCTGTGGTTGTTGTTGGAGCTGATATGGTTGTTGTTGGAGCTGCTGTTGTGGATGTATGAGCTGATGTGGTTGTTGTTGGAGCTGCTGTTGTGGATGTATGAGCTGATGTGGTTGTTGTTGGAGAGGCTGTGGTTGTTGTTGGAGCAGTTCTGGTTTTTGGAGCAGCTGTCATTGGTGTTGGAGCAGCTGTCGTTGGTGTTGGAGCAGCTGTGGTTGTTGTTGGAGCTGCTGTGGTTGTAGGAGCTGCTGTGGTTGGTGTTGGATCTGCTTTGGCTGTTGTTGGAGCTGCGGTTGTTGTTGTTGGAGCAGTTGTCGTTGGTGTTGGAGCAGCTGTCGTTGGTGTTGGAGCAGCTGTCGTGGTTGTAGGAGCAGCTGTTGTTGTTGGAGCAGCTGTTGTTGTTGGAGCAGCTGTGGTTGTTGTTTGAGCAGCTTTTGTTGTAGTTGGAGTAGCTGTGGTTGTTGTTGAAGCTGCTGTGGTTGTTGTTTGAGCAGCTTTTGTTGTGGTTGGAGCAGATGTCATAGTTGTAGGAGCAGCTGTGGTTGTTGGAGCTGCTGTGGTTTTTGTTGGAGCTGCTGTGGTTGTTGGAGCAGCTGTGGTTGTTGTTGGAACTGCTGTCGTCTTTGGTGGAGTTGCAGTGGTTGTTGTTGGAGCAGCTGTGGTTGTTGTTGGAGCTGCTGTGGTTGTTGTAGGAGCAGCTGTAGTTGTTGTTGGAGCAGCTGTTGTGGCTGTTGGAGCAGTTGTGGTTGTTGGAGCTGATGTTGTTGTTGGATCATCTGTGGTTGTGGTTGGAACAGCTGTGGTTGTTGTTTGAGCAGCTGTCGTTGTTGCTGGAGCTGCTGTGGTTGTTGTTTGAGCTGCTGTCATAGTTGTAGGACCAGCTGTGGTTGTTGGAGCAACTGTGGTTGTTGGAGCAGTTGCGGTTGTTGTTGTTGGAGCAGTTGTCGTTGGTGTTGGAGCAGCTGTCGTGGTTGTAGGAGCAGCTGTTGTTGGAGCAGCTGTGGTTGTTGGAGCAGCTGTCGTTCGTGTTTGAGCAGCTGTAGTTGTTGTTGTTGGAGCTGCTGTCATAGTTGTAGGAGTAGATGTGGTTGTTGTAGGAGCAGCTGTTGTTGTTGGAGCAGCTGTAGTCGTTGTTGGAGCAGCTGAGGTTGTTGGAGCAGCTGTCATTGGTGTTGGAGTAGCAGCTGTGGTTGTTGTTCGAGCAAATTTTGTTGTAGTTGTAGCAGCTGTGTAGGTTGTTTGTGCTGCTGTTTTTGTTGTAGGAGCAACTGTGGTTGTTGTTGGAGGTGCTGTGGTTGTTGTTGGAGCGGCTGTGGTTGTTGTTGGAGATGTTGTTGTTGTTGTTGGAGCAGCTATTGTTGGAGCTCCTGTGGTTGTTGTTGGAGGAGCAGTGGCAGTAGTTGGAGCGTCTGTTGAGGTTGTTTGAGCTGCTGTTGTTGTTGATGGAGCATATGTGGAGGTTGTTTGAGCTGCTTTGGTTGTTGGTGGAGCTGCTGCTGTTGTTGTTGGAGAGGCTGTGGCTGTTGTTGGAGCGGCTGTGGTTGTTGTTGGAGCATCTGTGGAGGTTGTTTGAGCTGCTGTTGTTTGTGGATCTCCTGTGGTTGTTGTTGGAGCTGCTGTTGTTGTTGATGGAGAATATGTGGTGGTTGTTTGAGCTGCTTTGGTTGTTGTTGGAGATGCTGTTGTTGGAGCATCTGTGGTTGTTGTTGGAGAGGCCGTGGTTGTTATTGGAGCGGCTGTGGTTGTTGGAGCTCCAGTGGTTGTTGTTGGAGAGGCCGTGGTTGTTGTTGGAGAGGCTGTGGTTGTTGTTGGAGTGGCTGTGGTTGTTGTTGGACATGCTGTGGTTGTTGTTGGAGAGGCCGTGGTTGTTGTTGGAGCGGCTGTAGTTGTTGTTGGAGATGCTGTGGTTGTTGTTGGAGCACATGTGGTTGTTGTTGGAGCTTCTGCTGTTGTTGTTGGAGAGGCCGTGGTTGTTGTTGGAGCGGCTGTAGTTGTTGTTGGAGATGCTGTGGTTGTTGTTGGAGCACATGTGGTTGTTGTTGGAGCTTCTGCTGTTGTTGTTGGAGCTGCTGTGGTTGTTGTTGGAGCTTCTGTGGTTGTTGTTGGACCAGCTGTGGTTGTTGTTGGAGCGGCTGTTGTTGTAGGAGCTGCTGTGGTTAGTGGAGCAGCTGTTGTTGTTGGAGCTGCAGTGGTTGTTGTTGGAGGTGCTGTAGTGGTTGTAGGAGCAGCTGTTGTTGGTGTTGGAGCAGCTGTGGATGTGGTTGGATCAGCTGTGGTTGTTGATTGAGCTGCTGTTGTGGCTGTAGGAACTGCTGTGGCTGTTGGAGCTGCTGTGGTTGTTGGAGCTGTTGTTGTGGTTGTAGGAGCAGCTGTGGTTGTTGTTGGAGCCGGTATAGTTGTTGTTGGAACTGCTGTTATGGTTGTGGGAGTAGCTCTGGTTGTTGGAGCAGCTGTAGTTGTTGTTGGAGCTGCAGTGGATGTGGTTGGAGCTGCTGACGTAGTTGTTGGAGCAGCTATAGTTGTTTTTGTAGCAGCTGTGGTTGTTGTTGGAGCGGCTGTGGTTGTAGTTGGAGCAGCTGTGGTTGTTGTTGGAGCTGCTGTCGACGTTGTTGGAGCTGCTGTCGTGGTTGTAGGAGCAGCTGTTGTTGGTGGAGCAGCTGTTTTTGTTGGAGCAGCTGTCGTTGTTGTTGGAACTGCAGTGGTTGTTGGAGCAGATGTAGTTGTTGTTGGAGCTGCTGTGGTCGTTGTTGGAACTGCAGTGGTTGTTGGAGCAGCTGTCGTGGTTGTAGGAGCAGCTGTTGTTGATAGAGCAGCTGTTGTTGTTGGAGCAGCTTTGGTTGTAGTTGAAGTTGCTGTGGTGGTTTCTCGGGCTGTGGTTGTTGTTGTTGGAGCTGCTGTCATAGTTGTAGGACCAGCTGTGGTTGTTGGAGCTGCTGTGGTTGTGGTTGGAGCAGCTGTGGCTGTTGTTGGAGCTGTAGTGGTAAATGTGGGAGAAGCTGTGGTTGTTGTTTGAGTTGCTGTCGTTGTTCTTGGAGCTGCAGTGGTTGTTGGAGCTGCTGTGGTTGTAGTTGGAGCAGCTGTGGTTGTTGTTGGAGCAGCTGTAGTTGTTGTTGGAGCAGCTGCGGTTGTTGGAGCAGCTGTGGTTGTAGTTGGAGCAGCTGTGGTTGTTGTTGGAGCAGCTGTAGTTGTTGGATCAGCTGTGGTTGTGGTTGGAGCAGCTGTGGTAGTTGTGGGATAAGCTGTGGTTGTCGTGGGAGCTGCTGTGGTTGTGGTTGGAGCAGCTGTCGTGGTTGTAGGAGCAGCTGTTGTTGTTGGAGCTGCTGTGGTTGTAGTTGGAGCAGCTGTGGTTGATGTTTGAGCTACTGTCGACATTGTTGGAGCTGCTGTAGTGGTTGTAGAAGCAGCTGTTGTTGTTGTTGGAGCTGCTGCGGTTGTTGGAGCAGCTGTGGTTGTGGTTGGAGCAGCTGTGGTTGTTGTTGGAGCAGCTGTAGTTGTTGGATCAGCTGTGGTTGTGGTTGGAGCAGCTGTGGTTGTTGTTGGAGCTGCAGTGGTAGTTGTGGGATAAGCTGTGGTTGTCGTGGGAGCTGCTGTGGTTGTGGTTGGAGCAGCTGTGGCTGTTGTTGGAGCTGTAGTGGTAGATGTGGGAGAAGCTGTGGTTGTTGTTTGAGTTGCTGTCGTTGTTCTCGGAGCTGCAGTGGTTGTTGGAGCTGCTGTGGTTGTAGTTGGAGCAGCTGTGGTTGTTGTTCGAGCTGCTGTGGTTGTTGTTGGAGCAGCTGCGGTTGTTGGAGCAGCTGTGGTTGTAGTTGGAGCAGCTGTGGTTGTTGTTGGAGCAGCTGTAGTTGTTGGATCAGCTGTGGTTGTGGTTGGAGCAGCTGTGGTAGTTGTGGGATAAGCTGTGGTTGTCGTGGGAGCTGCTGTGGTTGTGGTTGGAGCAGCTGTCGTGGTTGTAGGAGCAGCTGTTGTTGTTGGAGCTGCTGTGGTTGTAGTTGGAGCAGCTGTGGTTGATGTTTGAGCTACTGTCGACATTGTTGGAGCTGCTGTAGTGGTTGTAGAAGCAGCTGTTGTTGTTGTTGGAGCTGCTGCGGTTGTTGGAGCAGCTGTGGTTGTGGTTGGAGCAGCTGTGGTTGTTGTTGGAGCAGCTGTAGTTGTTGGATCAGCTGTGGTTGTGGTTGGAGCAGCTGTGGTTGTTGTTGGAGCTGCAGTGGTAGTTGTGGGATAAGCTGTGGTTGTCGTGGGAGCTGCTGTGGTTGTGGTTGGAGCAGCTGTGGCTGTTGTTGGAGCTGTAGTGGTAGATGTGGGAGAAGCTGTGGTTGTTGTTTGAGTTGCTGTCGTTGTTCTCGGAGCTGCAGTGGTTGTTGGAGCTGCTGTGGTTGTAGTTGGAGCAGCTGTGGTTGTTGTTCGAGCTGCTGTGGTTGTTGTTGGAGCTGCTGTCGTGGTTGTAGGAGCTGCAGTGGTTGTTGTTGGAGCAGCTGTGGCTGTTGTTGGAGCTGCAGTGGTAGTTGTGTGAGAAGCTGTGGTTGTGGTTGGAGCAGCTGTGGTTGTAGTTGGAGCTGTAGTGGTTGTTGTTGGAGCAGCTGTGGCTGTTGTTGGAGCTGCGGTTGTCGTAGGAGCTGCTGTGGCTGTGGTTGTAGCAGCTGTGGTTGTTGTTTGAGTTGCTGTTGTTGTTCTTGGAGCTGCAGTGGTTGTTAGAGCTGCTGTCGTGGTTGTAGGAGCAGCTGTGGTTGTTGGAGCAGCTGTCGTTGGCGTTGGAGCAGCTGTGGTTGTTGGAGCAGCTGTCATTGGTGTTGGAGCTGCAGTGGTTGTTGGAGCTGCTGTCATAGTTGTAGGAGCAGCTTTGGTTGTTGGAACAGCTGTCGTTGGTGTTGGAGCAGCTGTCGTGGTTGTAGGAGCAGCTGTTGTTGTTGGAGCTTCTGTGGTTGTAGTTGGAGCAGCTGTGGTTGATGTTGGAGCAGCTGTGGTTGTAGTTGGTGCAGCTGTGGTTGTAGTTGTTTGAGCTGCTGTCGACATTGTTGGAGCTGCTGTAGTGGTTGTAGAAGCAGCTGTTGTTGTTGTTGGAGCAGCTGTGGTTGTAGTTGGAGCAGCTGTGGTTGTTGTTGGAGCAGCTGTAGTTGTTGGATCAGCTGTGGTTGTGGTTGAAGCAGCTGTGGTTGTTGTTGGAGCTGATATGGTTGTTGTTGGAGCTGCTGTTGTGGATGTATGAGCTGATGTGGTTGTTGTTGGAGCTGCTGTTGTGGATGTATGAGCTGATGTGGTTGTTGTTGGAGAGGCTGTGGTTGTTGTTGGAGCAGTTCTGGTTTTTGGAGCAGCTGTCATTGGTGTTGGAGCAGCTGTCGTTGGTGTTGGAGCAGCTGTGGTTGTTGTTGGAGCTGCTGTGGTTGTAGGAGCTGCTGTGGTTGGTGTTGGATCTGCTTTGGCTGTTGTTGGAGCTGCGGTTGTTGTTGTTGGAGCAGTTGTCGTTGGTGTTGGAGCAGCTGTCGTTGGTGTTGGAGCAGCTGTCGTGGTTGTAGGAGCAGCTGTTGTTGTTGGAGCAGCTGTTGTTGTTGGAGCAGCTGTGGTTGTTGTTTGAGCAGCTTTTGTTGTAGTTGGAGTAGCTGTGGTTGTTGTTGAAGCTGCTGTGGTTGTTGTTTGAGCAGCTTTTGTTGTGGTTGGAGCAGATGTCATAGTTGTAGGAGCAGCTGTGGTTGTTGGAGCTGCTGTGGTTTTTGTTGGAGCTGCTGTGGTTGTTGGAGCAGCTGTGGTTGTTGTTGGAACTGCTGTCGTCTTTGGTGGAGTTGCAGTGGTTGTTGTTGGAGCAGCTGTGGTTGTTGTTGGAGCTGCTGTGGTTGTTGTAGGAGCAGCTGTAGTTGTTGTTGGAGCAGCTGTTGTGGCTGTTGGAGCAGTTGTGGTTGTTGGAGCTGATGTTGTTGTTGGATCATCTGTGGTTGTGGTTGGAACAGCTGTGGTTGTTGTTTGAGCAGCTGTCGTTGTTGCTGGAGCTGCTGTGGTTGTTGTTTGAGCTGTAGTGGTTGTTGTTGGAGCAGCTGTGGCTGTTGTTGGAGCTGCGGTTGTCGTAGGAGCTGCTGTGGCTGTGGTTGTAGCAGCTGTGGTTGTTGTTTGAGTTGCTGTTGTTGTTCTTGGAGCTGCAGTGGTTGTTAGAGCTGCTGTCGTGGTTGTAGGAGCAGCTGTGGTTGTTGGAGCAGCTGTCGTTGGCGTTGGAGCAGCTGTGGTTGTTGGAGCAGCTGTCATTGATGTTGGAGCTGCAGTGGTTGTTGGAGCTGCTGTCATAGTTGTAGGAGCAGCTTTGGTTGTTGGAACAGCTGTCGTTGGTGTTGGAGCAGCTGTCGTGGTTGTAGGAGCAGCTGTTGTTGTTGGAGCTTCTGTGGTTGTAGTTGGAGCAGCTGTGGTTGATGTTGGAGCAGCTGTGGTTGTAGTTGGTGCAGCTGTGGTTGTAGTTGTTTGAGCTGCTGTCGACATTGTTGGAGCTGCTGTAGTGGTTGTAGAAGCAGCTGTTGTTGTTGTTGGAGCAGCTGTGGTTGTAGTTGGAGCAGCTGTGGTTGTTGTTGGAGCAGCTGTAGTTGTTGGATCAGCTGTGGTTGTGGTTGAAGCAGCTGTGGTTGTTGTTGGAGCTGATATGGTTGTTGTTGGAGCTGCTGTTGTGGATGTATGAGCTGATGTGGTTGTTGTTGGAGCTGCTGTTGTGGATGTATGAGCTGATGTGGTTGTTGTTGGAGAGGCTGTGGTTGTTGTTGGAGCAGTTCTGGTTTTTGGAGCAGCTGTCATTGGTGTTGGAGCAGCTGTCGTTGGTGTTGGAGCAGCTGTGGTTGTTGTTGGAGCTGCTGTGGTTGTAGGAGCTGCTGTGGTTGGTGTTGGATCTGCTTTGGCTGTTGTTGGAGCTGCGGTTGTTGTTGTTGGAGCAGTTGTCGTTGGTGTTGGAGCAGCTGTCGTTGGTGTTGGAGCAGCTGTCGTGGTTGTAGGAGCAGCTGTTGTTGTTGGAGCAGCTGTTGTTGTTGGAGCAGCTGTGGTTGTTGTTTGAGCAGCTTTTGTTGTAGTTGGAGTAGCTGTGGTTGTTGTTGAAGCTGCTGTGGTTGTTGTTTGAGCAGCTTTTGTTGTGGTTGGAGCAGATGTCATAGTTGTAGGAGCAGCTGTGGTTGTTGGAGCTGCTGTGGTTTTTGTTGGAGCTGCTGTGGTTGTTGGAGCAGCTGTGGTTGTTGTTGGAACTGCTGTCGTCTTTGGTGGAGTTGCAGTGGTTGTTGTTGGAGCAGCTGTGGTTGTTGTTGGAGCTGCTGTGGTTGTTGTAGGAGCAGCTGTAGTTGTTGTTGGAGCAGCCGTTGTGGCTGTTGGAGCAGTTGTGGTTGTTGGAGCTGATGTTGTTGTTGGATCATCTGTGGTTGTGGTTGGAACAGCTGTGGTTGTTGTTTGAGCAGCTGTCGTTGTTGCTGGAGCTGCTGTGGTTGTTGTTTGAGCTGCTGTCATAGTTGTAGGACCAGCTGTGGTTGTTGGAGCAGCTGTGGTTGTTGGAGCAGTTGCGGTTGTTGTTGTTGGAGCAGTTGTCGTTGGTGTTGGAGCAGCTGTCGTGGTTGTAGGAGCAGCTGTTGTTGGAGCAGCTGTGGTTGTTGGAGCAGCTGTCGTTCGTGTTTGAGCAGCTGTAGTTGTTGTTGTTGGAGCTGCTGTCATAGTTGTAGGAGTAGATGTGGTTGTTGTAGGAGCAGCTGTTGTTGTTGGAGCAGCTGTAGTCGTTGTTGGAGCAGCTGAGGTTGTTGGAGCAGCTGTCATTGGTGTTGGAGTAGCAGCTGTGGTTGTTGTTTGAGCAAATTTTGTTGTAGTTGTAGCAGCTGTGTAGGTTGTTTGTGCTGCTGTTTTTGTTGTAGGAGCAACTGTGGTTGTTGTTGGAGGTGCTGTGGTTGTTGTTGGAGCGGCTGTGGTTGTTGTTGGAGATGTTGTTGTTGTTGTTGGAGCAGCTATTGTTGGAGCTCCTGTGGTTGTTGTTGGAGGAGCAGTGGCAGTAGTTGGAGCGTCTGTTGAGGTTGTTTGAGCTGCTGTTGTTGTTGATGGAGCATATGTGGAGGTTGTTTGAGCTGCTTTGGTTGTTGGTGGAGCTGCTGCTGTTGTTGTTGGAGAGGCTGTGGCTGTTGTTGGAGCGGCTGTGGTTGTTGTTGGAGCATCTGTGGAGGTTGTTTGAGCTGCTGTTGTTTGTGGATCTCCTGTGGTTGTTGTTGGAGCTGCTGTTGTTGTTGATGGAGAATATGTGGTGGTTGTTTGAGCTGCTTTGGTTGTTGTTGGAGATGCTGTTGTTGGAGCATCTGTGGTTGTTGTTGGAGAGGCCGTGGTTGTTATTGGAGCGGCTGTGGTTGTTGGAGCTCCAGTGGTTGTTGTTGGAGAGGCCGTGGTTGTTGTTGGAGAGGCTGTGGTTGTTGTTGGAGTGGCTGTGGTTGTTGTTGGACATGCTGTGGTTGTTGTTGGAGAGGCCGTGGTTGTTGTTGGAGCGGCTGTAGTTGTTGTTGGAGATGCTGTGGTTGTTGTTGGAGCACATGTGGTTGTTGTTGGAGCTTCTGCTGTTGTTGTTGGAGAGGCCGTGGTTGTTGTTGGAGCGGCTGTAGTTGTTGTTGGAGATGCTGTGGTTGTTGTTGGAGCACATGTGGTTGTTGTTGGAGCTTCTGCTGTTGTTGTTGGAGCTGCTGTGGTTGTTGTTGGAGCTTCTGTGGTTGTTGTTGGAGCTGCTGTTGTTGTTAATGGAGCATATGTGGTGGTTGTTTGAGCTGCTTTGGTTCTTGGTGGAGCTGCTGCTGTTGTTGTTGGAGAGGCCGTGGTTGTTGTTGGAGCGGCTGTGGTTGTTGTTGGAGATGCTGTTGTTGGAGCATCTGTGGAGGTTGTTTGAGCTGCTGTTGTTGTTGGAGAGGCCGTGGTTGTTGTTGGAGCGGCTGTGGTTGTTGTTGGAGATGCTGTGGTTGTTGTTGGAGCACTTGTGGTTGTTGTTGGAGCTTCTGCTGTTGTTGTTGCAGCTGCTGTGGTTGTTGTTGGAGCTGCTGCTGTTGTTGTTGGAACAGCTGTAGTTGTTGTTGGAGCGGCTGTTGTGGCTGTTGAACCAGTTGTTGTTGTTGGAGCAGCTGTTGTTGCTGGAGCAGTTGTGGTGGTTTGTGGGGCTGCTGTGGTTGTTGTTGTTGGAGCTGCTGTCATAGTTGTAGAAGCAGATGTGGTTGTTGTTGGAGCTGCTGTCGTCGTTGTTGGAGCTGCTGTTGTGGCTGTAGGAGCTGCTGTGGTTGTGTGAGCTGCTGTTGTGGCTGTAGGAGCTGCTGTGGTTGTTGTAGGAGCAGCGGTGGTTGTTGGAGCTGCTCTTGTGGCTGTAGGAGCAGCTGTGGTTGTTGTAGGAGCTGGTATAGTTGTTGGTGGAACAGCTGTCGTTGTTGTTGGAGCTGCAGTGGTTGTTGGAGCTGCAATGGTTGTTGTTGGAGCAGCTGTGGCTGTTGTTGGAGCTGCAGTGGTAGTTTTTGGAGAAAATGTGGTTGTCGTTGGAGCTGAAGTGGTTGTTGTTGGAGCAGTTGTGGTTGTTGTTGGAGCTGCTGTTGTTGTTGTTGTAGGAACAGCTGTGGTTGTTGTTGGAGCTGCTGCTGTTGTTGTTTGAGCTGCTGTTGTGGCTGTAGGAGCTGCTGTGGTTGTTGGAGCGGCTGTTGTTGTTGTTGGAGTCGGTGTGGTTGTTGTTGGAGCTGCTGTGGTTGTTGTTAGAGCTGCTGTCGTGATTGTAGGAGCATCTGTGGTTGTTGGAGCAGCTGTGGTTGTAGTTGGAACAGCTGTCGTTGTTGGAGCTGCTGTGATTGTTTTTGCAGCTGCTGTGGTTGTTATTTGAGCAGCTATGGTTGTTGCTGGAGCTGCTGTCGTTGTTGTTGGAGCTGCTGTGATTGTTGTTGCAGCTGCTGTGGTTGTTGTTAGATTAGCTGTGGTTGTTGGAGCTGCTGTTGTTGTAGCAGGTGCTGTGGTTGGTGTTGGAGCTGCTGTGGTTGTTGTTGGAGCTGCGGTGGTTGTTGTTAGATCAGCTGTGGTTGTTGTTTGAGCAGCTGTGGTTGTTGTTGGAGCAGCTGTGGTTGTTGTTGGAGCTGAGGTGGTTTTTGTTAGATCAGCTGTGGTTGGTGTTGGAGCTACTGTCATGGTTGTTGGAGCAGGTGTGGTTGTAGTTGGAGCAGCTGTGGTTGTTGTTGGAGTTGATGTCGTCGTTGTTGGAGCGGCTGTCGTGGTTGTAGGAGCAGCTGTCGTTGGGGTTGGAGCAGCTGTCGTTGGTGTTGGAGCAGTTGTGGTTGTTGCTGGAGCTGCTGTGGTGGTTTGTGAGGCTGCTGTGGTTGTTGCCGTTGGAGCTGCTGTCATGGTTGTTGGAGCAGCTGTGGTTGTAGTTGGAGCAGTTGTGATTGTTGAAGCAGCTGTTGTTGTTGGAGCAGCTGTGGTTGTTTTTGGACCAGCTGTGGTCGTTTTTGGAGCAGCTATTGTTGTTGTTGGAGCTGCAGTGGTTGTTGTTGGAGGTGCTTTAGTGGTTGTAGTAGCAGTTGTCGTTGGTGTTGGAGCAGCTGTCGTTGGTGTTGGAGCAGCTGTCCTGGTTGTAGGAGCAGCTGTGGTTTTTGTTGGAGCTGCTGTGGTTTTTGGAGCTGCTGTGGTTGTTGTTGGTGCAGCTGTGGTTGTTGTTGGTGCAGCTGTGGTTGTTGTTGGAACAGCTGTAGTTGTTGTTGGAGCGGCTGTTGTGGCTGTTGAACCAGTTGTTGTTGTTGGAGCAGCTATTGTTGTTGGAGCAGCTATTGTTGTTGTTGGAGCTGCAGTGGTTGTTGTTGGAGGTGCTGTAGTGGTTGTAGGAGCAGCTGTTGTTGCTGGAGCAGTTGTGGTGGTTTGTGGGGCTGCTGTTGTTGTTGTTGTTGGAGCTGCTGTCGTCGTTGTTGGAGCTGCTGTGGTTGTTGTTGGAGCTGATGTCGTCGTTGTTGGAGCGGCTGTCGTGGTTGTAGGAGCACCTATTGCTGTTGGAGCAGCTGTGGTTGTTGGAGCAGCTGTCGTTGGTGTTGGAGCAGTTGTGGTTGTTGCTGGAGCAGCTGTGGTTGTTGGAGCAGCTGTCGTTGGTGTTGGAGCAGTTGTGGTTGTTGCTGGAGCTGCTGTGGTGGTTTGTGAGGCTGCTGTGGTTGTTGCCGTTGGAGCTGCTGTGGTTGTAGTTGGAGCAGTTGTGATTGTTGAAGCAGCTGTTGTTGTTGGAGCAGCTGTGGTTGTTTTTGGACCAGCTGTGGTCGTTTTTGGAGCAGCTATTGTTGTAGTTGGAGCTGCTGCTGTGGTTGTTGTTGGAGCAGCTGTAGTTGTTGTTGGAGCTGCTGTCATGGTTGTTGGAGCAACTGTGGTTGTAGTTGGAGCAGCTGTGGTTGTTGTTGGAGCTGCTGTCGTCGTTTTTGGAGCTGCTGTGGTTGTTGTTGGTGCAGCTGTGGTTGTTGTTGGAACAGCTGTAGTTGTTGTTGGAGCGTCTGTTGTGGCTGTTGGAGCAGTTGTGATTGTTGAAGCAGCTGTTGTTGTTGGAGCAGCTATTGTTGTTGTTTGAGCTGCAGTGGTTGTTGTTGGAGGTGCTGTAGTGGTTGTAGGAGCAGCTCTTGTTGCTGGAGCAGTTGTGGTTGTTGTTGGAGCTGCTGTCGTCGTTGTTGGAGCTGTTGTCGTGGTTGTTGGAGCAGCTGTCCTTGGTGTTGGAGAAGCTGTGGTTGTTGGAGCAGCTGTGGTTGTTGGAGCAGCTGTCGTTGGTGTTGGAGCAGCTGTGGTTGTGGTTGGAGCAGCTGTGGTTGTGAGAGCTGGTGTTGTGGCTTTAGGAGCATCTATTGTTGTTGTTGGAGCTGTAGTGGTTGTTGTTGGAGGTGCTGTAGTGGTTGTAGGAGCAGCTGTTGTTGTAGTTGGAGCTGCTGCTGTGGTTGTTGTTGGAGCAGCTGTAGTTGTTGTTGGAGCTGCTGTCGTCGTTTTTGGAGCTGCTGTGGTTGTTGTTGGTGCAGCTGTGGTTGTTGTTGGAACAGCTGTAGTTGTTGTTGGAGCGGCTGTTGTGGCTGTTGGAGCAGTTGTGTTTGTTGAAGCAGCTGTTGTTGTTGGAGCTGCTGTTGTTTTTGGAGCAGCTATTGTTGTTGTTGGAGCTGCAGTGGTTGTTGTTGGAGGTGCTGTGGTGGTTGTAGGAGCAGCTCTTGTTGCTGGAGCAGTTGTGGTTGTTGTTGGAGCTGCTGTCGTCGTTGTTGGAGCTGTTGTCGTGGTTGTTGGAGCAGCTGTGGTTGTAGTTGGAGCAGTTGTGATTGTTGAAGCAGCTGTTGTTGTTGGAGCAGCTGTGGTTGTTTTTGGACCAGGTGTGGTCGTTTTTGGAGCAGCTATTGTTGTTGTTGAAGCTGCAGTGGTTGTTGTTGGAGGTGCTGTAGTGGTTGTAATAGCAGTTGTCGTTGGTGTTGGAGCAGCTGTCGTTGGTGTTGGAGCAGCTGTCCTGGTTGTAGGAGCAGCTGTGGTTTTTGTTGGAGCTGCTGTGGTTTTTGGAGCTGCTGTGGTTGTTGTTGGTGCAGCTGTGGTTGTTGTTGGAGCTGCTGTGGTTGTTGTTGGAACAGCTGTAGTTGTTGTTGGAGCGGCTGTTGTGGCTGTTGAACCAGTTGTTGTTGTTGGAGCAATTATTGTTGTTGTTGGAGGTGCAGTGGTTGTTGTTGTTGGAGCTGCTGTCATAGTTCTAGAAGCAGATGTGGTTGTTGTTGGAGCTGCTGTCGTCGTTGTTGGAGCTGCTGTTGTGGCTGTAGGAGCTGCTGTGGTTGTGTGAGCTGCTGTTGTGGCTGTAGGAGCAGCTGTGGTTGTTGTAGGAGCTGGTATAGTTGTTGTTGGAACAGCTGTCATTGTTGTTGGAGCTGCAGTGGTTGTTGGAGCTGCAATGGTTGTTGTTGGAGCAGCTGTGGCTGTTGTTGGAGCTGCTGTTGTTGTTGTTGTAGGAACAGCTGTGGTTGTTGTTGGAGCTGCTGCTGTTGTTTGAGCTGCTGTTGTGGCTGTAGGAGCTGCTGTGGTTGTTGGAGCGGCTGTTGTTGTTGTTGGAGTCGGTGTGGTTGTTGTTGGAGCTGCTGTGGTTGTTGTTAGAGCTGCTGTCGTGATTGTAGGAGCATCTGTGGTTGTTGGAGCAGCTGTGGTTGTAGTTGGAACAGCTGTCGTTGTTGGAGCTGCTGTGATTGTTTTTGCAGCTGCTGTGGTTGTTATTTGAGCAGCTATGGTTGTTGCTGGAGCTGCTGTCGTTGTTGTTGGAGCTGCTGTGATTGTTGTCGCAGCTGCTGTGGTTGTTGTTAGATTAGCTGTGGTTGTTGGAGCTGCTGTTGTTGTAGCAGGTGCTGTGGTTGGTGTTGGAGCTGCTGTGGTTGTTGTTGGAGCTGCGGTGGTTGTTGTTAGATCAGCTGTGGTTGTTGTTTGAGCAGCTGTGGTTGTTGTTGGAGCAGCTGTGGTTGTTGTTGGAGCTGCGGTGGTTTTTGTTAGATCAGCTGTGGTTGGTGTTGGAGCTACTGTCATGGTTGTTGGAGCAGGTGTGGTTGTAGTTGGAGCAGCTGTGGTTGTTGTTTGAGCAGCTGTCGTTGGGGTTGGAGCAGCTGTCGTTGGTGTTGGAGCAGTTGTGGTTGTTGCTGGAGCTGCTGTGGTGGTTTGTGAGGCTGCTGTGGTTGTTGCCGTTGGAGCTGCTGTCATGGTTGTTGGAGCAGCTGTGGTTGTAGTTGGAGCAGTTGTGATTGTTGAAGCAGCTGTTGTTGTTGGAGCAGCTGTGGTTGTTTTTGGACCAGCTGTGGTCGTTTTTGGAGCAGCTATTGTTGTTGTTGGAGCTGCAGTGGTTGTTGTTGGAGGTGCTTTAGTGGTTGTAGTAGCAGTTGTCGTTGGTGTTGGAGCAGCTGTCGTTGGTGTTGGAGCAGCTGTCCAGATTGTAGGAGCAGCTGTGGTTTTTGTTGGAGCTGCTGTGGTTTTTGGAGCTGCTGTGGTTGTTGTTGGTGCAGCTGTGGTTGTTGTTGGAACAGCTGTAGTTGTTGTTGGAGCGGCTGTTGTGGCTGTTGAACCAGTTGTTGTTGTTGGAGCAGCTATTGTTGTTGGAGCAGCTATTGTTGTTGTTGGAGCTGCAGTGTTTGTTGTTGGAGGTGCTGTAGTGGTTGTAGGAGCAGCTGTTGTTGCTGGAGCAGTTGTGGTGGTTTGTGGGGCTGCTGTGGTTGTTGTTGTTGGAGCTGCTGTCGTCGTTGTTGGAGCTGCTGTTGTGGCTGTAGGAGCTGCTGTGGTTTTGTGAGCTGCTGTTGTGGCTGTAGGAGCTGCTGTGGTTGTTGTAGGAGCAGCGGTGGTTGTTGGAGCTGCTGTTGTGGTTGTAGGAGCAGCTGTGGTTGTTGTAGGAGCAGCTGTGGTTGTCGTTGGAGCTGGTATAGTTGTTGTTGGAACAGCTGTCGTTGTTGTTGGAGCTGCAGTGGTTGTTGTTGGAGTAGCTGTCGTTGTTGTTGGAGCTGCAATGGTTGTTGTTGGAGCAGCTGTGGCTGTTGTTGGAGCTGCAGTGGTAGTTTTTGGAGAAAATGTGGTTGTCGTGGGAGCTGCAGTGGTTGTTGTTGGAGCAGTTGTGGTTGTTGAAGCAGCTGTGGTTGTTGGAGCTGCTGTTGTCGTAGGAGCTGCTGTGGTTGGTGTTGGAGCTGCTGTCATGGTTGTTGGAGCAGGTGTGGTTGTAGTTGGAGTTGCTGTGGTTGTTGTTGGAGCTGATGTCGTCGTTGTTGGAGCGGCTGTCGTGGTTGTAGGAGCAGCTATTGCTGTTGGAGTAGCTGTGGTTGTTGGAGCAGCTGTCGTTGGTGTTGGAGCAGCTGTGGTTGTCGTTGGAGCTGCAGTGGATGTTGTTGGAGCTGCTGTAGTGGTTGTAGGAGCTGCAATGGTTGTTGTTGGAGCAGCTGTGGCTGTTGTTGGAGCTGCAGTGGTAGTTTTTGGAGAAAATGTGGTTGTCGTGGGAGCTGCAGTGGTTGTTGTTGGAGCAGTTGTGGTTGTTGTTAAAGCTGGTATGGTTGTTGTTGGAACTGCTGTTATGGTTGTGTGAGCAGCTGTGGTTGTTGGGGCAGCTGTAGTTGTTGTTGGAGCTGCAGTGGTTGTTGTTGGAGCAGTTGTGGTTGTTGTTGGAGCTGCTGTTGTTGTTGTTGTAGGACCTGCTGTGGTTGTTGTTGGAGCTGCTGTCGTCGTTGTTGGAGTTGCAGTGGTTGTTGTTAAAGCAGCTGTGGTTGGTGTTGGAGCAGCTGTGGTTGTTGTTGGAGCTGCTGTCGTCATTGTTGGAGCTGCGGTGGTTGTTGTTAGATCAGCTGTGGTTGTTGGAGCTGCTGTTGTTGTAGGAGCTGCTGTGGTTGGTGTTGGAGCTGCTGTGGTTGTTGTTTGAGCAGCTGTGGTTGTTGTTAGATCAGCTGTGGTTGTTGGAGCTGCTGTTGTTGTAGGAGCTGCTGTGGTTGGTGTTGGAGCTGCTGTCATGGTTGTTGGAGCAGGTGTGGTTGTAGTTGGAGTAGCTGTGGTTGTTGTTGGAGCTGATGTCGTCGTTGTTGGAGTGGCTGTCGTGGTTGTAGGAGCAGCTATTGCTGTTGCAGTAGCTGTGGTTGTTGGAGCAGCTGTCGTTGGTGTTGGAGCAGCTGTGGTTGTAGTTGGAGCAGCAGTGGTTGTTTTTGGACCAGCTGTGGTCGTTTTTGGAGCAGCTATTGTTGTTGTTGGAGCTGCAGTGGTTGTTGTTGGAGGTGCTGTAGTGGTTGTAGGAGCAGCTGTTGTTGTTGTTGGAGCTGCTGTGGTTGTTGTTGGAGCAGCTGTAGTTGTTGTTGGAGCTGCTGTCATGGTTGTTGGAGCAGCTGTGGTTGTAGTTGGAGCAGCTGTGGTTGTTGTTTGAGCTGCTGTCGTCGTTTTTGGAGCTGCTGTGGTTGTTGTTGGTGCAGCTGTGGTTGTTGTTGGTGCAGCTGTGTTTGTTGTTGGAGCTGCTGTGGTTGTTGAAGCAGCTGTTGTTGGTAGAGCAGCTGTGGTCGTTTTTGGAGCAGCGATTGTTGTTGTTGGAGCTGCAGTGGTTGTTGTTGGAGGTGCTGTAGTGGTTGTTGGAGCAGCTGTGGTTGTTGGAGCAGCTGTGGTTGTTGGAGCAGCTGTAGTTGTTGTTGGAGCGGCTGTTGTGGCTGTTGGAGCAGTTGTGATTGTTGAAGCAGCTGTTGTTGTTGGAGCAGCTGTGGTCGTTTTTGGAGCAGCTATTGTTGTTGTTGAAGCTGCAGTGGTTGTTGTTGGAGGTGCTGTCGTCGTTGTTGGAGCAGCGATTGCTGTTGCTGTTGGAGCAGCTGTGGTTGTTGGAGCAGCTGTTGTTGTTGGAGCAGCTGTTGTTGTTGGAGCTGCAGTGGTTGTAGGAGCAGCTGTTGTTGCTGGAGCAGTTGTGGTTGTTGTTGGAGCTGCTGTGGTGGTTTGTGGGGCTGCTGTGGTTGTTGTTGGAGCTGCTGTTGTTGTTGTTGTAGGAACAGCTGTGGTTGTTGTTGGAGCTGCTGCTGTTGTTGTTTGAGCAGCTGTGGTTGTTGGAGCTGCTGTGGTGGTTTGTGAGGCTGCTGTGGTTGTTGTTGTTGGAGCTGCTGTGGTTGTTGTTGGAACTGTTGTCGTGGTTGTAGGAGCAGCTGTTGTTGTGGTTGGAACAGCTGTGGATGTTGGAGCTGCTGCGGTTGTTTGTGGGGCTGCTGTGGTTGTTGTTGTTGGAGCTGCTGTGGTTGTTGTTGGAACTGTTGTCGTGGTTGTAGGAGCAGCTGTTGTTGTTGGAGCAGCAGCTGTGGTTGTTGTTGGAGCAGCTGTGGTTGTTGATGGAGCTGCTGTGGTTGTTGTTGGAGCGGCTGTTGTTGTAGGAGCTGCTGTGGTTAGTGTTGGAGCAGCTGTGGTTGTTGGAGCCACTGTGGTTGTGGTTGGAACAGCTGTCGTTGTTGTTTTAGCTGCTGTTGTCGTTGTTGGAGCTGCTGTTGTTGTTGTTGGAGCTGATGTGGTTGTTGTTGGAGCAGCTGTGGTTGTTGGAGCAGCTGTGGTTGTTGGAGCAGCTGTTGTTTTTGTTGGAGCTGATGTGGTTGTTGATGGAGCTGATGTGGTTGTTGTTGGAGCAGCTGTGGTTGTTGGAGCAGCTGTGGTTGTTGGAGCAGCTGTTGTCATTGTTGGAGCTGCTGTTGTTGTTGTTGGAGCTGATGTGGTTGTTGTTGGAGCTGATGTGGTTGTTGTTGGAGCTGATGTGGTTGTTGATGGAGCTGATGTGGTTGTTGTTGGAGCAGCTGTGGTTGTTGGAGCAGCTGTGGTTGTGGTTGGAACAGCTGTCGTTGTTGTTTTAGCTGCTGTTGTCGTTGTTGGAGCTGCTGTTGTTGTTGTTGGAGCTGATGTGGTTGTTGTTGGAGCAGCTGTGGTTGTTGGAGCAGCTGTGGTTGTTGGAGCAGCTGTTGTTGTTGTTGGAGCTGATGTGGTTGTTGTTGGAGCTGATGTGGTTGTTGATGGAGCTGATGTGGTTGTTGTTGGAGCAGCTGTGGTTGTTGGAGCAGCTGTGGTTGTTGGAGCAGCTGTTGTCGTTGTTGGAGCTGCTGTTGTTGTTGTTGGAGCTGATGTGGTTGTTGTTGGAGCAGCTGTGGTTGTTGGAGCAGCTGTGGTTGTTGGAGCTGCTGTTGTTGTTGTTGGAGCTGATGTGGTTGTTGTAGGACCTGCTGTGGTTGTTGTTGGAGCTGCTGTCGTCGTTGTTGGAGTTGCAGTGGTCGTGGTTGGAACAGCTGTGGATGTTGGAGCTGCTGCGGTTGTTTGTGGGGCTGCTGTGGTTGTTGTTGTTGGAGCTGCTGTGGTTGTTGTTGGAACTGTTGTCGTGGTTGTAGGAGCAGCTGTTGTTGTTAGAGCAGCAGCTGTGGTTGTTCTTGGAGCAGCTGTGGTTGTTGATGGAGCTGCTGTGGTTGTTGTTGGAGCGGCTGTTGTTGTAGGAGCTGCTGTGGTTAGTGTTGGAGCAGCTGTGGTTGTTGGAGCAGCTGTGGTTGTTGGAGCCACTGTGGTTGTGGTTGGAACAGCTGTCGTTGTTGTTTTAGCTGCTGTTGTCGTTGTTGGAGCTGCTGTTGTTGTTGTTGGAGCTGATGTGGTTGTTGTTGGAGCTGCTGTGGTTGTTGGAGCAGCTGTGGTTGTTGGAGCAGCTGTTGTTGTTGTTGGAGCTGATGTGGTTGTTGTTGGAGCTGATGTGGTTGTTGATGGAGCTGATGTGGTTGTTGTTGGAGCAGCTGTGGTTGTTGGAGCAGCTGTGGTTGTTGGAGCAGCTGTTGTCGTTGTTGGAGCTGCTGTTGTTGTTGTTGGAGCTGATGTGGTTGTTGTTGGAGCAGCTGTGGTTGTTGTTGGAGCTGCTGTGGTGGTTTGTGGGGCTGCTGTGGTTGTTGTTGGAGCTGCTGTTGTTGTTGTTGTTGTAGGAACAGCTGTGGTTGTTGTTGGAGCTGCTGCTGTTGTTGTTTGAGCAGCTGTGGTTGTGGTTGGAGCTGCTGTTGTTGTTGTTGTAGGAACAGCTGTGGTTGTTGTTGGAGCTGCTGCTGTTGTTGTTTGAGCTGCTGTGGTTGTTGGAGCTGCTGTGGTGGTTTGTGAGGCTGCTTTGGTTGTTGCTGTTGGAGCTGCTGTCATAGTTGTAGGAGCAGCTGTGGTTGTGGTTGGAACAGCTGTGGATGTTCGAGCTGCTGCGGTTGTTTGTGGGGCTGCTGTGGTTGTTGTTGTTGGAGCTGCTGTGGTTGTTGTTGGAACTGTTGTCGTGGTTGTAGGAGCAGCTGTTGTTGTTGGAGCAGCAGCTGTGGTTGTTGTTGGAGCAGTTGTGGTTGTTGATGGAGCTGCTGTGGTTGTTGTTGGAGCGGCTGTTGTTGTAGGAGCTGCTGTGGTTAGTGTTGGAGCAGCTGTGGTTGTTGGAGCAGCTGTGGTTGTTGGAGCAACTGTGGTTGTGGTTGGAACAGCTGTCGTTGTTGTTTTAGCTGCTGTTGTCGTTGTTGGAGCTGCTGTTGTTGTTGTTGGAGCTGATGTGGTTGTTGTTGGAGCAGCTGTGGTTGTTGGAGCAGCTGTGGTTGTTGGAGCAGCTGTTGTTGTTGTTGGAGCTGATGTGGTTGTTGTTGGAGCTGATGTGGTTGTTGATGGAGCTGATGTGGTTGTTGTTGGAGCAGCTGTGGTTGTTGGAGCAGCTGTGGTTGTGGTTGGAACAGCTGTCGTTGTTTTAGCTGCTGTTGTCGTTGTTGGAGCTGCTGTTGTTGTTGTTGGAGCTGATGTGGTTGTTGTTGGAGCAGCTGTGGTTGTTGGAGCAGCTGTGGTTGTTGGAGCAGCTGTTGTTGTTGTTGGAGCTGATGTGGTTGTTGTTGGAGCTGATGTGGTTGTTGATGGAGCTGATGTGGTTGTTGTTGGAGCAGCTGTGGTTGTTGGAGCAGCTGTGGTTGTTGGAGCTGCTGTTGTTGTTGTTGGAGCTGATGTGGTTGTTGTTGGAGCAGCTGTGGTTGTTGGAGCAGCTGTGGTTGTTGGAGCTGCTGTTGTTGTTGTTGGAGCTGATGTGGTTGTTGTAGGACCTGCTGTGGTTGTTGTTGGAGCTGCTGTCGTCGTTGTTGGAGTTGCAGTGGTAGTGGTTGGAACAGCTGTGGATGTTGGAGCTGTTGCGGTTGTTTGTGGGGCTGCTGTGGTTGTTGTTGTTGGAGCTGCTGTGGTTGTTGTTGGAACTGTTGTCGTGGTTGTAGGAGCAGCTGTTGTTGTTAGAGCAGCAGCTGTGGTTGTTGTTGGAGCAGCTGTGGTTGTTGATGGAGCTGCTGTGGTTGTTGTTGGAGCGGCTGTTGTTGTAGGAGCTGCTGTGGTTAGTGTTGGAGCAGCTGTGGTTGTTGGAGCAGCTGTGGTTGTTGGAGCCACTGTGGTTGTGGTTGGAACAGCTGTCGTTGTTGTTTTAGCTGCTGTTGTCGTTGTTGGAGCTGCTGTTGTTGTTGTTGGAGCTGATGTGGTTGTTGTTGGAGCAGCTGTGGTTGTTGGAGCAGCTGTGGTTGTTGGAGCAGCTGTTGTTGTTGTTGGAGCTGATGTGGTTGTTGTTGGAGCTGATGTGGTTGTTGATGGAGCTGATGTGGTTGTTGTTGGAGCAGCTGTGGTTGTTGGAGCAGCTGTGGTTGTTGGAGCAGCTGTTGTCGTTGTTGGAGCTGCTGTTGTTGTTGTTGGAGCTGATGTGGTTGTTGTTGGAGCAGCTGTGGTTGTTGGAGCAGCTGTGGTTGTTGGAGCTGCTGTTGTTGTTGTTGGAGCTGATGTGGTTGTTGTAGGACCTGCTGTGGTTGTTGTTGGAGCTGCTGTCGTCGTTGTTGGAGTTGCAGTGGTTGTTGTTGAAGCAGCTGTAGTTGGTGTTGGAGCAGCTGTAGTTGTTGTTAGATCAGACGTGGTTGTTGGAGCAGCTGTGGTTGTTGGAGCAGCTGTTGTTGTTGGAGCAGCTGTTGTTGTTGGAGCTGCTGTGGTTGTAGGAGCAGCTGTTGTTGCTGGAGCAGTTGTGGTTGTTGTTGGAGCTGCTGTGGTGGTTTGTGGGGCTGCTGTGGTTGTTGTTGGAGCTGCTGTTGTTGTTGTTGTAGGAACAGCTGTGGTTGTTGTTGGAGCTGCTGCTGTTGTTGTTTGAGCAGCTGTGGTTGTGGTTGGAGCAGCTGTGGTTGTTGGAGCTGCTGTGGTGGTTTGTGAGGCTGCTTTGGTTGTTGCTGTTGGAGCTGCTGTCATAGTTGTAGGAGCAGCTGTGGTTGTGGTTGGAACAGCTGTGCATGTTCGAGCTGCTGCGGTTGTTTGTGGGGCTGCTGTGGTTGTTGTTGTTGGAGCTGCTGTGGTTGTTGTTGGAACTGTTGTCGTGGTTGTAGGAGCAGCTGTTGTTGTTGGAGCAGCAGCTGTGGTTGTTGTTGGAGCAGTTGTGGTTGTTGATGGAGCTGCTGTGGTTGTTGTTGGAGCGGCTGTTGTTGTAGGAGCTGCTGTGGTTAGTGTTGGAGCAGCTGTGGTTGTTGGAGCAGCTGTGGTTGTTGGAGCAACTGTGGTTGTGGTTGGAACAGCTGTCGTTGTTGTTTTAGCTGCTGTTGTCGTTGTTGGAGCTGCTGTAGTGGTTGTAGGAGCAGCTGTTGTTGCTGGAGCAGTTGTGGTTGTTGTTGGAGCTGCTGTCATAGTTGTAGGAGCAGCTGTGGTTGTGGTTGGAACAGCTGTGGATATTGGAGCTGCTGCGGTTGTTTGTGGGGCTGTTGTGGTTGTTGTTGGAGCAGCAGCTGTGGTTGTTGATGTAGCTGCTGTGGTTGTTGTTGGAGCGGCTGTTGTTGTAGGAGCTGCTGTGGTTAGTGTTGGAGCAGCTGTGGTTGTGGTTGGAACAGCTGTCGTTGTTGTTTTAGCTGCTGTTGTCGTTGTTGGAGCTGCTGTGGTTGTTGTTGGAGCTGATATGGTTGTTGTTGGAGCAGCTGTGGTTGTTGGAGCAGCTGTGGTTGTCGGAGCAACTGTGGTTGTGGTTGGAGCTGCTGTGGTTGTTGTTGGAGCAGCTGTGGTTGTTGTTGGAGCGGCTGTGGTTGTTGTTGGAGCAGCTGCTTTTGTTGTAGGACCTGCTGTTGTCGTTGTTGGAGCTGCTGTTGTTGTAGGAGCTGCTGTGGTTGGTGTTGGAGCTGCTGTGGTTGTTGTTGGAGCTGCGGTGGTTGTTGTTAGATCAGGTGTGGTTGTTGGAGCTGCTGTTGTTGTTGGAGCTGCTGTGGTTGGTGTTGGAGCTGCATTCATGGTTGTTGGAGCAGGTGTGGTTGTAGTTGGAGCAGCTGTGGTTGTTGTTGGAGCTGATGTCGTCGTTGTTGGAGCGGCTGTCGTGGTTGTAGGAGCAGCTATTGCTGTTGGAGCAGCTGTGGTTGTTGGAGCAGCTGTCGTTGGTGTTGGAGCAGTTGTGGTTGTTGCTGGAGCAGCTGTCGTTGGTGTTGGAGCAGTTGTGGTTGTTGCTGGAGCTGCTGTGGTGGTTTGTGAGGCTGCTGTGGTTGTTGCCGTTGGAGCTGCTGTGGTTGTAGTTGGAGCAGTTGTGATTGTTGAAGCAGCTGTTGTTGTTGGAGCAGCTGTGGTTGTTTTTGGACCAGCTGTGGTCGTTTTTGGAGCAGCTATTGTTGTAGTTGGAGCTGCTGCTGTGGTTGTTGTTGGAGCAGCTGTAGTTGTTGTTGGAGATGCTGTCATCGTTGTTGGAGCAACTGTGGTTGTAGTTGGAGCAGCTGTGGTTGTTGTTGGAGCTGTTGTCGTCGTTTTTGGAGCTGCTGTGGTTGTTGTTGGTGCAGCTGTGGTTGTTGTTGGAACAGCTGTAGTTGTTGTTGGAGCGTCTGTTGTGGCTGTTGGAGCAGTTGTGATTGTTGAAGCAGCTGTTGTTGTTGGAGCAGCTATTGTTGTTGTTGGAGCTGCAGTGGTTGTTGTTGGAGGTGCTGTAGTGGTTGTAGGAGCAGGTCTTGTTGCTGGAGCCGTTGTGGTTGTTGTTGGAGCTGCTGTCGTCGTTGTTGGAGCTGTTGTCGTGGTTGTTGGAGCAGCTGTCCTTGGTGTTGGAGCAGCTGTGGTTGTTGGAGCAGCTGTGGTTGTTGGAGCAGCTGTCGTTGGTGTTGGAGCAGCTGTGGTTGTGGTTGGAGCAGCTGTGGTTGTGAGAGCTGGTGTTGTGGCTTTAGGAGCTGCTGTGGTTGTTGTAGGAGCAGCGGTGGTTGTTGGAGCTGCTGTTGTGGTTGTAGGAGCAGCTGTGGTTGTTTTTGGACCAGCTGTGGTCGTTTCTGGAGCATCTATTGTTGTTGTTGGAGCTGTAGTGGTTGTTGTTGGAGGTGCTGTAGTGGTTGTAGGAGCAGCTGTTGTTGTAGTTGGAGCTGCTGCTGTGGTTGTTGTTGGAGCAGCTGTAGTTGTTGTTGGAGCTGCTGTCGTCGTTTTTGGAGCTGCTGTGGTTGTTGTTGGTGCAGCTGTGGTTGTTGTTGGAACAGCTGTAGTTGTTGTTGGAGCGGCTGTTGTGGCTGTTGGAGCAGTTGTGGTTGTTGAAGCAGCTGTTGTTGTTGGAGCAGCTGTGGTTGTTTTTGGAGCAGCTATTGTTGTTGTTGGAGCTGCAGTGGTTGTTGTTGGAGGTGCTGTGGTGGTTGTAGGAGCAGCTCTTGTTGCTGGAGCAGTTGTGGTTGTTGTTGGAGCTGCTGTCGTCGTTGTTGGAGCTGTTGTCGTGGTTGTTGGAGCAGCTGTCGTTGGTGTTGGAGCAGCTGTGGTTGTTGGAGCAGCTGTGGTTGTTGGAGCAGCTGTCGTTGGTGTTGGAGCAGCTGTAGTTGTGGTTGGAGCAGCTGTGGTTGTTGGAGCAGCTGTCGTTGGTGTTGGAGCAGCTGTGGTTGTGGTTGGAGCAGCTGTGGTTGTGAGAGCTGCTGTTGTGGCTGTAGGAGCTGCTGTGGTTGTTGTAGGAGCAGCTGTGGTTGTTGGAGCTGCTGTTGTGGTTGTAGGAGCAGCTGTGGTTGTTGTAGAAGCAGCTGTCGTTGTCGTTGGAGCTGCTGTGGTTGTTTGAGCAGATATGGTTGTTGTTGGAGCTGTTGTGGTCATTGTTGGAGCTGCAATGGTTGTTGTTGGAGCAGCTGTGGCTGTTGTTGGAGCTGCAGTGGTAGTTTTTGGAGAAAATGTGGTTGTCGTGGGAGCTGCAGTGGTTGTTGTTGGAGCAGTTGTGGTTGTTGTTAAAGCTGGTATGGTTGTTGTTGGAACTGCTGTTATGGTTGTGTGAGCAGCTGTGGTTGTTGGAGCAGCTGTAGTTGTTGTTGGAGTTGCAGTGGTAGTTGTTGGAGAAGTTGTGGTTGTCGTTGGAGCTGCAGTGGATGTTGTTGGAGCTGCTGTAGTGGTTGTAGGAGCAGCTGTGGTTGTTGTTGGAGCTGCTGTCTTCGTTTTTGGAGCTGCTGTGGTTGTTGTTGGAGCTGCTGTTGTGGCTGTTGGAGCAGTTGTGATTGTTGAAGCAACTGTTGTTGTTTGAGCAGCTGTGGTCGTTTTTGGAGCAGCTATTGTTGTTGTTGGAGCTGCAGTGGTTGTTGTTGGAGCTGCTGTGGTGGTTTGTGGGGCTGCTGTGGTTGTTGTTGGAGCAGCTGTGGTGGTTGTTGTAGCTGCAGTGGTTGTTGTTGGGGCGGCTGTGATTGTTGTTGGAGCAGCTGCTGTTGTTTTAGGACCTGCTGTGGTTGTTGTTGGAGCTGCTGTCGTCGTTGTTGGAGTTGCAGTGGTTGTTGTTAAAGCAGCTGTGGTTGGTGTTGGAGCAGCTGTGGTTGTTGTTGGAGCTGCTGTCGTCGTTGTTGGAGCTGCGGTGGTTGTTGTTAGATCAGCTGTGGTTGTTGGAGCTGCTGTTGTTGTAGAAGCTGCTGTGGTTGGTGTTGGAGCTGCTGTCATGGTTGTTGGAGCAGCTGTGGTTGTAGTTGGAGCAGCTGTGGTTGTTGTTTGAGCTGCTGTCGTCGTTTTTGGAGCTGCTGTGGTTGTTGTTGGTGCAGCTGTGGTTGTTGTTGGTGCAGCTGTGTTTGTTGTTGGAGCTGCAGTGGTTGTTGTTGGAGGTGCTGTAGTGGTTGTTGGAGCAGCTGTGGTTGTTGGAGCAGCTGTAGTTGTTGTTGGAGCTGCAGTGGTTGTTGTTGGGGCGGCTGTGATTGTTGTTGGAGCAGCTGCTGTTGTTTTAGGACCTGCTGTGGTTGTTGTTGGAGCTGCTGTCGTCGTTGTTGGAGTTGCAGTGGTTGTTGTTAAAGCAGCTGTGTTTGGTGTTGGAGCAGCTGTGGTTGTTGTTGGAGCTGCTGTCGTCGTTGTTGGAGCTGCGGTGGTTGTTGTTAGATCAGCTGTGGTTGTTGGAGCTGCTGTTGTTGTAGAAGCTGCTGTGGTTGGTGTTGGAGCTGCTGTGGTTGTTGTTTGAGCAGCTGTGGTTGTTGTTGGAGCAGGTGTGGTTGTTGTTTGAGCAGCTGTGGTTGTTGTTGGAGCAGCTGTGGTTGTTGTTTGAGCAGCTGTGGTTGTTTTTAGATCAGCTGTGGTTGTTGGAGCTGCTGTCGTCGTTGTTGGAGCGGCTGTCGTGGTTGTAGGAGCAGCTATTGCTGTTGGAGTAGCTGTGGTTGTTGGAGCAGCTGTCGTTGGTGTTGGAGCAGCTGTGGTTGTCGTTGGAGCTGCAGTGGATGTTGTTGGAGCTGCTGTAGTGGTTGTAGGAGCTGCAGTGGTTGTTGTTGGAGCTGCAGTGGTAGTTGTTGGAGAAGTTGTGGTTGTTGTTGGAGCGGATGCGGTTGTTGTTGGAGCGGCTGTGGTGGTTGTTGGAGCTGCAGTGGTAGTTGTTGGAGAAGTTGTGGTTGTCGTTGGAGCTGCAGTGGATGTTGTTGGAGCTGCTGTAGTGGTTGTAGGAGCAGCTGTGGTTGTTGTTGGAGCAGTTGTGATTGTTGAAGCAACTGTTGTTGTTTGAGCAGCTGTGGTCGTTTTTGGAGCAGCTATTGTTGTTGTTGGAGCTGCAATGGTTGTTGTTGGAGCTGCTGTGGTGGTTTGTGGGGCTGCTGTGGTTGTTGTTGGGGCGGCTGTGATTGTTGTTGGAGCAGCTGCTGTTGTTGGAGGACCTGCTGTGGTTGTTGTTGGAGCTGCTGTCGTCGTTGTTGGAGTTGCAGTGGTTGTTGTTAAAGCAGCTGTGGTTGGTGTTGGAGAAGCTGTGGTTGTTGTTGGAGCTGCTGTCGTCGTTGTTGGAGCTGCGGTGGTTGTTGTTAGATCAGCTGTGGTTGTTGGAGCTGCTGTTGTTGTAGGAGCTGCTGTGGTTGTTGTTTGAGCAGCTGTGGTTGTTGTTGGAGCAGCTGTGGTTGTTGTTTGAGCAGCTGTGGTTGTTGTTGGAGCAGCTGTGGTTGTTGTTTGAGCAGCTGTGGTTGTTGTTAGATCAGCTGTGGTTGTTGAAGCTGCTGTTGTTGTAGGAGCTGCTGTGGTTGGTGTTGGAGCTGCTGTCATGGTTGTTGGAGCAGGTGTGGTTGTAGTTGGAGTAGCTGTGGTTGTTGTTGGAGCTGATGTCGTCGTTGTTGGAGTGGCTGTCGTGGTTGTAGGAGCAGCTATTGCTGTTGGAGTAGCTGTGGTTGTTGGAGCAGCTGTCGTTGGTGTTGGAGCAGCTGTGGTTGTAGTTGGAGCAGCAGTGGTTGTTTTTGGACCAGCTGTGGTCGTTTTTGGAGCAGCTATTGTTGTTGTTGGAGCTGCAGTGGTTGTTGTTGGAGGTGCTGTAGTGGTTGTAGGAGCAGCTGTTGTTGTTGTTGGAGCTGCTGTGGTTGTTGTTGGAGCAGCTGTAGTTGTTGTTGGAGCTGCTGTCATGGTTGTTGGAGCAGCTGTGGTTGTAGTTGGAGCAGCTGTGGTTGTTGTTTGAGCTGCTGTCGTCGTTTTTGGAGCTGCTGTGGTTGTTGTTGGTGCAGCTGTGGTTGTTGTTGGTGCAGCTGTGTTTGTTGTTGGAGCTGCAGTGGTTGTTGTTGAAGGTGCTGTAGTGGTTGTTGGAGCAGCTGTGGTTGTTGGAGCAGCTGTAGTTGTTGTTGGAGCGGCTGTTGTGGCTGTTGGAGCAGTTGTGATTGTTGAAGCAGCTGTTGTTGTTGGAGCAGCTGTGGTCGTTTTTGGAGCAGCTATTGTTGTTGTTGAAGCTGCAGTGGTTGTTGTTGGAGGTGCTGTCGTCGTTGTTGGAGCAGCGATTGCTGTTGCTGTTGGAGCAGCTGTGGTTGTTGGAGCAGCTGTTGTTGTTGGAGCAGCTGTTGTTGTTGGAGCTGCTGTTGTTGTTGGAGCAGCTGTTGTTGTTGGAGCAGCTGTGGTTGTTGGAGCAGCTGTTGTTGTTGGAGCAGCTGTTGTTGTAGGAGCAGCTGTTGTTGCTGGAGCAGTTGTGGTTGTTGTTGGAGCTGCTGTGGTGGTTTGTGGGCCTGCTGTGGTTGTTGTTGGAGCTGCTGTTGTTGTTGTTGTAGGAACAGCTGTGGTTGTTGTTGGAGCTGCTGCTGTTGTTGTTTGAGCAGCTGTGGTTGTGGTTGGAGCAGCTGTGGTTGTTGGAGCTGCTGTGGTGGTTTGTGAGGCTGCTTTGGTTGTTGCTGTTGGAGCTGCTGTCATAGTTGTAGGAGCAGCTGTGGTTGTGGTTGGAACAGCTGTGGATGTTGGAGCTGCTGCGGTTGTTTGTGGGGCTGATATGGTTGTTGTTGTTGGAGCTGCTGTGGTTGTTGTTGGAACTGTTGTCGTGGTTGTAGGAGCAGCTGTTGTTGTTGGAGCAGCAGCTGTGGTTGTTGTTGGAGCAGCTGTGGTTGTTGATGGAGCTGCTGTGGTTGTTGTTGGAGCGGCTGTTGTTGTAGGAGCTGCTGTGGTTAGTGTTGGAGCAGCTGTGGTTGTTGGAGCAGCTGTGGTTGTTGGAGCAACTGTGGTTGTGGTTGGAACAGCTGTCGTTGTTGTTTTAGCTGCTGTTGTCGTTGTTGGAGCTGCTGTTGTTGTTGTTGGAGCTGATGTGGTTGTTGTTGGAGCAGCTGTGGTTGTTGGAGTTGCAGTTGTTGTTGTTGGAGCTGATGTGGTTGTTGTTGGAGCTGATGTGGTTGTTGATGGAGCTGATGTGGTTGTTGTTGGAGCAGCTGTGGTTGTTGGAGCAGCTGTGGTTGTTGGAGCAGCTGTTGTCGTTGTTGGAGCTGCTGTTGTTGTTGTTGGAGCTGATGTGGTTGTTGTTGGAGCAGCTGTGGTTGTTGGAGCAGCTGTGGTTGTTGGAGCTGCTGTTGTTGTTGTTGGAGCTGATGTGGTTGTTGTAGGACCTGCTGTGGTTGTTGTTGGAGCTGCTGTCGTCGTTGTTGGAGTTGCAGTGGTTGTTGTTGAAGCAGCTGTAGTTGGTGTTGGAGCAGCTGTAGTTGTTGTTAGATCAGCTGTGGTTGTTGGAGCAGCTGTGGTTGTTGGAGCAGCTGTTGTTGTTGGAGCAGCTGTTGTTGTTGGAGCTGCAGTGGTTGTAGGAGCAGCTGTTGTTGCTGGAGCAGTTGTGGTTGTTGTTGGAGCTGCTGTGGTTGTTTTTGGACCAGCTGTGGTCGTTTTTCGAGCAGCTATTGTTGTTGTTGGAGCTGCAGTGGTTGTTGTTGGAGGTGCTGTAGTGGTTGTAGGAGCAGCTGTTGTTGAAGTTGGAGCTGCTGCTGTCGTTGTTGTTGGAGCTGCTGTCGTCGTTTTTGGAGCTGCTGTGGTTGTTGTTGGTGCAGCTGTGGTTGTTGTTGGAGGTGCTGTAGTGGCTGTAGGAGCAGCTATTGTTGTAGCTGGAGCTGCTGCTGTGGTTGTTGTTGGAGCTGCTGTCGTCGTTTTTGGAGCTGCTGTGGTTGTTGTTGGTGCAGCTGTGGTTGTTGTTGGAGCTGCTGTGGTTGTTGTTGGAACAGCTGTAGTTGTTGTTGGAGTGGCTGTTGTGGCTGTTGGAGCAGTTGTGATTGTTGAAGCAGCTGTTGTTGTTGGAGCAGATGTGGTCGTTTTTGGAGCAGCTATTGTTGTTGTTGGTGCTGCAGTGGTTGTTGTTGGAGGTGCTGTAGTGGTTGTTGGAGCAGCTGTTGTTATTGGAGCAACTGTGGTTGTGGTTGGAACAGCTGTCGTTGTTGTTTTAGCTGCTGTTGTCGTTGTTGTAGCTGCTGTGGTTGTTGTTGGAGCTGATGTGGTTGTTGTTTGAGCAGCTGTGGTTGTTGGAGCAGCTGTTGTTGTTGGAGCAACTGTGGTTGTTGTTGGAACAGCTGTGGTTGTTGTTTTAGCTGCTGTTGTCGTTGTTGGAGCTGCTGTGGTTGTTGTTGGAGCGGCTGTGGTTGTTGTTGGACCTGCGGTGGTTGTTGTTAGATCAGCTGTGGTTGTTGTTTTAGCTGCTGTTGTCGTTGTTGGAGCTGCTGTTGTTGTTGTAGGACCTGCTGTGGTTGTTGTTGGAGCTGCTGTGGATGTTGTTGGAGCTGCGGTGGTTGTTGTTAGATCAGCTGTGGTTGTTGGAGCTGCTGTTGTTGTAGGAGCTGCTGTGGTTGGTGTTGGAGCTGCTGTCATGGTTGTTGGAGCAGGTGTGGTTGTAGTTGGAGCAGCTGTGGTTGTTGTTGGAGCTGATGTCGTCGTTGTTGGAGTTGCAGTGGTTGTTGTTGAAGCAGCTGTAGTTGGTGTTGGAGCAGCTGTAGTTGATGTTAGATCAGCTGTGGTTGTTGGAGCAGCTGTGGTTGTTGGAGCAGCTGTTGTTGTTGGAGCAGCTGTTGTTGTTGGAGCTGCAGTGGTTGTAGGAGCAGCTGTTGTTGCTGGAGCAGTTGTGGTTGTTGTTGGAGCTGCTGTGGTTGTTTTTGGACCAGCTGTGGTCGTTTTTCGAGCAGCTATTGTTGTTGTTGGAGCTGCAGTGGTTGTTGTTGGAGGTGCTGTAGTGGTTGTAGGAGCAGCTGTTGTTGTAGTTGGAGCTGCTGCTGTCGTTGTTGTTGGAGCTGCTGTCGTCGTTTTTGGAGCTGCTGTGGTTGTTGTTGGTGCAGCTGTGGTTGTTGTTGGAGGTGCTGTAGTGGTTGTAGGAGCAGCTGTTGTTGTAGTTGGAGCTGCTGCTGTGGTTGTTGTTGGAGCTGCTGTCGTCGTTTTTGGAGCTGCTGTGGTTGTTGTTGGTGCAGCCGTGGTTGTTGTTGGAGCAGCTGTAGTTGTTGTTGGAGTGGCTGTTGTGGCTGTTGGAGCAGTTGTGATTGTTGAAGCAGCTGTTGTTGTTGGAGCAGCTGTGGTCGTTTTTGGAGCAGCTATTGTTGTTGTTGGTGCTGCAGTGGTTGTTGTTGGAGGTGCTGTAGTGGTTGTTGGAGCAGCTGTTGTTATTGGAGCAACTGTGGTTGTGGTTGGAACAGCTGTCGTTGTTGTTTTAGCTGCTGTGGTTGTTGGAGCTGCTGTTGTTGTAGGAGCTGCTGTGGTTGGTGTTGGAGCTGCTGTCATGGTTGTTGGAGCAGGTGTGGTTGTAGGTGGAGCAGCTGTGGTTGTTGTTGGAGCTGATGTCGTCGTTGTTGGAGCGGCTGTCGTGGTTGGAGGAGCAGCTATTGCTGTTGGAGCAGCTGTGGTTGTTGGAGCAGCTGTCGTTGGTGTTGGAGCAGTTGTGGTTGTTGCTGGAGCTGCTGTGGTGGTTTGTGAGACTGCTGTGGTTGTTGCCGTTGGAGCTGCTGTCATGGTTGTTGAAGCAGCTGTTGTTGTTGGAGCAGCTGTAGTTGTTGTTGGAGCTGCTGTCATGGTTGTTGGAGCAGCTGTGGTTGTAGTTGGAGCAGCTGTGTTTGTTGTTGGAGCTGCTGTCGTCGTTTTTGGAGCTGCTGTGGTTGTTGTTGGAGCTGCTGTGGTTGTTGTTGGAACAGCTGTACTTGTTGTTGGAGCAGTTGTGATTGTTGGAGTAGCTGTGGTTGTTGATTGAGCTGCTGTTGTGGCTGTAGGAGCTGCTGTGTTTTTGTGAGCTGCTGTTGTGGCTGTAGGAGCTGTTATGGTTGTTATAGGAGCAGCGGTGGTTGTTGGAGCAGCCATGGTTGTCGTTGGAGCCGGTATAGTTGTTGTTGGAACAGCTGTGGTTGTTGTTGGAACAGCTGTCGTTGTTGTTGGAGCTGCAATGGTTGTTGTTGGAGCTGCAGTGGTAGTTTTTGGAGAAAATCTGGTTATCGTTGGAGCTGCAGTGGTTGTTGTTGGAGCAGTTGTGGTTGTTGTTGGAGCTGCTGTGGTTGTTGATTGAGCTGCTGTTGTGGCTGTAGGAGCTGCTGTGGTTGTTGGAGTCGGTGTGGTTGTTGTTGGAACTGCTGTTATGGTTGTGGGAGCAGCTGTGGTTGTTGGAGCAGCTGTAGTTGTTGTTGGAGCTGCAGTGGTTGTTGTTGGAGCTGCAGTGGTTGTTGTTGGAGTTGCTATCGTCGTTTTTGGAGCTGCTGTGGTTGTTGTTGGTGCAGCTGTGGTTGTTGTTGGAGTTGCTATCGTCGTTTTTGGAGCGGCTGTTGTGGCTGTTGGAGCAGTTGTGATTGTTGAAGCAGCTGTTGTTGTTGGAGCAGCTATTGTTGTTGTTGGAGCTGCAGTGGTTGTTGTTGGAGGTGCTGTAGTGGTTGTAGGAGCAGCTGTTGTTGCTAGAGCAGTTGTGGTTGTTGGAGCAACTGTGGTTGTTGGAGCGGCTGATGTTGTTGTTGGAGCAGCTGTGGTTGTTGTTGAAACTGCTGTTGTTGTTGTTAAAGCTGGTATGGTTGTTGTTGGAACTGCTGTTATGGTTGTGGGAGCAGCTGTGGTTGTTGGAGCTGCAGTGGTTGTTGTTGGAGCTGCAGTGGTAGTTTTTGGAGAAGTTGTGGTTGTTGTTGGAGCGGATGTGGTTGTTGTTGGAGCAGCTGTTGTTGTTGATTGAGCTGCAGTTGTGGATGTAGGAGCTGCTGTCATAGTTGTTGGAGCAGTTGTGGTTGTAGTTGGAGCAGCTGTCGTCGTTGTTGGAGCGGCTGTCGTGGTTTTAGGAGCAGCTGTCGTTGGGGTTGGAGCAGCTGTCGTTGGTGTTGGAGCAGTTGTGGTTGTTGCTAGAGCTGCTGTGGTGGTTTGTGAGTCTGCTGTGGTTGTTGTCGTTGGAGCTGCTGTGGTTGTTGTTGGAGTGGCTGTTGTGGCTGTTGGAGCAGTTGTGATTGTTGGAGCAGCTGTTGTTGGACCAGCTGTGGTCGTTTTTGGAGCAGCTGCTGTTGTTTTTGGAGCTGCAGTGGTTGTTGTTGGAGGTGCTGTAGTGGTTGTAGGAGCAGCTGTTGTTGCTGGAGCAGTTGTGGTTGTTGTTGGAGCTGCTGTCGTCGTTGTTGGAGCAGCTATCGTGGTTGTAGGAGCAGCGATTGCTGTTGCTGTTGGAGCAGCTGTTGTTGTTGGAGCAGCTGTGGTTGTTGTTGGACCAGCTGTGGTCATTTTTGGAGCAGCTGTTGTTGTTGGTGGAGCTGCAGTGGTTGTTGTTGGAGGTGCTGTAGTGGTTGTAGGAGCAACTGTTGTTGCTGGAGCAGCTGTGGTTGTTGTTGGAGCTGCTGTCGTCGTTGTTCGAGCTGTTGTCATGTTTGTTGGAGCAGCTGTGGTTGTTTGAGCTGTTGTTGTGGCTGTAGGAGATGCTGTGGTTGTTGTAGGAGCAGCTGTGGTTGTTGTTGGCGCTGCTGTGGTTGTTGTTTTAGCTGCTGTTGTCGTTGTTGGAGCTGCTGTGGTTGTTGTTGGAGTGGCTGTTGTGGCTGTTGGAGCAGCTGCTGTTGTTGTTGTAGGACCTGCTGTGGTTGTTGTTGGAGCTGCTGTGGATGTTGTTGGAGCTGCGGTGGTTGTTGTTAGATCAGCTGTGGTTGTTGGAGCTGCTGTTGTTGTAGGAGCTGCTGTGGTTGGTGTTGGAGCTGCTGTCATGGTTGTTGGAGCAGGTGTGGTTGTAGTTGGAGCAGCTGTGGTTGTTGTTGGAGCTGATGTCTTCGTTGTTGGAGTTGCAGTGGTTGTTGTTGAAGCAGCTGTAGTTGGTGTTGGAGCAGCTGTAGTTGATGTTAGATCAGCTGTGGTTGTTGGAGCAGCTGTGGTTGTTGGAGCTGCAGTGGTTGTAGGAGCAGCTGTTGTTGCTGGAGCAGTTGTGGTTGTTGTTGGAGCTGCTGTGGTTGTTTTTGGACCAGCTGTGGTCGTTTTTCGAGCAGCTATTGTTGTTGTTGGAGCTGCAGTGGTTGTTGTTGGAGGTGCTGTAGTGGTTGTAGGAGCAGCTGTTGTTGTAGTTGGAGCTGCTGCTGTCGTTGTTGTTGGAGCTGCTGTCGTCGTTTTTGGAGCTGCAGTGGTTGTTGTTGGAGGTGCTGTAGTGGCTGTAGGAGCAGCTGTTGTTGCTGGAGCAGTTGTGGTGGTTTGTGGGGCTGCTGTGGTTGTTGTTGTTGGAGCTGCTGTCGTCGTTGTTGGAGCTGCTGTTGTGGCTGTAGGAGCTGCTGTGGTTTTGTGAGCTGCTGTTGTGGCTGTAGGAGCTGCTGTGGTTGTCGTTGGAGCCGGTATAGTTGTTGTTGGAACAGCTGTCGTTGTTGTTGGAGCTGCAGTGGTTGTTGTTGGAGCAGCTGTCGTTGTTGTTGGAGCTGCAATGGTTGTTGTTGGAGCAGCTGTGGCTGTTGTTGGAGCTGCAGTGGTAGTTTTTGGAGAAAATGTGGTTGTCGTGGGAGCTGCAGTGGTTGTTGTTGGAGCAGTTGTGGTTGTTGTTGGAGCTGCTGTTGTTGTTGTTGTAGGAACAGCTGTGGTTGTTGTTGGAGCTGCTGCTGTTGTTGTTTGAGCAGCTGTGGTTGTGGTTGGAGCAGCTGTGGTTGTTGATTGAGCTGCTGCTGTTGTTGTTTGAGCTGCTGTTGTGGCTGTAGGAGCTGCTGTGGTTGTTGGAGCGGCTGTTGTTGTTGTTGGAGTCGGTGTGGTTGTTGTTGGAGCTGCTGTGGTTGTTGTTGGAGCAGCTGTCGTGATTGTAGGAGCATCTGTGGTTGTTGGAGCAGCTGTGGTTGTAGTTGGAACAGCTGTGGTTGTTGGAGCTGCTGTGATTGTTGTTGCAGCTGCTGTGGTTAGTGTTGGAGCAGCTGTGGTTGTTATTTGAGCAGCTATGGTTGTTGCTGGAGCTGCTGTCGTAGTTGTTGGAGCTGCGGTGGTTGTTGTTAGATTAGCTGTGGTTGTTGGAGCTGCTGTTGTTGTAGGAGGTGCTGTGGTTGGTGTTGGAGCTGCTGTGGTTGTTGTTGGAGCTGCGGTGGTTGTTGTTAGATCAGCTGTGGTTGTTGGAGCTGCTGTTGTTGTAGGAGCTGCTGTGGTTAGTGTTGAAGCTACTGTCATGGTTGTTGGAGCTGATGTCGTTGGGGTTGGAGCAGCTGTCGTTGGTGTTGGAGCAGTTGTGGTTGTTGCTGGAGCTGCTGTGGTTGTTTGTGAGGCTGCTGTGGTTGTTGCCGTTGGAGCTGCTGTCATGGTTGTTGGAGCAGCTGTGGTTGTAGTTGGAGCAGTTGTGATTGTTGAAGCAGGTGTTGTTGTTGGAGCAGCTGTGGTTGTTTTTGGACCAGCTGTGGTCGTTTTTGGAGCAGCTATTGTTGTTGTTGAAGCTGCAGTGGTTGTTGTTGGAGGTGCTGTAGTGGTTGTAGTAGCAGTTGTCGTTGGTGTTGGAGCAGCTGTCGTTGGTGTTGGAGCAGCTGTCCTGGTTGTAGGAGCAGCTGTGGTTTTTGTTGGAGCTGCTGTGGTTTTTGGAGCTGCTGTGGTTGTTGTTGGTGCAGCTGTGGTTGTTGTTGGAGCTGCTGTGGTTGTTGTTGGAACAGCTGTAGTTGTTGTTGGAGCGGCTGTTGTGGCTGTTGAACCAATTGTTCTTGTTGGAGCAGCTATTGTTGTTGGAGCAGCTATTGTTGTTGTTGGAGTTGCTGTAGTGGTTGTAGGAGCAGCTGTTGTTGCTGGAGCAGTTGTGGTGGTTTGTGGGGCTGCTGTGGTTGTTGTTGTTGGAGCTGCTGTCATAGTTCTAGAAGCAGATGTGGTTGTTGTTGGAGCTGCTGTCGTCGTTGTTGGAGCTGCTGTTGTGGCTGTAGGAGCTGCTGTGGTTTTGTGAGCTGTTGTTGTGGCTGTAGGAGCTGCTGTGGTTGTTGTAGGAGCAGCGGTGGTTGTTGGAGCTGCTGTTGTGGTTGTAGGAGCAGCTGTGGTTGTTGTAGGAGCAGCTGTGGTTGTCGTTGGAGCCGGTGTAATTGTTGTTGGAACAGCTGTCGTTGTTGTTGGAGCTGCAGTGGTTGTTGTTGGAGCAGCTGTCGTTGTTGTTGGAGCTGCAATGGTTGTTGTTGGAGCAGCTGTGGCTGTTGTTGGAGCTGCAGTGGTAGTTTTTGGAGAAAATGTGGTTGTCGTGGGAGCTGCAGTGGTTGTTATTGGAGCAGTTGTGGTTGTTGTTGGAGCTGCTGTTGTTGTTGTTGTAGGAACAGCTGTGGTTGTTGTTGGAGCTGCTGCTGTTGTTGTTTGAGCAGCTCTGGTTGTGGCTGGAGCAGCTGTGGTTGTTGATTGAGCTGCTGTTGTGGCTGTAGGAGCTGCTGTCGTTGTTGGAGCGGCTGTTGTTGTTGTTGGAGTCGGTGTGGTTGTTGTTGGAGCTGCTGTTGTTGTTGTTGTTGTAGGAGCTGCTGTTGTTGTTGTTAAAGCTGGTATGGTTGTTGTTGGAACTGTTGTTATGGTTGTGGGAGAAGTTGTGGTTGTCGTTGGAGCTGCAGTGGATGTTGTTGGAGCTGCTGTGGTTGTTGTTGGAGCGGCTGTGGTTGTTGTTGGAGAAGTTGTGGTTGTTGTTGGAGCGGATGCGGTTGTTGTTTGAGCGGCTGTCATGGTTGTTGAAGCAGGTGTGGTTGTAGTTGGAGCAGCTGTGGTTGTTGTTGGAGGTGCTGTCGTCGTTGTTGGAGTGTCTGGCGTTGGGGTTGGAGCAGCTGTCGGTGGTGTTGGAGCAGTTGTGGTTGTTGCTGGAGCTGCTGTGGTGGTTTGTGAGGCTGCTGCCGTTGGAGCTGCTGTCATGGTTGTTGGAGCAGCTGTGGTTGTAGTTGGAGCAGTTGTGATTGTTGAAGCAGCTGTTGTTGTTGGAGCAGCTGTGGTTGTTTTTGGACCAGCTGTGGCTGTTGTGGCTGTTGGAGCAGTTGTGATTGTTGGAGCAGCTGTCGTTGTTGTTTTATCTGCTGTTGTTGTTGTTGGAGCTGCTTTGGTTGTTGTTGGAGCTGATGTGGTTGTTGTTGGAGCAGCTGTGGTTGTTGGAGCAGCTGTGGTTGTTGGAGAAACTGTGGTTGTGGTTGGAACAGCTGTCGTTGTTGTTTTATCTGCTGTTGTTGTTGTTGGAGCTGCTGTGGTTGTTGTTGGAGCTGATGTGGTTGTTGTTGGAGCAGCTGTGGTTGTTGGAGCAGCTGTGGTTGTTGGAGAAACTGTGGTTGTGGTTGGAGCAACTATTGTTGTTGTTGGAGCTGCAGTGGTTGTTGTTGGAGGTGCTATAGTGGTTGTAGGAGCAGCTGTTGTTGCTGGAGCAGTTGTGGTGGTTTGTGGGGCTGCTGTGGTTGTTGTTGTTGGAGCTGCTGTCATAGTTCTAGAAGCAGATGTGGTTGTTGTCTGAGCTGCTGTCGTCGTTGTTGGAGCTGCTGTTGTGGCTGTAGGAGCTGCTGTGGTTTTGTGAACTGCTGTTGTGGCTGTAGGAGCAGCTGTGGTTGTTGTAGGAGCAGCTGTGGTTGTCGTTGGAGCCGGTATAGTTGTTGTTGGAACAGCTGTCGTTGTTGTTGGAGCTGCAGTGGTTGTTGTTGGAGCAGCTGTCGTTGTTGTTGGAGCTGCAGTGGTAGTTTTTGGGGAAAATGTGGTTGTCGTGGGAGCTGCAGTGGTTGTTGTTGTAGGAACAGCTGTGGTTGTTGTTCGAGCTGCTGCTGTTGTTGTTTGAGCAGCTGTGGTTGTGGTTGGAGCAGCTGTGGTTGTTGATTGAGCTGCTGTTGTGGCTGTAGGAGCTGCTGTGGTTGTTGGAGCGGCTGTTGTTGTTGTTGGAGTCGGTGTGGTTGTTGTTGGAGCTGCTGTTGTTGTTGTTGTAGGAGCTGCTGTTGTTGTTGTTAAAGCTGGTATGTTTGTTGTTGGAACTGTTGTTATGGTTGTGGGAGCAGCTGTGGTTGTTGGAGAAGTTGTGGTTGTTGTTGGAGCTGCAGTAGTTGTTGTTGGAGCTGCAGTAGTTGTTGTTGGAGCTGCTGTGGTTGTTGTTGGAGATTCAGTGGTTGTTGTTAGAGCAGCTGTGTTTGTTGTTGGAGCAGCTGTGGTTGTTGTTGGAGCTACTGTCACCGTTGTTGGAGCAGCTGTGGATGTTGTTGGAGCTGATGTTGTGGTTGTAGGAGCAGCTGTGGTTGGTGTTGGAGCTGCTGTGGTTGTTGGGGCAGTTATGGTTGTTGGATCAGCTGTGGTTGTTGTTGGAACTGCTGTCGTGGTTGTAGGAGCAGCTGTGGTTGTTGTTGGAGCTGCTGTTTTTGTTGTTGTAGGAGCTGCTGTTGTTGTTGTTAAAGCTGGTATGGTTGTTGTTGGAACTGTTGTTATGGTTGTGGGAGCAGCTGTGGTTGTTGGAGAAGTTGTGGTTGTTGTTGGAGCTGCAGTAGTTGTTGTTGGAGCTGCAGTAGTTGTTGTTGGAGCTGCTGTGGTTGTTGTTGGAGATTCAGTGGTTGTTGTTAGAGCAGCTGTGGTTGTTGTTGGAGCAGCTGTGGTTGTTGTTGGAGCTACTGTCACCGTTGTTGGAGCAGCTGTGGATGTTGTTGGAGCTGCTGTTGTGGTTGTAGGAGCAGCTGTGGTTGGTGTTGGAGCTGCTGTGGTTGTTGGGGCAGTTATGGTTGTTGGATCAGCTGTGGTTGTTGTTGGAGGAGCAGTGGCAGTTGTTGAAGCACTTGTGGTCGTTGTTGGAGCAGCTGTGGTGGTTGTTGGAGATATTGTTGTTGTTGGAGCGGCTGTGGTTGTTGTTGGAGATGCTGTTGTTGTTGTTGTTGGAGTAGCAGTGGTTATTGTTGCAGCACTTGTGGTCGTTGTTGGAGCTGCTGCTGTTGTTGTTGTTGGAGCAGCAGTGGATGTTTTTTGAGATGCTGTTGTTGTTGTTAGAGCAGCTATTGTTGGTGTTGGAGTACTTGTTGTTGTTGAAGCGGCTGTGGTTGTTGTTGTTGTTGTTGGAGTAGCAGTGGTTATTGTTGGAGCTGCTGCTGTTCTTGTTGTTGGAGCAACAGTGGATGTTGTTTGAGCTGCTGTGGTTGTTGTTGGAGCTGCTGCTGTTGTCGTTGTTGTAGCTGCTGTGGTTGTTGTTGGAGAGGCCGTGGTTGTTGTTGTTGTTGTTGTTGTTGTTGTTGGAGCATCTGTGGTGGTTGTTTGAGCTGCTGTTTTTGATGTGGGAGCAACTGTGGTTGTTAATGGAGTTACTGTTTCTGGAGCTCCTGTGGTTGTTGTTGGAGGAGCAGTGGCAGTTGTTGGAGCACTTGTGGTCGTTGTTGGAGCAGCTGTGGTGGTTGTTGGAGATATTGTTGTTGTTGGAGCGGCTGTGGTTGTTGTTGGAGATGCTGTTGTTGTTGTTGTTGGAGTAGCAGTGGTTATTGTTGCAGCACTTGTGGTCGTTGTTGGAGCTGCTGCTGTTCTTGTTGTTGGAGCAGCAGTGGATGTTTTTTGAGATGCTGTTGTTGTTGTTAGAGCAGCTATTGTTGGTGTTGGAGTACTTGTTGTTGTTGAAGCGGCTGTGGTTGTTGTTGTTGTTGGAGTAGCAGTGGTTATTGTTGGAGCTGCTGCTGTTCTTGTTGTTGGAGCAACAGTGGATGTTGTTTGAGCTGCTGTGGTTGTTGTTGGAGCTGCTGCTGTTGTGGTTGTTGTTGTAGAGGCCGTGGTTGTTGTTGTTGTTGTTGTTGTTGTTGTTGTTGTTGTTGTTGTTGGAGCATCTGTGGTGGTTGTTTGAGCTGCTGTTTTTGATGTAGGAGCAACTGTGGTTGTTGTTGGAGTTACTGTTTCTGGAGCTCCTGTGGTTGTTGTTGGAGGAGCAGTGGCAGTTGTTGGAGCAGCTGTGGTTATTGTGGCAGCCCTTGTGGTCGTTGTTGGAGCTGCTGCTGTTCTTGTTGTTGGAGCAGCAGTGGATGTTTTTTGAGATGCTGTTATTGTTGTTAGAGCAGCTATTGTTGGTGTTGGAGTACTTGTTGTTGTTGAAGCGGCTGTGGTTGTTGTTGTTGTTGGAGTAGCAGTGGTTATTGTTGGAGCTCCTGCTGTTCTTGTTGTTGGAGAAACAGTGGATGTTGTTTGAGCTGCTGTGGTTGTTGTTGGAGCTGCTGCTGTTGTCGTTGTTGTAGCTGCTGTGGTTGTTGTTGGAGAGGCCGTGGTTGTTGTTGTTGTTGTTGTTGTTGGAGCATCTGTGGTTGTTGTTGGAGCTGCAGTGGTTGTTGTTGGAGCTGCTGTGGTTGTTGTTGCAGCTGTGGTTGTTCTTGGAGATTCAGTGGTTGTTGTTAGAGCAGCTGTGTTTGTTGTTGGAGCAGCTGTGGTTGTTCTTGGAGATTCAGTGGTTGTTGTTAGAGCAGCTGTGTTTGTTGTTGGAGCAGCTGTGGTTGTTGTTGGAGCACCTGTGGTTGGTGTTGGAGCTGCTGCTGTTGTTGTTGGAGCTGCTGTGGTTGTTCTTTGAGATTCAGTGGTTTTTGTTAGAGCAGCTGTGTTTGTTGTTGGAGCAGCTGTGGTTGTTGTTGGAGCTACTGTCACCGTTGTTGGAGCAGCTGTGGTTGTTGTTGGAGCTGCTGTTGTGGTTGTAGGAGCAGCTGTGGTTGGTGTTGGAGCTGCTGTGGTTATTGGGGCAGTTATGGTTGTTGGATCAGCTGTGGTTGTTGTTGGAACTGCTGTCGTGGTTGTAGGAGCAGCTGTGGTTGTTGTTGGAGGAGCAGTGGCAGTTGTTGGAGCACTTGTGGTCGTTGTTGGAGCTGCTGCTTTATTTGATGGAGCTGCTGTGGTTATTGTTGGAGCTGCTGTTGTTGTTGTTGAAGCAGCCGTGGTGGTTGTTGGAGATATTGTGGTTGTTGGAGCGGCTGTGGTTGTTGTTGGAGATGCTGTTGTTGTTGTTGGAGTAGCAGTGGTTATTGTTAGAGCACTTGTGGTCGTTGTTGGAGCTGCTGCTGTTCTTGTAGGAGCAGCAGTGGATGTTTTTTGAGAAGCTGTTGTTGTTAGAGCAGCTATTGTTGGTGTTGGAGCACTTGTCGTCGTTGATGGAGCAGCTGTTGTTGTCGGAGCAACTGTGGTGGTTTTTTGAGCTGCTGCGGATGTTGTTGGAGCTGCTGCTGTTGTTGGAGAGGCCGTGGTTGTTGTTGGAGATTCAGTGGTTATTGTTGGAGCTGCTGTTGTTGTTGTAGCTGCTGTGGTTGTTGCTGGAGTTGCTGCTGTTGTTGTTGGAGCTGCTGTGGTTGTTGTTGGAGATTCAGTGGTTGTTGTTAGAGCAGCTGTGTTTGTTGTTGGAGCAGCTGTGGTTATTGTTGGAGCTACTGTCACCGTTGTTGGAGCAGCTGTGGTTTTTGTTGGAGCTGCTGTTGTGGTTGTAGGAGCAGCTGTGGTCGGTGTTGGAGCTGCTGTTGTGGTTGTTTGAGCAGCTGTTGTTGTTGGAGCAGTTGTGGTTGTTGTTGCAGCGGCTGTTGTTGTAGGAGCTGCTGTGGTTGTTGGAGTAGTTGTGGTTGTGGGAGTAGTTGTGGTTGTTGGTGGAACTGCTGTCGTGGTTGTAGGAGTAGCTGTGGTTGTTGTTGGAGCTGCTGTTTTTGTTGTAGGAGCATTTGTGGTTGTTGTTGAAGCTACTGTTTCCGGAGCTCCTGTGGATGTTGTTGTAGGAGCAGTGGCAGTTGTTGGAGCAACCGTGGTGGTTGTTTGAACTGCTGTTGTTGTTGTTGGAGATTCAGTGATTGTTGTTGGAGCTGCAGTGGTTGTTGCTGGGGCAGCTGTGGTTGTTGTTGGAGCTCCTGTTGTGGTTGTAGGAGCAGCTGTGGTTGGTGTTGGAGCTGCTGTGGTTAGTGTTGGAGCTGCTGTGGTTGTTGTTGGGGCTGCTTTGGTTGATGTTGTTGGAACTGCTGTCATAGTTGTTGGAGCAGCTGTGGTTGTAGCTGGAGCGGCTGTGGTTGTTGTTGTTGGAGCTGCTGTGGTGGTTTGTGAGGCTGGTGCGGTTGTTGGAGAACCTGTGGTTGTTGGAGCAGCTGTGGTTGTTGTTGGAGCTGCAGTGGTTGTTATTGGAGCAGCTGTTGTGGTTTTAGGAGCTGCTGTTGTGGTTGTTGGAGCTGCTGTTGTTGTAGGAGCTGCTGTGGTTGTTGTTGGAGCTGCTGTGGTTGTTGTTGGAGCTGCTGTGGATGTAATTGGAGCAGCTGTGGTTGTTGTTGGAGCTGCTGCTGTTCTTGTTGTTGGAGCAACAGTGGATGTTGTTTGAGCTGCTGTGGTTGTTCTTTGATCAACTGTGGTTGTTGTTTGAGCTGCTGCTGTTGTTGTTGGAGAGGCCGTGGTTGTTGTTGGAGATGCTGTTGTTGGAGCAACTTTGGTGGTTGTTTGAACTGCTGTTGTTGTTGTTGGAGATTCAGTGGTTGTTGTTCGAACAGCAGTGGTTGTTGTTGGAGCTGCAGTGGCAGTTGTGGGAGAAGATGTGGATGTTGTTTGAGCTGCTGTTGTGGTTGTAGGAGCTACTGTCCTGGTTATTGGAGCAGCTGTGGTTGTTGTTTGAGCTGCTGTTGTTGTTGTTGGAGCTGCAGTGGTTGGTGTTGGATGAGCTGTGGTTGTTGTTGGACAGGCCGTGGTTGTTGTTGGAGCTGCAATTGTTGGTGTTGGAGCATTTGTCGTCGTTGTTGGAGCTCCTGTGGTTCTTGTTGGAAGAGCAGTGGCAGTTCGGGGAGCATCTGTGGAGGTTGTTTGAGCTGCTGCTGTTGTTGTTGTAGCAGCTGTGGAGGTTGTTGGAGCTGCCGTGGTTGTTGTTGGAGATGCTGTGGTTGTTATTGGAGCACTTTCTGTTGTTGTTGGAGCTGCTGTGGTTGTTGTTGGAGATGCTGTGGTTGTTGTTGGAGATGCTGTGGTTGTTGTTGGAGCTGCTGCTGCTGTTGTTGTTGGAGAGGCCGTGGTTGTTGTTGGAGCGGCTGTGGTTGTTGAAGCAGCTGTGGAGGTTGTTGGAGAGGCCGTGGTTGTGGTTGGAGCGGCTGTGGTTGTTGAAGCAGCTGTGGAGGTTGTTGGAGCTACTGTGGTTGTTAGAGACGCTGTGGTTGTTGTTGGAGCTGCTGTTGTTGTTGAAGCAGCTGTGGAGGTTGTTGGAAGTATTGTGGTTGTTGTTGTTGTTGTTGTGGTTGGAGCATCCGTGGTGGTTGTTTGAGCTGCTGTCTTTGTTGTAGGAGCAACTGTGGTTGTTGTTGGAGCTCCTGTTGTGGTTGTAGGAGCAGCTGTGGTTGGTGTTGGAGCTGCTGTGGTTAGTGTTGGAGCTGCTGTGGTTGTTGTTGGGGCTGCTTTGGTTGATGTTGTTGGAACTGCTGTCATAGTTGTTGGAGCAGCTGTGGTTGTAGCTGGAGCGGCTGTGGTTGTTGTTGTTGGAGCTGCTGTGGTGGTTTGTGAGGCTGGTGCGGTTGTTGGAGAACCTGTGGTTGTTGGAGCAGCTGTGGTTGTTGTTGGAGCTGCAGTGGTTGTTATTGGAGCAGCTGTGGTTGTTGTTGGAGCAGCTGTGGTTGTTGTTGGAGATGCTGTTGTTGGATGAGCTGCTGTGGTTGGTGTTGGAGATGCTGTTGTGGTTTTAGGAGCTGCTGTTGTGGTTGTTGGAGCTGCTGTTGTTGTAGGAGCTGCTGTGGTTGTTGTTGGAGCTGCTGTGGTTGTTGTTGGAGCTGCTGTGGATGTAATTGGAGCAGCTGTGGTTGTTGTTTGAGCTGCTGTGGTTGTTCTTTGATCAACTGTGGTTGTTGTTTGAGCTGCTGCTGTTGTTGTTGGAGAGGCCGTGGTTGTTGTTGGAGATGCTGTTGTTGGAGCAACTTTGGTGGTTGTTTGAACTGCTGTTGTTGTTGTTGGAGATTCAGTGGTTGTTGTTCGAACAGCAGTGGTTGTTGTTGGAGCTGCAGTGGCAGTTGTGGGAGAAGATGTGGATGTTGTTTGAGCTGCTGTTGTGGTTGTAGGAGCTACTGTCCTGGTTATTGGAGCAGCTGTGGTTGTTGTTTGAGCTGCTGTTGTTGTTGTTGGAGCTGCAGTGGTTGGTGTTGGATGAGCTGTGGTTGTTGTTGGACAGGCCGTGGTTGTTGTTGGAGCTGCAATTGTTGGTGTTGGAGCATTTGTCGTCGTTGTTGGAGCTCCTGTGGTTCTTGTTGGAAGAGCAGTGGCAGTTCGGGGAGCATCTGTGGAGGTTGTTTGAGCTGCTGCTGTTGTTGTTGTAGCAGCTGTGGAGGTTGTTGGAGCTGCCGTGGTTGTTGTTGGAGATGCTGTGGTTGTTATTGGAGCACTTTCTGTTGTTGTTGGAGCTGCTGTGGTTGTTGTTGGAGATGCTGTGGTTGTTGTTGGAGATGCTGTGGTTGTTGTTGGAGCTGCTGCTGCTGTTGTTGTTGGAGAGGCCGTGGTTGTTGTTGGAGCGGCTGTGGTTGTTGAAGCAGCTGTGGAGGTTGTTGGAGAGGCCGTGGTTGTGGTTGGAGCGGCTGTGGTTGTTGAAGCAGCTGTGGAGGTTGTTGGAGCTACTGTGGTTGTTAGAGACGCTGTGGTTGTTGTTGGAGCTGCTGTTGTTGTTGAAGCAGCTGTGGAGGTTGTTGGAAGTATTGTGGTTGTTGTTGTTGTTGTTGTGGTTGGAGCATCCGTGGTGGTTGTTTGAGCTGCTGTCTTTGTTGTAGGAGCAACTGTGGTTGTTGTTGGAGCTCCTGTTGTGGTTGTAGGAGCAGCTGTGGTTGGTGTTGGAGCTGCTGTGGTTAGTGTTGGAGCTGCTGTGGTTGTTGTTGGGGCTGCTTTGGTTGATGTTGTTGGAACTGCTGTCATAGTTGTTGGAGCAGCTGTGGTTGTACCTGGAGCGGCTGTGGTTGTTGTTGTTGGAGCTGCTGTGGTGGTTTGTGAGGCTGGTGCGGTTGTTGGAGAACCTGTGGTTGTTGGAGCAGCTGTGGTTGTTGTTGGAGCTGCAGTGGTTGTTATTGGAGCAGCTGTGGTTGTTGTTGGAGCAGCTGTGGTTGTTGTTGGAGCTGCTGTTGTTGGATGAGCTGCTGTGGTTGGTGTTGGAGATGCTGTTGTGGTTTTAGGAGCTGCTGTTGTGGTTGTTGGAGCTGCTGTTGTTGTAGGAGCTGCTGTGGTTGTTGTTGGAGCTGCTGTGGTTGTTGTTGGAGCTGCTGTGGATGTAATTGGAGCAGCTGTGGTTGTTGTTTGAGCTGCTGTGGTTGTTCTTTGATCAACTGTGGTTGTTGTTTGAGCTGCTGCTGTTGTTGTTGGAGAGGCCGTGGTTGTTGTTGGAGATGCTGTTGTTGGAGCAACTTTGGTGGTTGTTTGAACTGCTGTTGTTGTTGTTGGAGATTCAGTGGTTGTTGTTCGAACAGCAGTGGTTGTTGTTGGAGCTGCAGTGGCAGTTGTGGGAGAAGATGTGGATGTTGTTTGAGCTGCTGTTGTGGTTGTAGGAGCTACTGTCCTGGTTATTGGAGCAGCTGTGGTTGTTGTTTGAGCTGCTGTTGTTGTTGTTGGAGCTGCAGTGGTTGGTGTTGGATGAGCTGTGGTTGTTGTTGGACAGGCCGTGGTTGTTGTTGGAGCTGCAATTGTTGGTGTTGGAGCATTTGTCGTCGTTGTTGGAGCTCCTGTGGTTCTTGTTGGAAGAGCAGTGGCAGTTCGGGGAGCATCTGTGGAGGTTGTTTGAGCTGCTGCTGTTGTTGTTGTAGCAGCTGTGGAGGTTGTTGGAGCTGCCGTGGTTGTTGTTGGAGATGCTGTGGTTGTTATTGGAGCACTTTCTGTTGTTGTTGGAGCTGCTGTGGTTGTTGTTGGAGATGCTGTGGTTGTTGTTGGAGATGCTGTGGTTGTTGTTGGAGCTGCTGCTGCTGTTGTTGTTGGAGAGGCCGTGGTTGTTGTTGGAGCGGCTGTGGTTGTTGAAGCAGCTGTGGAGGTTGTTGGAGAGGCCGTGGTTGTGGTTGGAGCGGCTGTGGTTGTTGAAGCAGCTGTGGAGGTTGTTGGAGCTACTGTGGTTGTTAGAGACGCTGTGGTTGTTGTTGGAGCTGCTGTTGTTGTTGAAGCAGCTGTGGAGGTTGTTGGAAGTATTGTGGTTGTTGTTGTTGTTGTTGTGGTTGGAGCATCCGTGGTGGTTGTTTGAGCTGCTCTCTTTGTTGTAGGAGCAACTGTGGTTGTTGTTGGAGCTACAGTTTCTGTAGCTCCTGTGGTCGTTGTTGGAGCTGCTGCTTTATTTGATGGAGCTGCTATGGTTGTTGTTGAAGCAGCTGTGGTGGTTGTTGGAGATATTGCTGTTGTTGTTGTTGGAACAGCTATTGTTGGTGTTGGAGCACTTGTCGTCGTTGTTGGAGCAACTGTGGTGGTTTTTTGAGCTGCTGTTGTTGTTCTTGGAGCTGCTGCGGTTGTTGTTGGAGCTGTTGTGTTTGTTGTTGGAGCTGCTGCTTTTGTTGTTGGAGAGGCCGTGTTTGTTGTTGAAGCGGCTGTGGTTGTTGTTGGAGCTGCTGCTGTTGTTGTTGTTGTAGCTGCTGCTGTTGTTGTTGGAGAGGCCGTGGTTGTTGTTGGAGATTCAGTGGTTGTTGTTGGAGCAGCTGTGGTTGTTGTTGGAGCTGCTGTGGTGGTTTGTGGGGCTGCTGTGGTTGATGTTGTTGGAGCTGCTGTCATAGTTGTTGGAGCAGCTGTGGTTGTAGATGGAGCGGCTGTGGTTGTTGTTGTAGGACCTGCTGTGGTTAGTGTTGGAGATGCTGTTGTGGCTGTAGGAGCTGTTGTGGTTGTTGTTGGAGCTGCTGTGGTGGTTTGTGGGGCTGGTGTGGTTGTTGGAGAAGCTGTGGTTATTGGAGCAGCTGTGGTTGTTGTTGGAGCTGCAGTGGTTGTTATTGGAGCAGCTGTGGTTGTTGTTTTAGCTGCTCTGGTTGTTGTTGGAGCTGCTGTTGTTGTAGGAGCTGCTGTGTTTGGTTTTGGAGCAGCTGTGGTTGTCGTAGGAGCTGCAGTGGATGCTGTTGGAGCTGCTGTGGTTGTTGTTTGCGCTGTTGTTGTGGTTGAAGGAACTGCTGTTGTGGTTATTGGAGAAGATTTGGTTGTTGTTGGAGCGGCTGTGGTTGTTGTTGGAGCACTTGTGGTCGTTGTTGGAGTTGCTGCTGTTCTTGTTGTTGGAACAGCTATTGTTGGTGTTGGAGCACTTGTCGTCGTTGTTGGAGCAACTGTGGTGGTTTTTTGAGCTGCTGTTGTTGTTCTTGGAGCTGCTGCGGTTGTTGTTGGAGCTGTTATGTTTGTTGTTGGAGCTGCTGCTTTTGTTGTTGGAGAGGCCGTGGTTGTTGTTGAAGCGGCTGTGGTTGTTGTTGGTGCAGCTGTGGTTGTTGTTGGAGCAACAGTGGATGTTGTTTGAGCTGCTGTGGTTGTTGTTGGAGCTGCTGCTGTTGTTGTTGTTGTAGCTGCTGCTGTTGTTGTTGGAGAGGCCGTGGTTGTTGTTGGAGATTCAGTGGTTGTTGTTGGAGCAGCTGTGTTTGTTGGTGGAGAAGCTGTGGTTTTTGGAGCTGCTGTTGTTGCAGGAGCTGCTGTGGTTTGTGTTAGAGCTGCTGTGGTTGTTGTTGGAGCAGCTGTGGTTGTCGGAGCTGCTGTTGTTGCAGGAGCTGCTGTGGTTGGTGTTGGAGCTCCTGTGGTTGTTATTGGAGCTGCTGTTGTGGTTGTTTGAGCAGCTGTTGTTGTTGGAGCAGTTGTGGTTGTTGTTGCAGCGGCTGTTGTTGTAGGAGCTGCTGTGGTTGTTGGAGTAGTTGTGGTTGTTGGAGTAGTTGTGGTTGTTGGATCAGCTGTGGTTGGTGTTGGAGCTGCAGTGGTTGTTGTTTGAGCTGCTGTGGTTGTTGTTGGATATGCTGTTGTTGTTGTTGAAGCAGCTGTGGTTGGTGTTGGAGCTGCTGTGGTTAGTGTTGGAGCTGCTGTGGTTGTTGGAGCAGTTGTGATTGTTGGATCAGCTGTGCTTGTTGTTGGAACAGTTGTGGTTGTTGGAGCTGCAGTGGTTGTTGTTGGAGCTGCTGTCGTGGTTGTAGGAGCAACTGTGGATGTAGTTGTAGCAGCTGTGGTTGTTGTTGGAGCTGTAGTGGTTGTTCTTGGAGTAGCTGTGGTTGTTGTTGGAGCTGCTGTGGTTGTTAAAGCAGCTGTCGTTGTTGGAGTAGTTGTGGATGTTGGAGCAGCTGTGGTTGTTGTTGGAGCTGCAGTGGTTGTTGTTGGAGCTGCAGTGATTGTTGTTGGAGCAGCTGTGGTTGGTGTTTGAGCTGCTGTCGTCGTTGTTGGAGATGCTGTTGTTGGAGCAACTGTGGTGGTTGTTTGAGCTGCTGTGAATGTTGTTGGATGTGCTGTTGTTGTTGTTGAAGCAGCTGTGGTTAGTGTTGGAGCTGCTGTCGTGGTTGTAGGAGCAACTGTGGATGTAGTTGTAGCAGCTGTGGTTGTTGATGGAGCTGTAGTGGTTGTTCTTGGAGTAGCTGTGGTTGTTGTTGGAGCTGCTGTGGTTGTTGGAGCAGCTGTCGTTGTTGTTGGAGCAGCTGTGGTTGTTGTTGGAGCTGCTGTGGTGGTTTGTGGGGCTGCTGTGGTTGATGTTGTTGGAGCAGCTGTGGTTGTAGCTGGAGCGGCTGTTGTTGTAGGACCTGCTGTGGTTAGTGTTGGAGATGCTGTTGTGGCTGTAGGAGCTGCTGTGGTTGTTGTTGGAGCTGCTGTGGTGGTTTGTGGGGCTGGTGTGGTTGTTGGAGAAGCTGTGGTTATTGGAGCAGCTGTGGTTGTTGTTGGAGCTGCAGTGGTTGTTATTGGAGCAGCTGTGGTTGTTGTTTTAGCTGCTCTGGTTGTTGTTGGAGCTGCTGTTGTTGTAAGAGCTGCTGTGTTTGGTTTTGGAGCAGCTGTGGTTGTTGTTGGAGCAGCTGTGGTTGTTGTTGGAGCTGCAGTGGTTGTTATTGGAGCAGCTGTGGTTGTTGTTTTAGCTGCTCTGGTTGTTGTTGGAGTAGCTGTGGTTGTTGTTGGAGTAGCTGTGGTTGTTGGAGCAGCTGTCGTTGGTGATGGAGATGATGTTGTCGTTGTTGGAGCTGCTGTTGTGGTTTTAGGAGCTGCTGTCGTGGTTGTTGGATCAGCTGTGCTTGTTGATGGAACAGTTCTGGTTGTTGGAGCTGCAGTGGTTGTTGTTGGAGCTGCAGTGGTTGTTGTTGGAGCTGCTGCTGTTGTTGTTTTTGGAGCTGCAGTGGTTGTTGTTGGAGATTCAGTGGTTGTTGTTGGAGCAGCTGTGTTTGTTGTTGGAGCAGCTGTGGTTGTTGTTGGAGATTCAGTGGTTGTGGTTGGAACAGCTGTGCTTGTTGTTTTAGCTGCTGTTGTCGTTGTTGGAGCTGCAGTGGTAGTTGTGGGAGAAGCTGTGGTTGTCGTAGGAGCTGCAGTGGATGCTGTTGGAGCTGCTGTGGTTGTTGTTGGCGCTGCTGTTGTGGTTGAAGGAACTGCTGTTGTGGTTATTGGAGTAGCTGTGGTTGGTGTTGGAGCAGCTGTGGTTGTGGTTGGAGCAGCTGTGGTTGTTGATTGAGCTGCTGTTGTGGCAGTAGGAGCTGCTGTGGTTGTTGTTGTTGTAGAGACCGTGGTTGTTGTTGTTGTTGTTGTTGTTGTTGTTGTTGTTGTTGTTGTTGTTGTTGGAGCATCTGTGGTGGTTGTTTGAGCTGCTGTTTTTGATGTAGGAGCAACTGTGGTTGTTGTTGGAGTTACTGTTTCTGGAGCTCCTGTGGTTGTTGTTGGAGGAGCAGTGGCAGTTGTTGGAGCAGCTGTGGTTATTGTTGTAGCCCTTGTGGTCGTTGTTGGAGCTGCTGCTGTTCTTGTTGTTGGAGCAGCAGTGGATGTTTTTTGAGATACTGTTATTGTTGTTAGAGCAGCTATTGTTGGTGTTGGAGTACTTGTTGTTGTTGAAGCGGCTGTGGTTGTTGTTGTTGTTGGAGTAGCAGTGGTTATTGTTGGAGCTCCTGCTGTTCTTGTTGTTGGAGAAACAGTGGATGTTGTTTGAGCTGCTGTGGTTGTTGTTGGAGCTGCTGCTGTTGTCGTTGTTGTAGCTGCTGTGGTTGTTGTTGGAGAGGCCGTGGTTGTTGTTGTTGTTGTTGTTGTTGTTGTTGGAGCATCTGTGGTTGTTGTTGGAGCTGCAGTGGTTGTTGTTGGAGCTGCAGTGATTGTTGTTGGAGCAGCTGTGGTTGGTGTTTGAGCTGCTGTGGTTGTTGTTGGATATGCTGTTGTTGTTGTTGAAGCAGCTGTGGTTGTTCTTGGAGATTCAGTGGTTGTTGTTAGAGCAGCTGTGTTTGTTGTTGGAGCAGCTGTGGTTGTTCTTGGAGATTCAGTGGTTGTTGTTAGAGCAGCTGTGTTTGTTGTTGGAGCAGCTGTGGTTGTTGTTGGAGCAGCTGTGGTTGGTGTTGGAGCTGCTGCTGTTGTTGTTGGAGCTGCTGTGGTTGTTCTTGGAGATTCAGTGGTTGTTGTTAGAGCAGCTGTGTTTGTTGTTGGAGCAGCTGTGGTTGTTGTTGGAGCTACTGTCACCGTTGTTGGAGCAGCTGTGGTTGTTGTTGGAGCTGCTGTTGTGGTTGTAGGAGCAGCTGTGGTTGGTGTTGGAGCTGCTGTGGTTGTTGGGGCAGTTATGGTTGTTGGATCAGCTGTGGTTGTTGTTGGAACTGCTGTCGTGGTTGTAGGAGCAGCTGTGGTTGTTGTTGGAGCTACTGTTTCTGGAGCTCCTGTGGTTGTTGTTGGAGGAGCAGTGGCAGTTGTTGGAGCACTTGTGGTCGTTGTTGGAGCTGCTGCTTTATTTGATGGAGCTGCTGTGGTTATTGTTGGAGCTGCTGTTGTTGTTGTTGAAGCAGCCGTGGTGGTTGTTGGAGATATTGTGGTTGTTGGAGCGGCTGTGGTTGTTGTTGGAGATGCTGTTGTTGTTGGAGTAGCAGTGGTTATTGTTAGAGCACTTGTGGTCGTTGTTGGAGCTGCTGCTGTTCTTGTAGGAGCAGCAGTGGATGTTTTTTGAGAAGCTGTTGTTGTTAGAGCAGCTATTGTTGGTGTTGGAGCACTTGTCGTCGTTGATGGAGCAGCTGTTGTTGTCGGAGCAACTGTGGTGGTTTTTTGAGCTGCTGCGGATGTTGTTGGAGCTGCTGCTGTTGTTGGAGAGGCCGTGGTTGTTGTTGGAGATTCAGTGGTTATTGTTGGAGCTGCTGTTGTTGTTGTTGTTGTTGTAGCTGCTGTGGTTGTTGCTGGAGCTGCTGCTGTTGTTGTTGGAGCTGCTGTGGTTGTTGTTGGAGATTCAGTGGTTGTTGTTAGAGCAGCTGTGTTTGTTGTTGGAGCAGCTGTGGTTATTGTTGGAGCTACTGTCACCGTTGTTGGAGCAGCTGTGGTTGTTGTTGGAGCTGCTGTTGTGGTTGTAGGAGCAGCTGTGGTTGGTGTTGGAGCTGCTGTTGTGGTTGTTTGAGCAGCTGCTGCTGTTGTTGTTGTAGCAGCTGTGATTGTTGGATCAGCTGTGCTTGTTGTTGGAACAGTTGTGGTTGTTGGAGCTGCAGTGGTTGTTGTTGGAGCTGCTGTCGTGGTTGGAGGAGCAACTGTGGATGTAGTTGTAGCAGCTGTGGTTGTTGTTGGAGCTGTAGTGGTTGTTCTTGGAGTAGCTGTGGTTGTTGTTGGAGCTGCTGTGGTTGTTGGAGCAGCTGTCGTTGTTGGAGTAGTTGTGGTTGTTGGATCAGCTGTGGTTGGTGATGGAGATGATGTTGTCGTTGTTGGAGCTGCTGTTGTGGTTGTTGGATCAGCTTTTCTTGTTGTTGGAACAGTTGTGGTTGTTGGAGCTGCAGTGGTTGTTGTTGGAGCTGCTGTCGTGGTTGTAGGAGCAACTGTGGATGTAGTTGTAGCAGCTGTGGTTGTTGTTGGAGCTGTAGTGGTTGTTCTTGGAGTAGCTGTGGTTGTTGTTGGAGCTGCTGTGGTTGTTAAAGCAGCTGTCGTTGTTGGAGTAGTTGTGGATGTTGGAGCAGCTGTGGTTGTTGTTGGAGCTGCAGTGGTTGTTGTTGGAGCTGCAGTGACTGTTGTTGGAGCAGCTGTGGTTGGTGTTTGAGCTGCTGTCGTCGTTGTTGGAGATGCTGTTGTTGGAGCAACTGTGGTGGTTGTTTGAGCTGCTGTGAATGTTGTTAGATGTGCTGTTGTTGTTGTTGAAGCAGCTGTGGTTAGTGTTGTTGTTGGAGTAGCAGTGGTTATTGTTGGAGCTCCTGCTGTTCTTGTTGTTGGAGAAACAGTGGATGTTGTTTGAGCTGCTGTGGTTGTTGTTGGAGCTGCTGCTGTTGTCGTTGTTGTAGCTGCTGTGGTTGTTGTTGGAGAGGCCGTGGTTGTTGTTGTTGTTGTTGTTGTTGGAGCATCTGTGGTTGTTGTTGGAGCTGCAGTGGTTGTTGTTGGAGCTGCAGTGATTGTTGTTGGAGCAGCTGTGGTTGGTGTTTGAGCTGCTGTGGTTGTTGTTGGATATGCTGTTGTTGTTGTTGAAGCAGCTGTGGTTGTTCTTGGAGATTCAGTGGTTGTTGTTAGAGCAGCTGTGTTTGTTGTTGGAGCAGCTGTGGTTGTTCTTGGAGATTCAGTGGTTGTTGTTAGAGCAGCTGTGTTTGTTGTTGGAGCAGCTGTGGTTGTTGTTGGAGCAGCTGTGGTTGGTGTTGGAGCTGCTGCTGTTGTTGTTGGAGCTGCTGTGGTTGTTCTTGGAGATTCAGTGGTTGTTGTTAGAGCAGCTGTGTTTGTTGTTGGAGCAGCTGTGGTTGTTGTTGGAGCTACTGTCACCGTTGTTGGAGCAGCTGTGGTTGTTGTTGGAGCTGCTGTTGTGGTTGTAGGAGCAGCTGTGGTTGGTGTTGGAGCTGCTGTGGTTGTTGGGGCAGTTATGGTTGTTGGATCAGCTGTGGTTGTTGTTGGAACTGCTGTCGTGGTTGTAGGAGCAGCTGTGGTTGTTGTTGGAGCTACTGTTTCTGGAGCTCCTGTGGTTGTTGTTGGAGGAGCAGTGGCAGTTGTTGGAGCACTTGTGGTCGTTGTTGGAGCTGCTGCTTTATTTGATGGAGCTGCTGTGGTTATTGTTGGAGCTGCTGTTGTTGTTGTTGAAGCAGCCGTGGTGGTTGTTGGAGATATTGTGGTTGTTGGAGCGGCTGTGGTTGTTGTTGGAGATGCTGTTGTTGTTGGAGTAGCAGTGGTTATTGTTAGAGCACTTGTGGTCGTTGTTGGAGCTGCTGCTGTTCTTGTAGGAGCAGCAGTGGATGTTTTTTGAGAAGCTGTTGTTGTTAGAGCAGCTATTGTTGGTGTTGGAGCACTTGTCGTCGTTGATGGAGCAGCTGTTGTTGTCGGAGCAACTGTGGTGGTTTTTTGAGCTGCTGCGGATGTTGTTGGAGCTGCTGCTGTTGTTGGAGAGGCCGTGGTTGTTGTTGGAGATTCAGTGGTTATTGTTGGAGCTGCTGTTGTTGTTGTTGTTGTTGTAGCTGCTGTGGTTGTTGCTGGAGCTGCTGCTGTTGTTGTTGGAGCTGCTGTGGTTGTTGTTGGAGATTCAGTGGTTGTTGTTAGAGCAGCTGTGTTTGTTGTTGGAGCAGCTGTGGTTATTGTTGGAGCTACTGTCACCGTTGTTGGAGCAGCTGTGGTTGTTGTTGGAGCTGCTGTTGTGGTTGTAGGAGCAGCTGTGGTTGGTGTTGGAGCTGCTGTTGTGGTTGTTTGAGCAGCTGCTGCTGTTGTTGTTGTAGCAGCTGTGATTGTTGGATCAGCTGTGCTTGTTGTTGGAACAGTTGTGGTTGTTGGAGCTGCAGTGGTTGTTGTTGGAGCTGCTGTCGTGGTTGGAGGAGCAACTGTGGATGTAGTTGTAGCAGCTGTGGTTGTTGTTGGAGCTGTAGTGGTTGTTCTTGGAGTAGCTGTGGTTGTTGTTGGAGCTGCTGTGGTTGTTGGAGCAGCTGTCGTTGTTGGAGTAGTTGTGGTTGTTGGATCAGCTGTGGTTGGTGATGGAGATGATGTTGTCGTTGTTGGAGCTGCTGTTGTGGTTGTTGGATCAGCTTTTCTTGTTGTTGGAACAGTTGTGGTTGTTGGAGCTGCAGTGGTTGTTGTTGGAGCTGCTGTCGTGGTTGTAGGAGCAACTGTGGATGTAGTTGTAGCAGCTGTGGTTGTTGTTGGAGCTGTAGTGGTTGTTCTTGGAGTAGCTGTGGTTGTTGTTGGAGCTGCTGTGGTTGTTAAAGCAGCTGTCGTTGTTGGAGTAGTTGTGGATGTTGGAGCAGCTGTGGTTGTTGTTGGAGCTGCAGTGGTTGTTGTTGGAGCTGCAGTGATTGTTGTTGGAGCAGCTGTGGTTGGTGTTTGAGCTGCTGTCGTCGTTGTTGGAGATGCTGTTGTTGGAGCAACTGTGGTGGTTGTTTGAGCTGCTGTGAATGTTGTTGGATGTGCTGTTGTTGTTGTTGAAGCAGCTGTGGTTAGTGTTGTTGTTGGAGTAGCAGTGGTTATTGTTGGAGCTCCTGCTGTTCTTGTTGTTGGAGAAACAGTGGATGTTGTTTGAGCTGCTGTGGTTGTTGTTGGAGCTGCTGCTGTTGTCGTTGTTGTAGCTGCTGTGGTTGTTGTTGGAGAGGCCGTGGTTGTTGTTGTTGTTGTTGTTGTTGTTGGAGCATCTGTGGTTGTTGTTGGAGCTGCAGTGGTTGTTGTTGGAGCTGCAGTGATTGTTGTTGGAGCAGCTGTGGTTGGTGTTTGAGCTGCTGTGGTTGTTGTTGGATATGCTGTTGTTGTTGTTGAAGCAGCTGTGGTTGTTCTTGGAGATTCAGTGGTTGTTGTTAGAGCAGCTGTGTTTGTTGTTGGAGCAGCTGTGGTTGTTCTTGGAGATTCAGTGGTTGTTGTTAGAGCAGCTGTGTTTGTTGTTGGAGCAGCTGTGGTTGTTGTTGGAGCAGCTGTGGTTGGTGTTGGAGCTGCTGCTGTTGCTGTTGGAGCTGCTGTGGTTGTTCTTGGAGATTCAGTGGTTGTTGTTAGAGCAGCTGTGTTTGTTGTTGGAGCAGCTGTGGTTGTTGTTGGAGCTACTGTCACCGTTGTTGGAGCAGCTGTGGTTGTTGTTGGAGCTGCTGTTGTGGTTGTAGGAGCAGCTGTGGTTGGTGTTGGAGCTGCTGTGGTTGTTGGGGCAGTTATGGTTGTTGGATCAGCTGTGGTTGTTGTTGGAACTGCTGTCGTGGTTGTAGGAGCAGCTGTGGTTGTTGTTGGAGCTACTGTTTCTGGAGCTCCTGTGGTTGTTGTTGGAGGAGCAGTGGCAGTTGTTGGAGCTACTGTCACCGTTGTTGGAGCAGCTGTGGTTGTTGTTGGAGCTGCTGTTGTGGTTGTAGGAGCAGCTGTGGTTGGTGTTGGAGCTGCTGTGGTTGTTGGGGCAGTTATGGTTGTTGGATCAGCTGTGGTTGTTGTTGGAACTGCTGTCGTGGTTGTAGGAGCAGCTGTGGTTGTTGTTGGAGCTACTGTTTCTGGAGCTCCTGTGGTTGTTGTTGGAGGAGCAGTGGCAGTTGTTGGAGCACTTGTGGTCGTTGTTGGAGCTGCTGCTTTATTTGATGGAGCTGCTGTGGTTATTGTTGGAGCTGCTGTTGTTGTTGTTGAAGCAGCCGTGGTGGTTGTTGGAGATATTGTGGTTGTTGGAGCGGCTGTGGTTGTTGTTGGAGATGCTGTTGTTGTTGGAGTAGCAGTGGTTATTGTTAGAGCACTTGTGGTCGTTGTTGGAGCTGCTGCTGTTCTTGTAGGAGCAGCAGTGGATGTTTTTTGAGAAGCTGTTGTTGTTAGAGCAGCTATTGTTGGTGTTGGAGCACTTGTCGTCGTTGATGGAGCAGCTGTTGTTGTCGGAGCAACTGTGGTGGTTTTTTGAGCTGCTGCGGATGTTGTTGGAGCTGCTGCTGTTGTTGGAGAGGCCGTGGTTGTTGTTGGAGATTCAGTGGTTATTGTTGGAGCTGCTGTTGTTGTTGTTGTTGTTGTAGCTGCTGTGGTTGTTGCTGGAGCTGCTGCTGTTGTTGTTGGAGCTGCTGTGGTTGTTGTTGGAGATTCAGTGGTTGTTGTTAGAGCAGCTGTGTTTGTTGTTGGAGCAGCTGTGGTTATTGTTGGAGCTACTGTCACCGTTGTTGGAGCAGCTGTGGTTGTTGTTGGAGCTGCTGTTGTGGTTGTAGGAGCAGCTGTGGTTGGTGTTGGAGCTGCTGTTGTGGTTGTTTGAGCAGCTGCTGCTGTTGTTGTTGTAGCAGCTGTGATTGTTGGATCAGCTGTGCTTGTTGTTGGAACAGTTGTGGTTGTTGGAGCTGCAGTGGTTGTTGTTGGAGCTGCTGTCGTGGTTGGAGGAGCAACTGTGGATGTAGTTGTAGCAGCTGTGGTTGTTGTTGGAGCTGTAGTGGTTGTTCTTGGAGTAGCTGTGGTTGTTGTTGGAGCTGCTGTGGTTGTTGGAGCAGCTGTCGTTGTTGGAGTAGTTGTGGTTGTTGGATCAGCTGTGGTTGGTGATGGAGATGATGTTGTCGTTGTTGGAGCTGCTGTTGTGGTTGTTGGATCAGCTTTTCTTGTTGTTGGAACAGTTGTGGTTGTTGGAGCTGCAGTGGTTGTTGTTGGAGCTGCTGTCGTGGTTGTAGGAGCAACTGTGGATGTAGTTGTAGCAGCTGTGGTTGTTGTTGGAGCTGTAGTGGTTGTTCTTGGAGTAGCTGTGGTTGTTGTTGGAGCTGCTGTGGTTGTTAAAGCAGCTGTCGTTGTTGGAGTAGTTGTGGATGTTGGAGCAGCTGTGGTTGTTGTTGGAGCTGCAGTGGTTGTTGTTGGAGCTGCAGTGATTGTTGTTGGAGCAGCTGTGGTTGGTGTTTGAGCTGCTGTCGTCGTTGTTGGAGATGCTGTTGTTGGAGCAACTGTGGTGGTTGTTTGAGCTGCTGTGAATGTTGTTGGATGTGCTGTTGTTGTTGTTGAAGCAGCTGTGGTTAGTGTTGTTGTTGGAGTAGCAGTGGTTATTGTTGGAGCTCCTGCTGTTCTTGTTGTTGGAGAAACAGTGGATGTTGTTTGAGCTGCTGTGGTTGTTGTTGGAGCTGCTGCTGTTGTCGTTGTTGTAGCTGCTGTGGTTGTTGTTGGAGAGGCCGTGGTTGTTGTTGTTGTTGTTGTTGTTGGAGCATCTGTGGTTGTTGTTGGAGCTGCAGTGGTTGTTGTTGGAGCTGCAGTGATTGTTGTTGGAGCAGCTGTGGTTGGTGTTTGAGCTGCTGTGGTTGTTGTTGGATATGCTGTTGTTGTTGTTGAAGCAGCTGTGGTTGTTCTTGGAGATTCAGTGGTTGTTGTTAGAGCAGCTGTGTTTGTTGTTGGAGCAGCTGTGGTTGTTCTTGGAGATTCAGTGGTTGTTGTTAGAGCAGCTGTGTTTGTTGTTGGAGCAGCTGTGGTTGTTGTTGGAGCAGCTGTGGTTGGTGTTGGAGCTGCTGCTGTTGCTGTTGGAGCTGCTGTGGTTGTTCTTGGAGATTCAGTGGTTGTTGTTAGAGCAGCTGTGTTTGTTGTTGGAGCAGCTGTGGTTGTTGTTGGAGCTACTGTCACCGTTGTTGGAGCAGCTGTGGTTGTTGTTGGAGCTGCTGTTGTGGTTGTAGGAGCAGCTGTGGTTGGTGTTGGAGCTGCTGTGGTTGTTGGGGCAGTTATGGTTGTTGGATCAGCTGTGGTTGTTGTTGGAACTGCTGTCGTGGTTGTAGGAGCAGCTGTGGTTGTTGTTGGAGCTACTGTTTCTGGAGCTCCTGTGGTTGTTGTTGGAGGAGCAGTGGCAGTTGTTGGAGCACTTGTGGTCGTTGTTGGAGCTGCTGCTTTATTTGATGAAGCTGCTGTGGTTATTGTTGGAGCTGCTGTTGTTGTTGTTGAAGCAGCCGTGGTGGTTGTTGGAGATATTGTGGTTGTTGGAGCGGCTGTGGTTGTTGTTGGAGATGCTGTTGTTGTTGGAGTAGCAGTGGTTATTGTTAGAGCACTTGTGGTCGTTGTTGGAGCTGCTGCTGTTCTTGTAGGAGCAGCAGTGGATGTTTTTTGAGAAGCTGTTGTTGTTAGAGCAGCTATTGTTGGTGTTGGAGCACTTGTCGTCGTTGATGGAGCAGCTGTTGTTGTCGGAGCAACTGTGGTGGTTTTTTGAGCTGCTGCGGATGTTGTTGGAGCTGCTGCTGTTGTTGTTGGAGATGCTGTGGTTGTTATTGGAGCACTTTCTGTTGTTGTTGGAGCTGCTGTGGTTGTTGTTGGAGATGCTGTGATTGTTGTTGGAGATGCTGTTGTTGGAGCAACTTTGGTGGTTGTTTGAACTGCTGTTGTTGTTGTTGGAGATTCAGTGGTTGTTGTTCGAACAGCAGTGGTTGTTGTTGGAGCTGCAGTGGCAGTTGTGGGAGAAGATGTGGATGTTGTTTGAGCTGCTGTTGTGGTTGTAGGAGCTACTGTCCTGGTTATTGGAGCAGCTGTGGTTGTTGTTTGAGCTGCTGTTGTTGTTGTTGGAGCTGCAGTGGTTGGTGTTGGATGAGCTGTGGTTGTTGTTGGACAGGCCGTGGTTGTTGTTGGAGCTGCAATTGTTGGTGTTGGAGCATTTGTCGTCGTTGTTGGAGCTCCTGTGGTTCTTGTTGGAAGAGCAGTGGCAGTTCGGGGAGCATCTGTGGAGGTTGTTTGAGCTGCTGCTGTTGTTGTTGTAGCAGCTGTGGAGGTTGTTGGAGCTGCCGTGGTTGTTGTTGGAGATGCTGTGGTTGTTATTGGAGCACTTTCTGTTGTTGTTGGAGCTGCTGTGGTTGTTGTTGGAGATGCTGTGGTTGTTGTTGGAGATGCTGTGGTTGTTGTTGGAGCTGCTGCTGCTGTTGTTGTTGGAGAGGCCGTGGTTGTTGTTGGAGCGGCTGTGGTTGTTGAAGCAGCTGTGGAGGTTGTTGTAGAGGCCGTGGTTGTGGTTGGAGCGGCTGTGGTTGTTGAAGCAGCTGTGGAGGTTGTTGGAGCTACTGTGGTTGTTAGAGACGCTGTGGTTGTTGTTGGAGCTGCTGTTGTTGTTGAAGCAGCTGTGGAGGTTGTTGGAAGTATTGTGGTTGTTGTTGGATATGCTGTTGTTGTTGTTGAAGCAGCTGTGGTTGTTCTTGGAGATTCAGTGGTTGTTGTTAGAGCAGCTGTGTTTGTTGTTGGAGCAGCTGTGGTTGTTCTTGGAGATTCAGTGGTTGTTGTTAGAGCAGCTGTGTTTGTTGTTGGAGCAGCTGTGGTTGTTGTTGGAGCAGCTGTGGTTGGTGTTGGAGCTGCTGCTGTTGCTGTTGGAGCTGCTGTGGTTGTTCTTGGAGATTCAGTGGTTGTTGTTAGAGCAGCTGTGTTTGTTGTTGGAGCAGCTGTGGTTGTTGTTGGAGCTACTGTCACCGTTGTTGGAGCAGCTGTGGTTGTTGTTGGAGCTGCTGTTGTGGTTGTAGGAGCAGCTGTGGTTGGTGTTGGAGCTGCTGTGGTTGTTGGGGCAGTTATGGTTGTTGGATCAGCTGTGGTTGTTGTTGGAACTGCTGTCGTGGTTGTAGGAGCAGCTGTGGTTGTTGTTGGAGCTACTGTTTCTGGAGCTCCTGTGGTTGTTGTTGGAGGAGCAGTGGCAGTTGTTGGAGCACTTGTGGTCGTTGTTGGAGCTGCTGCTTTATTTGATGAAGCTGCTGTGGTTATTGTTGGAGCTGCTGTTGTTGTTGTTGAAGCAGCCGTGGTGGTTGTTGGAGATATTGTGGTTGTTGGAGCGGCTGTGGTTGTTGTTGGAGATGCTGTTGTTGTTGGAGTAGCAGTGGTTATTGTTAGAGCACTTGTGGTCGTTGTTGGAGCTGCTGCTGTTCTTGTAGGAGCAGCAGTGGATGTTTTTTGAGAAGCTGTTGTTGTTAGAGCAGCTATTGTTGGTGTTGGAGCACTTGTCGTCGTTGATGGAGCAGCTGTTGTTGTCGGAGCAACTGTGGTGGTTTTTTGAGCTGCTGCGGATGTTGTTGGAGCTGCTGCTGTTGTTGTTGGAGATGCTGTGGTTGTTATTGGAGCACTTTCTGTTGTTGTTGGAGCTGCTGTGGTTGTTGTTGGAGATGCTGTGATTGTTGTTGGAGATGCTGTTGTTGGAGCAACTTTGGTGGTTGTTTGAACTGCTGTTGTTGTTGTTGGAGATTCAGTGGTTGTTGTTCGAACAGCAGTGGTTGTTGTTGGAGCTGCAGTGGCAGTTGTGGGAGAAGATGTGGATGTTGTTTGAGCTGCTGTTGTGGTTGTAGGAGCTACTGTCCTGGTTATTGGAGCAGCTGTGGTTGTTGTTTGAGCTGCTGTTGTTGTTGTTGGAGCTGCAGTGGTTGGTGTTGGATGAGCTGTGGTTGTTGTTGGACAGGCCGTGGTTGTTGTTGGAGCTGCAATTGTTGGTGTTGGAGCATTTGTCGTCGTTGTTGGAGCTCCTGTGGTTCTTGTTGGAAGAGCAGTGGCAGTTCGGGGAGCATCTGTGGAGGTTGTTTGAGCTGCTGCTGTTGTTGTTGTAGCAGCTGTGGAGGTTGTTGGAGCTGCCGTGGTTGTTGTTGGAGATGCTGTGGTTGTTATTGGAGCACTTTCTGTTGTTGTTGGAGCTGCTGTGGTTGTTGTTGGAGATGCTGTGGTTGTTGTTGGAGATGCTGTGGTTGTTGTTGGAGCTGCTGCTGCTGTTGTTGTTGGAGAGGCCGTGGTTGTTGTTGGAGCGGCTGTGGTTGTTGAAGCAGCTGTGGAGGTTGTTGTAGAGGCCGTGGTTGTGGTTGGAGCGGCTGTGGTTGTTGAAGCAGCTGTGGAGGTTGTTGGAGCTACTGTGGTTGTTAGAGACGCTGTGGTTGTTGTTGGAGCTGCTGTTGTTGTTGAAGCAGCTGTGGAGGTTGTTGGAAGTATTGTGGTTGTTGTTGTTGTTGTTGTGGTTGGAGCATCCGTGGTGGTTGTTTGAGCTGCTGTCTTTGTTGTAGGAGCAACTGTGGTTGTTGTTGGAGCTCCTGTTGTGGTTGTAGGAGCAGCTGTGGTTGGTGTTGGAGCTGCTGTGGTTAGTGTTGGAGCTGCTGTGGTTGTTGTTGGGGCTGCTTTGGTTGATGTTGTTGGAACTGCTGTCATAGTTGTTGGAGCAGCTGTGGTTGTAGCTGGAGCGGCTGTGGTTGTTGTTGTTGGAGCTGCTGTGGTGGTTTGTGAGGCTGGTGCGGTTGTTGGAGAACCTGTGGTTGTTGGAGCAGCTGTGGTTGTTGTTGGAGCTGCAGTAGTTGTTATTGGAGCAGCTGTGGTTGTTGTTGGAGCAGCTGTGGTTGTTGTTGGAGCTGCTGTTGTTGGATGAGCTGCTGTGGTTGGTGTTGGAGATGCTGTTGTGGTTTTAGGAGCTGCTGTTGTGGTTGTTGGAGCTGCTGTTGTTGTAGGAGCTGCTGTGGTTGTTGTTGGAGCTGCTGTGGTTGTTGTTGGAGCTGCTGTGGATGTAATTGGAGCAGCTGTGGTTGTTGTTGGAGCTGCTGCTGTTCTTGTTGTTGGAGCAACAGTGGATGTTGTTTGAGATGCTGTGGTTGTTCTTTGATCAACTGTGGTTGTTGTTTGAGCTGCTGCTGTTGTTGTTGGAGAGGCCGTGGTTGTTGTTGGAGATGCTGTTGTTGGAGCAACTTTGGTGGTTGTTTGAACTGCTGTTGTTGTTGTTGGAGATTCAGTGGTTGTTGTTCGAACAGCAGTGGTTGTTGTTGGAGCTGCAGTGGCAGTTGTGGGAGAAGATGTGGATGTTGTTTGAGCTGCTGTTGTGGTTGTAGGAGCTACTGTCCTGGTTATTGGAGCAGCTGTGGTTGTTGTTTGAGCTGCTGTTGTTGTTGTTGGAGCTGCAGTGGTTGGTGTTGGATGAGCTGTGGTTGTTGTTGGACAGGCCGTGGTTGTTGTTGGAGCTGCAATTGTTGGTGTTGGAGCATTTGTCGTCGTTGTTGGAGCTCCTGTGGTTCTTGTTGGAAGAGCAGTGGCAGTTCGGGGAGCATCTGTGGAGGTTGTTTGAGCTGCTGCTGTTGTTGTTGTAGCAGCTGTGGAGGTTGTTGGAGCTGCCGTGGTTGTTGTTGGAGATGCTGTGGTTGTTATTGGAGCACTTTCTGTTGTTGTTGGAGCTGCTGTGGTTGTTGTTGGAGATGCTGTGGTTGTTGTTGGAGATGCTGTGGTTGTTGTTGGAGCTGCTGCTGCTGTTGTTGTTGGAGAGGCCGTGGTTGTTGTTGGAGCGGCTGTGGTTGTTGAAGCAGCTGTGGAGGTTGTTGTAGAGGCCGTGGTTGTGGTTGGAGCGGCTGTGGTTGTTGAAGCAGCTGTGGAGGTTGTTGGAGCTACTGTGGTTGTTAGAGACGCTGTGGTTGTTGTTGGAGCTGCTGTTGTTGTTGAAGCAGCTGTGGAGGTTGTTGGAAGTATTGTGGTTGTTGTTGTTGTTGTTGTGGTTGGAGCATCCGTGGTGGTTGTTTGAGCTGCTGTCTTTGTTGTAGGAGCAACTGTGGTTGTTGTTGGAGCTCCTGTTGTGGTTGTAGGAGCAGCTGTGGTTGGTGTTGGAGCTGCTGTGGTTAGTGTTGGAGCTGCTGTGGTTGTTGTTGGGGCTGCTTTGGTTGATGTTGTTGGAACTGCTGTCATAGTTGTTGGAGCAGCTGTGGTTGTAGCTGGAGCGGCTGTGGTTGTTGTTGTTGGAGCTGCTGTGGTGGTTTGTGAGGCTGGTGCGGTTGTTGGAGAACCTGTGGTTGTTGGAGCAGCTGTGGTTGTTGTTGGAGCTGCAGTAGTTGGTATTGGAGCAGCTGTGGTTGTTGTTGGAGCAGCTGTGGTTGTTGTTGGAGCTGCTGTTGTTGGATGAGCTGCTGTGGTTGGTGTTGGAGATGCTGTTGTGGTTTTAGGAGCTGCTGTTGTGGTTGTTGGAGCTGCTGTTGTTGTAGGAGCTGCTGTGGTTGTTGTTGGAGCTGCTGTGGTTGTTGTTGGAGCTGCTGTGGATGTAATTGGAGCAGCTGTGGTTGTTGTTGGAGCTGCTGCTGTTCTTGTTGTTGGAGCAACAGTGGATGTTGTTTGAGCTGCTGTGGTTGTTCTTTGATCAACTGTGGTTGTTGTTTGAGCTGCTGCTGTTGTTGTTGGAGAGGCCGTGGTTGTTGTTGGAGATGCTGTTGTTGGAGCAACTTTGGTGGTTGTTTGAACTGCTGTTGTTGTTGTTGGAGATTCAGTGGTTGTTGTTCGAACAGCAGTGGTTGTTGTTGGAGCTGCAGTGGCAGTTGTGGGAGAAGATGTGGATGTTGTTTGAGCTGCTGTTGTGGTTGTAGGAGCTACTGTCCTGGTTATTGGAGCAGCTGTGGTTGTTGTTTGAGCTGCTGTTGTTGTTGTTGGAGCTGCAGTGGTTGGTGTTGGATGAGCTGTGGTTGTTGTTGGACAGGCCGTGGTTGTTGTTGGAGCTGCAATTGTTGGTGTTGGAGCATTTGTCGTCGTTGTTGGAGCTCCTGTGGTTCTTGTTGGAAGAGCAGTGGCAGTTCGGGGAGCATCTGTGGAGGTTGTTTGAGCTGCTGCTGTTGTTGTTGTAGCAGCTGTGGAGGTTGTTGGAGCTGCCGTGGTTGTTGTTGGAGATGCTGTGGTTGTTATTGGAGCACTTTCTGTTGTTGTTGGAGCTGCTGTGGTTGTTGTTGGAGATGCTGTGGTTGTTGTTGGAGATGCTGTGGTTGTTGTTGGAGCTGCTGCTGCTGTTGTTGTTGGAGAGGCCGTGGTTGTTGTTGGAGCGGCTGTGGTTGTTGAAGCAGCTGTGGAGGTTGTTGGAGAGGCCGTGGTTGTGGTTGGAGCGGCTGTGGTTGTTGAAGCAGCTGTGGAGGTTGTTGGAGCTACTGTGGTTGTTAGAGACGCTGTGGTTGTTGTTGGAGCTGCTGTTGTTGTTGAAGCAGCTGTGGAGGTTGTTGGAAGTATTGTGGTTGTTGTTGTTGTTGTTGTGGTTGGAGCATCCGTGGTGGTTGTTTGAGCTGCTGTCTTTGTTGTAGGAGCAACTGTGGTTGTTGTTGGAGCTACAGTTTCTGTAGCTCCTGTGGTCGTTGTTGGAGCTGCTGCTTTATTTGATGGAGCTGCTATGGTTGTTGTTGGAGCAGCTGTGGAGGTTGTTGGAGATATTGCTGTTGTTGTTGTTGGAACAGCTATTGTTGGTGTTGGAGCACTTGTCGTCGTTGTTGGAGCAACTGTGGTGGTTTTTTGAGCTGCTGTTGTTGTTCTTGGAGCTGCTGCGGTTGTTGTTGGAGCTGTTGTGTTTGTTGTTGGAGCTGCTGCTTTTGTTGTTGGAGAGGCCGTGTTTGTTGTTGAAGCGGCTGTGGTTGTTGTTGGAGCTGCTGCTGTTGTTGTTGTTGTAGCTGCTGCTGTTGTTGTTGGAGAGGCCGTGGTTGTTGTTGGAGATTCAGTGGTTGTTGTTGGAGCAGCTGTGGTTGTTGTTGGAGCTGCTGTGGTGGTTTGTGGGGCTGCTGTGGTTGATGTTGTTGGAGCTGCTGTCATAGTTGTTGGAGCAGCTGTGGTTGTAGATGGAGCGGCTGTGGTTGTTGTTGTAGGACCTGCTGTGGTTAGTGTTGGAGATGCTGTTGTGGCTGTAGGAGCTGTTGTGGTTGTTGTTGGAGCTGCTGTGGTGGTTTGTGGGGCTGGTGTGGTTGTTGGAGAAGCTGTGGTTATTGGAGCAGCTGTGGTTGTTGTTGGAGCTGCAGTGGTTGTTATTGGAGCAGCTGTGGTTGTTGTTTTAGCTGCTCTGGTTGTTGTTGGAGCTGCTGTTGTTGTAGGAGCTGCTGTGTTTGGTTTTGGAGCAGCTGTGGTTGTCGTAGGAGCTGCAGTGGATGCTGTTGGAGCTGCTGTGGTTGTTGTTTGCGCTGTTGTTGTGGTTGAAGGAACTGCTGTTGTGGTTATTGGAGAAGATTTGGTTGTTGTTGGAGCGGCTGTGGTTGTTGTTGGAGCACTTGTGGTCGTTGTTGGAGTTGCTGCTGTTCTTGTTGTTGGAACAGCTATTGTTGGTGTTGGAGCACTTGTCGTCGTTGTTGGAGCAACTGTGGTGGTTTTTTGAGCTGCTGTTGTTGTTCTTGGAGCTGCTGCGGTTGTTGTTGGAGCTGTTATGTTTCTTGTTGGAGCTGCTGCTTTTGTTGTTGGAGAGGCCGTGGTTGTTGTTGAAGCGGCTGTGGTTGTTGTTGGTGCAGCTGTGGTTGTTGTTGGAGCAACAGTGGATGTTGTTTGAGCTGCTGTGGTTGTTGTTGGAGCTGCTGCTGTTGTTGTTGTTGTAGCTGCTGCTGTTGTTGTTGGAGAGGCCGTGGTTGTTGTTGGAGATTCAGTGGTTGTTGTTGGAGCAGCTGTGTTTGTTGGTGGAGAAGCTGTGGTTTTTGGAGCTGCTGTTGTTGCAGGAGCTGCTGTGGTTTGTGTTAGAGCTGCTGTGGTTGTTGTTGGAGCAGCTGTGGTTGTAGGAGCTGCTGTGGTTGGTGTTGGAGCTCCTGTGGTTGTTATTGGAGCTGCTGTTGTGGTTGTTTGAGCAGCTGTTGTTGTTGGAGCAGTTGTGGTTGTTGTTGCAGCGGCTGTTGTTGTAGGAGCTGCTGTGGTTGTTGGAGTAGTTGTGGTTGTTGGAGTAGTTGTGGTTGTTGGATCAGCTGTGGTTGGTGTTGGAGCTGCAGTGGTTGTTGTTTGAGCTGCTGTGGTTGTTGTTGGATATGCTGTTGTTGTTGTTGAAGCAGCTGTGGTTGGTGTTGGAGCTGCTGTGGTTAGTGTTGGAGCTGCTGTGGTTGTTGGAGCAGTTGTGATTGTTGGATCAGCTGTGCTTGTTGTTGGAACAGTTGTGGTTGTTGGAGCTGCAGTGGTTGTTGTTGGAGCTGCTGTCGTGGTTGTAGGAGCAACTGTGGATGTAGTTGTAGCAGCTGTGGTTGTTTTTGGAGCTGTAGTGGTTGTTCTTGGAGTAGCTGTGGTTGTTGTTGGAGCTGCTGTGGTTGTTAAAGCAGCTGTCGTTGTTGGAGTAGTTGTGGATGTTGGAGCAGCTGTGGTTGTTGTTGGAGCTGCAGTGGTTGTTGTTGGAGCTGCAGTGATTGTTGTTGGAGCAGCTGTGGTTGGTGTTTGAGCTGCTGTCGTCGTTGTTGGAGATGCTGTTGTTGGAGCAACTGTGGTGGTTGTTTGAGCTGCTGTGAATGTTGTTGGATGTGCTGTTGTTGTTGTTGAAGCAGCTGTGGTTAGTGTTGGAGCTGCTGTCGTGGTTGTAGGAGCAACTGTGGATGTAGTTGTAGCAGCTGTGGTTGTTGATGGAGCTGTAGTGGTTGTTCTTGGAGTAGCTGTGGTTGTTGTTGGAGCTGCTGTGGTTGTTGGAGCAGCTGTCGTTGTTGTTGGAGCAGCTGTGGTTGTTGTTGGAGCTGCTGTGGTGGTTTGTGGGGCTGCTGTGGTTGATGTTGTTGGAGCTGCTGTCATAGTTGTTGGAGCAGCTGTGGTTGTAGCTGGAGCGGCTGTTGTTGTAGGACCTGCTGTGGTTAGTGTTGGAGATGCTGTTGTGGCTGTAGGAGCTGCTGTGGTTGTTGTTGGAGCTGCTGTGGTGGTTTGTGGGGCTGGTGTGGTTGTTGGAGAAGCTGTGGTTATTGGAGCAGCTGTGGTTGTTGTTGGAGCTGCAGTGGTTGTTATTGGAGCAGCTGTGGTTGTTGTTTTAGCTGCTCTGGTTGTTGTTGGAGCTGCTGTTGTTGTAGGAGCTGCTGTGTTTGGTTTTGGAGCAGCTGTGGTTGTTGTTGGAGCAGCTGTGGTTGTTGTTGGAGCTGCAGTGGTTGTTATTGGAGCAGCTGTGGTTGTTGTTTTAGCTGCTCTGGTTGTTGTTGGAGTAGCTGTGGTTGTTGTTGGAGTATCTGTGGTTGTTGGAGCAGCTGTCGTTGGTGATGGAGATGATGTTGTCGTTGTTGGAGCTGCTGTTGTGGTTTTAGGAGCTGCTGTCGTGGTTGTTGGATCAGCTGTGCTTGTTGATGGAACAGTTCTGGTTGTTGGAGCTGCAGTGGTTGTTGTTGGAGCTGCAGTGGTTGTTGTTTTTGGAGCTGCAGTGGTTGTTGTTGGAGATTCAGTGGTTGTTGTTGGAGCAGCTGTGTTTGTTGTTGGAGCAGCTGTGGTTGTTGTTGGAGATTCAGTGGTTGTGGTTGGAACAGCTGTGCTTGTTGTTTTAGCTGCTGTTGTCGTTGTTGGAGCTGCAGTGGTAGTTGTGGGAGAAGCTGTGGTTGTCGTAGGAGCTGCAGTGGATGCTGTTGGAGCTGCTGTGGTTGTTGTTGGCGCTGCTGTTGTGGTTGAAGGAACTGCTGTTGTGGTTATTGGAGTAGCTGTGGTTGGTGTTGGAGCAGCTGTGGTTGTGGTTGTTGTTGTTGTTGTTGTTGTTGTTGTTGTTGGAGCATCTGTGGTGGTTGTTTGAGCTGCTGTTTTTGATGTAGGAGCAACTGTGGTTGTTGTTGGAGTTACTGTTTCTGGAGCTCCTGTGGTTGTTGTTGGAGGAGCAGTGGCAGTTGTTGGAGCAGCTGTGGTTATTGTTGCAGCCCTTGTGGTCGTTGTTGGAGCTGCTGCTGTTCTTGTTGTTGGAGCAGCAGTGGATGTTTTTTGAGATACTGTTATTGTTGTTAGAGCAGCTATTGTTGGTGTTGGAGTACTTGTTGTTGTTGAAGCGGCTGTGGTTGTTGTTGTTGTTGGAGTAGCAGTGGTTATTGTTGGAGCTCCTGCTGTTCTTGTTGTTGGAGAAACAGTGGATGTTGTTTGAGCTGCTGTGGTTGTTGTTGGAGCTGCTGCTGTTGTCGTTGTTGTAGCTGCTGTGGTTGTTGTTGGAGAGGCCGTGGTTGTTGTTGTTGTTGTTGTTGTTGTTGTTGGAGCATCTGTGGTTGTTGTTGGAGCTGCAGTGGTTGTTGTTGGAGCTGCAGTGATTGTTGTTGGAGCAGCTGTGGTTGGTGTTTGAGCTGCTGTGGTTGTTGTTGGATATGCTGTTGTTGTTGTTGAAGCAGCTGTGGTTGTTCTTGGAGATTCAGTGGTTGTTGTTAGAGCAGCTGTGTTTGTTGTTGGAGCAGCTGTGGTTGTTCTTGGAGATTCAGTGGTTGTTGTTAGAGCAGCTGTGTTTGTTGTTGGAGCAGCTGTGGTTGTTGTTGGAGCAGCTGTGGTTGGTGTTGGAGCTGCTGCTGTTGTTGTTGGAGCTGCTGTGGTTGTTCTTGGAGATTCAGTGGTTGTTGTTAGAGCAGCTGTGTTTGTTGTTGGAGCAGCTGTGGTTGTTGTTGGAGCTACTGTCACCGTTGTTGGAGCAGCTGTGGTTGTTGTTGGAGCTGCTGTTGTGGTTGTAGGAGCAGCTGTGGTTGGTGTTGGAGCTGCTGTGGTTGTTGGGGCAGTTATGGTTGTTGGATCAGCTGTGGTTGTTGTTGGAACTGCTGTCGTGGTTGTAGGAGCAGCTGTGGTTGTTGTTGGAGCTACTGTTTCTGGAGCTCCTGTGGTTGTTGTTGGAGGAGCAGTGGCAGTTGTTGGAGCACTTGTGGTCGTTGTTGGAGCTGCTGCTTTATTTGATGGAGCTGCTGTGGTTATTGTTGGAGCTGCTGTTGTTGTTGTTGAAGCAGCCGTGGTGGTTGTTGGAGATATTGTGGTTGTTGGAGCGGCTGTGGTTGTTGTTGGAGATGCTGTTGTTGTTGGAGTAGCAGTGGTTATTGTTAGAGCACTTGTGGTCGTTGTTGGAGCTGCTGCTGTTCTTGTAGGAGCAGCAGTGTATGTTTTTGGAGAAGCTGTTGTTGTTAGAGCAGCTATTGTTGGTGTTGGAGCACTTGTCGTCGTTGATGGAGCAGCTGTTGTTGTCGGAGCAACTGTGGTGGTTTTTTGAGCTGCTGCGGATGTTGTTGGAGCTGCTGCTGTTGTTGGAGAGGCCGTGGTTGTTGTTGGAGATTCAGTGGTTATTGTTGGAGCTGCTGTTGTTGTTGTTGTAGCTGCTGTGGTTGTTGCTGGAGCTGCTGCTGTTGTTGTTGGAGCTGCTGTGGTTGTTGTTGGAGATTCAGTGGTTGTTGTTAGAGCAGCTGTGTTTGTTGTTGGAGCAGCTGTGGTTATTGTTGGAGCTACTGTCACCGTTGTTGGAGCAGCTGTGGTTGTTGTTGGAGCTGCTGTTGTGGTTGTAGGAGCAGCTGTGGTTGGTGTTGGAGCTGCTGTTGTGGTTGTTTGAGCAGCTGCTGCTGTTGTTGTTGTAGCAGCTGTGATTGTTGGATCAGCTGTGCTTGTTGTTGGAACAGTTGTGGTTGTTGGAGCTGCAGTGGTTGTTGTTGGAGCTGCTGTCGTGGTTGGAGGAGCAACTGTGGATGTAGTTGTAGCAGCTGTGGTTGTTGTTTGAGCTGTAGTGGTTGTTCTTGGAGTAGCTGTGGTTGTTGTTGGAGCTGCTGTGGTTGTTGGAGCAGCTGTCGTTGTTGGAGTAGTTGTGGTTGTTGGATCAGCTGTGGTTGGTGATGGAGATGATGTTGTCGTTGTTGGAGCTGCTGTTGTGGTTGTTGGATCAGCTTTTCTTGTTGTTGGAACAGTTGTGGTTGTTGGAGCTGCAGTGGTTGTTGTTGGAGCTGCTGTCGTGGTTGTAGGAGCAACTGTGGATGTAGTTGTAGCAGCTGTGGTTGTTGTTGGAGCTGTAGTGGTTGTTCTTGGAGTAGCTGTGGTTGTTGTTGGAGCTGCTGTGGTTGTTAAAGCAGCTGTCGTTGTTGGAGTAGTTGTGGATGTTGGAGCAGCTGTGGTTGTTGTTGGAGCTGCAGTGGTTGTTGTTGGAGCTGCAGTGATTGTTGTTGGAGCAACTGTGGTGGTTGTTTGAGCTGCTGTGAATGTTGTTGGATGTGCTGTTGTTGTTGTTGAAGCAGCTGTGGTTAGTGTTGTTGTTGGAGTAGCAGTGGTTATTGTTGGAGCTCCTGCTGTTCTTGTTGTTGGAGAAACAGTGGATGTTGTTTGAGCTGCTGTGGTTGTTGTTGGAGCTGCTGCTGTTGTCGTTGTTGTAGCTGCTGTGGTTGTTGTTGGAGAGGCCGTGGTTGTTGTTGTTGTTGTTGTTGTTGGAGCATCTGTGGTTGTTGTTGGAGCTGCAGTGGTTGTTGTTGGAGCTGCAGTGATTGTTGTTGGAGCAGCTGTGGTTGGTGTTTGAGCTGCTGTGGTTGTTGTTGGATATGCTGTTGTTGTTGTTGAAGCAGCTGTGGTTGTTCTTGGAGATTCAGTGGTTGTTGTTAGAGCAGCTGTGTTTGTTGTTGGAGCAGCTGTGGTTGTTCTTGGAGATTCAGTGGTTGTTGTTAGAGCAGCTGTGTTTGTTGTTGGAGCAGCTGTGGTTGTTGTTGGAGCAGCTGTGGTTGGTGTTGGAGCTGCTGCTGTTGTTGTTGGAGCTGCTGTGGTTGTTCTTGGAGATTCAGTGGTTGTTGTTAGAGCAGCTGTGTTTGTTGTTGGAGCAGCTGTGGTTGTTGTTGGAGCTACTGTCACCGTTGTTGGAGCAGCTGTGGTTGTTGTTGGAGCTGCTGTTGTGGTTGTAGGAGCAGCTGTGGTTGGTGTTGGAGCTGCTGTGGTTGTTGGGGCAGTTATGGTTGTTGGATCAGCTGTGGTTGTTGTTGGAACTGCTGTCGTGGTTGTAGGAGCAGCTGTGGTTGTTGTTGGAGCTACTGTTTCTGGAGCTCCTGTGGTTGTTGTTGGAGGAGCAGTGGCAGTTGTTGGAGCACTTGTGGTCGTTGTTGGAGCTGCTGCTTTATTTGATGAAGCTGCTGTGGTTATTGTTGGAGCTGCTGTTGTTGTTGTTGAAGCAGCCGTGGTGGTTGTTGGAGATATTGTGGTTGTTGGAGCGGCTGTGGTTGTTGTTGGAGATGCTGTTGTTGTTGGAGTAGCAGTGGTTATTGTTAGAGCACTTGTGGTCGTTGTTGGAGCTGCTGCTGTTCTTGTAGGAGCAGCAGTGGATGTTTTTTGAGAAGCTGTTGTTGTTAGAGCAGCTATTGTTGGTGTTGGAGCACTTGTCGTCGTTGATGGAGCAGCTGTTGTTGTCGGAGCAACTGTGGTGGTTTTTTGAGCTGCTGCGGATGTTGTTGGAGCTGCTGCTGTTGTTGTTGGAGATGCTGTGGTTGTTATTGGAGCACTTTCTGTTGTTGTTGGAGCTGCTGTGGTTGTTGTTGGAGATGCTGTGATTGTTGTTGGAGATGCTGTGGTTGTTGTTGGAGCTGCTGCTGCTGTTGTTGTTGGAGAGGCCGTGGTTGTTGTTGGAGCGGCTGTGGTTGTTGAAGCAGCTGTGGAGGTTGTTGGAGAGGCCGTGGTTGTGGTTGGAGCGGCTGTGGTTGTTGAAGCAGCTGTGGAGGTTGTTGGAGCTACTGTGGTTGTTAGAGACGCTGTGGTTGTTGTTGGAGCTGCTGTTGTTGTTGAAGCACCTGTGGAGGTTGTTGGAAGTATTGTGGTTGTTGTTGTTGTTGTTGTGGTTGGAGCATCCGTGGTGGTTGTTTGAGCTGCTGTCTTTGTTGTAGGAGCAACTGGGGTTGTTGTTGGTGCTACTGTTTCTGTAGCTCCTGTGGTCGTTGTTGGAGCTGCTGCTTTATTTGATGGAGCTGCTATGGTTGTTGTTGAAGCAGCTGTGGTGGTTGTTGGAGATATTGCTGTTGTTGTTGTTGGAACAGCTATTGTTGGTGTTGGAGCACTTGTCGTCGTTGTTGGAGCAACTGTGGTGGTTTTTTGAGCTGCTGTTGTTGTTCTTGGAGCTGCTGCGGTTGTTGTTGGAGCTGTTGTGTTTGTTGTTGGAGCTGCTGCTTTTGTTGTTGGAGAGGCCGTGTTTGTTGTTGAAGCGGCTGTGGTTGTTGTTGGAGCTGCTGCTGTTGTTGTTGGAGAGGCCGTGGTTGTTGTTGGAGATTCAGTGGTTGTTGTTGGAGCAGCTGTGGTTGTTGTTGGAGCTGCTGTGGTGGTTTGTGGGGCTGCTGTGGTTGATGTTGTTGGAGCTGCTGTCATAGTTGTTGGAGCAGCTGTGGTTGTAGATGGAGCAGCTGTGGTTGTTGTTGTAGGACCTGCTGTGGTTAGTGTTGGAGATCCTGTTGTGGCTGTAGGAGCTGCTGTGGTTGTTGTTGGAGCTGCTGTGGTGGTTTGTGGGGCTGGTGTGGTTGTTGGAGAAGCTGTGGTTATTGGAGCAGCTGTGGTTGTTGTTGGAGCTGCAGTGGTTGTTATTGGAGCAGCTGTGGTTGTTGTTTTAGCTGCTCTGGTTGTTGTTGGAGCTGCTGTTGTTGTAGGAGCTGCTGTGTTTGGTTTTGGAGCAGCTGTGGTTGTCGTAGGAGCTGCAGTGGATGCTGTTGGAGCTGCTGTGGTTGTTGTTTGCGTTGTTGTTGTGGTTGAAGGAACTGCTGTTGTGGTTATTGGAGAAGATTTGGTTGTTGTTGGAGCGGCTGTGGTTGTTGTTGGAGCACTTGTGGTCGTTGTTGGAGTTGCTGCTGTTCTTGTTGTTGGAACAGCTATTGTTGGTGTTGGAGCACTTGTCGTCGTTGTTGGAGCAACTGTGGTGGTTTTTTGAGCTGCTGTTGTTGTTCTTGGAGCTGCTGCGGTTGTTGTTGGAGCTGTTATGTTTGTTGTTGGAGAGGCCGTGGTTGTTGTTGAAGCGGCTGTGGTTGTTGTTGGTGCAGCTGTGGTTGTTGTTGGAGCAACAGTGGATGTTGTTTGAGCTGCTGTGGTTGTTGTTGGAGCTGCTGCTGTTGTTGTTGTTGTAGCTGCTGCTGTTGTTGTTGGAGAGGCCGTGGTTGTTGTTGGAGATTCAGTGGTTGTTGTTGGAGCAGCTGTGTTTGTTGGTGGAGAAGCTTTGGATTTTGGAGCTGCTGTTGTTGTAGGAGCTGCTGTAGGTTGTGTTAGAGGTGCTGTGGTTGTTGTTGGAGCAGCTGTGGTTGTCGGAGCTGCTGTTGTTGTAGGAGCTGCTGTGGTTGTTGTTGGAGCTCCTGTGGTTGTTATTGGAGCTGCTGTTGTGGTTGTTTGAGCAGCTGTGGTTGTTGTTTGAGCAGCTGTTGTTGTTGGAGCAGTTGTGGTTGTTGTTGGAGCAGCTGTGTTTGTTGTTGGAGCAGCTGTGGTTGTTGTTGGAGATTCAGTGGTTGTGGTTGGAACAGCTGTGCTTGTTGTTTTAGCTGCTGTTGTCGTTGTTGGAGCTGCAGTGGTAGTTGTGGGAGAAGCTGTGGTTGTCGTAGGAGCTGCAGTGGATGCTGTTGGAGCTGCTGTGGTTGTTGTTGGCGCTGCTGTTGTGGTTGAAGGAACTGCTGTTGTGGTTATTGGAGTAGCTGTGGTTGGTGTTGGAGCAGCTGTGGTTGTGGTTGGAGCAGCTGTGGTTGTTGTAGGAGCAGCTGTGGTTGTTGAAGCTGCTGTGGTGGTTTGTGAGGCTGCTGTGGTTATTGCTGTTGTTGTAGTTGGAGCAGATGTGGTTGTTGTTGGAGCTGCTGTCGTCGTTGTTGGAGCGGCTGTCGTGGTTGTAGGAGCAGCTGTTGTTGTTGGAGCAGCTGTTGTTGGAGCAGCTGTAGTTGTTGGAGCAGTTGTCGTTGGTGTTGGTGCAGCTGTCGTGGTTGTAGGAGCAGCTGTCGTTGGTGTTGGAGCAGCTGTGGTTGTAGTTGGAGCAGCTGTCGTGGTTGTAGGAGCAGCTGTTGTTGGAGCAGCTGTAGTTGTTGGAGCAGTTGTCGTTGGTGTTGGAGCAGCTGTCGTTGGTGTTGGTGCAGCTGTCGTGGTTGTAGGAGCAGCTGTTGTTGGAGCAGCTGTGGTTGTTGGAGCAGCTGTCGTTGGTGTTGGAGCAGCTGTGGTTTTAGCTGGAGCAGCTGTGGTTGTTGTTGGAGCTGCTGTGATTGTTGTTGGAGCTGCTGTCGTGGTTGTAGGAGTAGCTGTCGGTGTTGGAGCAGCTGTGGTTGTAGTTGGAGCAGCTGTGGTTGTTGTTGGAGCTGCTGTGATTGTTGTTGGAGCTGCTGTCGTGGTTGTAGGAGCAGCTGTTGTTGTTGGAGCAGCTGTGATAGTTGGAGCAGCTGTGGTTGTAGTTGGAGCAGCTGAGGTTGTTGATTGAGCTGCAGATGTGGCTGTAGGAGCTGCTGTGGTTGTTGGAGCTGCTGTGGTGGTTTGTGAGGCTGCTGTGGTTGTTGGAGCAGCTGTGGTTGTAGTTGGAGCAGCTGTGGTTGTTGTTGGAGCTGCTGTCGTCGTTGTTTGAGCGGCTGTCGTGGTTGTCGGAGCAGCTGTTGTTGTTGGAGCAGCTGTGGTTGTAGGAGCTGCTGTGGTTGTTGTTGGAGCTGCTGTGGTTGTAGTTGGAGCTGCTGTCGTCGTTGTTGGAGCTGCTGTTGTTGTAGGAGCGGCTGTGTTTGTTGTTGGAGCTGCTGTGGTTGTTGTTGGAGCAGCTGTGGTCGTTGTTTGGACTGCTGTTGTTGTATGAGCTGCTGTGGTTGTCGTTGGAGCTGCTGTGGTTGTTGTTGGAGCAGCTGTGGTCATTGTCTGAACTGTTGTTGTTGTAGGAACTGCTGTGGTTGTTGTTGTTGGAGCTGCTGTGGTTGTTGTTAGAGCTGCTGTGGTTGTTGGATCAGCTGTGGTTGTGGTTGGAACAGCTGTGGTTGTTGTTTGAGCAGCTGTGGTTGTTGGAGCTGCTGTGGTTGTTGTTTGAGTTTCTGTCCTTGTTCTTGGAGCTGCAGTGGTTATTGGAGCAGCTGTGGTTGTTGTTGGAGCTGCTGTCATGGTTGTAGGAGCAGCTATTGTTGTTGGAACAGCTGAGGTTGTTGGAGCAGCTGTAGTTGGTGTTGGAGCAGCTGTGGTTGTTGTAGGAGCAGCTGTGGTTGTTGGAGCAGCTTTTGTTGTAGTTGGAGCAGCTGTGGTTGTTGTTGGAGCTGCTGTGGTTGTAGAAGCTGCTGTGGTTGGTGTTGGATCTGCTTTGGTTGTTGTTGGAGCTGCTGTCGTGGTTGTAGGAGCAGCTGTCGGTGTTGGAGCAGCTGTGGTTGTAGTTGGAACAGCTGTGGTTGTTGTTGGAGCTGCTGTGATTGTTGTTGGAGCAGCTGTCGTGGTTGTAGGAGCAGCTGTTGTTGTTGGAGCAGCTGTAGTCGTTGTTTGAGCGGCTCTCGTGGTTGTAGGAGCAGTTGTTGTTGTTGGAGCAGCTGTGATTGTTGGAGCAGCTGTGGTTGTAGTTGGAGCAGCTGAGGTTGTTGATTGAGCTGCAGTTGTGGCTGTAGGAGCTGCTGTGGTTGTTGGAGCTGCTGCTGTGGTTTGTGAGGCTGCAGTGGTTATTGGAGCAGCTGTGGTTGTTATTGGAGCTGCTGTCGTGGTTGTAGGAGCAGCTGTTGTTGTTGGAACAGCTGAGGTTGTTGGAGCAGCTGTAGTTGGTGTTGGAGCAGCTGTAGTTGGTGTTGGAGCAGCTGTGGTTGTTGGAGCAGCTTTTTTTGTAGTTAGAGCAGCTGTGGTTGGTGTTGGATCTGCTTTGGTTGTTGTTGGAGCTGCTGTTGTGGTTGTAGGAACTGCTGTTGTTGTTGTTGTTGGAGTAGTTGTCGTTGGTGTTGGAGCAGCTGTCGTGGTTGTAGGAGCAGCTGTTGTTGGAGCAGCTGTAGTTGTTGGAGCAGTTGTCGTTGGTGTTGGAGCAGCTGTGGTTGTTGGAGCAGCTGTCGTTGGTGTTGGAGCAGCTGTGGTTGTAGTTGGAGCAGCTGTGGTTGTTGGAGCAGCTGTGGTTGTAGTTGAAGCAGCTGTGGTTGTTGGAGCTGCTGTGGTGGTTTCTGAGGCTGCTGTGGTTGTTGGAGCAGCTGTGGTTGTTGTTGGAGCTGCTGTCGTTGTTGTTTGAGCGGCTGTCGTGGTTGTCGGAGCAATTGTTGTTGTTGGAGCAGCTGTGGTTGTAGTTGGAGCTGCTGTCGTCGTTGTTTGAGTGGCTGTCGTGGTTGTCGGAGCAGCTGTGGTTGTTGTTGGAACTGCTGCCGTCTTTGTTGGAGCTGCAGTGGTTGTTGTTGGAGCCAGTGTGTTTGTTGTTGAAGCTGCTGTTGTTGTTGTAGGAGCTGCTGTGGTCGTTGTTGGAACTGTTGTTATGATTGTAGGAGCAGCTGTGGTTGTGGTTGGAGCTGCTGTTGCCGTTGTTGGAGCTGCTGTGGTTGTTGTTGGAGCGGCTGTGGTTGTTGTTGGAGCTGCTGTGGTTGTTGTTGGACCTGCTGCGGTGGTTTGTGGGGCTGCTGTGGTTGTTGTTGTTGGAGCTGCTGTCATAGTTGTAGGACCAGCTGTGGTTGTTGGAGCAGCTGTGGTCGTAGTTGGAGCAGCTGTGGTTGTTGTTGGAGCTGCTGTCGTCGTTGTATGAGCTGCTGTGGTTGTTCTTGGAGCTGCAGTGGTTGTTGTTGGAGCAGCTGTGGTCATTGTCTGAACTGCTGTTGTTGTAGGAGCTGCTGTGGTTGTTGTTAGAGCTGCTGTGGTTGTTGTTGTTGGAGCTGCAGTCATTGTAGGAGCAGCTGTGGTTGTTGTTGGAGCAGCTGTGGTAGTTGTTGGAGCTGCTGTGGTTGTTGTTAGTACTGCTGTGGTTGTTGGAGCTGCTGTTGTTGTAGTTGTAGGAGCTGCTGTTGTTGTTGGTACTGCTGTGGTTGTAGTTGGAGCAGCTGTGATTGTTGTTGGAGCTGCTATGATTGTTGTTTGAGCAGCTGTGGTTTTTGTTGGAGCTGCTGTGGTTGTTGTTTGAGCAGCTGTGGTTTTTGTTGGAGCTGCTGTGGTTGTTGTTTGAGTTGCTGTCCTTGTTCTTGGAGCTGCAGTGGTTGTTGGAGCAGCTGTGGTTGTAGTTTGAGCTGCTGTCGACATTGTTTGAGCTGCTGTCGTGGTTGTTGGAGCAGCTGTTTTAATTGGAGCAGCTGTCGTTGGTGTTGGAGCAGCTGTTTTAATTGGAGCAGCTGTCGTTGTTGCTGGAGCTGCTGCGGTGGTTTGTGGGGCTGCTGTGATTGTTGTTGTTGAATCTGCTGTCATAGTTGTAGGAGCAGCTGTGGTTGTCGGAGCAGCTTTTGTTGTTGGAGCAGCTGTGGTTGTTGGAGCAGCTGTGGTTGTTGTTGGATCTGCTGCCGTATTTGTTGGAGCTGCAGTGGTTGTTGTTGGAGCAGCTGTGGTTGTTGTTGGAGCGGCTGTTGTGGCTGTTGGAGCAGCTGTGGTTGTTGTTGGAGCTGCTGTTGTTGTTGTAGGAGCTGCTGTGGTCATTGTTGGAACTGTTGTTATGATTGTAGGAGTAGCTGTGGTTGTTGGAGCAGCTGTGGTTGTTGTTGGAGCAGCTGTGGTTGTTGTTGAAGCTGCTGTTGTTGTTGTAGGAGCTGCTGTGGTCATTGTTGGAACTGTTGTTATGATTGTAGGAGTAGCTGTGGTTGTTGGAGCAGCTGTGGTTGTTTTAGCTGCTGTTGCCGTTCTTGGAGCTGCTGTGGTTGTTGTTGGAGAGGCTGTGGTTGTTGTTGGAGCTGCTGTGGTTGTTGTTGGAACTGCTGTCGTCATTGTCTGAGCGGCTGTCGTGGTTGTAGGAGCAGCTGTTGTTGTTGGAGCAGCTGTGGTTGTTGGAGAAGCTGTGGTTGTTGTTGGAGCATCTGTGGTTGTTGTTGGAGCTGCTGCGGTGCTTTGTGGGGCTGCTGTGGTCGTTGTTGTTGGAGCTGCTGTCATAGTTGTAGGACCTGCTGTGGTTGTTGTTGGAGCAGCTGTTGTTGTTGGTACTGCTGTGGTTGTAGTTGGAGCAGCTGTGGTTGTTGTTGAAGCAGCTGTAGTCGTTATTTGAGCGGCTGTCGTGGTTGTAGGAGCAACTGTTGTTGTTGGAGCAGCTGTGGTTGTTGGACCAGCTGTGGTTGTAGTCGGAGCAGCTGTGGTTGTTGTTTGAGCAGCTATGGTTTTTGTTGGAGCTGCTGTGGTTGTTGTTTGAGTTGCTGTCCTTGTTCTTGGAGCTGCAGTGGTTGTTGGAGCAGCTGTGGTTGTTGTCGGAGCTGCTGTGATTGTTGTTGGAGTAGATGTGGTTGTTGGAGTAGCTGTGGTTGTAGTTGGAGCAGCTGTGGTTGTTGTTTTAGCTGCTGTTGCCGTTGTTGGAGCTGCTGTGGTTGTTGGTGGAGTGGCTGTGGTTGTTGTTGGAGCAGCTGTGGTTGTTGTTGGATCTGCTGCCGTATTTGTTGGAGCTGCAGTGGTTGTTGTTGGATCTGCTGCTGTATTTGTTGGAGCTGCAGTGGTTGTTGTTGGAGCTGCTGTTGTTTTTGTTGGAGCTGCTGTGGTTGTTGTTGGAGCTGCTGTCGTCATTGTCTGAGCAGCTGTCGTGGTTGTAGAAGCAGCTATGGTTGTTGTTGGAGCAGCTATGGTTGTTGTTGGAGCTGCTGCGGTGGTTTGTGGGGCTGCTGTGGTTGTTGTTGTTGGAGCTGCTGTCATAGTTGTAGGACCAGCTGTGGTTGTTGGAGCAGCTATGGTCGTAGTAGGAGCAGCTGTGGTTGTTGTTGGAGCTGCTGTCGTCGTTGTATGAGCTGCTGTGGTTGTTCTTGGAGCTGCAGTGGTTGTTGTTGGAGCAGCTTTGGTCATTGTCTGAACTGCTGTTGTTGTAGGAGCTGCTGTGGTTGTTGTTAGAGCTGCTGTGGTTGTTGTTGTTGGAGCTGCAGTCATTGTAGGAGCAGCTGTGGTTGTTGTTGGAGCAGCTGTGGTAGTTGTTGGAGCTGCTGTGGTTGTTGTTGGAACTGCTGTGGTTGTTGGAGCTGCTGTGGTTGTTGTCTGAGCTGCTGTTGTTAGTACTGCTGTGGTTGTTGGAGCTGCTGTGGTTGTAGTTGTAGGAGCTGCTGTTGTTGTTGGTACTGCTGTGATTGTTGTTGGAGCTCCTGTGGTTGTTATTGGAGCTGCTGTTGTGGTTGTTTGAGCAGCTGTGGTTGTTGTTTGAGCAGCTGTTGTGGTTGTTTGAGCAGCTGTGGTTGTTGTTTGAGCAGCTGTGGTCGTAGGTGGAGCAGCTGTGGTTGTTGTTGGAGCTGCTGTCGTCGTTGTTGGAGCTGCTGTTGTTGTAGGAGCTGCTGTGGTTGTTGTTGGAGCTCCTGTGGTTGTTATTGGAGCTGCTGTTGTGGTTGTTGGAGCAGTTGTGGTTGTTGTTGCAGCGGCTGTTGTTGTAGGAGCTGCTGTGGTTGTTGGAGTAGTTGTGGTTGTTGGAGTAGTTGTGGTTGTTGGATCAGCTGTGGTTGGTGTTGGAGTTGCAGTGGTTGTTGTTGGAGCTGCAGTGATTGTTGTTGGAGCAGCTGTTGTTGGTGTTTGAGCTGCTGTCTTCGTTGTTGGAGATGCTGTTGTTGGAGCAACTGTGGTGGTTGTTTGAGCTGCTGTGGTTGTTGTTGGATATGCTGTTGTTGTTGTTGAAGCAGCTGTGGTTGGTGTTGGAGCTGCTGTGGTTAGTGTTGGAGCTGCTGTGGTTGTTGGAGCAGTTGTGATTGTTGGATCAGCTGTGCTTGTTGTTGGAACAGTTGTGGTTGTTGGAGCTGCAGTGGTTGTTGTTGGAGCTGCTGTCGTGGTTGGAGGAGCAACTGTGGATGTAGTTGTAGCAGCTGTGGTTGTTGTTGGAGCTGTAGTGGTTGTTCTTGGAGTAGCTGTGGTTGTTGTTGGAGCTGCTGTGGTTGTTGGAGCAGCTGTCGTTGTTGGAGTAGTTGTGGTTGTTGGATCAGCTGTGGTTGGTGATGGAGCAGCTGTGGTTGTTGTTGGAGCTGCAGTGGTTGTTGTTGGAGCTGCAGTGATTGTTGTTGGAGCACCTGTGGTTGGTGTTTGAGCTGCTGTCGTCGTTGTTGGAGATGCTGTTGTTGGAGCAACTGTGGTGGTTGTTTGAGCTGCTGTGATTGTTGTTGGATGTGCTGTTGTTGTTGTTGAAGCAGCTGTGGTTAGTGTTGGAGCTGCTGTCGTGGTTGTAGGAGCAACTGTGGATGTAGTTGTAGCAGCTGTGGTTGTTGTTGGAGCTGCTGTGGTGGTTTGTGGGGCTGCTGTGGTTGATGTTGTTGGAGCTGCTGTCATAGTTGTTGGAGCAGCTGTGGTTGTAGCTGGAGCGGCTGTTGTTGTAGGACCTGCTGTGGTTAGTGTTGGAGATGCTGTTGTGGCTGTAGAAGCTGCTGTGGTTGTTGTTGGAGCTGCTGTGGTGGTTTGTGGGGCTGGTGTGGTTGTTGGAGAAGCTGTGGTTATTGGAGCAGCTGTGGTTGTTGTTGGAGCTGCAGTGGTTGTTATTGGAGTAGCTGTGGTTGTTGTTTTAGCTGCTCTGGTTGTTGTTGGAGCTGCTGTTGTTGTAGGAGCTGCTGTGTTTGGTTTTGGAGCAGCTGTGGTTGTTGTTGGAGCAGCTGTGGTTGTTGTTGGAGCTGCAGTGGTTGTTATTGGAGCAGCTGTGGTTGTTGTTTTAGCTGCTCTGGTTGTAGTTGGAGTAGCTGTGGTTGTTGTTGGAGTAGCTGTGGTTGTTGGAGCAGCTGTCGTTGATGATGGAGATGATGTTGTCGTTGTTGGAGCTGCTGTTGTGGTTTTAGGAGCTGCTGTCGTGGTTGTTGGATCAGCTGTGCTTGTTGATGGAACAGTTCTGGTTGTTGGAGCTGCATTGGTTGTTGTTGGAGCTGCAGTGGTTGTTGTTGGAGCTGCTGCTGTTGTTGTTGTTGGAGCTGCAGTGGTTGTTGTTGGAGATTCAGTGGTTGTTGTTGGAGCAGCTGTGTTTGTTGTTGGAGCAGCTGTGGTTGTTGTTGGAGACAGTGTGGTTGTTGTTGAAGCTGCTGTTGTTTTTGTTGGAGCTGCTGTGGTTGTTGTTGGAGCTGCTGTCGTGGTTGTAGAAGCAGCTATGGTTGTTGTTGGAGCAGCTATGGTTGTTGTTGGAGCTGCTGCGGTGGTTTGTGGGGCTGCTGTGGTTGTTGTTGTTGGAGCTGCTGTCATAGTTGTAGGACCAGCTGTGGTTGTTGGAGCAGCTATGGTCGTAGTAGGAGCAGCTGTGGTTGTTGTTGGAGCTGCTGTCGTCGTTGTATGAGCTGCTGTGGTTGTTCTTGGAGCTGCAGTGGTTGTTGTTGGAGCAGCTGTGGTCATTGTCTGAACTGCTGTTGTTGTAGGAGCTGCTGTGGTTGTTGTTAGAGCTGCTGTGGTTGTTGTTGTTGGAGCTGCAGTCATTGTAGGAGCAGCTGTGGTTGTTGTTGGAGCAGCTGTGGTAGTTGTTGGAGCTGCTGTGGTTGTTGTTGGAACTGCTGTGGTTGTTAGTACTGCTGTGGTTGTTGGAGCTGCTGTGGTTGTAGTTGTAGGAGCTGCTGTTGTTGTTGGTACTGCTGTGGTTGTAGTTGGAGCAGCTGTGATTGTTGTTGGAGCTGCTGTGATTGTTGTTTGAGCAGCTGTGGTTTTTGTTTGAGCAGCTGTGGTTGTTGTTGAAGCTGCTATTGTTGTTGTAGGAGCTGCTGTGGTCATTGTTGGAACTGTTGTTATGATTGTAGGAGCAGCTGTGGTTGTTGGAGCAGCTGTGGTTGTGGTTGGAACAGCTGTGGTTGTTGTTTTAGCTGCTGTTGCCGTTGTTGGAGCTGCTGTGGTTGTTGTTGGAGCTGCTGTGGTTGTTGTTGGAGCTGCTGTGGTTGTTGTTGGAGCTGCTGTCGTCATTGTCTGAGCGGCTGTCGTGGTTGTAGGAGCAGCTGTTGTTTTTGGAGCAGCTGTGGTTGTTGTTGGAGCTGCTGCGGTGCTTTGTTGGGCTGCTGTGGTCATTGTTGTTGGAGCTGCTGTCATAGTTGTAGGACCAGCTGTGGTTGTTGGAGCAGCTGTGGTCGTAGGTGGAGCAGCTGTGGTTGTTGTTGGAGCTGCTGTCGTCGTTGTTGGAGCTGCTGTTGTTGTAGGAGCTGCTGTGGTTGTTGTTGGAGCTCCTGTGGTTGTTTGAGCAGCTGTGGTTGTTGTTTGAGCAGCTGTTGTTGTTGGAGCAGTTGTCGTCATTGTCTGAGCGGCTGTCGTGGTTGTAGGAGCAGCTGTTGTTTTTGGAGCAGCTGTGGTTGTTGTTGGAGCTGCTGCGGTGCTTTGTGGGGCTGCTGTGGTCATTGTTGTTGGAGCTGCTGTCATAGTTGTAGGACCAGCTGTGGTTGTTGGAGCAGCTGTGGTCGTAGGTGGAGCAGCTGTGGTTGTTGTAGGAGCTGCTGTGGTTGTTGTTGGAGCTCCTGTGGTTGTTATTGGAGCTGCTGTTGTGGTTGTTTGAGCAGCTGTGGTTGTTGTTTGAGCAGCTGTTGTTGTTGGAGCAGTTGTGGTTGTTGTTGCAGCGGCTGTTGTTGTAGGAGCTGCTGTGGTTGTTGGAGTAGTTGTGGTTGTTGGAGTAGTTGTGGTTGTTGGATCAGCTGTGGTTGGTGTTGGAGCTGCAGTGGTTGTTGTTGGAGCTGCAGTGATTGTTGTTGGAGCAGCTGTGGTTGGTGTTTGAGCTGCTGTCTTCGTTGTTGGAGATGCTGTTGTTGGAGCAACTGTGGTGGTTGTTTGAGCTGCTGTGGTTGTTGTTGGATATGCTGTTGTTGTTGTTGAAGCAGCTGTGGTTGGTGTTGGAGCTGCTGTGGTTAGTGTTGGAGCTGCTGTGGTTGTTGGAGCAGTTGTGATTGTTGGATCAGCTGTGCTTGTTGTTGGAACAGTTGTGGTTGTTGGAGCTGCAGTGGTTGTTGTTGGAGCTGCTGTCGTGGTTGGAGGAGCAACTGTGGATGTAGTTGTAGCAGCTGTGGTTGTTGTTGGAGCTGTAGTGGTTGTTCTTGGAGTAGCTGTGGTTGTTGTTGGAGCTGCTGTGGTTGTTGGAGCAGCTGTCGTTGTTGGAGTAGTTGTGGTTGTTGGATCAGCTGTGGTTGGTGATGGAGCAGCTGTGGTTGTTGTTGGAGCTGCAGTGGTTGTTGTTGGAGCTGCAGTGATTGTTGTTGGAGCACCTGTGGTTGGTGTTTGAGCTGCTGTCGTCGTTGTTGGAGATGCTGTTGTTGGAGCAACTGTGGTGGTTGTTTGAGCTGCTGTGATTGTTGTTGGATGTGCTGTTGTTGTTGTTGAAGCAGCTGTGGTTAGTGTTGGAGCTGCTGTCGTGGTTGTAGGAGCAACTGTGGATGTAGTTGTAGCAGCTGTGGTTGTTGTTGGAGCTGTAGTGGTTGTTCTTGGAGTAGCTGTGGTTGTTGTTGGAGCTGCTGTGGTTGTTGGAGCAGCTGTTGTTGTTGTTGGAGCAGCTGTGGTTGTTGTTGGAGCTGCTGTGGTGGTTTGTGGGGCTGCTGTGGTTGATGTTGTTGGAGCTGCTGTCATAGTTGTTGGAGCAGCTGTGGTTGTAGCTGGAGCGGCTGTTGTTGTAGGACCTGCTGTGGTTAGTGTTGGAGATGCTGTTGTGGCTGTAGGAGCTGCTGTGGTTGTTGTTGGAGCTGCTGTGGTGGTTTGTGGGGCTGGTGTGGTTGTTGGAGAAGCTGTGGTTATTGGAGCAGCTGTGGTTGTTGTTGGAGCTGCAGTGGTTGTTATTGGAGTAGCTGTGGTTGTTGTTTTAGCTGCTCTGGTTGTTGTTGGAGCTGCTGTTGTTGTAGGAGCTGCTGTGTTTGGTTTTGGAGCAGCTGTGGTTGTTGTTGGAGCAGCTGTGGTTGTTGTTGGAGCTGCAGTGGTTGTTATTGGAGCAGCTGTGGTTGTTGTTTTAGCTGCTCTGGTTGTAGTTGGAGTAGCTGTGGTTGTTGTTGGAGTAGCTGTGGTTGTTGGAGCAGCTGTCGTTGGTGATGGAGATGATGTTGTCGTTGTTGGAGCTGCTGTTGTGGTTTTAGGAGCTGCTGTCGTGGTTGTTGGATCAGCTGTGCTTGTTGATGGAACAGTTCTGGTTGTTGGAGCTGCAGTGGTTGTTGTTGGAGCTGCAGTGGTTGTTGTTGGAGCTGCTGCTGTTGTTGTTGTTGGAGCTGCAGTGGTTGTTGTTGGAGATTCAGTGGTTGTTGTTGGAGCAGCTGTGTTTGTTGTTGGAGCAGCTGTGGTTGTTGTTGGAGACAGTGTGGTTGTTGTTGAAGCTGCTGTTGTTTTTGTTGGAGCTGCTGCGGTTGTTGTTGGAGCTGCTGTCGTCATTGTCTGAGCAGCTGTCGTGGTTGTAGAAGCAGCTATGGTTGTTGTTGGAGCAGCTATGGTTGTTGTTGGAGCTGCTGCGGTGGTTTGTGGGGCTGCTGTGGTTGTTGTTGTTGGAGCTGCTGTCATAGTTGTAGGTCCAGCTGTGGTTGTTGGAGCAGCTATGGTCGTAGTAGGAGCAGCTGTGGTTGTTGTTGGAGCTGCTGTCGTCGTTGTATGAGCTGCTGTGGTTGTTCTTGGAGCTGCAGTGGTTGTTGTTGGAGCAGCTGTGGTCATTGTCTGAACTGCTGTTGTTGTAGGAGCTGCTGTGGTTGTTGTTAGAGCTGCTGTGGTTGTTGTTGTTGGAGCTGCAGTCATTGTAGGAGCAGCTGTGGTTGTTGTTGGAGCAGCTGTGGTAGTTGTTGGAGCTGCTGTGGTTGTTGTTGGAGCTGCTGTGGTTGTTGTCTGAGCTGCTGTTGTTAGTACTGCTGTGGTTGTTGGAGCTGCTGTGGTTGTAGTTGTAGGAGCTGCTGTTGTTGTTGGTACTGCTGTGGTTGTAGTTGTTGGAGCTGCTGTCATAGTTGTAGGACCAGCTGTGGTTGTTGGAGCAGCTATGGTCGTAGTAGGAGCAGCTGTGGTTGTTGTTGGAGCTGCTGTTGTTGTTGTAGGAGCTGCTGTGGTCATTGTTGGAACTGTTGTTATGATTGTAGGAGCAGCTGTGGTTGTTGGAGCAGCTGTGGTTGTGGTTGGAACAGCTGTGGTTGTTGTTTTAGCTGCTGTTGCCGTTGTTGGAGCTGCTGTGGTTGTTGTTGGAGCTGCTGTGGTTGTTGTTAGAGCTGCTGTCGTCATTGTCTGAGCGGCTGTCGTGGTTGTAGGAGCAGCTGTTGTTTTTGGAGCAGCTGTGGTTGTTGTTGGAGCTGCTGCGGTGCTTTGTGGGGCTGCTGTGGTCATTGTTGTTGGAGCTGCTGTCATAGTTGTAGGACCAGCTGTGGTTGTTGGAGCAGCTGTGGTCGTAGGTGGAGCAGCTGTGGTTGTTGTTGGAGCTGCTGTCGTTGTTGTAGGAGCTGCTGTTGTTGTAGGAGCTGCTGTGGTTGTTGTTGGAGCTGCTGTGGTTGTTGTTGGAGCAGCTGTGGTCATTGTCTGAACTGCTGTTGTTGTAGGAGCTGCTGTGGTTGTTGTTGGAGCTGCAGTCATTGTAGGAGCAGCTGTGGTTGTTGTTGGAGCAGCTGTGGTTGTTGTTGGAGCAGCTGTTGTTGTAGGAGCAGCTGTGGTTGTAGTTGTAGGAGCTGCTATTGTTGTTGGTACTACTGTGGTTGTAGTTGGAGCAGCTGTGATTGTTGTTTGAGCAGCTGTGGTTTTTGTTTGAGCAGCTGTGGTTTTTGTTGGAGCTGCTGTGGTTGTTGTTTGAGTTGCTGTCCTTGTTCTTGGAGCTGCAGTGGTTGTTGGAGCAGCTGTGGTTGTACTTTGAGCTGCTGTCGACATTGTTTGAGCTGCTGTCGTGGTTGTTGGAGCAGCTGTTTTAATTGGAGCAGCTGTCGTTGGTGTTGGAGCAGCTATGGTTGTTGTTGGAGCTGCTGCGGTGGTTTGTGGGGCTGCTGTGATTGTTGTTGTTGAATCTGCTGTCATAGTTGTTAGAGCAGCTGTGGTTGTCGGAGCAGCTTTTGTTGTTGGAGCAGCTGTGGTTGTTGTTGGATCAGCTGCCGTATTTGTTGGAGCTGCAGTGGTTGTTGTTGGAGCAGCTGTGGTTGTTGTTGGAGCGGCTGTTGTGGCTGTTGGAGCAGCTGTGGTTGTTGTTGGAGTCAGTGTGGTTGTTGTTGAAGCTGCTGTTGTTGTTGTAGGAGCTGCTGATGTCATTGTTGGAACTGTTGTTATGATTGTAGGAGCTGTGGTTGTTGTTGGAGCTGCAGTGGTTGTTATTGGAGCAGCTGTGGTTGTTGTTTTAGCTGCTCTGGTTGTAGTTGGAGTAGCTGTGGTTGTTGTTGGAGTAGCTGTGGTTGTTGGAGCAGCTGTCGTTGGTGATGGAGATGATGTTGTCGTTGTTGGAGCTGCTGTTGTGGTTTTAGGAGCTGCTGTCGTGGTTGTTGGATCAGCTGTGTTTGTTGATGGAACAGTTCTGGTTGTTGGAGCTGCAGTGGTTGTTGTTGGAGCTGCAGTGGTTGTTGTTGGAGCTGCTGCTGTTGTTGTTGTTGGAGCTGCAGTGGTTGTTGTTGGAGATTCAGTGGTTGTTGTTGGAGCAGCTGTGTTTGTTGTTGGAGCAGCTGTGGTTGTTGTTGGAGACAGTGTGGTTGTTGTTGAAGCTGCTGTTGTTTTTGTTGGAGCTGCTGTGGTTGTTGTTGGAGCTGCTGTCGTCATTGTCTGAGCAGCTGTCGTGGTTGTAGAAGCAGCTATGGTTGTTGTTGGAGCAGCTATGGTTGTTGTTGGAGCTGCTGCGGTGGTTTGTGGGGCTGCTGTGGTTGTTGTTGTTGGAGCTGCTGTCATAGTTGTAGGTCCAGCTGTGGTTGTTGGAGCAGCTATGGTCGTAGTAGGAGCAGCTGTGGTTGTTGTTGGAGCTGCTGTCGTCGTTGTATGAGCTGCTGTGGTTGTTCTTGGAGCTGCAGTGGTTGTTGTTGGAGCAGCTGTGGTCATTGTCTGAACTGCTGTTGTTGTAGGAGCTGCTGTGGTTGTTGTTAGAGCTGCTGTGGTTGTTGTTGTTGGAGCTGCAGTCATTGTAGGAGCAGCTGTGGTTGTTGTTGGAGCAGCTGTGGTAGTTGTTGGAGCTGCTGTGGTTGTTGTTGGAACTGCTGTGGTTGTTGGAGCTGCTGTGGTTGTTGTCTGAGCTGCTGTTGTTAGTACTGCTGTGGTTGTTGGAGCTGCTGTGGTTGTAGTTGTAGGAGCTGCTGTTGTTGTTGGTACTGCTGTGGTTGTAGTTGTTGGAGCTGCTGTCATAGTTGTAGGACCAGCTGTGGTTGTTGGAGCAGCTATGGTCGTAGTAGGAGCAGCTGTGGTTGTTGTTGGAGCTGCTGTTGTTGTTGTAGGAGCTGCTGTGGTCATTGTTGGAACTGTTGTTATGATTGTAGGAGCAGCTGTGGTTGTTGGAGCAGCTGTGGTTGTGGTTGGAACAGCTGTGGTTGTTGTTAGAGCTGCTGTCGTCATTGTCTGAGCGGCTGTCGTGGTTGTAGGAGCAGCTGTTGTTTTTGGAGCAGCTGTGGTTGTTGTTGGATCAGCTGCCGTATTTGTTGGAGCTGCAGTGGTTGTTGTTGGAGCAGCTGTGGTTGTTGTTGGAGCGGCTGTTGTGGCTGTTGGAGCAGCTGTGGTTGTTGTTGGAGTCAGTGTGGTTGTTGTTGAAGCTGCTGTTGTTGTTGTAGGAGCTGCTGATGTCATTGTTGGAACTGTTGTTATGATTGTAGGAGCAGCTGTGGTTGTTGGAGCAGCTGTGGTTGTGGTTGGAACAGCTGTGGTTGTTGTTTTAGCTGCTGTTGCCGTTGTTGGAGCTGCTGTGGTTGTTGTTGGAGCTGCTGTGGTTGTTGTTGGAGCTGCTATCGTCATTGTCTGAGCGGCTGTCGTGGTTGTAGGAGCAGCTGTTATTTTTGGAGCAGCTGTGGTTGTTGTTGGAGCTGCTGCGGTGCTTTGTGGGGCTGCTGTGGTCATTGTTGTTGGAGCTGCTGTCATAGTTGTAGGACCAGCTGTGGTTGTTGGAGCAGCTGTGGTCGTAGGTGGAGCAGCTGTGGTTGTTGTTGGAGCTGCTGTCGTCGTTGTTGGAGCTGCTGTTGTTGTAGGAGCTGCTGTGGTTGTTGTTGGAGCTGCTGTGGTTGTTGTTGGAGCAGCTGTGGTCATTGTCTGAACTGCTTTTGTTGTAGGAGCTGCTGTGGTTGTTGTTGGAGCTGCAGTCATTGTAGGAGCAGCTGTGGTTGTTGTTGGAGCAGCTGTGGTTGTTGTTGGAGCTGCTGTTGTTGTAGGAGCAGCTGTGGTTGTTGTCTGAGCTGCTGTTGTTGTTGGTACTGCTGTGGTTGTAGTTGGAGCAGCTGTGGTTGTTGTTGGAGCTGCTGTGATTGTTGTTGGAGCTGTTGTCGTGGTTGTAGGAGCAGCTGTTGTTGTTGAAGCAGCTGTAGTCGTTATTTGAGCAGCTGTCGTGGTTGTAGGAGCAGCTGTGGTTGTTGGAGCAGCTGTGGTTGTTGGAGCAGCTGTGGTTGTAGTCGGAGCAGCTGTGGTTGTTGTTTGAGCAGCTGTGGTTTTTGTTGGAGCTGCTGTGGTTGTTGTTTGAGTTGCTGTCCTTGTTCTTGGAGCTGCAGTGGTTGTTGGAGCAGCTGTTGTTGTTGTTGGAGCTGCTGTGATTGTTGTTGGAGCTGCTGTCGTGGTTGTAGGAGCAGCTGTTGTTGTTGTAGCAGCTGTGGTCGTTGTTGGGACTGCTGTTGTTGCATGAGCTGCTGTGGTTGTCGTTGGAGCTGCTGTGGTTGTTGTTGGAGCAGCTGTGGTCATTGTCTGGACTGCTGTTGTTGTAGGAGCAGCTGTGGTTGTTGTTAGAGCTGCTGTGGTTGTTGTTAGAGCTGCTGTGGTTGTTGTTGTTGGAGCAGCTGTGGTTGTGGGACCAGCTGTGGTTGTGGTTGGAACAGCTGTGGTTGTTGTTTGAGCTGCAGTTGTTGGTGTTGGAGCAGCTGTGGTTGTTGTTGGAGCTGCTGTGGTTGTTGTTTGAGTTGCTGTCCTTGATCTTGGTGCTGCAGTGGTTATTGGAGCAGCTGTGGATGTTGTTGGAGCTGCTGTCGTGGTTGTAGGAGCAGCTGTTGTTGTTGGAACAGCTGTGGTTGTAGTTGGAACAGCTGTCGTTGTTGTTGGAGCTGCTGTCGTCGTCGTTGGAGCTGCTGTGGTTGTTGTTGGAGCAGCTGTGATTGTTGTTTGAACTGCTTTTGTTGTTGCAGCTGCTGTGGTTAGTGTTGGAGAAGCTGTGGTTGTTGTTGGAGATGCTGTGGTTGTTGTTGGCGATGCTGTGGTTGTTGTTGGAGCACTTGTAGTTGATGTTGGAGCTGCTGCTGTTGTTGTTTGATATGCTGTTGTTGGAGCATCTGTGGAGGTTGTTTGAGCTGCTGTGGTTGTTGTTGGAGATGCTGTTGTTGTTGGAGCTCCTGTGGTTGTTGTTGGAGCTGCTGTTGTTGTTGATGGAGCATATGTGGTGGTTGTTTGGGCTGCTTTGGTTGTTGTTGTAGCATCTTTGGTTGTTGTTGGAGAGGCCGTGGTTGTTGTTGGAGCGGCTGTGGTTGTTGGAGCTCCTGTGTTTGTTGTTGGAGAGGCCGTGGTTGTTGTTGGAGAGGCCGTGGTTGTAGGAGCTGCTGTGGTTGTTGTTGGAGCTGCTGTCGTGGTTGTAGGAGCATCTGTGGTTAGTGTTGGTGCAGCTGTGGTTGTAGTTGGAACAGCTGTCGTTGTTGTTGGAGCTGCTGTCGTCGTCGTTGGAGCTGCTGTGGTTGTTGTTGGAGCAGCTGTGATTGTTGTTTGAACTGCTTTTGTTGTTGCAGCTGCTGTGGTTAGTGTTGGAGAAGCTGTGGTTGTTGTTGGAGATGCTGTGGTTGTTGTTGGCGATGATGTGGTTGTTGTTGGAGCACTTGTAGTCGTTGTTGGAGCTTCTGCTGTTGTTGTTTGATATGCTGTTGTTGGAGCATCTGTGGAGGTTGTTTGGGCTGCTTTGGTTGTTGTTGGAGCATCTGTGGTTGTTGTTGGAGAGGCCGTGGTTGTTGTTGGAGCGGCTGTGGTTGTTGAAGCTCCTGTGTTTGTTGTTGGAGATGCTGTGGTTGTTGTTGGAGCACTTGTGGTTGTTGTTGGAGCTTCTGCTGTTGTTGTTGGAGCTGCTGTGGTTGTTGTTTGAGCTGCTGTTGTTGTTGGAGCTCCTGTGGTTGTTGTTGGAGCGGCTGTGGTTGTTGTTGGAGATGCTGTGGTTGTTGTTGGAGCTGCTGTTGTTGTTGATGGAGCATATGTGGTGGTTGTTTGAGCTGCTTTGGTTGTTGGTGGAGCTGCTACTGTTATTGTTGGAGAGGCCGTGGTTGTTGTTGGAGCGGCTGTGGTTGTTGTTGGAGCTTCTGCTGTTGTTGTTGGAGCTCCTGTGTTTGTTGTTGGAGAGGCCGTGGTTGTTGTTGGAGAGGCCGTGGTTGTAGGAGCTGCTGTGGTTGTTGTTGGAGCTGCTGTCGTGGTTGTAGGAGCTGCTGTGGTTGTTGTTGGAGCTGCTGCTGTTGTTGTTGGAGCTGCTGTGGTTGTTGTTGGAGCTGCTGTCGTGGCTGTAGGAGCATCTGTGGTTGTTGGAGCAGCTGTGGTTGTAGTTGGAACAGCTGTCGTTGTTGTTGGAGCTGCTGTGATTGTTGTTGCAGCTGCTGTGGTTAGTGTTGGAGATGCTGTGGTTGTTGGAGCAGCTGTCGTTGGTGTTGGAGCAGTTGTGGTTGTTGTTGAAGCTGCTGTGGTGGTTTGTGGGGCTGCTGTGGTTGTTGTTGGAGCTGCTGTGGTTGTTGTTGGAGCTGCTGCTGTTGTTGTTTGAGAGGCCGTGGTTGTTGTTGTTGGAGCGGCTGTGGTTGTTGAAGCAGCTGTGGAGGTTGTTGGAGCTGCTGCTTTATTTGATGGAGCAGCTGTGGTTGTTGTTGGAGCTGCTGTCGATGTTGTTGGAGCTGATGTCGTGGTTGTAGGAGCAGCAGTTGTTGATGGAGCAGCTGTTTTTGTTGGAGCAGCTGTGGTTGTAGTTGGAGCAGCTGTGATCGTTGTTGGAGCGGCTGTTGTTGTAGGCGCTTCTGTCGTGGTTGTAGGAGCATCTGTGGTTAGTGTTGGAGCAGCTGTGGTTGTTGTTGGCGCGGCTGTTGTTATAGGAGCTGCTGTGTTTGTTGTTGGAGCTGCTGTCGTGGTTGTAGGAGCATCTGTGGTTGTTGTAGCAGCTGTGGTTGTAGTTGGAGTAGCTGTGATTGTTGTTTGAGCTGATTTTGTGATTGCAGCTGCTGTGGTTAGTGTTGGAGAAGCTGTGGTTGTTGTTGGAGATGCTGTGGTTGTTGGAGCAGCTGTCGTTGGTGTTGGAGCAGTTGTGGTTGTTGTTTGAGCAGCTGTGGTTTTTGTTGGAGCTGCTGTGGTTGTTGTTTGAGTTGCTGTCCTTGTTCTTGGAGCTGCAGTGGTTGTTGGAGCAGCTGTGGTTGTAGTTGGAGCAGCTGTGGTTGTTGTTGGAGATGCTGTGATTGTTGTTGGAGCTGCTGTCGTGGTTGTAGGAGCAGCTGTTGTTGTTGGGGCAGCTGTAGTCGTTGTTTGAGCGGCTGTCGTGGTTGTAGGAGAAGCTGTTGTTGTTGGAGTAGATGTGGTTGTTGGAGCAGCTGTGGTTGTAGTTGGAGCAGCTGTGGTTGTTGTTGGAGCTGCTGTCATAGTTGTAGGACCAGCTGTGGTTGGTGTTGGAGAAGCTGTGGTTGTTGTTGGAGCTGCTTTGGCTGTTGTTGGAGCTGCTGTAGTGGTTGTAGGAGCATCTGTGGTTAGTGTTGGAGCAGCTGTGGTTGTTGTTGGCGCGGCTGTTGTTATAGGAGCTGCTGTGTTTGTTGTTGGAGCTGCTGTCGTGGTTGTAGGAGCATCTGTGGTTGTTTTAGCAGCTGTGGTTGTAGTTGGAACAGCTGTCGTTGTTGTTGGAGCTGCTGTCGTTGTTGTTGGAGCTGCTGTGTTTGTTGTTGGAGTAGCTGTGATTGTTGTTTGAGCTGATTTTGTCATTGCAGCTGCTGTGGTTAGTGTTGGAGAAGCTGTGGTTGTTGTTGGAGATGCTGTGGTTGTTGGAGCAGCTGTCGTTGGTGTTGGAGCAGTTGTGGTTGTTGTTGAATCTGCTGTGGTGGTTTGTGGGGCTGCTGTGGTTGTTGTTGTTGGAGCTGCTGTGGTTGTTGTTGTTGGAGCTGCTGTCATAGCTGTAGGAGCAGCTGATGTTGTTGGAGCAGCTGTGGTTGTAGTTGGAGCTGCTGTCGTCGTTGTTGGAGCTTCTGCTGTTGTTGTTGGAGCTGCTGTGGTTGTTGTTTGAGCTGCTGTTGTTGTTGGAGCTCCTGTGGTTGTTGTTGGAGCGGCTGTGGTTGTTGTTGGAGATGCTGTGGTTGTTGTTGGAGCTGCTGTTGTTGTTGATGGAGCATATGTGGTGGTTGTTTGAGCTGCTTTGGTTGTTGGTGGAGCTGCTACTGTTGTTGTTGGAGAGGCCGTGGTTGTTGTTGGAGCGGCTGTGGTTGTTGTTGGAGCTTCTGCTGTTGTTGTTGGAGCTCCTGTGTTTGTTGTTGGAGAGGCCGTGGTTGTTGTTGGAGAGGCCGTGGTTGTAGGAGCTGCTGTGGTTGTTGTTGGAGCTGCTGTCGTGGTCGTAGGAGCTGCTGTGGTTGTTGTTGGAGCTGCTGTCGTGGTTGTAGGAGCTGCTGTGGTTGTTGTTGGAGCTGCTGCTGTTGTTGTTGGAGCTGCTGTGGTTGTTGTTGGAGCTGCTGTCGTGGCTGTAGGAGCATCTGTGGTTGTTGGAGCAGCTGTGGTTGTAGTTGGAACAGCTGTCGTTGTTGTTGGAGCTGCTGTGATTGTTGTTGCAGCTGCTGTGGTTAGTGTTGGAGATGCTGTGGTTGTTGGAGCAGCTGTCGTTGGTGTTGGAGCAGTTGTGTTTGTTGTTGTAGCTGCTGTGGTGGTTTGTGGGGCTGCTGTGGTTGTTGTTGGAGCTGCTGTGGTTGTTGTTGGAGCTGCTGCTGTTGTTGTTTGAGAGGCCGTGGTTGTTGTTGTTGGAGCGGCTGTGGTTGTTGAAGCAGCTGTGGAGGTTGTTGGAGCTGCTGCTTTATTTGATGGAGCAGCTGTGGTTGTTGTTGGAGCTGCTGTCGATGTTGTTGGAGCTGATGTCGTGGTTGTAGGAGCAGCAGTTGTTGATGGAGCAGCTGTTTTTGTTGGAGCAGCTGTGGTTGTAGTTGGAGCAGCTGTGATCGTTGTTGGAGCGGCTGTTGTTGTAGGCGCTTCTGTCGTGGTTGTAGGAGCATCTGTGGTTAGTGTTGGAGCAGCTGTGGTTGTTGTTGACGCGGCTGTTGTTATAGGAGCTGCTGTGTTTGTTGTTGGAGCTGCTGTCGTGGTTGTAGGAGCATCTGTGGTTGTTGTAGCAGCTGTGGTTGTAGTTGGAGCAGCTGTGATTGTTGTTTGAGCTGATTTTGTGATTGCAGCTGCTGTGGTTAGTGTTGGAGAAGCTGTGGTTGTTGTTGGAGATGCTGTGGTTGTTGGAGCAGCTGTCGTTGGTGTTGGAGCAGTTGTGGTTGTTGTTTGAGCAGCTGTGGTTTTTGTTGGAGCTGCTGTGGTTGTTGTTTGAGTTGCTGTCCTTGTTCTTGGAGCTGCAGTGGTTGTTGGAGCAGCTGTGGTTGTAGTTGGAGCAGCTGTGGTTGTTGTTGGAGCTGCTGTGATTGTTGTTGGAGCTGCTGTCGTGGTTGTAGGAGCAGCTGTTGTTGTTGGGGCAGCTGTAGTCGTTGTTTGAGCGGCTGTCGTGGTTGTAGGAGAAGCTGTTGTTGTTGGAGTAGATGTGGTTGTTGGAGCAGCTGTGGTTGTAGTTGGAGCAGCTGTGGTTGTTGTTGGAGCTGCTGTCATAGTTGTAGGACCAGCTGTGGTTGGTGTTGGAGAAGCTGTGGTTGTTGTTGGAGCTGCTTTGGCTGTTGTTGGAGCTGCTGTAGTGGTTGTAGGAGCATCTGTGGTTAGTGTTGGAGCTGCTGTGGTTGTTGTTTGAGTTGCTGTCCTTGATCTTGGTGCTGCAGTGGTTATTGGAGCAGCTGTGGATGTTGTTGGAGCTGCTGTCGTGGTTGTAGGAGCAGCTGTTGTTGTTGGAACAGCTGTGGTTGTAGTTGGAACAGCTGTCGTTGTTGTTGGAGCTGCTGTCGTCGTCGTTGGAGCTGCTGTGGTTGTTGTTGGAGCAGCTGTGATTGTTGTTTGAACTGCTTTTGTTGTTGCAGCTGCTGTGGTTAGTGTTGGAGAAGCTGTGGTTGTTGTTGGAGATGCTGTGGTTGTTGTTGGCGATGCTGTGGTTGTTGTTGGAGCACTTGTAGTTGATGTTGGAGCTGCTGCTGTTGTTGTTTGATATGCTGTTGTTGGAGCATCTGTGGAGGTTGTTTGAGCTGCTGTGGTTGTTGTTGGAGATGCTGTTGTTGTTGGAGCTCCTGTGGTTGTTGTTGGAGCTGCTGTTGTTGTTGATGGAGCATATGTGGTGGTTGTTTGGGCTGCTTTGGTTGTTGTTGTAGCATCTTTGGTTGTTGTTGGAGAGGCCGTGGTTGTTGTTGGAGCGGCTGTGGTTGTTGGAGCTCCTGTGTTTGTTGTTGGAGAGGCCGTGGTTGTTGTTGGAGAGGCCGTGGTTGTAGGAGCTGCTGTGGTTGTTGTTGGAGCTGCTGTCGTGGTTGTAGGAGCATCTGTGGTTAGTGTTGGTGCAGCTGTGGTTGTAGTTGGAACAGCTGTCGTTGTTGTTGGAGCTGCTGTCGTCGTCGTTGGAGCTGCTGTGGTTGTTGTTGGAGCAGCTGTGATTGTTGTTTGAACTGCTTTTGTTGTTGCAGCTGCTGTGGTTAGTGTTGGAGAAGCTGTGGTTGTTGTTGGAGATGCTGTGGTTGTTGTTGGCGATGATGTGGTTGTTGTTGGAGCACTTGTAGTCGTTGTTGGAGCTTCTGCTGTTGTTGTTTGATATGCTGTTGTTGGAGCATCTGTGGAGGTTGTTTGGGCTGCTTTGGTTGTTGTTGGAGCATCTGTGGTTGTTGTTGGAGAGGCCGTGGTTGTTGTTGGAGCGGCTGTGGTTGTTGAAGCTCCTGTGTTTGTTGTTGGAGATGCTGTGGTTGTTGTTGGAGCACTTGTGGTTGTTGTTGGAGCTTCTGCTGTTGTTGTTGGAGCTGCTGTGGTTGTTGTTTGAGCTGCTGTTGTTGTTGGAGCTCCTGTGGTTGTTGTTGGAGCGGCTGTGGTTGTTGTTGGAGATGCTGTGGTTGTTGTTGGAGCTGCTGTTGTTGTTGATGGAGCATATGTGGTGGTTGTTTGAGCTGCTTTGGTTGTTGGTGGAGCTGCTACTGTTATTGTTGGAGAGGCCGTGGTTGTTGTTGGAGCGGCTGTGGTTGTTGTTGGAGCTTCTGCTGTTGTTGTTGGAGCTCCTGTGTTTGTTGTTGGAGAGGCCGTGGTTGTAGGAGCTGCTGTGGTTGTTGTTGGAGCTGCTGTCGTGGTTGTAGGAGCTGCTGTGGTTGTTGTTGGAGCTGCTGCTGTTGTTGTTGGAGCTGCTGTGGTTGTTGTTGGAGCTGCTGTCGTGGCTGTAGGAGCATCTGTGGTTGTTGGAGCAGCTGTGGTTGTAGTTGGAACAGCTGTCGTTGTTGTTGGAGCTGCTGTGATTGTTGTTGCAGCTGCTGTGGTTAGTGTTGGAGATGCTGTGGTTGTTGGAGCAGCTGTCGTTGGTGTTGGAGCAGTTGTGGTTGTTGTTGAAGCTGCTGTGGTGGTTTGTGGGGCTGCTGTGGTTGTTGTTGGAGCTGCTGTGGTTGTTGTTGGAGCTGCTGCTGTTGTTGTTTGAGAGGCCGTGGTTGTTGTTGTTGGAGCGGCTGTGGTTGTTGAAGCAGCTGTGGAGGTTGTTGGAGCTGCTGCTTTATTTGATGGAGCAGCTGTGGTTGTTGTTGGAGCTGCTGTCGATGTTGTTGGAGCTGATGTCGTGGTTGTAGGAGCAGCAGTTGTTGATGGAGCAGCTGTTTTTGTTGGAGCAGCTGTGGTTGTAGTTGGAGCAGCTGTGATCGTTGTTGGAGCGGCTGTTGTTGTAGGCGCTTCTGTCGTGGTTGTAGGAGCATCTGTGGTTAGTGTTGGAGCAGCTGTGGTTGTTGTTGGCGCGGCTGTTGTTATAGGAGCTGCTGTGTTTGTTGTTGGAGCTGCTGTCGTGGTTGTAGGAGCATCTGTGGTTGTTGTAGCAGCTGTGGTTGTAGTTGGAGCAGCTGTGATTGTTGTTTGAGCTGATTTTGTGATTGCAGCTGCTGTGGTTAGTGTTGGAGAAGCTGTGGTTGTTGTTGGAGATGCTGTGGTTGTTGGAGCAGCTGTCGTTGGTGTTGGAGCAGTTGTGGTTGTTGTTTGAGCAGCTGTGGTTTTTGTTGGAGCTGCTGTGGTTGTTGTTTGAGTTGCTGTCCTTGTTCTTGGAGCTGCAGTGGTTGTTGGAGCAGCTGTGGTTGTAGTTGGAGCAGCTGTGGTTGTTGTTGGAGATGCTGTGATTGTTGTTGGAGCTGCTGTCGTGGTTGTAGGAGCAGCTGTTGTTGTTGGGGCAGCTGTAGTCGTTGTTTGAGCGGCTGTCGTGGTTGTAGGAGAAGCTGTTGTTGTTGGAGTAGATGTGGTTGTTGGAGCAGCTGTGGTTGTAGTTGGAGCAGCTGTGGTTGTTGTTGGAGCTGCTGTCATAGTTGTAGGACCAGCTGTGGTTGGTGTTGGAGAAGCTGTGGTTGTTGTTGGAGCTGCTTTGGCTGTTGTTGGAGCTGCTGTAGTGGTTGTAGGAGCATCTGTGGTTAGTGTTGGAGCAGCTGTGGTTGTTGTTGGCGCGGCTGTTGTTATAGGAGCTGCTGTGTTTGTTGTTGGAGCTGCTGTCGTGGTTGTAGGAGCATCTGTGGTTGTTTTAGCAGCTGTGGTTGTAGTTGGAACAGCTGTCGTTGTTGTTGGAGCTGCTGTCGTTGTTGTTGGAGCTGCTGTGTTTGTTGTTGGAGCAGCTGTGATTGTTGTTTGAGCTGATTTTGTCATTGCAGCTGCTGTGGTTAGTGTTGGAGAAGCTGTGGTTGTTGTTGGAGATGCTGTGGTTGTTGGAGCAGCTGTCGTTGGTGTTGGAGCAGTTGTGGTTGTTGTTGAATCTGCTGTGGTGGTTTGTGGGGCTGCTGTGGTTGTTGTTGTTGGAGCTGCTGTGGTTGTTGTTGTTGGAGCTGCTGTCATAGCTGTAGGAGCAGCTGATGTTGTTGGAGCAGCTGTGGTTGTAGTTGGAGCTGCTGTCGTCGTTGTTGGAGCTTCTGCTGTTGTTGTTGGAGCTGCTGTGGTTGTTGTTTGAGCTGCTGTTGTTGTTGGAGCTCCTGTGGTTGTTGTTGGAGCGGCTGTGGTTGTTGTTGGAGATGCTGTGGTTGTTGTTGGAGCTGCTGTTGTTGTTGATGGAGCATATGTGGTGGTTGTTTGAGCTGCTTTGGTTGTTGGTGGAGCTGCTACTGTTGTTGTTGTAGAGGCCGTGGTTGTTGTTGGAGCGGCTGTGGTTGTTGTTGGAGCTTCTGCTGTTGTTGTTGGAGCTCCTGTGTTTGTTGTTGGAGAGGCCGTGGTTGTTGTTGGAGAGGCCGTGGTTGTAGGAGCTGCTGTGGTTGTTGTTGGAGCTGCTGTCGTGGTCGTAGGAGCTGCTGTGGTTGTTGTTGGAGCTGCTGTCGTGGTTGTAGGAGCTGCTGTGGTTGTTGTTGGAGCTGCTGCTGTTGTTGTTGGAGCTGCTGTGGTTGTTGTTGGAGCTGCTGTCGTGGCTGTAGGAGCATCTGTGGTTGTTGGAGCAGCTGTGGTTGTAGTTGGAACAGCTGTCGTTGTTGTTGGAGCTGCTGTGATTGTTGTTGCAGCTGCTGTGGTTAGTGTTGGAGATGCTGTGGTTGTTGGAGCAGCTGTCGTTGGTGTTGGAGCAGTTGTGGTTGTTGTTGTAGCTGCTGTGGTGGTTTGTGGGGCTGCTGTGGTTGTTGTTGGAGCTGCTGTGGTTGTTGTTGGAGCTGCTGCTGTTGTTGTTTGAGAGGCCGTGGTTGTTGTTGTTGGAGCGGCTGTGGTTGTTGAAGCAGCTGTGGAGGTTGTTGGAGCTGCTGCTTTATTTGATGGAGTAGCTGTGGTTGTTGTTGGAGCTGCTGTCGATGTTGTTGGAGCTGATGTCGTGGTTGTAGGAGCAGCAGTTGTTGATGGAGCAGCTGTTTTTGTTGGAGCAGCTGTGGTTGTAGTTGGAGCAGCTGTGATCGTTGTTGGAGCGGCTGTTGTTGTAGGCGCTTCTGTCGTGGTTGTAGGAGCATCTGTGGTTAGTGTTGGAGCAGCTGTGGTTGTTGTTGACGCGGCTGTTGTTATAGGAGCTGCTGTGTTTGTTGTTGGAGCTGCTGTCGTGGTTGTAGGAGCATCTGTGGTTGTTGTAGCAGCTGTGGTTGTAGTTGGAGCAGCTGTGATTGTTGTTTGAGCTGATTTTGTGATTGCAGCTGCTGTGGTTAGTGTTGGAGAAGCTGTGGTTGTTGTTGGAGATGCTGTGGTTGTTGGAGCAGCTGTCGTTGGTGTTGGAGCAGTTGTGGTTGTTGTTTGAGCAGCTGTGGTTTTTGTTGGAGCTGCTGTGGTTGTTGTTTGAGTTGCTGTCCTTGTTCTTGGAGCTGCAGTGGTTGTTGGAGCAGCTGTGGTTGTAGTTGGAGCAGCTGTGGTTGTTGTTGGAGCTGCTGTGATTGTTGTTGGAGCTGCTGTCGTGGTTGTAGGAGCAGCTGTTGTTGTTGGGGCAGCTGTAGTCGTTGTTTGAGCGGCTGTCGTGGTTGTAGGAGAAGCTGTTGTTGTTGGAGTAGATGTGGTTGTTGGAGCAGCTGTGGTTGTAGTTGGAGCAGCTGTGGTTGTTGTTGGAGCTGCTGTCATAGTTGTAGGACCAGCTGTGGTTGGTGTTGGAGAAGCTGTGGTTGTTGTTGGAGCTGCTTTGGCTGTTGTTGGAGCTGCTGTAGTGGTTGTAGGAGCATCTGTGGTTAGTGTTGGAGCAGCTGTGGTTGTTGTTGGCGCGGCTGTTGTTATAGGAGCTGCTGTGTTTGTTGTTGGAGCTGCTGTCGTGGTTGTAGGAGCAGCTGTGGTTGTAGTTGGAACAGCTGTCGTTGTTGTTGGAGCTGCTGTCGTTGTTGTTGGAGCTGCTGTGTTTGTTGTTGGAGCAGCTGTGATTGTTGTTTGAGCTGATTTTGTCATTGCAGCTGCTGTGGTTAGTGTTGGAGAAGCTGTGGTTGTTGTTGGAGATGCTGTGGTTGTTGGAGCAGCTGTCGTTGGTGTTGGAGCAGTTGTGGTTGTTGTTGAATCTGCTGTGGTGGTTTGTGGGGCTGCTGTGGTTGTTGTTGTTGGAGCTGCTGTGGTTGTTGTTGTTGGAGCTACTGTCATAGCTGTAGGAGTAGCTGTTGTTGTTGGAGCAGCTGTGGTTGTAGTTGGAACAGCTGTGGTTGTTGTTGAAGCTGCTGTCGACGTTGTTGGAGCTGCTGTAGTGGTTGTAGGAGCATCTGTGGTTAGTGTTGGAGCAGCTGTGGTTGTTGTTGGAGCGGCTGTGGTTGTTGCAGCTGCTGTGGTTAGTGTTGGAGAAGCTGTGGTTGTTTTTGGCGATGCTGTGGTTCTTGTTGGAGCACTTGTAGTCGTTGTTGGAGCTGCTGCTGTTGTTGTTTGATATGCTGTTGTTGGAGCATCTGTGTAGGTTGTTTGTGCTGCTGTTTTTGTTGTAGGAGCAACTGTGGTTGTTGTTGGAGGTGCTGTGGTTGTTGTTGGAGCGGCTGTGGTTGTTGTTGGAGATGCTGTTGTTGTTGTTGGAGTAGCAGTGGTTATTGTTGGAGATGCTGTTGTTGTTGTTTGAGCTGCTGTTGTTGTTGGAGCTCCTGTGGTTGTTGTTGGAGAGGCCGTGGTTGTTGTTGGAGCGGCTGTGGTTGTTGTTGGAGCTTCTGCTGTTGTTGGTGGAGCTGCGGCTGTTGTTGTTGGAGCTGCTGCTGTTGTTGTTGGAGCGGCTGTCGACGTTGTTGGAGCTGATGTCCTGGTTGTAAGAGCAGCAGTTGTTGATGGAGCAGCTGTTTTTGTTGGAGCAGCTGTGGTTGTAGTTGGAACAGCTGCGGTTGTTGTTTGAGCTGCAGTTGTTGGTGTTGGAGCAGCTGTGGTTGTTGTTTGAGCAGCTGTGGTTTTTGTTGGAGCTGCTGTGGTTGTTGTTGGAGCTGCTGTCGTGGTTGTTGGAACTTTTGTTATGATTGTAGGAGCAGCTGTGTTTGTTGGAGCAGCTGTGGTTGTGGTTGGAACAGCTGTGGTTGTTGTTTTAGCTGCTGTTGCCGTTGTTGGAGCTGCTGTGGTTGTTGTTGGACCGGCTGTGGTTGTTGTTCGAGCTCCTGTAGTTGTTGTTGAAGCTGCTGTCGTCATTGTCTGAGCGGCTGTCGTGGTTGTAGGAGCAGCTGTTGTTGTTGGAGCAGCTGTGGTTGTTGGAGCAGCTGTGGTTGTTGTTGGAGCAGCTATGGTTGTTGTTGGAGCTGCTGCGGTGGTTTGTGGGGCTGCTGTGGTTGTTGTTGTTGGAGCTGCTGTCATAGTTCTAGGACCAGCTGTGGTTGTTGGAGCAGCTGTGGTCGTAGTTGGAGCTGCTGTTGTTGTAGGAGCTGCTGTGGTTGTTGTTGGAGCTGCTGTTGTTGTAGGAGCTGCTGTGGTTGTTGTTGGAGCTGCTGTCGTCGTTGTTGAAGCTGCTGTTGTTGTAGGAGCTGCTGTGGTTGTTGTTGGAGCTGCTGTGGTTGTTGTTGGAGCAGCTGTGGTCGTTGTTGGGACTACTGTTGTTGTATGAGCTACTGTGGTTGTTGTTGGAGCTGCTGTGGTTGTTGTTGGAGCAGCTGTGGTCATTGTCTGAACTGCTGTTGTTGTAGGAGCTGCTGTGGTTGTTGTTAGAGCTGCAGTCATTGTAGGAGTAGCTGTGGTTGTTGTTGGAGCAGCTGTGGTTGTTGTTGGAGCTGCTGTGGTTGTTGTCTGAGCTGCTGTTGTTGGTGGTACTGCTGTGGTTGTAGTTGGAGCAGCTGTGGTTGTTGTTGGAGCTGCTGTGATTGTTGTTGGAGCTGTTGTCGTGGTTGTAGGAGCAGCTGTTGTTGTTGAAGCAGCTGTAGTCGTTGTTTGAGCGGCTGTCATGGTTGTAGGAGCAGCTGTTGTTGTTGGAGCAGCTGTGGTTGTCGTCGGAGCAGCTGTAGTTGTTGTTTGAGCAGCTGTGGTTTTTGTTGGAGCTGCTGTGGTTGTTGTTTGAGTTGCTGTCCTTGTTCTTGGAGCTGCAGTGGTTGTTGGAGCAGCTGTGGTTGTAATTGGAGCAGCTGTGGTTGTTGTTGGAACTGCTGTGATTGTTGTTGGAGCTGCTGTCGTGGTTGTAGGAGAAACTGTTGTTGTTGGAGCAGATGTGGTTGTTGGAGCAGCTGTGGTTGTAGTTGGAGCAGCTGTTATTGTTGTTGGAACTCCTGTCATAGTTGTAGGACCAGCTGTGGTTGTTGGAGCAGTTGTGGTCGTAGTTGGAGCAGCTGTGGTCATTGTCTGAACTACTGTTGTTGTAGGAGCTGCTGTGGTAGTTGTTAGAGCTGCTGTGGTTGTTGTTAGAGCTGCTGTGGTTGTTGTTGTTGGAGCTGCAGTCATTGTAGGAGCAGCTGTGGTTGTTGTTAGAGCTGCTGTCGACGTTGTTGGAGCTGATGTCGTGGTTGTAGGAGCAGCAGTTGTTGATGGAGCAGCTGTTTTTGTTGGAGCAGCTGTGGTTGTAGTTGGAGCAGCTGTGATCGTTGTTGGAGTGGCTGTTGTTGTAGGAGCTGCTGTGGTTGGTGTTGGAGAAGCTGTGGTTGTTGTTGGAGTTGCTTTGGCTGTTGTTGGAGCTGCTATCGTGGTTGTAGGGGCATCTGTGGTTAGTGTTGGAGCAGCTGTGGTTGTTGTTGGCGCGGCTGTTGTTATAGGAGCTACTGTGTTTGTTGTTGGAGCTGCTGTCGTGGTTGTAGGAGTATCTGTGGTTGTTGTAGCAGCTGTGGTTGTAGTTGGAACAGCTGTCGTTGTTGTTGGAGCTGCTGTCGTTGTTGTTGGAGCTGCCGTGTTTGTTGTTTGAGCTGATTTTGTCATTGCAGCTGCTGTGGATAGTGTTGGAGAAGCTGTGGTTGTTGTTTGAGATGCTGTGGTTGTTGGAGCAGCTGTGGTTGTTGGAGCAGCTGTCGTTGGTGTTGGAGCAGTTGTGGTTGTTGTTGAATCTGCTGTGGTGGTTTGTGGGGCTGCTGTGGTTGTTGTTGTTGGAACTGCTGTGGTTGTTGTTGTTGGAGCTGCTGTCATAGCTGTAGGAGCAGCTGTTGTTGTTGGAGCAGCTGTGGTTGTTGTTGGACCTGCTTTTGTTGTTGCAGCTGCTTTGGTTGTTGTTGGAGCTGGTGTTCTGGTTGTTGGAGCAGCCGTGGTTGGTGTTGGAGCAGCTGTGGTTGTTGTTTGAGCTGCTGTCGTTGTGGTTGGTGTTGGAGCAGCTGTGGTTGTTGTTGGAGCGGCTGTTGTTGTAGGAGCTGCTGTGGTTGTTGCAGCTGCTGTGGTTAGTGTTGGAGAAGCTGTGGTTGTTGTTGGAGATGCTGTGGTTGTTTTTGGCGATGCTGTGGTTCTTGTTGGAGCACTTGTAGTCGTTGTTGGAGCTGCTGCTGTTGTTGTTTGATATGCTGTTGTTGGAGCATCTGTGTAGGTTGTTTGTGCTGCTGTTTTTGTTGTAGGAGCAACTGTGGTTGTTGTTGGAGGTGCTGTGGTTGTTGTTGGAGCGGCTGTGGTTGTTGTTGGAGATGCTGTTGTTGTTGTTGGAGTAGCAGTGGTTATTGTTGGAGCTGCTGTGGTTGTTGTTTGAGCTGCTGTTGTTCTTGGAGCTCCTGTGGTTGTTGTTGGAGAGGCCGTGGTTGTTGTTGGAGCGGCTGTGGTTGTTGTTGGAGATGCTGTGGTTGTTGTTGGAGCTGTTGTCGTGGTTGTAGGAGCATCTGTGGTTGTAATTGGAACAGCTGTCGTTGTTGTTGGAGCTGCTGTTGTTGATGGAGCATATGTGGTGGTTGTTTGAGCTGCTTTGGTTGTTGGTGGAGCTGCTGCTGTTGTTGTTGGAGAGGCCGTGGTTGTTGTTGGAGCGGCTGTGGTTGTTGTTGGAGCATCTGTGGAGGTTGTTGGAGCTGCTGTTGTTGTTGGAGCTCCTGTGGTTGTTGTTGGAGCTGGTGTTGTTGTTGATGGAGCATATGTGGTGTTTGTTTGAGCTGCTTTGTTTGTTGTTGGAGATGCTGTTGTTGGAGCATCTGTGGTTGTCGTTGGAGAGGCCGTGGTTGTTGTTGGAGAGGCCGTGGTTGTTGTTGGAGCTTCTGCTGTTGTTGTTGGAGCTGCTGTGGTTGTTGTTTGAGCTGCTTTTGTTGTTGGAGCTCCTGTGGTTGTTGTTGGAGAGGCCGTGGTTGTTGTTGGAGCGGCTGTGGTTGTTGTTGGAGAGGACGTGGTTGTTGTTGGAGCTGTTTTCGTGGTTGTAGGACCATCTGTGGTTGTAGTTGGAACAGCTGTCGTTGTTGTCGGAGCTGCTGTGATTGTTGTTGGAGAGTCCGTGGTTGTTGTTGGAGCGGCTGTGGTTGTTGGAGCTCCAGTGGTTGTTGTAGGAGAGGTCGTGGTTGTTGTTGGAGAGGCCGTGGTTGTTGTTGGAGCTTCTGCTGTTGTTGTTGGAGCTGCTGTGGTTGTTGTTTGAGCTGCTGTTGTTGTTGGAGCTCCTGTGGTTGTTGTTGGAGCGGCTGTGGTTGTTGTTGGACAGGCCGTGGTTGTTGTTGGAGCTGTTTTCGTGGTTGTAGGAGCATCTGTGGTTGTAGTTGGAACAGCTGTCGTTGTTGTCGGAGCTGCTGTGATTGTTGTTGGAGAGTCCGTGGTTGTTGTTGGAGCGGCTGTGGTTGTTGAAGCTCCAGTGGTTGTTGTAGGAGAGGTCGTGGTTGTTGTTGGAGAGGCCGTGGTTGTTGTTGGAGCTTCTGCTGTTGTTGTTGGAGCTGCTGTGGTTGTTGTTTGAGCTGCTGTTGTTGTTGGAGCTCCTGTGGTTGTTGTTGGAGAGGCCGTGGTTGTTGTTGGAGCTGCAGTGGTTGTTGTTGGAGCTGTTGTCGTGGTTGTAGGAGCATCTGTGGTTGTAGTTGGAACAGCTGTCGTTGTTGTTGGAGCTGCTGTGATTGTTGTTGCAGCTGCTGTGGTTAGTGTTGGAGCAGTTGTGGTTGTTGTTGAAGCTGCTGTGGTGGTTTGTGGGGCTGCTGTGGTTGTTGTTGGAGCTGCTGTGGTTGTTGTTGGAGCTGCTGCTGTTGTTGTTTGAGAGGCCGTTGTTGTTGTTGTTGGAGCGGCTGTGGTTGTTGTTGTTGTTGTTGTTGGAGCATCTGTGGTGGTTGTTTGAGCTGCTGTTTTTGATGTAGGAGCAACTGTGGTTGTTGTTGGAGCTACTGTTTCTGGAGCTCCTGTGGTTGTTGTTGGAGCACTTGTGGTTGTTGTTGGAGCTGCTGCTTTATTTGATGGAGCTGTTGTGGTTTTTGTTGGAGCTGCTGTCGACGTTGTTGGAGCTGATGTCGTGGTTGTAGGAGCAGCAGTTGTTAATGGAGCAGCTGTTTTTGTTGGAGCAGCTGTGGTTGTAGTTGGAGCAGCTGTTGTTGTAGGAGCTGCTGTGGTTGTTGTTGGAGCTGCTGTCGTGGTTGTAGGAGCATCTGTGGTTGTTGTAGCAGCTGTGGTTGTAGTTGGAACAGCTGTCGTTGTTGTTGGAGCAGCTGTCGTTGTTGTTGGAGCTGCTGTGATTGTTGTTGGAGAGGCCGTGGTTGTTGTTGGAGCGGCTGTGGTTGTTGGAGCTCCAGTGGTTGTTGTAGGAGAGGTCGTGGTTGTTGTTGGAGAGGCCGTGGTTGTTGTTGGAGCTTCTGCTGTTGTTGTTGGAGCTGCTGTGGTTGTTGTTTGAGCTGCTGTTGTTGTTGGAGCTCCTGTGGTTGTTGTTGGAGAGGCCGTGGTTGATGTTGGAGATGCTGTGTTTGTTGTTGGAGCTGTTGTCGTGGTTGTAGGAGCATCTGTGGTTGTAGTTGGAACAGCTGTCGTTGTTGTTGGAGCTGCTGTGATTGTTGTTGCAGCTGCTGTGGTTAGTGTTGGAGCAGTTGTGGTTGTTGTTGAAGCTGCTGTGGTGGTTTGTGGGGCTGCTGTGGTTGTTGTTAGAGCTGCTGTGGTTGTTGTTGGAGCTGCTGCTGTTGTTGTTTGAGAGGCCGTGGTTGTTGTTGTTGGAGCGGCTGTGGTTGTTGTTGTTGTTGTTGTTGTTGTTGTTGTTGGAGCATCTGTGGTGGTTGTTTGAGCTGCTGTTTTTGATGTAGGAGCAGCTGTGGTTGTTGTTGGAGCTACTGTTTCTGGAGCTCCTGTGGTTGTTGTTGGAGCACTTGTGGTCGTTGTTGGAGCTGCTGCTTTATTTGATGGAGCTGCTGTGGTTGTTGTTGGAGCTGCTGTCGACGATGTTGGAGCTGATGTTGTGGTTGTAGGAGCAGCAGTTGTTGATGGAGCAGCTGTTTTTGTTGGAGCAGCTGTGGTTGTAGTTGGAGCAGCTGTTGTTGTAGGAGCTGCTGTGGTTGTTGTTGGAGCTGCTGTCGTGGTTGTAGGAGCATCTGTGGTTGTTGTAGCAGCTGTGGTTGTAGTTGGAACAGCTGTCGTTGTTGTTGGAGCTGCTGTCGTTGTTGTTGGAGCTGCTGTGTTTGTTGTTGGAGCAGCTGTGATTGTTGTTTGAGCTGATTTTGTCATTGCAGCTGCTGTGGTTAGTGTTGGAGAAGCTGTGGTTGTTGTTGGAGATGCTATGGTTGTTGGAGCAGCTGTGGTTGTTGGAGCAGCTGTCATTGGTGTTGGAGCAGTAGTGGTTGTTGTTGAATCTGCTGTGGTGGTTTGTGGGGCTGCTGTGGTTGTTGTTGGACCTGCTTTTGTTGTTGCAGCTGCTTTTGTTGTTGCAGCTGCTGTGGTTAGTTTTGGAGAAGCTGTGGTTGTTGTTGGGGATGCTGTGGTTGTTGTTGGCGATGCTGTTGTTGGAGTATCTGTGGAGGTTGTTTGAGCTGCTGTTTTTGTCGTAGGAGCAACTGTGGTTGTTGTTGGAGCGGCTGTGGTTGTTGTTGGAGCGGCTGTTGTTGTTGTTGGAGTTGCTGTTGTTGTTGTTGGAGTAGTAGTGGTTATTGTTGGAGCACTTGTGGTCGTTGTTGGAGCTGCTGCTGTTCTTGTTGTTGGAGCAGCAGTGGATGTTTTTTGAGATGTTGTTTTTGTTGTTGGAGCAGCTATTGTTGGTGTTGGAGCACCTGTCGTCGTTGTTGGAGCTGCTGTTGTTATTGTTCGAGCTGCTATTGTTGGTGTTGGAGCATTTGTCGTCGTTGTTGGAGCAGCTGTTGTTGGAGCTCCTGTGGTTGTTGTTGGAGGAGCAGTGGAGGTTGTTTGAGCTGTTGTTGTTGTTGTTGGAGCTGCTGTTGTTGTTGATGGAGCATCTGTGGTTGTTGGAGCAGCTGTGGTTGTAGTTGGAACAGCTGTCGTTGTTGTTGGAGCTGCTGTGATTGTTGTTGCAGCTGCTGTGGTTAGTGTTGGAGAAGCTGTTGTTGTTGTTGGAGATGCTGTGGTTGTTGGAGCAGCTGTCGTTGGTGTTGGAGCAGTTGTGGTTGTTGTTGAAGCTGCTGCTGTTGTTGTTTGAGAGGCCGTGGTTGTTGTTGTTGGAGCGGCTGTGGTTGTTGAAGCAGCTGTGGAGGTTGTTGGAGCTACTGTGGTTGTTGTTGGAGAGGCCGTGGTTGTTGTTGTTGTTGTTGTTGTTGTTGTTGTTGTTGTTGTTGTTGAAGCGGCTGTGGTTGTTGTTGTTGTTGGAGTAGCAGTGGTTATTGTTGGAGCTGCTGCTGTTCTTGTTGTTGGAGCAACAGTGGATGTTGTTTGAGCTGCTGTGGTTGTTGTTGGAGCTGCTGCTGTTGTCGTTGTTGTAGCTGCTGTGGTTGTTGTTGGAGAGGCCGTGGTTGTTGTTGTTGTTGTTGTTGGAGCATCTGTGGTGGTTGTTTGAGCTGCTGTTTTTGATGTAGGAGCAACTGTGGTTGTTGTTGGAGCTGCTGCTTTATTTGATGGAGCTGCTGTTGTTGTTGTTGAAGCAGCTGTCGTGGTTGTTGGAGCGGCTGTGGTTGTTGTTGGAGATGCTGTTGTTGTTTTTGTTGGAGTAGCAGTGGTTATTGTTGCAGCACTTGTGGTTGTTGTTGGAGCTGCTGCTGTTCTTGTTGTTGGAGCGGCTGTCATGGTTGTAGGAGCAGCTATTGCTGTTGCTGTTGGAGCAGCTGTGGTTCTTGAAGCAGCTGTCGTTGGTGTTGGAGCAGTTGTGGTTGTTGCTGGAGCTGCTGTGGTGGTTTGTGAGGCTGCTGTGGTTGTTGCCGTTGGAGTTGCTGTGGTTGTAGTTGGAGCAGATGCGATTGTTGAAGCAGCTGTTGTTGTTGGAGCTGCAGTGGTTGTTGTTGGAGTAGCTTTAGTTGTTGTTGGAGCTGCTGCTGTGGTTGTTGTTGGAGCAGCTGTGGTTGTTGTTGGAGCAGCTATGGTTGTTGTTGGAGCTGCTGCGGTGGTTTGTGGGGCTGCTGTGGTTGTTGTTAGAGCTGCTGTGGTTGTTGTTGGAGCTGCTGCTGTTGTTGTTTGAGAGGCCGTGGTTGTTGTTGTTGGAGCGGCTGTGGTTGTTGTTGTTGTTGTTGTTGTTGTTGTTGTTGGAGCATCTGTGGTGGTTGTTTGAGCTGCTGTTTTTGATGTAGGAGCAACTGTGGTTGTTGTTGGAGCTACTGTTTCTGGAGCTCCTGTGGTTGTTGTTGGAGCACTTGTGGTCGTTGTTGGAGCTGCTGCTTTATTTGATGGAGCTGCTGTGGTTGTTGTTGGAGCTGCTGTCGACGATGTTGGAGCTGGTGTTGTGGTTGTAGGAGCAGCAGTTGTTGATGGAGCAGCTGTTTTTGTTGGAGCAGCTGTGGTTGTAGTTGGAGCAGCTGTTGTTGTAGGAGCTGCTGTGGTTGTTGTTGGAGCTGCTGTCGTGGTTGTAGGAGCATCTGTGGTTGTTGTAGCAGCTGTGGTTGTAGTTGGAACAGCTGTCGTTGTTGTTGGAGCTGCTGTCGTTGTTGTTGGAGCTGCTGTGTTTGTTGTTGGAGCAGCTGTGATTGTTGTTTGAGCTGATTTTGTCATTGCAGCTGTTGTGGTTAGTGTTGGAGAAGCTGTGGTTGTTGTTGGAGATGCTATGGTTGTTGGAGCAGCTGTGGTTGTTGGAGCAGCTGTCATTGGTGTTGGAGCAGTAGTGGTTGTTGTTGAATCTGCTGTGGTGGTTTGTGGGGCTGCTGTGGTTGTTGTTGGACCTGCTTTTGTTGTTGCAGCTGCTTTTGTTGTTGCAGCTGCTGTGGTTAGTTTTGGAGAAGCTGTGGTTGTTGTTGGGGATGCTGTGGTTGTTGTTGGCGATGCTGTTGTTGGAGCATCTGTGGAGGTTGTTTGAGCTGCTGTTTTTGTCGTAGGAGCAACTGTGGTTGTTGTTGGAGCGGCTGTGGTTGTTGTTGGAGCGGCTGTTGTTGTTGTTGGAGTTGCTGTTGTTGTTGTTGGAGTAGTAGTGGTTATTGTTGGAGCACTTGTGGTCGTTGTTGGAGCTGCTGCTGTTCTTGTTGTTGGAGCAGCAGTGGATGTTTTTTGAGATGTTGTTTTTGTTGTTGGAGCAGCTATTGTTGGTGTTGGAGCACCTGTCGTCGTTGTTGGAGCTGCTGTTGTTATTGTTCGAGCTGCTATTGTTGGTGTTGGAGCATTTGTCGTCGTTGTTGGAGCAGCTGTTGTTGGAGCTCCTGTGGTTGTTGTTGGAGGAGCAGTGGAGGTTGTTTGAGCTGTTGTTGTTGTTGTTGGAGCTGCTGTTGTTGTTGATGGAGCATCTGTGGTTGTTGGAGCAGCTGTGGTTGTAGTTGGAACAGCTGTCGTTGTTGTTGGAGCTGCTGTGATTGTTGTTGCAGCTGCTGTGGTTAGTGTTGAAGAAGCTGTTGTTGTTGTTGGAGATGCTGTGGTTGTTGGAGCAGCTGTCGTTGGTGTTGGAGCAGTTGTGGTTGTTGTTGAAGCTGCTGCTGTTGTTGTTTGAGAGGCCGTGGTTGTTGTTGTTGGAGCGGCTGTGGTTGTTGAAGCAGCTGTGGAGGTTGTTGGAGCTACTGTGGTTGTTGTTGGAGAGGCCGTGGTTGTTGTTGTTGTTGTTGTTGTTGTTGTTGTTGTTGTTGTTGGAGTAGCAGTGGTTATTGTTGGAGCTGCTGCTGTTCTTGTTGTTGGAGCAACAGTGGATGTTGTTTGAGCTGCTGTGGTTGTTGTTGGAGCTGCTTCTGTTGTCGTTGTTGTAGCTGCTGTGGTTGTTGTTGGAGAGGCCGTGGTTGTTGTTGTTGTTGTTGTTGGAGCATCTGTGGTGGTTGTTTGAGCTGCTGTTTTTGATGTAGGAGCAACTGTGGTTGTTGTTGGAGCTGCTGCTTTATTTGATGGAGCTGCTGTTGTTGTTGTTGAAGCAGCTGTCGTGGTTGTTGGAGCGGCTGTGGTTGTTGTTGGAGATGCTGTTGTTGTTGTTGTTGGAGTAGCAGTGGTTATTGTTGCAGCACTTGTGGTTGTTGTTGGAGCTGCTGCTGTTCTTGTTGTTGGAGCGGCTGTCATGGTTGTAGGAGCAGCTATTGCTGTTGCTGTTGGAGCAGCTGTGGTTCTTGAAGCAGCTGTCGTTGGTGTTGGAGCAGTTGTGGTTGTTGCTGGAGCTGCTGTGGTGGTTTGTGAGGCTGCTGTGGTTGTTGCCGTTGGAGTTGCTGTGGTTGTAGTTGGAGCAGATGTGATTGTTGAAGCAGCTGTTGTTGTTGGAGCTGCAGTGGTTGTTGTTGGAGTAGCTTTAGTTGTTGTTGGAGCTGCTGCTGTGGTTGTTGTTGGAGCAGCTGTGGTTGTTGTTGGAGCAGCTATGGTTGTTGTTGGAGCTGCTGCGGTGGTTTGTGGGGCTGCTGTGGTTGTTGTTGTTGGAGCTGCTGTCATAGTTCTAGGACCAGCTGTGGTTGTTGGAGCAGCTGTGGTCGTAGTTGGAGCTGCTGTTGTTGTAGGAGCTGCTGTGGTTGTTGGTGGAGCTGCTGTTGTTGTAGGAGCTGCTGTGGTTGTTGTTGGAGCTGCTGTCGTCGTTGTTGAAGCTGCTGTTGTTGTAGGAGCTGCTGTGGTTGTTGTTGGAGCTGCTGTGGTTGTTGTTGGAGCAGCTGTGGTCGTTGTTGGGACTACTGTTGTTGTATGAGCTGCTGTGGTTGTTGTTGGAGCTGCTGTGGTTGTTGTTGGAGCAGCTGTGGTCATTGTCTGAACTGCTGTTGTTGTTGTTAGAGCTGCTGTGGTTGTTGTTGGAGCTGCAGTCATTGTAGGAGTAGCTGTGGTTGTTGTTGGAGCAGCTGTGGTTGTTGTTGGAGCTGCTGTGGTTGTTGTCTGAGCTGCTGTTGTTGGTGGTACTGCTGTGGTTGTAGTTGGAGCAGCTGTGGTTGTTGTTGGAGCTGCTGTGATTGTTGTTGGAGCTGTTGTCGTGGTTGTAGGAGCAGCTGTGGTTGTTGAAGCAGCTGTAGTCGTTGTTTGAGCGGCTGTCGTGGTTGTAGGAGCAGCTGTTGTTGTTGGAGCAGCTGTGGTTGTCGTCGGAGCAGCTGTAGTTGTTGTTTGAGCAGCTGTGGTTTTTGTTGGAGCTGCTGTGGTTGTTGTTTGAGTTGCTGTCCTTGCTCTTGGAGCTGCAGTGGTTGTTGGAGCAGCTGTGGTTGTAGTTGGAGCAGCTGTGGTTGTTGTTGGAACTGCTGTGATTGTTGTTGGAGCTGCTGTCGTGGTTGTAGGAGAAACTGTTGTTGTTGGAGCAGATGTGGTTGTTGGAGCAGCTGTGGTTGTAGTTGGAGCAGCTGTTATTGTTGTTGGAGCTCCTGTCATAGTTGTAGGACCAGCTGTGGTTGTTGGAGCAGTTGTGGTCGTAGTTGGAGCAGCTGTGGTCATTGTCTGAACTACTGTTGTTGTAGGAGCTGCTGTGGTAGTTGTTAGAGCTGCTGTGGTTGTTGTTAGAGCTGCTGTGGTTGTTGTTGTTGGAGCTGCAGTCATTGTAGGAGCAGCTGTGGTTGTTGTTAGAGCTGCTGTCGACGTTGTTGGAGCTGATGTCGTGGTTGTAGGAGCAGCAGTTGTTGATGGAGCAGCTGTTTTTGTTGGAGCAGCTGTGGTTGTAGTTGGAGCAGCTGTGATCGTTGTTGGAGTGGCTGTTGTTGTAGGAGCTGCTGTGGTTGGTGTTGGAGAAGCTGTGGTTGTTGTTGGAGTTGCTTTGGCTGTTGTTGGAGCTGCTATCGTGGTTGTAGGGGCATCTGTGGTTGTTGTAGCAGCTGTGGTTGTAGTTGGAACAGCTGTCGTTGTTGTTGGAGCTGCTGTCGTTGTTGTTGGACCTGCTGTGTTTGTTGTTGGAGCAGCTGTGATTGTTATTTGAGCTGATTTTGTCATTGCAGCTGCTGTGGATAGTGTTGGAGAAGCTGTAGTTGTTGTTGGAGATGCTGTGGTTGTTGGAGCAGCTGTGGTTGTTGGAGCAGCTGTCGTTGGTGTTGGAGCAGTTGTGGTTGTTGTTGAATCTGCTGTGGTGGTTTGTGGGGCTGCTGTGGTTGTTGTTGTTGGAACTGCTGTGGTTGTTGTTGTTGGAGCTGCTGTCATAGCTGTAGGAGCAGCTGTTGTTGTTGGAGCAGCTGTGGTTGTAGTTGGAACAGCTGTGGTTGTTGTTGGAGCTGCTGTCGTCGTTGTTGGAGCTGCTGTGGTTGTTGTTGGACCTGCTTTTGTTGTTGCAGCTGCTTTGGTTGTTGTTGGAGCTGGTGTTCTGGTTGTTGGAGCAGCCGTGGTTGGTGTTGGAGCACCTGTGGTTGTTGTTTGAGCTGCTGTCGTTGTGGTTGGTGTTGGAGCAGCTGTGGTTGTTGTTGGAGCGGCTGTTGTTTTAGGAGCTGCTGTGGTTGTTGCAGCTGCTGTGGTTAGTTTTGGAGAAGCTGTGGTTGTTGTTGGAGATGCTGTGGTTGTTTTTGGCGATGCTGTGGTTCTTGTTGGAGCACTTGTAGTCGTTGTTGGAGCTGCTGCTGTTGTTGTTTGATATGCTGTTGTTGGAGCATCTGTGTAGGTTGTTTGTGCTGCTGTTTTTGTTGTAGGAGCAACTGTGGTTGTTGTTGGAGGTGCTGTGGTTGTTGTTGGAGCGGCTGTGGTTGTTGTTGGAGATGCTGTTGTTGTTGTTGGAGTAGCAGTGGTTATTGTTGGAGCTGCTGTGGTTGTTGTTTGAGCTGCTGTTGTTCTTGGAGCTCCTGTGGTTGTTGTTGGAGAGGCCGTGGTTGTTGTTGGAGCGGCTGTGGTTGTTGTTGGAGATGCTGTGGTTGTTGTTGGAGCTGTTGTCGTGGTTGTAGGAGCATCTGTGGTTGTAATTGGAACAGCTGTCGTTGTTGTTGGAGCTGCTGTTGTTGATGGAGCATATGTGGTGGTTGTTTGAGCTGCTTTGGTTGTTGGTGGAGCTGCTGCTGTTGTTGTTGGAGAGGCCGTGGTTGTTGTTGGAGCGGCTGTGGTTGTTGTTGGAGCATCTGTGGAGGTTGTTGGAGCTGCTGTTGTTGTTGGAGCTCCTGTGGTTGTTGTTGGAGCTGCTGTTGTTGTTGATGGAGCATATGTGGTGTTTGTTTGAGCTGCTTTGTTTGTTGTTGGAGATGCTGTTGTTGGAGCATCTGTGGTTGTCGTTGGAGAGGCCGTGGTAGTTGTTGGAGCGGCTGTGGTTGTTGGAGCTCCAGTGATTGTTGTTGGAGAGGCCGTGGTTGTTGTTGGAGAGGCCGTGGTTGTTGTTGGAGCGGCTGTGGTTGTTGGAGCTGTTTTCGTGGTTGTAGGAGCATCTGTGGTTGTAGTTGGAACAGCTGTCGTTGTTGTTGGAGCTGCTGTGATTGTTGTTGGAGAGGCCGTGGTTGTTGTTGGAGCGGCTGTGGTTGTTGGAGCTCCAGTGGTTGTTGTAGGAGAGGTCGTGGTTGTTGTTGGAGAGGCCGTGGTTGTTGTTGGAGCTTCTGCTGTTGTTGTTGGAGCTGCTGTGGTTGTTGTTTGAGCTGCTGTTGTTGTTGGAGCTCCTGTGGTTGTTGTTGGAGAGGCCGTGGTTGTTGTTGGAGCGGCTGTGGTTGTTGTTGGAGAGGCCGTGGTTGTTGTTGGAGCTGTTTTCGTGGTTGTAGGAGCATCTGTGGTTGTAGTTGGAACAGCTGTCGTTGTTGTCGGAGCTGCTGTGATTGTTGTTGGAGAGTCCGTGGTTGTTGTTGGAGCGGCTGTGGTTGTTGGAGCTCCAGTGGTTGTTGTAGGAGAGGTCGTGGTTGTTGTTGGAGAGGCCGTGGTTGTTGTTGGAGCTTCTGCTGTTGTTGTTGGAGCTGCTGTGGTTGTTGTTTGAGCTGCTGTTGTTGTTGGAGCTCCTGTGGTTGTTGTTGGAGAGGCCGTGGTTGTTGTTGGAGCGGCTGTGGTTGTTGTTGGAGAGGCCGTGGTTGTTGTTGGAGCTGTTTTCGTGGTTGTAGGAGCATCTGTGGTTGTAGTTTGAACAGCTGTCGTTGTTGTCGGAGCTGCTGTGATTGTTGTTGGAGAGTCCGTGGTTGTTGTTGGAGCGGCTGTGGTTGTTGGAGCTCCAGTGGTTGTTGTAGGAGAGGTCGTGGTTGTTGTTGGAGAGGCCGTGGTTGTTGTTGGAGCTTCTGCTGTTGTTGTTGGAGCTGCTGTGGTTGTTGTTTGAGCTGATGTTGTTGTTGGAGCTCCTGTGGTTGTTGTTGGAGAGGCCGTGGTTGTTGTTGGAGCTGCAGTGGTTGTTGTTGGAGCTGTTGTCGTGGTTGTAGGAGCATCTGTGGTTGTAGTTGGAACAGCTGTCGTTGTTGTTGGAGCTGCTGTGATTGTTGTTGCAGCTGCTGTGGTTAGTGTTGGAGCAGTTGTGGTTGTTGTTGAAGCTGCTGTGGTGGTTTGTGGGGCTGCTGTGGTTGTTGTTGGAGCTGCTGTGGTTGTTGTTGGAGCTGCTGCTGTTGTTGTTTGAGAGGCCGTGGTTGTTGTTGTTGGAGCGGCTGTGGTTGTTTTTGTTGTTGTTGTTGGAGCATCTGTGGTGGTTGTTTGAGCTGCTGTTTTTGATGTAGGAGCAACTGTGGTTGTTGTTGGAGCTACTGTTTCTGGAGCTCCTGTGGTTGTTGTTGGAGCACTTGTGGTCGTTGTTGGAGCTGCTGCTTTATTTGATGGAGCTGCTGTGGTTGTTGTTGGAGCTGCTGTCGACGATGTTGGAGCTGATGTCGTGGTTGTAGGAGCAGCAGTTGTTGATGGAGCAGCTGTTTTTGTTGGAGCAGCTGTGGTTGTAGTTGGAGCAGCTGTTGTTGTAGGAGCTGCTGTGGTTAGTTTTGGAGAAGCTGTGGTTGTTGTTGGGGATGCTGTGGTTGTTGTTGGCGATGCTGTTGTTGGAGCATCTGTGGAGGTTGTTTGAGCTGCTGTTTTTGTCGTAGGAGCAACTGTGGTTGTTGTTGGAGCGGCTGTGGTTGTTGTTGGAGCGGCTGTTGTTGTTGTTGGAGTTGCTGTTGTTGTTGTTGGAGTAGTAGTGGTTATTGTTGGAGCACTTGTGGTCGTTGTTGGAGCTGCTGCTGTTCTTGTTGTTGGAGCAGCAGTGGATGTTTTTTGAGATGCTGTTTTTGTTGTTGGAGCAGCTATTGTTGGTGTTGGAGCACCTGTCGTCGTTGTTTGAGCTGCTGTTGTTATTGTTCGAGCTGCTATTGTTGGTGTTGGAGCATTTGTCGTCGTTGTTGGAGCAGCTGTTGTTGGAGCTCCTGTGGTTGTTGTTGGAGGAGCAGTGGAGGTTGTTTGAGCTGTTGTTGTTGTTGTTGGAGCTGCTGTTGTTGTTGATGGAGCATTTGTGGTTGTTGGAGCAGCTGTGGTTGTAGTTGGAACAGCTGTCGTTGTTGTTGGAGCTGCTGTGATTGTTGTTGCAGCTGCTGTGGTTAGTGTTGGAGAAGCTGTTGTTGTTGTTGGAGATGCTGTGGTTGTTGGAGCAGCTGTCGTTGGTGTTGGAGCAGTTGTGGTTGTTGTTGAAGCTGCTGTGGTGGTTTGTGGGGCTGCTGTGTTTATTGTTGGAGCTGCTGTGGTTGTTGTTGGAGCTGCTGCTGTTGTTGTTTGAGAGGCCGTGGTTGTTGTTGTTGGAGCGGCTGTGGTTGTTGAAGCAGCTGTGGAGGTTGTTGGAGCTACTGTGGTTGTTGTTGGAGAGGCCGTGGTTGTTGTTGTTGTTGTTGTTGTTGTTGTTGTTGTTGAAGCGGCTGTGGTTGTTGTTGTTGTTGGAGTAGCAGTGGTTATTGTTGGAGCTGCTGCTGTTCTTGTTGTTGGAGCAACAGTGGATGTTGTTTGAGCTGCTGTGGTTGTTGTTGGAGCTGCTGCTGTTGTCGTTGTTGTAGCTGCTGTGGTTGTTGTTGGAGAGGCCGTGGTTGTTGTTGTTGTTGTTGTTGTTGGAGCATCTGTGGTGGTTGTTTGAGCTGCTGTTTTTGATGTAGGAGCAACTGTGGTTGTTGTTGGAGCTGCTGCTTTATTTGATGGAGCTGCTGTTGTTGTTGTTGAAGCAGCTGTCGTGGTTGTTGGAGCGGCTGTGGTTGTTGTTGGAGATGCTGTTGTTGTTGTTGTTGGAGTAGCAGTGGTTATTGTTGCAGCACTTGTGGTTGTTGTTGGAGCTGCTGCTGTTCTTGTTGTTGGAGCGGCTGTCATGGTTGTAGGAGCAGCTATTGCTGTTGCAGTTGGAGCAGCTGTGGTTCTTGAAGCAGCTGTCGTTGGTGTTGGAGCAGTTGTGGTTGTTGCTGGAGCTGCTGTGGTGGTTTGTGAGGCTGCTGTGGTTGTTGCCGTTGGAGTTGCTGTGGTTGTAGTTGGAGCAGTTGTGATTGTTGAAGCAGCTGTTGTTGTTGGAGCTGCAGTGGTTGTTGTTGGAGTAGCTTTAGTTGTTGTTGGAGCTGCTGCTGTGGTTGTTGTTGGAGCAGCTGTAGTTGTTGTTGGAGCTGCTGTCATGGTTGTTGGAGCAGCTGTGGTTGTTGTTGGAACAGCTGTAGTTGTTGTTGGAGCAGTTGTGATTGTTGAAGCAGCTGTTGTTGTTGGAGCTGCAGTGGTTGTTGTTGGAGCTGCTGTTATAGTTCTAGAAGCAGATGTGGTTGTTGTTGGATCTGCTGTCGTCATTGTTGGAGCTGTTGTCGTGGTTGTAGGAGCAGCTGTGGTTGTTGGAGCAGCTGTGGTTGTTGGAGCAGCTGTGGTTGTGGTTGGAGCAGGTGTGGATGTTGATTGAGCTGCTGTTGTGGCTGTAGGAGCTGCTGTGGTTGTTGTAGGAGCAGCGGTGGTTGTTGGAGCTGCTGTTGTGGTTGTAGGAGCAGCTGTGGTTGTTGTAGGAGCAGCTGTGGTTGTCGTTGGAGCCGGTATAGTTGTTGTTGGAACAGCTGTCGTTGTTGTTGGAGCAGCTGTCGTGGTTGTAGGAGCAGCTGTTGTTGTTGGAGCTGCTGTGGTTGTTGTTGGAGCAGCAGTGGTAGTTTTTGTAGAAAATGTGGTTGTCGTGGGAGCTGCAGTGGTTGTTGTTGGAGCAGTTGTGGTTGTTGTTGGAGTTGCTGTTGTTGTTGTTGTAGGAACAGCTGTGGTTGTGGTTGGAGCAGCTGTAATTGTTGGAGCGACTGTTGTCGTTGTTGGAGTCGGTGTGGTTGTTGTTGGAGCTGCTGTTGTTGTTGTTGTAGGAGCTGCTGTTGTTGTTGTTAAAGCTGGTATGGTTGTTGTTGGAACTGCTGATATGGTTGTGGGAGCAGCTGTAGTTGTTGGAGAAGTTGTGGTTGTTGTTGGAGCGGATGCGGTTGTTGTTGGAGCGGCTGTGGTGGTTGTTGGAGAAGTTGTGGTTGTTGTTGGAGCTGCAGTGGATGTTGTTGGAGCTGTTGTAGTGGTTGTAAGAGCAGCTGTTGTTGTTGATTGAGCTGCAGTTGTGGCTGTATGAGCTGCTGTCATGGTTGTTGGAGCAGGTGTGGTTGTTGTTGGAGCTGCTGTCGTCGTTGTTGGAGCGGGTGTCGTGGTTGTAGGAGCAGCTGTCGTTGGGGTTGGAGCAGCTGTCGTTGGTGTTGGAGCAGTTGTGGTTGTTGCTGGAGCTGCTGTGGTGGTTTGTGAGTCTGCTGTGGTTGTTGCCGTTGGAGCTGCTGTGGTTTTTGTTGGAGCATGTGTTGTTGTTTTTGGAGCTGCAGTGGTTGTTGTTGGAGGTTCTGTAGTGGTTGTAGCAGCAGCTGTTGTTGCTGGAGCAGTTGTGGTTGTTGTTGGAGCTCCTGTCGTCGTTGTTAGAGCAGCTGTGGTTGTTGGAGCATCTGTCGTTGGTGTTGGAGCAGCTGTGGTTGTGGTTGGAGCAGCTGTGGTTGTTGATTGAGCTGCTGTTGTGGCTGTAGGAGCTGCTGTGGTTGTTTGAGCAGCTGTGGTTGTTGTAGCAGCAGCTGTGGTTGTAGTTGGAGCAGCCGTGGTTGTTGTTGGAGCAGAAGTGGATGTTGTTGGAGCTGCTGTTTTTGATGTAGGAGCAACTGTGGTTGTTGTTGGAGCTGCTGCTTTATTTGATGGAGCTGCTGTTGTTGTTGTTGAAGCAGCTGTCGTGGTTGTTGGAGCGGCTGTGGTTGTTGTTGGAGATGCTGTTGTTGTTGTTGGAGTAGCAGTGGTTATTGTTGCAGCACTTGTGGTTGTTGTTGGATCTGCTGCTGTTCTTGTTGTTGGAGCGGCTGTCATGGTTGTAGGAGCAGCTATTGCTGTTGCTGTTGGAGCAGCTGTGGTTCTTGAAGCAGCTGTCGTTGGTGTTGGAGCAGTTGTGGTTCTTGCTGGAGCTGCTGTGGTGGTTTGTGAGGCTGCTGTGGTTGTTGCCGTTGGAGTTGCTGTGGTTGTAGTTGGAGCAGTTGTGATTGTAGGAGCAGCTGTGGTTGTCGTTGGAGCCGGTATAGTTGTTGTTGGAACAGCTGTCATTGTTGTTGGAGCTGTTGTGGTCGTTGTTGGAGCTGCAATGGTTGTTGTTGGAGCAGCTGTGGCTGTTGTTGGAGCAGTTGTGGTTGTTGCTGGAGCTGCTGTGGTGGTTTGTGAGTCTGCTGTGGTTGTTGCCGTTGGAGCTGCTGTGGTTGTTGTTGGAGCATCTGTTGTTGTTTTTGGAGCTGCAGTGGTTGTTGTTGGAGGTTCTGTAGTGGTTGTAGCAGCAGCTGTTGTTGCTGGAGCAGTTGTGGTTGTTGTTGGAGCTCCTGTCGTCGTTGTTAGAGCAGCTGTGGTTGTTGGAGCATCTGTCGTTGGTGTTGGAGCAGCTGTGGTTGTGGTTGGAGCAGCTGTGGTTGTTGATTGAGCTGCTGTGGTTGTTGTAGGAGCAGCGGTGGTTGTTGGAGCTGCTGTCGTTGTTGTTGGAGCTGCTGTGGTTGTTTGAGCAGCTGTCGTTGGTGTTGGAGCAGCTGTGGTTGTGGTTGGAGCAGCTGTGGTTGTTGATTGAGCTGCTGTTGTGGCTGTAGGAGCTGCTGTGGTTGTTTGAGCTGCTGTTGTGGCTGTAGGAGCTGCTGTGGTTGTTGTAGGAGCAGCGGTGGTTGTTGGAGCTGCTGTGGTTGTTGTTGGAGCTGCTGTGGTTGTTTGAGCAGCTGTGGTTGTTGTAGCAGCAGCTGTGGTTGTAGTTGGAGCAGCCGTGGTTGTTGTTGGAGCAGAAGTGGATGTTGTTGGAGCTGCTGTCGACGTTGTTGGAGCTGCTGTCATGGTTGTAGGAGAAGCTGTTGTTGTTGTTGGAGCTGCTGTTATGGTTGTGGGAGCAGCTGTGATGGTTGGAGCAGCTGTAGCTGTTGTTGGAGCTGCAGTGGTTGTTGTTGGAGCTGCTGTGGTGGTTGTTGGAGCTGCAGTGGTAGTTGTTGGAGAAGTTGTGGTTGTCGTTGGAGCTGCAGTGGATGTTGTTGGAGCTGCTGTAGTGGTTGTAGGAGCAGCTGTTGTTGTTGATTGAGCTGCAGTTGTGGCTGTAGGAGCTGCTGTCATGGTTGTAGGAGTAGCTGTCTTTGGGGTTGGAGCAGTTGTGGTTGTTGCTGGAGATGCTGTGGACGTTGTTTGAGCTGCTGTGGTTGTTGTTGGAGATGCTGTTGTTGTTGGAGCTCCTGTGGTTGTTGTTGGAGCGGCTGTGGTTGTTGTTGTTGTTGTTGGAGCAGATGTGTTTGGTATTGGAGCAGTTATGGTTGTTGTTGGAGCTGCCGTCGTCATTTTTGGAGCTGCTGTTGTTGTTGGAGCTGCTGTGGTTGTAGTAGGAGCTACAGTGGTAGTTGTGGGAGAAGCTATGGTTGTCGTGGGAGCTGCTGTGGTTGTGGTTGGAGCAGCTGTGGTTGTAGTTGGAGCTGCAGTGGTTGTTGTTGGAGCAGCTGTGGCTGTTGTTGGAGCTGCAGTGGTAGTTGTGGGACAAGCTGTGGTTGTCGTGGGAGCTGCTGTGGTTGTGGTTGGAGCAGCTGTGGTTGTTGTTTGAGTTGCTGTCGTTGTTCTTGAAGCTGCAGTGGTTGTTGGAGCTGCTGTGGTTGTAGTTGGAGCAGCTGTGGTTGTTGTTGGAGCTGCTGTGGTTGTTGTTGGAGCTGCTGTCGTGGTTGTAGGAGCTGCAGTGGTTGTTGTTGGAGCAGCTGTTTTAATTGGAGCAGCTGTCATAGTTGTAGGAGCAGCTTTGGTTGATTGAGCAGCTGTGGATGGTGTTGGAACAGCTGTCGTTGGTGTTGGAGCAGCTGTCGTGGTTGTAGGAGCAGCTGTTGTTGTTGGAGCTGCTGTGGTTGTTGTTGGAGCAGTTGTGTTTGCAATTGGAGCAGATGTGGTTGTTGTTGGAGCTACTGTGGTTGTAGTTGGAGCTGCAGTGGTTGTTGTTGGAGCAGTTATGGTTGTTGTTTGAGCTGCCGTCGTCATTTTTGGAGCTGCTGTTGTTGTTGGAGCTGCTGTGGTTGTAGTAGGAGCTGCAGTGGTAGTTGTGGGAGAAGCTATGGTTGTCGTGGGAGCTGCTGTGGTTGTGGTTGGAGCAGCTGTGGTTGTAGTTGGAGCTGCAGTGGTTGTTGTTGGAGCAGCTGTGGCTGTTGTTGGAGCTGCAGTGGTAGTTGTGGGACAAGCTGTGGTTGTCGTGGGAGCTGCTGTGGTTGTGGTTGGAGCAGCTGTGGTTGTTGTTTGAGTTGCTGTCGTTGTTCTTGAAGCTGCAGTGGTTGTTGGAGCTGCTGTGGTTGTAGTTGGAGCAGCTGTGGTTGTTGTTGGAGCTGCTGTGGTTGTTGTTGGAGCTGCTGTCGTGGTTGTAGGAGCTGCAGTGGTTGTTGTTGGAGCAGCTGTTTTAATTGGAGCAGCTGTCATAGTTGTAGGAGCAGCTTTGGTTGACTGAGCAGCTGTGGATGGTGTTGGAACAGCTGTCGTTGGTGTTGGAGCAGCTGTCGTGGTTGTAGGAGCAGCTGTTGTTGTTGGAGTTGCTGTGGTTGTTGTTGGAGCAGTTGTGTTTGCAATTGGAGCAGATGTGGTTGTTGTTGGAGCTGCTGTGGTTGTAGTTGGAGCTGCTGTCGTCGTTGTTGGAGAAGTTGTGGTTGTCGTTGGAGCTGCACTGGTTGTTGTTGGAGCTGTTGTAGTGGTTGGGGGAGCAGCTGTTGTTGTTGGAGCAGTTATGGTTGTTGTTGGAGCTGCAGTGGTTGTTGTTGGAGCAGTTATGGTTGTTGTTGGAGCTGCCGTCGTCATTTTTGGAGCTGCTGTTGTTGTTGTTGGAGCTGCTTTGGTTGTAGTTGGAGCTGCAGTGGTAGTTGTGGGAGAAGCTGTGGTTGTCGTGGGAGCTGCTGTGGTTGTGGTTGGAGCAGCTGTGGTTGTAGTTGGAGCTTTTGTGGTTGTTGTTGGAGCAGCTGTGGCTGTAGTTGGAGCTGCAGTGGTTGTTGTTGGAGCAGTTATGGTTGTTGTTTGAGCTGCCGTCGTCATTTTTGGAGCTGCTGTTGTTGTTTTTGGAGCTGCTGTGGTTGTAGTTGGAGCTGCTGTCGTCGTTGTTGGAGAAGTTGTGGTTGTCGTTGGAGCTGGACTGGTTGTTGTTGGATCAGTTATGGTTGTCGTGGGAGCTGCTGTGGTTGTTGTTGGAGCAGCTGTGGCTGTTGTTGGAACTTTTGTGGTTGTTGTTGGAGCAGCTGTGGCTGTTGTTGGAGCTGCAGTGGTAGTTCTTGGAGAAGCTGTGGTTGTCGTGGGAGCTGCTGTGGTTGTGGTTGGAGCAGCTGTGGTTGTTGTTTGAGTTGCTGTCGTTGTTCTTGGAGCTGCAGTGGTTGTTGGAGCTGCTGTGGTTGTTGTTGGAGCTGCTGTGGTTGTTGTTGGAGCTGCTGTCGTGGTTGTAGGAGCTGCAGTGGTTGTTGTTGGAGCAGCTGTGGCTGTTGTTGGAGCTGTTGTGGTAGTTGTGGGAGAATCTGTGGTTGTCGTGGGAGCTGCTGTGGTTGTGGTTCGAGCAGCTGTGGTTGTTGGAGCAGCTGTCGTTGGCATTGGAGCAGCTGTGGTTGTTGTTGAAGCTGCTGTGTTTGTTGTTGTTGGAGCTGCTGTCATAGTTGTAAGAGCAGCTGTGGTTGTTGGAGCAGCTGTGGTTGTTGTTGGAGTACCTGTGGTTGTTGTTTGAGCTGCTGTCGATGTTGTTGGAGCTGCTGTCGTGGTTGTAGGAGCAGCTGTTGTTGATGGAGCAGCTGTTTTAATTGGAGCAGCTGTCATAGTTGTACGAGCAGCTTTGGTTGATTGAGCAGCTGTGGATGGTGTTGGAACAGCTGTCGTTGGTGTTGGAGCAGCTGTCGTGGTTGTAGGAGCAGCTGTTGTTGTTGGAGCTGCTGTGGTTGTAGTTGGAGCGGCTGTGTTTGTAATTGGAGCAGATATGGTTGTTGTTGGAGCAGCTGTGGTTGTAGTTGGAGCAGCTGTGGTTGTTGTTGGAGCAGCTGTGGTTGTAATTGGAGCAGATATGGTTGTTGTTGGAGCAGCTGTGGTTGTAGTTGGAGCAGCTGTGGTTGTTGTTGGAGCTGTTGTGGTGGTTTGTGGGGCTGCTGTGTTTGTTGTTGTTGGAGCTGCTGTCATATTTGTAAGAGCAGCTGTGGTTATTGGAGCAGCTGTGGTTGTAGTTGGGGCAGCTGTGGTTGTTGTTGGAGCTGCTGTTGTGGCTGTTGGAGCTGCTGTGGTTGTTGGATCAGCTATGGTTGTTGGATCAGCTGTAGTTGTTGTTTGAGCTGCAGTTGTTGGTGTTGGAGCAGCTGTGGTTGTAGTTGGAGCTGCTGTGGTTGTTGTTGGAGCTGCTGTGGTTGTTGTTGGAGCTGCTGTCATGGTTGTAGGAGCAGCTGTTGTTGTTGGAGCAGCTGTCATTGGTGTTGGAGCAGCTGTGGTAGTTGTAGGAGCAGCTGTGGTTGTTGGAGCAGCTTTTGTTGTAGTTGGAGCAGCTGTGGTTGTTGTTGGAGCTACTGTGGTTGTAGGAGCTGCTGTGGTTGGTGTTGGATCTGCTTTGGTTGTTGTTGGAGCTGCGGTTGTTGTTGTTGGAGCTCCTGTGGTTGTAGTTGGAGCTGCTGTGTTTGTTGTTGGAACTGCTGTGGTTGTTGTTGGAGCAGCTTTAGTTGTTGTTGGAGCAGCTTTAGTTGTTGTTGGAGCGGCTGTGGTTGTTGTTGGATCCGGGGTGGTTGTGGTTGAAGCTGCTGTTGTTGTTGTAGGAGCTGCTGTGGTCGTTGTTGGAGCAGGTGTGGTTGTTGGAGCAGTTGTCGTTGGTGTTGGAGCAGCTGTCGTTGGTGTTTGAGCAGCTGTCGTGGTTGTAGGAGCAGCTTTTGTTGTAGTTGGAGCAGCTGTGGTTGTTGTTGGAGCTGCTGTGGTTGTTGGAGCTGATGTTGTTGTTGGAAAAGCTGTGGTTCTTATTTTAGCTGCTGTGGTTGTTGTTGGAGCAGTTGTCGTTGGTGTTGGAGCAGCTGTGGTTGTTGAAGCAGCTGTCGTTGGTGTTGGAGCAGCTGTGGTTGTTGTTGTTGGAGTTGTGGTTATAGTTGGAGCAGCTGTGGTTGTTGTTGGAGCTGCTGTCGTCGTTGTTGGAGCTGCTGTGGTTGTTGTAGGAGCTGCTGTTGTGGCTGTTGGATCAGCTGTGGTTGTTGTTGGAACAGCTGTGGTTGTTGTTTGAGCAGCTGTGGTTGTTGTTGGAGCTGCTGTGGTTGTTGTTTGAGTTGCTGTCGTGGTTGTAGGAGCAGCTGTTGTTGTAGTTGAAGCTGCTGTGGTGGTTTCTCGGGCTGTGGTTGTTGTTGTTGGAGCTGCTGTCATTGTTGTAGGACCAGCTGTGGTTGTTGGAGCAGCTGTGGCTGTTGGAGCTGCTGCAGTGGTTATTGGAGCTGCTGTTGTTGTTGTTGGAGCTGCTGCGGTGGTATGTGGGTCTGCTGTGGTTGTTGTTGTTGGAGCTGCTGTCATAGTTGTAGGAGCAGCTGTGGTTGTTGGAGCAGCTGTGGTTGTAGTTGGGGCAGCTGTGGTTGTTGTTGGAGCTGCTGTTGTGGCTGTTGGAGCTGCTGTGGTTGTTGGATCAGCTGTGGTTGTTGGATCAGCTGTAGTTGTTGTTTGAGCTGCATTTGTTGGTGTTGGAGCAGCTGTGGTTGTAGTTGGAGCTGCTGTGGTTGTTGTTGGAGCTGCTATGGTTGTTGTTGGAGCTGCTGTCATGGTTGTAGGAACAGCTGTTGTTGTTGGAGCAGCTGAGGTTGTTGTTGGAGCAGCTGTCTTTGGGGTTGGAGCAGTTGTGGTTGTTGTTGGAGATGCTGTTGTTGTTGGAGCTCCTGTGGTTGTTGTTGGAGCGGCTGTGGTTGTTGTTGTTGTTGTTGGAGCAGATGTGTTTGGTATTGGAGCAGCTGTGGTTGTTGGAGCAGCTTTGGTTGTTGGAGCATCTGTCGTTGGTGTTGGAGCAGCTGTGGTTGTGGTTGGAGCAGCTGTGGTTGTTGTAGGAGCAGCTGTGTTTGTTGTTGGAGCTGCAGTGGTAGTTGTTGGAGCAGCTGTGGTTGTTGGACCAGCTGCTGTTGTTGTTGTAGTAGCTGTGGTTGTTGTTGGAGCTGCTGTTGTTGTTTGAGCTGCTGTTGTTGTTGTTGTAGTAGCTGTGGTTGTTGTTGGAGCAGCTGTGGCTGTTGTTGGAGCTGCCATCGTCATTTTTGGAGCTGCTGTTGTTGTTGTTGGAGCTGCTGTGGTTATGGTTGCAGCTGCAGTGGTTGTTGTTGGAGCAGTTATGGTTGTTGTTGGAGCTGCCGTCGTCATTTTTGGAGCTGCTGTTGTTGTTGTTGTAGCTGCTGTGGTTGTAGTAGGAGCTGCAGTGGTAGTTGTGGGAGAAGCTATGGTTGTCGTGGGAGCTGCTGTGGTTGTGGTTGGAGCAGCTGTGGTTGTTGTTTGAGTTGCTGTCGTTGTTCTTGAAGCTGCAGTGGTTGTTGGAGCTGCTGTGGTTGTAGTTGGAGCAGCTGTGGTTGTTGTTGGAGCTGCTGTGGTTGTTGTTGGAGCTGCTGTCGTGGTTGTAGGAGCTGCAGTGGTTGTTGTTGGAGCAGCTGTTTTAATTGGAGCAGCTGTCGTAGTTGTAGGATCAGCTTTGGTTGATTGAGCAGCTGTGGATGGTGTTGGAACAGCTGTCGTTGGTGTTGGAGCAGCTGTCGTGGTTGTAGGAGCAGCTGTTGTTGTTGGAGCTGCTGTGGTTGTTGTTGGAGCAGTTGTGTTTGTAATTGGAGCAGATGTGGTTGTTGTTGGAGCTACTGTGGTTGTAGTTGGAGCTGCAGTGGTTGTTGTTGGAGCAGTTATGGTTGTTGTTTGAGCTGCCGTCGTCATTTTTGGAGCTGCTGTTGTTGTTGTTGGAGCTGCTGTGGTTGTAGTTGGAGCTGCTGTCGTCGTTGTTGGAGAAGTTGTGGTTGTCGTTGGAGCTGCACTGGTTGTTGTTGGAGCTGTTGTAGTGGTTGGGGGAGCAGCTGTTGTTGTTGGAGCAGTTATGGTTGTTGTTGTAGCTGCAGTGGTTGTTGTTGGAGCAGTTATGGTTGTTGTTGGAGCTGCCGTCGTCATTTTTGGAGCTGCTGTTGTTGTTGGAGCTGCTTTGGTTGTAGTTGGAGCTGCAGTGGTAGTTGTGGGAGAAGCTGTGGTTGTCGTGGGAGCTGCTGTGGTTGTGGTTGGAGCAGCTGTGGTTGTAGTTGGAGCTTTTGTGGTTGTTGTTGGAGCAGCTGTGGCTGTAGTTGGACCTGCAGTGGTTGTTGTTGGAGCAGTTATGGTTGTTGTTTGAGCTGCCGTCGTCATTTTTGGAGCTGCTCTTGTTGTTTTTGGAGCTGCTGTGGTTGTAGTTGGAGCTGCTGTCGTCGTTGTTGGAGAAGTTGTGGTTGTCGTTGGAGCTGCACTGGTTGTTGTTGGATCAGTTATGGTTGTCGTGGGAGCTGCTGTGGCTGTTGTTGGAACTTTTGTGGTTGTTTTTGGAGCAGCTGTGGCTGTTGTTGGAGCTGCAGTGGTAGTTCTTGGAGAAGCTGTGGTTGTCGTGGGAGCTGCTGTGGTTGTGGTTGGAGCAGCTGTGGTTGTTGTTTGAGTTGCTGTCGTTGTTCTTGGAGCTGCAGTGGTTGTTGGAGCTGCTGTGGTTGTTGTTGGAGATGCTGTGGTTGTTGGACCAGCTGCTGTTGTTGTTGTAGTAGCTGTGGTTGTTGTTGGAGCTGCTGTTGTTGTTTGAGCTGCTGTTGTTGTTGTTGTAGTAGCTGTGGTTGTTGTTGGAGCAGCTGTGGCTGTTGTTGGAGCTGCCGTCGTCATTTTTGGAGTTGCTGTTGTTGTTGTTGGAGCTGCTGTGGTTATGGTTGGAGCTGCAGTGGTTGTTCTTGGAGCAGTTATGGTTGTTGTTGGAGCTGCCGTCGTCATTTTTGGAGCTGCTGTTGTTGTTGGAGCTGCTGTGGTTGTAGTAGGAGCTGCAGTGGTAGTTGTGGGAGAAGCTATGGTTGTCGTGGGAGCTGCTGTGGTTGTGGTTGGAGCAGCTGTGGTTGTAGTTGGAGCTGCAGTGGTTGTTGTTGGAGCAGCTGTGGCTGTTGTTGGAGCTGCAGTGGTAGTTGTGGGAAAAGCTGTGGTTGTCGTGGGAGCTGCTGTGGTTGTGGTTGGAGCAGCTGTGGTTGTTGTTTGAGTTGCTGTCGTTGTTCTTGAAGCTGCAGTGGTTGTTGGAGCTGCTGTGGTTGTAGTTGGAGCAGCTGTGGTTGTTGTTGGAGCTGCTGTGGTTGTTGTTGGAGCTGCTGTCGTGGTTGTAGGAGCTGCAGTGGTTGTTGTTTGAGCTGCCGTCGTCATTTTTGGAGCTGCTGTTGTTGTTTTTGGAGCTGCTGTGGTTGTAGTTGGAGCTGCTGTCGTCGTTGTTGGAGAAGTTGTGGTTGTCGTTGGAGCTGCACTGGTTGTTGTTGGATCAGTTATGGTTGTCGTGGGAGCTGCTGTGGTTGTTGTTGGAGCAGCTGTGGCTGTTGATGGAACTTTTGTGGTTGTTGTTGGAGCAGCTGTGGCTGTTGTTGGAGCTGCAGTGGAAGTTCTTGGAGAAGCTGTGGTTGTCGTGGGAGCTGCTGTGGTTGTGGTTGGAGCAGCTGTGGTTGTTGTTTGAGTTGCTGTCGTTGTTCTTGGAGCTGCAGTGGTTGTTGGAGCTGCTGTGATTGTTGTTGGAGCTGCTGTGGTTGTTGTTGGAGCTGCTGTCGTGGTTGTAGGAGCTGCAGTGGTTGTTGTTGGAGCAGCTGTGGCTGTTGTTGGAGGAGTTATGGTTGTTGTTGGAGCTGCCGTCGTCATTTTTGGAGCTGCTGTTGTTGTTGTTTGAGTTGCTGTCGTTGTTCTTGGAGCTGCAGTGGTTGTTGGAGCAGCTGTGGTTGTTGTTGGAGCTGCTGTGGTTGTTGTTGGAGCTGCTGTCGTGGTTGTAGGAGCTGCAGTGGTTGTTGTTGGAGCAGCTGTGGCTGTTGTTGGAGCTGTAGTGGTAGTTGTGGGAGAAGCTGTGGTTGTCGTGGGAGCTGCTGTGGTTGTGGTTCGAGCAGCTGTGGTTGTTGGAGCAGCTGTCGTTGGCATTGGAGCAGCTGTGGTTGTTGTTGAAGCTGCTGTGTTTGTTGTTGTTGGAGCTGCTGTCATAGTTGTAAGAGCAGCTGTGGTTGTTGGAGCAGCTGTGGTTGTTGTTGGAGTAGCTGTCGATGTTGTTGGAGCTGCTGTCGATGTTGTTGGAGCTGCTGTCGTGGTTGTAGGAGCAGCTGTTGTTGATGGAGCAGCTGTTTTAATTGGAGCAGCTGTCATAGTTGTACGAGCAGCTTTGGTTGATTGAGCAGCTGTGGATGGTGTTGGAACAGCTGTCGTTGGTGTTGGAGCAGCTGTCGTGGTTGTAGGAGCAGCTGTTGTTGTTGGAGCTGCTGTGGTTGTAGTTGGAGCGGCTGTGTTTGTAATTGGAGCAGATATGGTTGTTGTTGGAGCAGCTGTGGTTGTAGTTGGAGCAGCTGTGGTTGTTGTTGGAGCAGCTGTGGTTGTAATTGGAGCAGATATGGTTGTTGTTGGAGCAGCTGTGGTTGTAGTTGGAGCAGCTGTGGTTGTTGTTGGAGCAGCTGTGGTTGTAATTGGAGCAGATATGGTTGTTGTTGGAGCAGCTGTGGTTGTTGTTGGAGCTGATGTCGTCGTTGTTGGAGAAGTTGTGGTTGTTGTTTGAGTTGCTGTCGTTGTTGTTGGAGCTGCTGTCGTGGTTGTTGGAGCTGCTGTGGTTGTGGTTGGAGCAGCTGTGGTTGTTGTTTGAGTTGCTGTCGTTGTTGTTGGAGCTGCTGTCGTGGTTGTAGGAGCAGCTGTGGTTGTTGGAGCAGCTGTGGTTGTTGTTGGAGCTGCTGTGGTGGTTTGTGGGGCTGCTGTGTTTGTTGTTGTTGGAGCTGCTGTCATAGTTGTAAGAGCAGCTGTGGTTATTGGAGCAGCTTTTGTGGTAGTTGGAGCAGCTGTGGTTGTTGTTGGAGCTGCTGTGGTTGTTGTTGGAGCAGCTGTAGTTGTTGTTGGAGTGGCTGTTGTGGCTGTTGGAGCAGTTGTGGTTGTTGGAGCTGATGTGGTTGTTGTTGGAGAGGCTGTGGTTGTTGTTGGAGCTGCAGTGGTTGTTGGAGCAGCTGTCATTGGTGTTGGAGCAGCTTTGGTTGTTGGAACAGCTGTCGTTGGTGTTGGAGCAGCTGTCGTGGTTGTAGGAGCAGCTTTTGTTGTTGGAACAGCTGTCGTTGGTGTTGGAGCAGCTGTCGTGGTTTTAGGAGCAGCTGTTGTTGTTGGAGCTGCTGTGGTTGTAGTTGGAGCGGCTGTGGTTGTTGTTGGAGCAGCTGTGGTTGTAGTTGGAGCGGCTGTGGTTGTTGTTGGAGCTGCTGTGGTTGTAGTTGGAGCGGTTGTGGTTGGAGCAGCTGTGGTTGTAGTTGGAGCAGCTGTGGTTGTTGTTTGAGCTGCTGTCGACATTGTTGGAGCTGCTGTAGTGGTTGTAGGAGCAGCTGTGGTTGTTGTTGGAGCTGCTGCGGTGGTTTGTGGGTCTGCTGTGGTTGTTGTTGTTGGAGCTGCTGTCATAGTTGTAGGAGCAGCTATGGTTGTTGGAGCAGCTGTGGTTGTAGTTGGGGCAGCTGTGGTTGTTGTTGGAGCTGCTGTTGTGGCTGTTGGAGCTGCTGTGGTTGTTGGATCAGCTGTGGTTGTTGGATCAGCTGTAGTTGTTGTTTGAGCTGCAGTTGTTGGTGTTGGAGCAGCTGTGGTTGTAGTTGGAGCTGCTGTGGTTGTTGTTGGAGCTGCTGTGGTTGTTGTTGGAGCTGATGTCATGGTTGTAGGAGCAGCTGTTGTTGTTGGAGCAGCTGAAGTTGTTGTTGGAGCAGCTGAGGTTGTTGGAGCAGCTGTCATTGGTGTTGGAGCAGCTGTGGTAGTTGTAGGAGCAGCTGTGGTTGTTGGAGCAGCTTTTGTTGCAGTTGGAGCAGCTGTGGTAGTTGTTGGAGCTACTGTGGTTGTAGGAGCTGCTGTGGTTGGTGTTGGAGCAGCTTTAGTTGTTGTTGGAGCAGCTTTAGTTGTTTTTGGAGCGGCTGTGGTTGTTGTTGGAGCCGGGGTGGTTGTGGTTGAAGCTGCTGTTGTTGTTGTAGGAGCTGCTGTGGTTGTTGTTGGAGCAGGTGTGGTTGTTGGAGCAGTTGTCGTTGGTGTTGGAGCAGCTGTCGTTGGTGTTGGAGCAGCTGTCGTCGTTGTAGGAGCAGCTGTGGTTCTTGTTGGAGCTGCTGTGGTTGTTGGAGCAGCTTTTGTTGTAGTTGGAGCAGCTGTGGTTGTTGTTGGAGCTGCTGTGGTTGTTGTAGGAGCAGCTGTTGTGGTTGTTGGAGCTGATGTTGTTGTTGGAAAAGCTGTGGTTGTTATTTTAGGTGCTGTGGTTGTTGTTGGAGCAGTTGTCGTTGGTGTTGGAGCTGCTGTAGTGGTTGTAGGAGCAGCTGTGGTCGTTGTTGGAGCTGCTGCGGTGGTTTGTGGGTCTGCTGTGGTTGTTGTTGTTGGAGCTGCTGTCATAGTTGTAGGAGCAGCTATGGTTGTTGGAGCAGCTGTGGTTGTAGTTGGGGCAGCTGTGGTTGTTGTTGGAGCTGCTGTTGTGGCTGTTGGAGCTGCTGTGGTTGTTGGATCAGCTGTGGTTGTTGGATCAGCTGTAGTTGTTGTTTGAGCTGCAGTTGTTGGTGTTGGAGCAGCTGTGGTTGTAGTTGGAGCTGCTTTGGTTGTTGTTGGAGCTGCTGTGGTTGTTGTTGGAGCTGATGTCATGGTTGTAGGAGCAGCTGTTGTTGTTGGAGCAGCTGAGGTTGTTGTTGGAGCAGCTGAGGTTGTTGGAGCAGCTGTCATTGGTGTTGGAGCAGCTGTGGTAGTTGTAGGAGCAGCTGTGGTTGTTGGAGCAGCTTTTGTTGCAGTTGGAGCAGCTGTGGTAGTTGTTGGAGCTACTGTGGTTGTAGGAGCTGCTGTGGTTGGTGTTGGAGCAGCTTTAGTTGTTGTTGGAGCAGCTTTAGTTGTTTTTGGAGCGGCTGTGGTTGTTGTTGGAGCCGGGGTGGTTGTGGTTGAAGCTGCTGTTGTTGTTGTAGGAGCTGCTGTGGTTGTTGTTGGAGCAGGTGTGGTTGTTGGAGCAGTTGTCGTTGGTGTTGGAGCAGCTGTCGTTGGTGTTGGAGCAGCTGTCGTCGTTGTAGGAGCAGCTGTGGTTCTTGTTGGAGCTGCTGTGGTTGTTGGAGCAGCTTTTGTTGTAGTTGGAGCAGCTGTGGTTGTTGTTGGAGCTGCTGTGGTTGTTGTAGGAGCAGCTGTTGTGGTTGTTGGAGCTGATGTTGTTGTTGGAAAAGCTGTGGTTGTTATTTTAGGTGCTGTGGTTGTTGTTGGAGCAGTTGTCGTTGGTGTTGGAGCTGCTGTAGTGGTTGTAGGAGCAGCTGTGGTTGTTGTTGGAGCTGCTGCGGTGGTTTGTGGGTCTGCTGTGGTTGTTGTTGTTGGAGCTGCTGTCATAGTTGTAGGAGCAGCTATGGTTGTTGGAGCAGCTGTGGTTGTAGTTGGGGCAGCTGTGGTTGTTGTTGGAGCTGCTGTTGTGGCTGTTGGAGCTGCTGTGGTTGTTGGATCAGCTGTGGTTGTTGGATCAGCTGTAGTTGTTGTTTGAGCTGCAGTTGTTGGTGTTGGAGCAGCTGTGGTTGTAGTTGGAGCTGCTGTGGTTGTTGTTGGAGCTGCTGTGGTTGTTGTTGGAGCTGATGTCATGGTTGTAGGAGCAGCTGTTGTTGTTGGAGCAGCTGAGGTTGTTGTTGGAGCAGCTGAGGTTGTTGGAGCAGCTGTCATTGGTGTTGGAGTAGCTGTGGTAGTTGTAGGAGCAGCTGTGGTTGTTGGAGCAGCTTTTGTTGCAGTTGGAGCAGCTGTGGTAGTTGTTGGAGCTACTGTGGTTGTAGGAGCTGCTGTGGTTGGTGTTGGAGCAGCTTTAGTTGTTGTTGGAGCAGCTTTAGTTGTTTTTGGAGCGGCTGTGGTTGTTGTTGGAGCCGGGGTGGTTGTGGTTGAAGCTGCTGTTGTTGTTGTAGGAGCTGCTGTGGTTGTTGTTGGAGCAGGTGTGGTTGTTGGAGCAGTTGTCGTTGGTGTTGGAGCAGCTGTCGTTGGTGTTGGAGCAGCTGTCGTCGTTGTAGGAGCAGCTGTGGTTCTTGTTGGAGCTGCTGTGGTTGTTGGAGCAGCTTTTGTTGTAGTTGGAGCAGCTGTGGTTGTTGTTGGAGCTGCTGTGGTTGTTGTAGGAGCAGCTGTTGTGGTTGTTGGAGCTGATGTTGTTGTTGGAAAAGCTGTGGTTGTTATTTTAGGTGCTGTGGTTGTTGTTGGAGCAGTTGTCGTTGGTGTTGGAGCAGTTGTGGTTGTTGAAGCAGCTGTCGTTGGTGTTGGAGCAGCTGTGGTTGTTGTTGTAGGAGTTGTGGTTATAGTTGGAGCAGCTGTGGTTGTTGTTGGAGCTGCTGTCGTCGTTGTTGGAGCTGCTGTGGTTGTTGTTGGAGCTGCTGTTGTGGCTGTTGGATCAGCTGTGGTTGTTGTTGGAACAGCTGTGGTTGTTGTTTGAGCAGCTGTGGTTGTTGTTGGAGCTGCTGTGGTTGTTGTTTGAGTTGCTGTCGTGGTTGTAGAAGCAGCTGTTGTTGTAGTTGAAGCTGCTGTGGTGGTTTCTCGGGCTGTGGTTGTTGTTGTTGGAGCTGCTGTCATTGTTGTAGGACCAGCTGTGGTTGTTGGAGCAGCTGTGGCTGTTGGAGCTGCTGTGGTTGTTGTTGGAGCTGCTGTTGTTGTTGTTGGAGCTGCTGCGGTGGTATGTGGAGCTGCTGTGGTTGTTGTTGTTGGAGCTGCTGTCATAGTTGTAGGAGCAGCTGTGGTTGTTGGAGCAGCTGTGGTTGTAGTTGGGGCAGCTGTGGTTGTTGTTGGAGCTGCTGTTGTGGCTGTTGGAGCTGCTGTGGTTGTTGGATCAGCTGTGGTTGTTGGATCAGCTGTGGTTGTTGTTTGAGCTGCAGTTGTTGGTGTTGGAGCAGCTGTGGTTGTAGTTGGAGCTGCTGTGGTTGTTGTTGGAGCTGCTGTGGTTGTTGTTGGAGCTGCTGTCATGGTTGTAGGAGCAGCTGTTGTTGTTGGAGCAGCTGAGGTTGTTGTTGGAGCAGCTGTCATTGGTGTTGGAGCAGCTGTGGTAGTTGTAGGAGCAGCTGTGGTTGTTGGAGCTGCTGTGGTTGGTGTTGGATCTGCTTTGGTTGTTGTTGGAGCTGTGGTTGTTGTTGTTGTAGCTGCTGTGGTTGTAGTTGGAGCTGCTGTGTTTGTTGTTGGAACTGCTGTGGTTGTTGTTGGAGCAGCTTTAGTTGTTGTTGGAGCCGCTTTAGTTGTTGTTGGAGCGGCTGTGGTTGTTGTTGGAGCCGGGGTGGTTGTGGTTGAAGCTGCTGTTGTTGTTGTAGGAGCTGCTGTGGTCGTTGTTGGAGCAGGTGTGGTTGTTGGAGCAGCTGTCATGGTTGTAGGAGCAGCTGTGGTTGGTGTTGGAGCAGCTGTTGTTGTTGGAGCAGCTGTAGTCGTTGTTGGAGCAGCTGAGTTTGTTGGAGCAGCTGTTATTGGTGTTGGAGTAGCTGTGGTTGTCGTAGAAGCAGCTGTGGTTGTTGTTTGAGCAGCTTTTGTTGTAATTGGAGCAGCTGTGGTTGTTGTTGGAGCTGCTGTGGTTGTTGTTTGAGCAGCTTTTGTTGTGGTTGGAGCAGATGTTGTTGTTTGAGTTGCTGTCGTTGTTCTTGGAGCTGCAGTGCTTGTTGGAGCAGCTGTGGTTGTAGTTGGAGCAGCTGTGGTTGTTGTTGGAGCTGCTGTGGTTGTTGTTGGAGCTGCTGTGGTGGTTTGTTGGTCTGTTGTGGTTGTTGTTGTTGGAGCTGCTGTCATAGTTGTAGGAGCAGCTGTGGTTGTTGGAGTAGCTTTTGTAGTATTTGGAGCAGCTGTGTTTTTTGTTGGAGCAGCTTTAGCTGTTGTTGGAGCTGCTGCTGTGGTTGTTGTTGGAGCGGCTGTGGTTGTTGTTGGAGCCGGGGTGGTTGTGGTTGAAGCTGCTGTTGTTGTTGTAGGAGCTGCTGTGGTCGTTGTTGGAACTGTTGTTATGGTTGTAGGAGCAGCTGTGGTTGTGGTTCGAAAAGCTGCTGTCGTTGTTGGAGCTGCTGTGGTTGTTGTGGGAACAGCTGTTGTTGTTGGAGCAGGTGTGGTTGTTGGAGCAGCTGTCGTTGGTGTTGGAGCAGCTGTCGTGGTTGTAGGAGCAGCTTTTGTTGTAGTTAGAGCCGCTGTGGTTGTTGTTGGAGCAGCTGTGGTTGTTGTTGGAGCTGCTGTGGTTGTTGTAGGAGCAGCTGAAGTTGTTGTTGGAGCAGCTGTTGTGGCTGTTGGAGCAGTTGTGGTTGTTGGAGCAGCTGTGGTTGTGGTTGGAACAGCTGTGGTTGTTGTTTTAGCTGCTGTTGCCGTTGTTGGAGCTGCTGTGGTTGTTGTTGGAGCGGCTGTGGTTGTTGTTGGAGCTGCTGTCATCATTGTCTGAGCGGCTGTCGTGGTTGTAGGAGCAGCTGTTGTTGTTGGAGCAGCTGTGGTTGTTGGAGCACCTGTGGTTGTTGTTCGAGCAGCTGTGGTTGTTGTTGGAGCTGCTGCGGTACTTTGTGGGGCTGCTGTGGTTGTTGTTGTTGGAGCTGCTGTCGTGGTTGTAGGAGCAGCTGTTGTAGGAGAAGCTGTGGTTGTTGTAGGAGCAGCTGTTGTTGTTGGAGCAGCTGTAGTCGTTGTTGGAGCAGCTGAGTTTGTTGGAGCAGCTGTTATTGGTGTTGGAGTAGCTTTGGTTGTCGTAGAAGCAGCTGTGGTTGTTGTTTGAGCAGCTTTTGTTGTAATTGGAGCAGCTGTGGTTGTTGTTGGAGCTGCTGTGGTTGTTGTTTGAGCAGCTGTCGTGGTTGTAGGAGCAGCTGTTGTAGGAGAAGCTGTGGTTGTTGTAGGAGCAGCTGTTGTTGTTGGAGCAGCTGTAGTCGTTGTTGGAGCAGCTGAGTTTGTTGGAGCAGCTGTTATTGGTGTTGGAGTAGCTGTGGTTGTCGTAGAAGCAGCTGTGGTTGTTGTTTGAGCAGCTTTTGTTGTAATTGGAGCAGCTGTGGTTGTTGTTGGAGCTGCTGTGGTTGTTGTTTGAGCAGCTTTTGTTGTGGTTGGAGCAGATGTTGTTGTTTGAGTTGCTGTCGTTGTTCTTGGAGCTGCAGTGCTTGTTGGAGCAGCTGTGGTTGTAGTTGGAGCAGCTGTGGTTGTTGTTGGAACTGCTGTGGTTGTTGTTGGAGCTGCTGTGGTGGTTTGTTGGTCTGTTGTGGTTGTTGTTGTTGGAGCTGCTGTCATAGTTGTAGGAGCAGCTGTGGTTGTTGGAGTAGCTTTTGTAGTATTTGGAGCAGCTGTGTTTGTTGTTGAAGCAGCTTTAGATGTTGTTGGAGCTGCTGCTGTGGTTGTTGTTGGAGCGGCTGTGGTTGTTGTTGGAGCCGGGGTGGTTGTGGTTGAAGCTGCTGTTGTTGTTGTAGGAGCTGCTGTGGTCGTTGTTGGAACTGTTGTTATGGTTGTAGGAGCAGCTGTGGTTGTGGTTCGAAAAGCTGCTGTCGCTGTTGGAGCTGCTGTGGTTGTTGTGGGAACAGCTGTTGTTGTTGGAGCAGGTGTGGTTGTTGGAGCAGCTGTCGTTGGTGTTGGAGCAGCTGTCGTGGTTGTAGGAGCAGCTTTTGTTGTATTTGGAGCCGCTGTGGTTGTTGTTGGAGCAGCTGTGGTTGTTGTTGGAGCTGCTGTGGTTGTTGTAGGAGCAGCTGAAGTTGTTGTTGGAGCAGCTGTTGTGGCTGTTGGAGCAGTTGTGGTTGTTGGAGCAGCTGTGGTCATTGTTGGAACTGTTGTTATGATTGTAGGAGCAGCTGTGGTTGTTGGAGCAGCTGTGGTTGTGGTTGGAACAGCTGTGGTTGTTGTTTTAGCTGCTGTTGCCGTTGTTGGAGCTGCTGTGGTTGTTGTTGGAGCGGCTGTGGTTGTTGTTGGAGCTGCTGTCATCATTGTCTGAGCGGCTGTCGTGGTTGTAGGAGCAGCTGTTGTTGTTGGAGCAGCTGTGGTTGTTGGAGCAGCTGTGGTTGTTGTTGGAGCAGCTGTGGTTGTTGTTGGAGCTGCTGCGGTGCTTTGTGGGGCTGCTGTGGTTGTTGTTGTTGGAGCTGCTGTCATAGTTATAGGACCAGCTGTGGTTGTTGGAGCAGCTGTGGTCGTAGTTGGAGCAGCTGTCGTCGTTGTTGGAGCTGCTGTTGTTGTTGGAGCTGCTGTGGTTGTTGTTGGAGCAGCTGTGGTCATTGTCTGAACTGCTGTTGTTGGAGGAGCTGCTGTGGTAGTTGTTAGAGCTGCTGTGGTTGTTGGAGCAGCTGTGGTTGTTGTTGGAGCAGCTGTGGTTGTTGTTGGAGCTGCTGCGGTGCTTTGTGGGGCTGCTGTGGTTGTTGTTGTTGGAGCTGCTGTCATAGTTATAGGACCAGCTGTGGTTGTTGGAGCAGCTGTGGTCGTAGTTGGAGCAGCTGTCGTCGTTGTTGGAGCTGCTGTTGTTGGAGCTGCTGTGGTTGTTGTTGGAGCAGCTGTGGTCATTGTCTGAACTGCTGTTGTTGTTGGAGCTGCTGTGGTTGTTGTTTGAGTTGCTGTCGTGGTTGTAGGAGCAGCTGTTGTTGTAGTTGAAGCTGCTGTGGTGGTTTCTCGGGCTGTGGTTGTTGTTGTTGGAGCTGCTGTCATTGTTGTAGGACCAGCTGTGGTTGTTGGAGCAGCTGTGGCTGTTGGAGCTGCTGCAGTGGTTATTGGAGCAGCTGTGGTTGTTGTTGGAGCTGCTGTCGTGGTTGTAGGAGCAGCTGTTGTTGTAGTTGAAGCTGCTGTGGTGGTTTCTCTGGCTGTGGTTGTTGTTGTTGGAGCTGCTGTCATAGTTGTAGGACCAGCTGTGGTTGTTGGAGCAGCTGTGGTTGTTGTTGGAGCTGCGGTTGTTGTTGTTGTAGCAGCTGTCGTGGTTGTAGGAGCAGCTGTTGTTGGAGCAGCTGTGGTTGTTGTTGGAGCTGCTGTGGTTGTTGTTGGAGCTGCTGTCATCATTGTCTGAGCGGCTGTCGTGGTTGTAGGAGCAGCTGTTGTTGTTGGAGCAGCTGTGGTTGTTGGAGAAGCTGTGGTTCTTGTTGGAGCAGCTGTGGTTGTTGTTGGAGCTGCTGCGGTGCTTTGTGGGGCTGCTGTGGTTGTTGTTGTTGGAGCTGCTGTCATAGTTATAGGACCAGGTGTGGTTGTTGGAGCAGCTGTGGTCGTAGTTGGAGCAGTTGTCGTCGTTGTTGGAGCTGCTGTTGTTGTAGGAGCTGCTGTGGTTGTTATTGGAGCTGCTGTGGTTGTTGTTGGAGCAGCTGTGGTCATTGTCTGAACTGCTGTTGTTGTAGGAGCTGCTGTGGTAGTCGTTAGAGCTGCTGTGGTTGTTGTTGTAGGAGCTGCTGTGGTTGTTGTTGGAGCTGCAGTCATTGTAGGAGCAGCTGTGGTTGTTGTTGGAGCAGCTGTGGTTGTTGTTGTAGGAGCTGCTGTGGTTGTTGTCTGAGCTGCTGTTGTTGTTGGTACTGCTGTTGTTGTTGTTGGAGCTGCTGTGATTGTTGTTGGAGCTGTTGTCGTGGTTGTAGGAGCAGCTGTCGGTGTTGGAGCAGCTGTGGTTGTAGTTGGAGCAGCTGTGGTTGTTGTTGGAGCTGCTGTGATTGTTGTTGGAGCTGCTGTGGTTGTTGTTGGATCTGCTGTCATGGTTGTAGGAGCAGCTGTTGTTGTTGGAGCAGCTGAGGTTGTTGGAGCAGCTGTGGTTGTTGTTTGAGCAGCTTTTGTTGTAGTTGGAGCTACTGCTGTGGTTGTTGTTGGAGCAGCTGTGGTTGTTAGAGCTGATGTGGTTGTTGTTGGAGCCGAGGTGGTTGTGGTTGAAGCTGCTGTTGTTGTTGTTAGAGCTGCAGTGGTTGGTGTTGGAGCAGCTGTCGTGGTTGTAGGGGCAGCTGAAGTTGTTGTTGGAGCAGCTGTTGTGGCTGTTGGAGCAGTTGTGGTTGTAGGAGCAGCTTTTGTTGTAGTTGGAGCAGCTGTGGTTGTTGTTGGAGCAGCTGTGGTTGTTGTAGGGGCAGCTGAAGTTGTTGTTGGAGCAGCTGTTGTGGCTGTTGGAGCAGTTGTGGTTGTTGGAGCTGATGTTGTTGTTGGAAAAGCTGTGGTTGTTGGAGCAGCTGTGGTCATTGTTGGAACTGTTGTTATGGTTGTAGGAGCTGCTGTGGTTGTTGTCTGAGCTGCTGTTGTTGTTGGTACTGCTGTGGTTGTTGTTGGAGCTGCTGTGATTGTTGTTGGAGCTGTTGTCGTGGTTGTAGGAGCAGCTGTTGTTGTTGAAGCAGCTGTAGTCGTTTGAGCGGCTGTCGTGGTTGTAGGAGCAGCCGTTGTTGTTGGAGCAGCTGTGGTTGTTGGAGCAGCTGTGGTTGTAGTCAGAGCAGCTGTGGTTGTTGTTGGAGCGGCTGAGGTTGTTGTTGGAGCAGGTGTGGTTGTTGGAGCAGCTGTCGTTGTTGTTGGAGCAGCTGTCGTGGTTGTAGGAGCAGCTTTTGTTGTAGTTGGAGCAGCTGCGGTTGTTGTTGGAGCTGCTGTCATCTTTGTTGGATTTGCATTGGTTGTTGTTGGAGCAGCTGTGGTTGTTGTTGGAGCTGCTGTGATTGTTGGAGCAGCTGTTGTGGCTGTTGGAGCAGTTGTGGTTGTTGGAGCTGATGTTGTTGTTGGAAAAGCTGTGGTTGTTGGAGCAGCTGTGGTCACTGTTGGAACTGTTGGTATGATTGTAGGAGCAGCTGTGGTTGTTGGAGCAGCTGTGGTTGTGGTTGGAACAGCTGTGCTTGTTGTTTTAGCTGCTGTTGCCGTTGTTGGAACTGCTGTGGTTGTTGTTGGAGCGGCTGTGGTTGTTGTTGGAGCTGCTGTGGTTGTTGTTGGAGCTGCTGCGGTTGTTGTTGGAGCAGCTGTGGTTGTTGTTGGAGCTGCTGCGGTGCTTTGTGGGTCTGCTGTGGTTGTTGTTGTTGTTGGAGCTGCTGTGGTTGTTGTTGGAGCAGCTGTGGTCATTGTCTGAACTGCTGTTGTTGTAGGAGCTGCTTTGGTAGTTGTTAGAGCTGCTGTGGTTGTTGTTGTTGGAGCTGCTGTGGTTGTTGTTGTAGGAGCTGCTGTGGTTGTTGTTAGAGCTGCTGTTGGCGTGGTTGTAGGAGCAGCTGTAGTTGTTGAAGCAGCTGTAGTCGTTGTTTGAGCGGCTGTCGTGGTTGTAGGAGCAGCTGTTGTTGTTGGAGCAGCTGTGGTTGTTGGAGCAGCTGTGGTTGTAGTCGGAGCAGCTGTGGTTGTTGTTGGAGCGGCTGTGGTTGTTGTTGGAGCTGTTGTCGTCATTGTCTGAGCGGCTGTCGTGGTTGTAGGAGCAGCTGTTGTTGTTGGAGCAGCTGTGGTTGTTGGAGCAGCTGTGGTTGTTGTTGGAGCAGATGTGGTTGTTGTTGGAGCTGCTGCGGTGCTTTGTGGGGCTGCTGTGGTTGTTGTTGTTGGAGCTGCTGTGGTTGTTGTTGGAGCTGCTGTGGTTGTTGTTGTAGGAGCTGCTGTGGTTGTTGTTAGAGCTCCTGTGGTTGTTGTTGTAGGAGCTGCTGTGGTTGTTGTCTGAGCTGCGGTTGTTGTTGGTACTGCTGTGGTTGTTGTTGGAGATGCTGTGATTGTTGTTTGAGCGGCTGTCGTGGTTGTAGGAGCAGCTGTTGTTGTTGGAGCAGCTGTGGTTGTTCGAGCAGCTGTGGTTGTAGTCGGAGCAGCTGTGGTTGTTGTTGGAGCGGCTGTGGTTGTTGTTGGAGCTGCTGTGGTTGTTGGAGCAGCTGTGGTTTTTGTTGGAGCTGCTATGGTTGTTGTTTGAGTTGCTGTCCTTGTTCTTGGAGCAGCTGTGGTTGTTGTTGGAGCTGCTGTGGTCGTTGTTGGAACTGTTGTTATGGTTGTAGGAGCAGCTGTGGTTGTGGTTGGAAAAGCTGCTGTCGTTGTTGGAGCTGCTGTGGTTGTTGTTGGAGCGGCTGTGGTTGTTGTTGGAGCAGGTGAGGTTGTTGTGGGAACAGCTGTTGTTGTTGGACCAGCTGTCGTTGGTGTTGGAGCAGCTGTCGTGGTTGTAGGAGCAGCTGTGGTTTTTGTTGGAGCTGCTGTGGTTGTTGGAGCAGCTTTTGTTGTAGTTGGAGCAGCTGTGGTGGTTGTTGGAGCAGATGTAGTTGTTGTTGGAGCAGCTGTTGTGACTGTTGGAGCAGTTGTGGTTGTTGGAGATGATGTTGTTGTTGTTGGAAAAGCTGTGGTTGTTATTTTAGCTGCTGTGGTTGTTGTTGGAGCAATTGTAGTTGTTGATGGAGCAGCTGTGGTTGTTAAAGCAGCTGTCGTTGATGTTGGAGCAGCTGTGGTTGTTGGAGTAGCTTTTGTTGTATTTGGAGCAGCTGTGTTTGTTGTTGGAGCTGCTGTGGTTGTTGTTGGAGCAGCTTTAGTTGTTGTTGGAGCAGCTTTAGTTGTTGTTGGAGCTGCTGCTGTGGTTGTTGTTGGAGCGGCTGTGGTTGTTGTTGTAGGAGCTGCTGTGGTTGTTGTTGGAGCTGCAGTCATTGTAGGAGCAGCTGTGGTTGTTGTTGGAGCAGCTGTGGTTGTTGTTGTAGGAGCTGCTGTGGTTGTTGTCTGAGCTGCTGTTGTTGTTGGTACTGCTGTGGTTGTTGTTGGAGCTGCAGTGGTCGTTGTTGGAACTGTTGTTATAGTTGTAGGAGCAGCTGTGGTTGTGGTCGGAAAAGCTGCTGTCGTTGTTGGAGCTGCTGTGGTTGTTGTTGGAGCGGCTGTGGTTGTTGTTGGAGCAGGTGTGGTTGTTGGAGCATTTGTCGTTGGTGTTGGAGCAGCTGTCGTGGTTGTAGGATCAGCTGTGGTTGTGGTTGGAAAAGCTGTTGTCGTTGTTGGAGCTGCTGTGGTTCTTGTTGGAGCTGCTGTGGTTGTTGGAGCAGCTTTTGTTGTAGTTGGAGCAGCTGTGGTTGTTGTTGGAGCTGCTGTCGTCTTTGTTGGAGTTGCAGTGGTTGTTGTTGGGGCAGCTGTGGTTGTTGTAGGAGCAGCTGTTGTTGTTGGAAAAGCTGTGGTTGTTATTTTAGCTGCTGTGGTTGTTGTTGGAGCAGTTGTCGTTGGTGTTGGAGCAGCTGTGGTTGTTGAAGCAGCTGTCGTTGGTGTTGGAGCAGCTGTGGTTGTTGTTTGAGCAGCTTTTGTTGTAGTTGGAGCAGCTGTGGTTGTTGTTGGAGCTGCTGTGGTTGTTGTTTGAGCAGCTTTTGTTGTGGTTGGAGCAGATGTTGTTGTTTGAGTTGCTGTCGTTGTTCTTGGAGCTGCAGTGCTTGTTAGACCAGCTGTGGTTGTAGTTGGAGCATCTGTGGTTGTTGTTGGAGCTGCTGTGGTGGTTTGTTGGTCTGTTGTGGTTGTTGTTGTTGGAGCTGCTGTTAAAGTTGTAGGAGCAGATGTGGTTGTTGGAGTAGCTTTTGTTGTATTTGGAGCAGCTGTGGTTTTTGTTGGAGCAGCTGTGGTTGTTGTTGGAGCAGCTTTAGATGTTGTTGGAGCTGCTGCTGTGGTTGTTGTTGGAGCGGCTGTGGTTGTTGTTGGAGCTGCTGTGGTCGTTGTTGGAACTGTTGTTATGGTTGTAGGAGCAGCTGTGGTTGTGGTTCGAAAAGCTGCTGTCGTTGTTGGAGCTGCTGTGGTTGTTGTTGGAGCGGCTGAGGTTGTTGTTTGAGCAGGTGTGGTTGTTGGAGCAGCTGTGGTTGTTGTTGGAGCAGCTGTCGTGGTTGTAGGAGCAGCTTTTGTTGTAGTTGGAGCAGCTGTGGTTGTTGTTGGAGCTGCTTTCATCTTTGTTGGATTTGCAGTGGTTGTTGTTGGAGCAGCTGTGGTTGTTGTTGGAGCTGCTGTGATTGTTGGAGCAGCTGTTGTGGCTGTTGGAGCAGTTGTGGTTGTTGGAGCTGATGTGGTTGTTGGAGCAGCTGTGGTCATTGTTGGAACTGTTGTTATGATTGTAGGAGCAGCTGTGGTTGTTGGAGCAGCTGTGCTTGTGGTTGGAACAGCTGTGCTTGTTGTTTTAGCTGCTGTTGCCGTTGTTGGAACTGCTGTGGTTGTTGTTGGAGCGGCTGTGGTTGTTGTTGGAGCTGCTGTCGTCATTGTTTGAGCGGCTGTCGTGGTTGTAGGAGCAGCTGTTGCTGTTGGAGCAGCTGTGGTTGTTGGAGCAGCTGTGGTTGTTGTTGGAGCAGCTGTGGTTGTTGTTGGAGCTGCTGCGGTGCTTTGTGGGGCTGCTGTGGTTGTTGTTGTTGGAGCAGCTGTGGTCATTGTCTGAACTGCTGTTGTTGTAGGAGCTGCTGTGGTAGTTGTTAGAGCTGCAGTCATTGTAGGAGCAGCTGTGGTTGTTGTTGGAGCAGCTGTTGTTGTTGTTGGAGCTGCTGTGATTGTAGTTGGAGCAGCTGTGGTTGTTGTTGGAGCTGCTGTGATTGTTGTTGGAGCTGTTGTCGTGGTTGTAGGAGCAGCTGTTGTTGTTGAAGCAGCTGTAGTTGTTGTTTGAGCGGCTGTCGTGGTTGTAGGAGCAGCTGTTGTTTTTGGAGCAGCTGTGGTTGCCGTCGGAGCAGCTGTAGTTGTTGTTTGAGCAGCTGTGGTTTTTGTTGGAGCTGCTGTGGTTGTTGTTTGAGTAGCTGTCCTTGTTCTTGGAGCTGCAGTGGTTGTTGGAGCAGCTGTGGTTGTAGTTGGAGCAGCTGTGGTTGTTGTTGGAGCTGCTGTGATTGTTGTCTGAGCTGCTGTTGTTGTTGGTACTGCTGTGGTTGTTGTTGGAGCTGCTGTCGTGGTTGTTGAAGCAGCTGTTTTAATTGGAGCAGCTGTCGTTGGTGTTGGAGCAGCTATGGTTGTTGTTGGAGCTGCTGCGGTGGTTTGTGGGGCTGCTGTGATTGTTGTTGTTGAATCTGCTGTCATAGTTGTAGGAGCAGCTGTGGTTGTCAGAGCAGCTGTTGTTGTTGGAGCAGCTGTGGTTGTTGAAGCAGGTGTGGATGTTGTTGAATCTGCTGCCGTCGTTGTTGGAGCTGCAGTGGTTGTTGTTGGAGCCAGTGTGGTTGTTGTTGAAGCTGCTGTTGTTGTTGTAGGAGCTGCTGTGGACGTTGTTGGAACTATTGATATGATTGTAGAAGCAGCTGTGGTTGATGGAGCAGCTGTCGTTGTGGTTGGAACAGCTGCGGTTGTTGTTTGAGCTGCAGTTGTTGGTGTTGGAGCAGCTGTGGTTGTTGTTTGAGCAGCTGTGGTTTTTGTTGGAGCTGCTGTGGTTGTTGTTAGAGCTGCTGTCGTGGTTGTTGGAGCAGCTGTCGTCTGTGTTGGAGCAGCTGTGGTTGTTGTTGGATCTGCTGCCGTATTTCTTGGAGCTGCAGTGGTTGTTGTTGGAGCAGCTTTTGTTGTAGTTGGAGCAGCTGTGGTTGTTGTTGGAGCTGCTGTCATCTTTGTTGGATTTGCAGTGGTTGTTGTTGGAGCAGCTGTGGTTGTTGTTGGAGCTGCTGTGATTGTTGGAGCAGCTGTTGTGGCTGTTGGAGCAGTTGTGGTTGTTGGAGCTGATGTTGTTGTTGGAGCAGCTGTGGTCACTGTTGGAACTGTTGTTATGATTGTAGGAGCAGCTGTGGTTGTTGGAGCAGCTGTGCTTGTGGTTGGAACAGCTGTGCTTGTTGTTTTAGCTGCTGTTGCCGTTGTTGCAACTGCTGTGGTTGTTGTTGGAGCGGCTGTGGTTGTTGTTGGAGCTGCTGTCGTCATTGTCTGAGCGGCTGTCGTGGTTGTAGGAGCAGCTGTTGCTGTTGGAGCAGCTGTTGCTGTTGGAGCAGCTGTGGTTGTTGGAGCAGCTGTGGTTGTTGTTGGAGCAGCTGTGGTTGTTGTTGGAGCTGCTGCGGTGCTTTGTGGGGCTGCTGTGGTTGTTGTTGTTGGAGCAGCTGTGGTCATTGTCTGAACTGCTGTTGTTGTAGGAGCTGCTGTGGTAGTTGTTAGAGCTGCAGTCATTGTAGGAGCAGCTGTGGTTGTTGTTGGAGCAGCTGTTGTTGTTGTTGGAGCTGCTGTGATTGTAGTTGGAGCAGCTGTGGTTGTTGTTGGAGCTGCTGTGATTGTTGTTGGAGCTGTTGTCGTGGTTGTAGGAGCAGCTGTTGTTGTTGAAGCAGCTGTAGTTGTTGTTTGAGCGGCTGTCGTGGTTGTTGGAGCAGCTGTCGTCTGTGTTGGAGCAGCTGTGGTTGTTGTTGGATCTGCTGCCGTATTTCTTGGAGCTGCAGTGGTTGTTGTTGGAGCAGCTGTTGTTGTTGTAGGAGCTGCTGTGGTTGTTGTAGAAGCGGCTGTTGTGGCTGTTGAAGCAGCTGTGGTTGTTTTTGGACCCAGTGTGGTTGTTGTTGAAGCTGCTGTTGTTGTTGTAGGAGCTGCTGTGGTCGTTGTTGGAACTGTTGTTATGATTGTAGGAGCAGCTGTGTTTGTTGGAGCAGCTGTGGTTGTGGTTGGAACAGCTGTGGTTGTTGTTTTAGCTGCTGTTGCCGTTGTTGGAGCTGCTGTGGTTGTTGTTGGAGCGGCTGTGGTTGTTGTTGGAGCTGCTGTGATTGTTGTTAGAGCTGTTGTCGTGGTTGTAGGAGCAGCTGTTGTTGTTGAAGCAGCTGTAGTCGTTGTTTGAGCGGCTGTCGTGGTTGTAGGAGCAGCTGTTGTTGTTGGAGCAGCTGTGGTTGTTGGAGCAGCTGTGGTTGTAGTCGGAGCAGCTGTGGTTGTTGTTTGAGCAGCTGTGGTTTTTCTTGGAGCTGCTGTGGTTGTTGTTTGAGTTGCTGTCCTTGTTCTTGGAGCTGCAGTGGTTGTTGGAGCAGCTGTGGTTGTAGTTGGAGCAGCTGTGGTTGTTGTTGGAGCTGCTGTCGTGGTTGTAGGAGCTGCTGTCGTGGTTGTTGGAGTAGCTGTCGGTGTTGGAGCAGCTGTGGTTGTAGTTGGAGCAGCTGTGGTTGTTGTTGGTGCTGCTGTGATTGTTGTTGGAGCTGCTGTCGTGTTTGTAGGAGCAGTTGTTGTTGTTGGAGCAGCTGTAGTCGTTGTTTGAGCGGCTGTCGTGGTTGTAGGAGCAGCTGTTGTTGTTGGAGCAGCTGTGATTGTTGGAGCAGCTGTGGTTGTAGTTGGAGCAGCTGAGGTTGTTGATTGAGCTGCAGTTGTGGCTCTAGGAGCTGCTGTGGATGTTGTTGGAGCTGCTGTAGTCGTTGTTTGAGCGGCTGTCTTGGTTGTCGGAACAGCTGTTGTTGTTGGAGCAGCTGTGGTTGTAGTTGGAGCTGCTGTCGTGGTTGTCGAAGCAGCTGTTTTAATTGGAGCAGCTGTCGTTGGTGTTGGAGCAGCTATGGTTGTTGTTGGAGCTGCTGCGGTGGTTTGTGGGGCTGCTGTGATTGTTGTTGTTGAATCTGCTGTCATAGTTGTAGGAGCAGCTGTTGTTATTGGAGCAGCTGTTGTTGTTGGAGCAGCTGTGGTTGTTGGAGCAGCTGTGGTTGTTGTTGGATCTGCAGTGGTTGTTGTTGGAGCCAGTGTGGTTGTTGTTGAAGCTGCTGTTGTTGTTGTTGTAGGAGCTGCTGTGGTCGTTGTTGGAACTATTGATATGATTGTAGAAGCAGCTGTGGTTGATGGAGCAGCTGTTGTTGTTTGAGCAGCTGTCGTTGTGGTTGGAACAGCTGCGGTTGTTGTTTGAGCTGCAGTTGTTGGTGTTGGAGCAGCTGTGGTTGTTGTTTGAGCAGCTGTGGTTTTTGTTGGAGCTGCTGTGTTTGTTGTTGGAGCTGCTGTCGTGGTTGTTGGAGCAGCTGTCGTCTGTGTTGGAGCAGCTGTTGTTGTTGGAGCAGCTGTGGTTGTTGGAGCAGCTGTGGTTGTTGTTGGAGCTGTTGTGGTTGTAGGAGCAGCTGTTGTTGTTGAAGCAGCTGTAGTCGTTGTTTGAGCGGCTGTCGTGGTTGTAGGAGCAGCTGTTGTTGTTGGAGCAGCTATGGTTGTCGTCGGAGCAGCTGTGGTTGTTGTTTGAGTTGCTGTCCATGTTCTTGGAGCTGCAGTGGTTGTTGGAGCAGCTGTGGTTGTAGTTGGAGCAGCTGTGGTTGTTGTTGGAGCTCCTGTGATTGTTGTTGGAGCTGCTGTCGTGGTTGTAGGAGAAGCTGTTGTTGTTGGAGCAGATGTGGTTGTTGGAGCAGCTGTGGTTGTAGTTGGAGCAGCTGTGATTGTTGTTGGAGCTCCTGTCATAGTTGTAGGACCAGCTGTTGTTGTAGGAGCTGCTGTGGTTGTTGTTAGAGCTGCTGTGGTTGTTGTTAGAGCTGCTGTGGTTGTTGTTGTTGGAGCTGCAGTCATTGTAGGAGCAGCTGTGGTTGTTGTTAGAGCTGCAGTTGTTGGTGTTGGAGCAGCTGTAGTCGTTGGAGCAGCTGAGGTTGTTGGAGCAGCTGTCGTCGGTGTTGGAGCAGCTGTGGTTGTTGTTGGAGCTGCTGTGGTTGTTGTTGGAGCTGCTGTGGTTGTTGTTGGAGCTGCTGTGGTTGTTGTTGGAGCTGCTGTCGTCATTGTCTGAGCGGCTGTCGTGGTTTTAGGAGCAGTTGTTGTTGTTGGAGCAGCTGTGGTTGTTGGAGCAGCTGTGGTTGTTGTTGGAGCAGCTGTGGTTGTTGTTGGAGCTGCTGCAGTGGTTTGTGGGGCTGCTGTGGTTGTTGTTGTTGGAGCTGCTGTCATAGTTGTAGGACCAGCTGTGGTTGTTTTAGCAGCTGTGGTCGTAGTTGGAGCTGCTGTTGTAGGAGCTGCTGTGGTTGTTGTTGGAGCTGCTGTGGTTGTTGTTGGAGCTGCTGTCATCGTTGTTGGAGCTGCTGTTGTTGTAGGAGCTGCTGTGGTTGTTGTTGGAGCTGCTGTGGTTGTTGTTGGAGCAGCTGTGGTCGTTGTTGGGACTGCTGTTGTTGTAGGAGCTGCTGTGGTTGTTGTTGGTCCTGCTGTGGTTGTTGTTAGAGCTGCTGTGGTTGTTGTTGGTGCAGCTGTGGTCGTTGTTGGGACTGCTGTTGTTGTAGGAGCTGCTGTGGTTGTTGTTGGAGCTGCTGTGGTTGTTGTTGGAGCAGCTGTGGTCGTTGTTGGGACTGCTGTTGTTGTAGGAGCTGCTGTGGTTGTTGTTGGAGCTGCAGTCATTGTAGGAGTAGCTGTGGTTATTGTTGGAGTAGCTGTGGTTGTTGTTGTTGGAGCTGCTGTGGTTGTTGTCTGAGCTGCTGTTGTTGTTGGTACTGCTGTGGTTGTAGTTGGAGCAGCTGTGGTTGTTGTTGGAGCTGCTGTGATTGTTGTTGGAGCTGTTGTCGTGGTTGTAGGAGCAGCTGTTGTTGTTGAAGCAGCTGTAGTCGTTGTTTGAGCGGCTGTCGTGGTTGTAGGAGCAGCTGTTGTTGTTGGAGCAGCTGTGGTTGTTTGAGCAGCTGTGGTTTTTGTTGGAGCTGCTGTGGTTGTTGTTTGAGCAGCTGTGGTTGCTGTTGCAGCTGCTGTCGTGGTTGTAGTAGCAGCTGTCGGTGTTGGAGCAGCTGTGGTTGTTGTTGGAGCTGCTGTGATTGTTGTTGGAGCTGCTGTCGTGGTTGTAGGAGTAGCTGTCGGTGTTGGAGCAGCTGTAGTCGTTGGAGCAGCTGAGGTTGTTGGTGCAGCTGTGGTTGTTGTTGGATCTGCTGCCGTATTTGTTGGAGCTGCAGTGGTTGTTTTTGGAGCTGCTGTTGTGGCTGTTGAAGCAGCTGTGGTTGTTGTTGGAGCTGCTGTTGTTGATGTAGGAGCTACTGTGGTCGTTGTTGGAACTGTTGTTATGATTGTAGGAGCAGCTGTGTTTGTTGGAGCAGCTGTGGTTGTGGTTGGAACAGCTGTGGTTGTTGTTTTAGCTGCTGTTGCCGTTGTTGGAGCTGCTGTGGTTGTTGTTGGAGCGGCTGTGGTTGTTGTTGGAGCTGCTGTGGTTGTTGTTGGAGCTGCTGTGGTTGTTGTTGGAGCTGCTGTCGTCATTGTCTGAGCGGCTGTCGTGGTTTTAGGAGCAGCTGTTGTTGTTGGAGCAGCTGTGGTTGTTGTTGGAGCAGCTGTGGTTGTTGTTGGAGCTGCTGCGGTGGTTTGTGGGGCTGCTGTGGTTGTTGTTGTTGGAGCTGCTGTCATAGTTGTAGGAGCTGCTGTGGTTGTTGTTGGAGCTGCTGTGGTTGTTGTTAGAGCTGCTGTGGTTGTTGTTGTTGGAGCTGCAGTCATTGTAGGAGTAGCTGTGGTTATTGTTGGAGTAGATGTGGTTGTTGTTGTTGGAGCTGCTGTGGTTGTTGTCTGAGCTGCTGTTGTTGTTGGTACTGCTGTGGTTGTAGTTGGAGCAGCTGTGGTTGTTGTTGGAGCTGCTGTGGTTGTTGTTGGAGCTGTTGTCGTGGTTGTAGAAGCAGCTCTTGTTGTTGAAGCAGCTGTAGTCGTGGTTTGAGCGGCTGCCGTGGTTGTAGGAGCAGCTGTTGTTGTTGGAGCAGCTGTGGTTGTTGGAGCAGCTGTGGTTGTAGTCGGAGCAGCTGTGGTTGTTGTTTGAGCAGCTGTGGTTGTTGTTGTTGGAGCTGCTGTCATCGTTGTTTGAGCGGCTGTCGTGGTTGTCGGAGCAGCTGTTGTTGTTGGAGCAGCTGTGGTTGTAGTTGGAGCTGCTGTCGTGGTTGTTGAAGCAGCTGTTTTAATTGGAGCAGCTGTCGTTGGTGTTGGAGCAGCTATGGTTGTTGTTGGAGCTGCTGCGGCGGGTTGTGGGGCTGCAGTGATTGTTGTTATTGAATCTGCTGTCATAGTTGTAGGAGCAGCTGTTGTTGTTGGAGCAGCTGTTGTTGTTGGAGCAGCTGTGGTTGTTGGAGCAGCTGTGGTTGTTGTTGGATCTGCTGCCGTTGTTGTTGGAGCTGCAGTGTTTGTTGTTGGAGCCAGTGTGGTTGTTGTTGAAGCTGCTGTTGTTGTTGTTGTAGGAGCTGCTGTGGTCGTTGTTGGAACTATTGATATGATTGTAGAAGCAGCTGTGGTTGATGGAGCAGCTGCGGTTGTTGTTTGAGCTGCAGTTGTTGGTGTTAGAGCTGCTGTGTTTGTTGTTGGAGCTGCTGTCGTGGTTGTTGGAGCAGCTGTCGTCTGTGTTGGAGCAGCTGTTGTTGTTGGAGCAGCTGTGGTTGTTGGAGTAGCTGTGGTTGTTGTTGGAGCTGTTGTGGTTGTAGGAGCAGCTGTTGTTGTTGAAGCAGCTGTAGTCGTTGTTTGAGCGGCTGTCGTGGTTGTAGGAGCAGCTGTTGTTGTTGGAGCAGCTGTGGTTGTTGTTTGAGTTGCTGTCCTTGTTCTTGGAGCTGCAGTGGTTGTTGGAGCAGCTGTGGTTGTAGTTGGAGCAGCTTGGGTTGTTGTTGGAGCTGCTGTGATTGTTATTGCAGCTGCTGTCGTGGTTGTAGGAGAAGCTGTTGTTGTTGGAGCAGATGTGGTTGTTGGAGCAGCTGTGGTTGTAGTTGGAGCAGCTTTGATTGTTTTTGGAGCTCCTGTCATAGTTGTAGGACCAGCTTTTGTTGTAGGAGCTGCTGTGGTTGTTGTTAGAGCTGCTGTGGTTGTTGTTGTTGGAGCTGCAGTCATTGTAGGAGCAGCTGTGGTTGTTGTTAGAGCTGCAGTTGTTGGTGTTGGAGCAGCTGTAGTCGTTGGAGCAGCTGAGGTTGTTGGAGCAGCTGTCGTCGGTGTTGGAGCAGCTGTGGTTGTTGTTGGATCTGCTGCCGTATTTGTTGGAGCTCCAGTAGTTGTTGTTGGAGCTGCTGTTGTGGCTGTTGAAGCAGCTGTGGTTGTTGTTGGAGCCAGTGTGGTTGTTGTTGAAGCTGCTGTTGTTGTTGTTGTAGGAGCTGCTATGGTCGTTGTTGGAACTGTTGTTATGATTGTAGGAGCAGCTGTGTTTGTTGGAGCAGCTGTGGTTGTGGTTGGAACAGCTGTGGTTGTTGTTTTAGCTGTAGTTGCCGTTGTTGGAGCTGCTGTGGTTGTTGTTGGAGCGGCTGTGGTTGTTGTTGGAGCTGCTGTGGTTGTTGTTGGAGCTGCTGTGGTTGTTGTTGGAGCTGCTGTCGTCATTGTCTGAGCGACTGTCGTGATTTTAGGAGCAGTTGTTGTTGTTGGAGCAGCTGTGGTTGTTGTTGGAGCAGCTGTGGTTGTTGTTGGAGCTGCTGCAGTGGTTTGTGGGGCTGCTGTGGTTGTTGTTGTTGGAGCTGCTGTCATAGTTGTAGGACCAGCTGTGGTTGTTGGAGCAGCTGTGGTCGTAGTTGGAGCTGCTGTTGTTGTAGGAGCTGCTGTGGTTGTTGTTGGAGCTGCTGTGGTTGTTGTTGGAGCTGCTGTCATCGTTGTTGGAGCTGCTGTTGTTGTAGGAGCTGCTGTGGTTGTTGTTGGAGCTGCTGTGGTTGTTGTTGGAGCAGCTGTGGTCGTTGTTGGGACTGCTGTTGTTGTTGGAGCTGCTGTGGTTGTTGTTGGAGCTGCTGTGGTTGTTGTTAGAGCTGCTGTGGTTGTTGTTGTTGGAGCTGCAGTCATTGTAGGAGTAGCTGTGGTTATTGTTGGAGTAGCTGTGGTTGTTGTTGTTGGAGCTGCTGTGGTTGTTGTCTGAGCTGCTGTTGTTGTTGGTACTGCTGTGGTTGTAGTTGGAGCAGCTGTGGTTGTTTTTGGAGCTGCTTTGATTGTTGTTGGAGCTGTTGTCGTGGTTGTAGGAGCAGCTGTTGTTGTTGAAGCAGCTGTAGTCGTTGTTTGAGCGGCTGTCGTGGTTGTAGGAGCAGCTGTTGTTGTTGGAGCAGCTGTGGTTGTTTGAGCAGCTGTGGTTTTTTTTGGAGCTGCTGTGGTTGTTGTTTGAGCAGCTGTGGTTGTTGTTGGAGCTGCTGTGATTGTTGTTGGAGCTGCTGTCGTGGTTGTAGGAGTAGCTGTCGGTGTTGCAGCAGCTGTAGTCGTTGGAGCAGCTGAGGTTGTTGGAGCAGCTGTCGTCGGTGTTGGAGCAGCTGTGGTTGTTGTTGGATCTGCTGCCGTATTTGTTGGAGCTGCAGTGGTTGTTATTGGAGCTGCTGTTGTGGCTGTTGAAGCAGCTGTGGTTGTTGTTGGAGCTGCTATTGTTGTTGTAGGAGCTGCTGTGGTCGTTGTTGGAACTGTTGTTATGATTGTAGGAGCAGCTGTGTTTGTTGGAGCAGCTGTGGTTGTGGTTGGAACAGCTGTGGTTGTTGTTTTAGCTGCTGTTGCCGTTGTTGGAGCTGCTGTGGTTGTTGTTGGAGCGGCTGTGGTTGTTGTTGGAGCGGCTGTGGTTGTTGTTGGAGCTGCTGTGGTTGTTGTTGGAGCTGCTGTGGTTGTTGTTGGAGCTGCTGTCGTCATTGTCTGAGCGGCTGTCGTGGTTTTAGGAGCAGCTGTTGTTGTTGGAGCAGCTGTGGTTGTTGGAGCAGCTGTGGTTGTTGTTGGAGCTGCTGCGGTGGTTTGTGGGGCTGCTGTGGTTGTTGTTGGAGCTGCTGCGGTGGTTTGTGGGGCTGCTGTGGTTGTTGTTGGAGCTGCTGCGGTGGTTTGTGGGGCTGCTGTGGTTGTTGTTGTTGGAGCTGCTGTCATAGTTGTAGGACCAGCTGTGGTTGTTGGAGCAGCTGTGGTCGTAGTTGGAGCTGCTGTTGTTGTAGGAGCTGCTGTGGTTGTTGTTGGAGCTGCTGTGGTTGTTGTTGGAGCTGCTGTTGTTGTAGGAGCTGCTGTGGTTGTTGTTGGAGCTGCTGTGGTTGTTGTTGGAGCAGCTGTGGTCGTTGTTGGGAATGCTGTTGTTGTAGGAGCTGCTGTGATTGTTGTTGGAGCTGCTGTGGTTGTTGTTAGAGCTGCTGTGGTTGTTGTTGTTGGAGCTGCAGTCATTGTAGGAGTAGCTGTGGTTATTGTTCGAGCAGCTGTGGTCGTTGTTGGGACTGCTGTTGTTGTAGGAGCTGCTGTGGTTGTTGTTGGAGCTGCTGTGGTTGTTGTTAGAGCTGCTGTGGTTGTTGTTGTTGGAGCTGCAGTCATTGTAGGAGTAGCTGTGGTTATTGTTGGAGCTGCTGTGGTTGTAGTTGGAGCAGCTGTGGTTGTTGTTGGAGCTGCTGTGATTGTTGTTGGAGCTGTTGTCGTGGTTGTAGGAGCAGCTGTTGTTGTTGAAGCAGCTGTAGTCGTTGTTTGAGCGGCTGCCGTGGTTGTAGGAGCAGCTGTTGTTGTTGGAGCAGCTGTGGTTGTTGGAGCAGCTGTGGTTGTAGTCGGAGCAGCTGTGGTTGTTGTTTGAGCAGCTGTGGTTGTTGTTGTTGGAGCTGCTGTCATCGTTGTTGGAGCTGCTGTTGTTGTAGGAGCTGCTGTGGTTGTAGAAGCTGCTGTGGTTGTTGTTGGAACTGTTGTTATGATTGTAGGAGCAGCCGTGTTTGTTGGAGCAGCTGTGGTTGTGGTTGGAACAGCTGTGGTTGTTGTTTTAGCTGCTGTTGCCGTTGTTGGAGCTGCTGTGGTTGTTGTTGGAGCGGCTGTGGTTGTTGTTGGAGCGGCTGTGGTTGTTGTTGGAGCTGCTGTGGTTGTTGTTGGAGCTGCTGTGGTTGTTGTTGGAGCTGCTGTCGTCATTGTCTGAGCGGCTGTCGTGGTTTTAGGAGCAGCTGTCGTTGTTGGAGCAGCTGTGGTTGTTGGAGCAGCTGTGGTTGTTGTTGGAGCTGCTGCGGTGGTTTGTGGGGCTGCTGTGGTTGTTGTTGGAGCTGCTGCGGTGGTTTGTGGGGCTGCTGTGGTTGTTGTTGGAGCTGCTGCGGTGGTTTGTGGGGCTGCTGTGGTTGTTGTTGTTGGAGCTGCTGTCATAGTTGTAGGAGCTGCTGTGGTTGTTGTTGGAGCTGCTGTGGTTGTTGTTGGAGCTGCTGTTGTTGTAGGAGCTGCTGTGGTTGTTGTTGGAGCTGCTGTGGTTGTTGTTGGAGCAGCTGTGTTTTTTGTTGTAGGAGCTGCTGTGGTTGTAGGAGCTGCTGTGGTTGTAGAAGCTGCTGTGGTTGTTGTTGGAGCTGCTGTCATAGTTGTAGGACCAGCTGTGGTTGTTGTTGGAGCTGCTGTCGTCGTTGTTGGAGCTGCTGTGGTTGTTGTTGGAGCTGCTGTCATAGTTGTAGGAGCTGCTGTGGTTGTTGTTGGAGCTGCTGTCGTCGTTGTTGGAGCTGCTGTTGTTGTTGTTGGAGCAGCTGTGGTCGTTGTTGGGACTGCTGTTGTTGTAGGAGCTGCTGTGGTTGTTGTTGGAGCAGCTGTGGTTGTTGTTGGAGCAGCTGTGTTTGTAGTGTGAGCTGCAATGGTTGTTGTTTGAGCAGCTGTGGTGGTTGTTGGAGAAGCTGTGGTTGTAGCGGGAGCTGCAGTCGTTGTTTTTGGAGCAGTTGTTTTCGTTGTTGGAGCTACAGTGGTTGTTGTTGGAGTAGCTGTGGTTGTTGTAGATATTCTTAGAGCTGTTGAAGTTGTATTGAAATAATTATGATAAATACTGTATATAGAAACAACAAATATCGAATGTTTTAATTTTAAACACAAATTACATTTTTATTATTTTTTATGCTTGTGGTCCTATACCATAACTTCAGTCTTGATTGCATGAAGTAGAATATCGGGGGAGAAAGCTTGGGGAATAACTTGCTGGATTGGAATTACTGTTCTGACTTTAAACCAGTCCACCCGGTTGTAGGACTACATTTCTCTTACACTGGTCACAACCTTAATGCTAGGCCATTTACTCCCCTTTATTTTAATTTCTAAAATTTAACCAAACCTCAGCATTTTAAGTACAGTCCTTGATTTTTGCATATAGTTGTTGAATTTTCTAAATCCTACTTTTTAATACAAGGGCTTTCAGCCTTACAGTAAATTTTAAAATTTGGGAACTAATAATAACAAATGGGTTTCCTTTAAAGATGTTAAGAGTTCTCTACCTGTGGCATTCTTACAATGTCGAGGTCATCGTTTTTATTTTTTATGAATTCCATAACGTAAAAGCTCCCCATTTATTTCCCCCTAAGATTATGCATTAATGTTATGTATTTTTGACACTTAAATTATTATTTTTAATCAAGTTACAATGCAGGTAGTATATTTATTACACTCAGCTTACCTGTTAAAAACATAATAAATGATGTTATCTTTCCAACAGCCATCTTTTCTCCTTCACAGTCTATCAAAAAGAAACAGTGCAAATAATTCAGAACTTTAATCAAAAGAGAATAATGTGAAAAAGAAAATCTGTACAACATCTATCCCTTAGTAGATTCATTGCCATTGTTAAGCTTTTTCATGAAATCATTACAACGGAAGGTTAAATACGTAATACAATATACTAACCACAATCAAATGTAAATTGAATTAACTTTTTGTTGTGGAACTTTTTGAAAATGTTGTTTGAAATCAAACAGATAGTTAACACACTGCTTGTTGTGGGTTATTCGTCCTGCTAATGACTGAATTGATTAAAGGATTTCAAGACTTTTCGGCATGAGGAAACTTTATATACAGTACCTCCCTTATCCTCTAGTTGATTTAACTCTTACATACTTCTCACATTGTATAAAAACAATTTAACTTAATATCACAGTGCAAGTTATGCTTACTTTGTAATCATTATTTTCCTTTACCACAGACTTCAAACTCTGAAAGAACTGATCAATTTTACCTTTGTCTTTTGACCAGAGTCCTTACAACTCAAGAAGAGTAAAGCTACATATTTAAATCAAGGCTTTTAGGGAGAGTGGCCATCATTTATTTATGGCCAAAAGCAAATTTTCCCTCACATATCCTTATTTCTGTTTATTTAAGCCATGGGAACACACATTCAAAATTAACTGTTAGGTTGTAAGAATTTGTGCACATAAATACACACTATGTGACAAGAAATATAAAATTAGGGGCTAATTCACAAAGTTTGTTTGGAGCCTCTCTAAGCTGTGACACAGGAAGAGAATGGGGGTCTGATTTTCTGTAAAATGTATTCCCCCTGGACCCCCAGCTATGATCTGTATGTGGACAGACAGAGTCCTTGAAGCAACAAAGAGTGGAAGTGAAGTTTTTTAATATTTCTCAAATTGTCAAGTACTCACTGTTGTATTAAACTGTTATATTGAATTGAATGTAAGAAGTCTGGTGTAATTTGAGCTACAAATACAAATGGTTACTTTAGATTTTTGGAATTTTCTAAACAATAATTGTGTAAAAATGTACAAACGTTGAAATACTAAAAATGTAACTACCTTAAATTGTAGGATGAAGAGTTATTCATCCCCCCTCTGGATCTTTTTAGATTCTTTCTTAACTGGTGAATGAAAACCTTTTTCTTCAATTAGTCCGGTTCACGTCTGCGATTTGTAAACCTTTCACCTCGGTGACATCCATCCTGTTTTCCAACTTTAAACCAGTCCACCCGGTTGTAGGACTACATTTCCCTTACACTGGTCACAACCTTAATGCTAGGCCTTTTACTCCCCTTTATTTAAATTTCTAAATTTTAACCAAACCTCTGCATTGTAAGTACAGTCCTTGATTTTTGCATATAGTTGTTGAATTTTCTAAATCCTAATTTTTAATGCAAGGCCTTTCAGCTTTTCAGTAAATAAAAAAAAAAATTGGGAACTAATAATAACAAATGGGTTTCCTTTAAAGATGTTAAGAGTTCTCTACCTGTGGCATTCTTACAATGTCGAGGTCATCGTTTTTATTTTTTATGAATTCCATAACGTAAAAGCTCACCATTTATTTCCCCCTTAGATTATGAGTTAATGCTATGTATTTTTGACACTTAATTTATTATTTTTAATCAAATTACAATGCAGGTATTGAAGCGCTAGCGTAAGTTCAGCCCTGCAAACCCAGATAAGTTAATTGAACTCAAAAAAATCGTTGAAACTGATTACATCGAAAATTTTAAGTTGAACCACCTTAAGACACATTATTTTTAAGTTCTATTAACTTGGCTTTATTACGTGACACTAACTTAATTTTGCAGGTTAATGTTACATGAATTAGTAAGTATTATTAACATGTTTTCTTTATTTTAAAAGAACAAATCAAAATTAAGTACTGCAAACACAAATACTTTGTTAAGCGGTACCATAAATTATTTATGTTCTCTATAAGTAATTATTTACATTATGTTTATATATATTTTGAGTTTCATTTAGTTTTGAAAACTTTTCTATAATTAAAAACTCTACTTAATTCCAACTCAAAACTATATTTTGAAGTAACATTTGTTGAAACTGATTACATCAATGTTTTTAAGTTGCGTTAACACAATATCCTGAAATACACAAATTCTTAGTGAAAATTAAACACATTTTAACACAGAACTGTAAATGCAAATCACTTTATTAAATGACTAAAACATCATCCAAACATTACAGTGATTATTATTATTAAGAAAAGATGGAAATATCAACTAAATATAGGACCACTCAAAACAAATTCAGGATAGTATGCATGTATGCTATTTGAGGAGTTCATGGTTAACAAAACAGGTGATTAAATAAACATAAAACAAATGCATGAATAATATTAACTGGAATATTAATATGACCTAAGAAGTGACAAATGGCCTGGTCGAGTCCACTTTGTCACACCATGGTACATTTTGAATGATTTATTTTCACATTTTGTGGTTACTTGCCTCTTTTTTTAAAATGTATTAAAAGTTTTTTCTTTTTGAAAAACACCCAACCCCTCAAACATGCACGCCCCCTGGGACACTCCTCTATGTAGGCCTACTTTTATGAAGGAAAAAGTTAAAGTCAGTTATTGTAGATGCATTGTGTAGCCTATTGTCAATATTATTTGAGCAATTTGTATCTCCCGCATTAAAAATGGGTATTGAAGTCCAAATTCTGCACACTCTCCTCCTCAGACTCGATGTGCACCAAGGTTGCTGTTCAGTCCATGTTTAATCAGCTCTGCATCGGTCTTGAAACCTTTCTGTGTTCTTATCTCTCTCCATTTTTCAAAAGCACCTCTAATATTTATTCTAGTTTTACCACGTTTCTGGTCGTGGTTTATCTAAATCAATTTGTTTGTCCTCTTCCATCGCCGCAACACCTGTTGCTTTGAAGTTTGCCTGGCGAACTGAGGGGAGAGGGGTAAAACGGCTGTGTAAAATCGCCTACTTCTCTGGTCAAATAAACAAATATCCTAACTTGAATCTTAACTTAGAAGGACATACTGGCATCTTCGTTGTTGACATGGAAACTAGCACTTCAACAGTAAGGTCATTTTATGATTTAATCCAGGAGATATCTTGCATATTGGTAAAAGGAATTACAGTTGTTACTTCAGCTGTCCAGCTGCAGACTTGTTGACAGTGTTAATGTATCACTGCTGGTGCTGATTTGTCTTACTTTCTTATGAAACAAAATGTTTAAAATATAATATCAGGAAACAAAAAAAAGTAATCAGATTATTTTCATCCTTTAAGAAAAAAAAGTAAATGTGAAAGAAACAACAAAAACATAACATATATTTCCATCTATCTCTGACTATTAATAAAAGCATGTATAAATCAAAGTAGCAGTTCTCTTAAATGCTGTCTCCTCGCTCCTCGCTCCTCGCTCCTCGGCCGGTCCGGAAGTAGTTTTAGACCCGTCATGTTAAGGATTGTCCCAGAGCTCTTGTAAATGAACGGAGGAGAGATGATCGAGGAGAGAGGACAGAGATCTGAGGAGCGATGACCGAGGATACACGAGAGCTTTAATTTCCAACTTCTCCGCGGTGCTGGCACCACGGGATCGAACCTGCACAAAGTATTGAGGGAGTTAGGAGAAGAAGCAGAAAAAGTCAGCTACTGGCTTTGGCTCTGGAGGAAGGACATCAGTTGGGGGCTAACACCCCGATAGAGGCAGCTGCAGGGGGTGTCAGGGAGACGTCCCCAACAAGCCACTGCCCCCCGCCGGGAGATGTACTGGCTTAGGGGGCGAAACATCAGTGAACGGCGGCTTTGCAGCTGACCAAATGGCACCGTAGGAGGTGCGACAGGCTGGAAAAAGCCAAGCAGAAACATCATCTCACCTGTACAACAATCTCAATGGAACTTCTGTCTTACAACTTTTACATTATATGCAAGAAATTTGACGTATTTGCTTGTAAAAACTGAAAAATATATATTAATTTCACAAACATTAATTTTAAATAAAGGATAGCCAAAAAAATATTCCTGCATAATTGAAAATAATGCTTTGACAGCAGGAGACAAGGTTAACAGTTTCATTTTTCAGTTTAAGTGGTTTCACTGGTTTAATAATTGTTGTGAAGATTCAGTGGACCAGGTGTCCAGTCCATAATCATAGTCCTGCCGGGACAGAAAATGAATAGTTTCTACATCCATTAACATTTTTGTTCAGGAAATGCAAGGTTGTTTACCATAGTTAATCCAAAGAAAGGTTAAAGACAATAATGATTCTTAAATTTTTACCGACATCAACGTCTTTTTTGGAACCAGTAATGGCAGTTATTTTTTGGTGGAAATAAGGAGAAATCAGCACTGATGCTATTGCGGGTAAGACAGAAGCCATGACAAGGGTACCAGGCACAGCGCGGTAATGAGACTGATCTTGTGGGTTACTCCACTTGAAGCTGTAAATGAGTAGAAATGACAAATAAACATTAGATAAATATACAGCCCTACAAATTCTAATATTTTTGTTTGACAAGAAGCACTTAATATGACTTACATATATTTACGCCATTCACAGTGATGGAGATTCCTTCAATGTCAATCCTGTGACAATTGGAGATGCTTTCAACAATAAAAATATAATTTTAAGAGAGCAGTTGTTTGTGATTACTGGTTGTATTTGCATTGTGATATAAGCTGGGTGCAAAGGCTTTGTGTACGGATTTCATGCTTTCAATTTATTAAATATAGTTATTAATTATTAATAATATTAGTAATTAAATAACTAATTTTAGTCTGATTTGAGTGATATTTTGGTTATATTTCCCTGAGTACAGGTTGGTGCCCCAAAACGAGATTAAACATAGTTTAATGATATTTTATTTATATTATTAATAATTCAATATAATTATTAAAGAATATAACCAAAGTTGACTTGATACAACCTCAACACACCTTTTGTGATTTTTATTTTTTATATTTTAAAATTCTATTTCATGTATTGTAATAGCTTTTAAATAATAATAATAATAATAATAATAATTCAAAGAGTTTTTATTCTGTTCATTGTAAAGTATTTGACTGGTAATGTATGAACAACAAAAAGTCTCACAAAATACAGCAATAAAGGATTACATAAATATACTTTAAATAAATAAGGACATTTAAAGAGCATTGATTTGAAATAGATATTCCTCAAAATCCCCTTAATAATACAATGAATTAGTGAAGGGGTGTGCAGCTTACTGTAAGATGTGTATTTCTTTAAATTATTTACGGCAGGTGTTTTTTCACAATGATCCCTATGGAAGCTTAACAAGGATTTTACATATATACGGAGCCTATAGAAAGGCTATAAGTTTGTTTGCACTGATCCAATCCTGTTATTGGATATCTGCCGGATACAGACTCAAAGAAATAGACTGGTTATTTATGACAATGGGCCAATCTATCAAATTAAGTTCTATGCTTTTCTGTGTTTACAGTAACTATGTGCATGTACTATGCAAACAATTATCGTAGAATCTGGGCTCCATTCATGTTGGCTTTTTATCGTCGCTGGACACAGAGTGGACCTACTCAGAGTTGATTTAACTAATTTAAATCTGCTGATCTGAAACTGAAAACTCAGAGTTTCCCATCTAAGAGTAAATCAATTCAGAGCTCAGGGTTAGACTGAGGGTTTGTTGAACCTTCTTTCAGAAACGGGCCCCTTATCTGTTAATGTATTTAAATGTTTTCAAACCTTGGAGACGGTTCACACTTCACAGTTCTTGTCCTGATTTTAGCTCCTTGTTTTTAATTTGGCTGTTTCTTGGTTTTCATGGCTTACTCTCATTCAAAAAAAATGCTATGACATTTTATTTACTAACAAATATGATGTATTCTTCCTTTTTTCCAGCAACATATGTTGGTTTTCAATAAATAAAACAAACACCTTTATGAGGGTAAAATACTGGTGTGTACAGATGTCAATTGTGTAATTTGTTGTGAATTATTTAGCTTGTGACTTCTGTAGCATTAATGCACAGTATCTGCTGTTAACATGGCATACTATACAAGGAAACTGTCTACTAGATGTTTTACATGTAGGCCTAGTGTAAATCGTGATATCAGTTCACACAGACTAAAATATTTTGTGCTTGCAAGAATTCCAGTTACCAAACCTGAAAATTGAAAGTACCACATTTGAGAATTTTGGTAGATCGTCCTTTTATTAACAATTAAAACCCTTTATGCCACTTATATGTCACCGCATGAATCAATTGTTTGCCTGGCCTCCGGAAACACATTTAGTTCCCTGTCTTCAACAGCAAATCCACAGTCCCTTGAACCAAACCTGTAAATTCAGACAATCATAGAATTATGAAAGGGTTTTTACCAAGATATTAGAAATGTAGTTTGAAATGGCCATTGTTAATAAGATGTGTTTGCTTGTTGATCTACAGAAATGTGAAAGTAAACAAAGGCAGGACAACTATCCTATAAATTATATTAAATACTATAATTTACAAAAAATATACAATCATCCAAATATAGTTACCATAACGAGTGCAGTGCAATTTGTTATAATACAATATTCAGTTTATGATCATTTAACTCTGAGTTGATGTGGATTACCTGTGAGGCAACAAATAGAGTTCGTTTGGAATCCTTCCAGGACATGAGGCAAGTCTGGATGGTCGAATCCTGTGCTTCTTCCAGAGGTCCGTACATTCATCCAGGTCTTTCTGCAGAACATTACTGAAGCAGAATCTCAGTAAGCACTGGTGTTCATGGCAACCGTTGAAGTGTCCAGAGTCTCTTAGGTCTCCAAACAGGTCCATCCAAAACTGAGACCTAGGAATACATTAAATGCTAAGTTGTTGTTTTTTTCACACACGAGGAGAAATTTTTAATTGATTAAATAATCTAGAAGGCTGAGATGCGGAATGTTATCAGCATTTTAAAGAGTGGTCTGAAAAAAATAAGTCATAATAGTCACCACTTCTCAGTTTGATCTGATCACTAGGCAATACATAGTTACATACCTTCCTCTTCTGAAAAAGGACCACCATGACTCGATACGCTGATTCCCTGATGATGAGCCGTATCTGTGGCTTGACAAGCATCCATAGTAGTCTGTATGTGCATGGTGGAGGGCACATTGTATTGCTGCCTTTGTCCCATTTTATGTTCCGAGGTCAGTTCTTAATCTCACACCAACACTTTTAATATATAATTAATATAATTGTGCGCGATGACAGATGGGTTGTTGTTAGTAGTTCCACAAACAAACCACATTATTCTTCTCGAAAAGCCATCTATACATCCTGAAAGGGCCAATCCAAAGGGTTTCCGTTTGTCATAGCCATCTGCATGCCATCTGTAGTTCGGACCCATGGAATGATACGTGCGTCTTGTAAACCTCCGGCGTGTTCTCAAAGCCATCCCATGTGGATTTAGTTGTTTCAACAAGCTCATTACTACTTCTCATTTCACACGTAGTTTGTGTTTTTGTTGAAGAACTTGCCACATAGTCCGATAGCCGAAGAGTTGCCCGGGCCCCTGCAGCTCAGTCTGAACGGCACGTCTCACCTCGGCTAGTGGAGAATAGTTCCGTCGTCTGTACAAACCTGCTTCTTTTAAACGTGTCTTTAGCGTACGGATACTAATTTGAATGTTGTGAAAGGTTGACAGCATATCCAATATCACCTCATATGTATGGCCTGCATCAAAATATTCTCTGAGAGTAGAGACTAAGGCTGTTTTCGAAACCGCATACTATACTACTAGTACATACTGATTTGGCCAAAATGCAGTAGGCTATGCAGTATGCAAACAACTGTGAGATCCGCAGTATGCCAAAAATACCAGGATGTCATACTGATTCGGAAAAAATGTACAGTATGCATTGCACCAGTCTACCTCACGTACTGTTTCCCACAATGCAAAGTGCCAGGTCAGAGATCAAAATGCCGGAGTGCAGCTGATTGAACTCGTCGGTGGTGGTGACTGAATATCTTGCCACATTATGAACCAATAACAAATATGACATGTTCATATATTTATATGTCTTACCACCTCAGATTTTCCTGCTTTTTAGACTGTACAGTGCATGTGCCACAGCTGGACAAGCAGCTGCAATTACAGGGTCCTTGGCTTGCTCTATTACTACATATTATTCACAGTTGAGTAAAAGTTAAACCTGAAAAGTATACTACAATTTTAATAGCATGCCAATCATATTTCAACCCAGGGCATTGTGTATAAATGAGAGAATATATGAGAGATTGTAGACTTGTTTTATGTTAATTACGTTCAATTACCTCCAGATGGGCTGTTGTTTACTTCCGCATTCCAGGACCGGAAATTAGTTCAACCGGGTAAAGCATACTGCAAAATAACCAACGACTGGCAGTCATACTACATACTACTGTTGAACTCAGTATGCAGTATACAGTATATACTGCATACTGATTCAGATAGTAGTCTGATTCTCCGGTTTCGCTCATGTTTTGAAATCAACTTCCTAAAGCAGAATGCTTCCCATTAAAAAGACGGAAATTGCGTTCGTCCAATCAGCGACGACCTTTGTCGACTGCAGGTACCTACCTTTTCCGGTAAAGATAATGTCATTGTGTTTTTTGATTTGTCGTTGTGTTTTTTGATTTGTTGTTGTGTTTTTTGATTTGTCGTTGTGTTTTGTGATTTGTTGTTCTGTTTTTTGATTTGTTGTTGTGTTTTTTGATTTATTGTTGTGTTTTCTTATTTGTGGTTGGATATTGTGATTTGTGGTTGTGTTTTTTGATTTGTGGTTGTGTTTTTTGATTTGTTGTTGTGTTTTGCACTTCAGGGCCACCGTAGGCATGAGTCTCATGCCGCTCAGAACAGTGCTACAAACTACAAACATCCACAGATCACACACCAGCTACTTCCCTTGGACTGCCCCCAAGAAAGAATTCAATCAGTTGACTAAAGTGCACGTCATTTTGAGAGACAATGCAATCATTTTCTGAGATCCCAGAGCTTTAGAGACAAGGTTATTATATATTTGCTTTTAATTCTAGTGATGAGTCAGTGGACCATATTGCTCTTCAGTTTCAACAGATATACCTAATCCATCCAATTATAACTGTGTCCTATCAGGGCAAAATTGAAGACAGATCAACCCCCAAACCCCCCATCTCCTCTCCCCCCACAATCAACATACTAGGAAACACATTGATCTTGTAACTGAAATTCAAATGGCAATCAATGCTGATGCTATTTCTGGTTTGACAGTAGCCATGACAAGGGTACCAGACACAATGCAGTGAGAGGACTGATCTTGTGACTTATTCCACTTGAAGCTGTAAATGAGGAGAAAATGAAAACACATTAGTTGGATAAACAGTTTTGCAAATCGATATAGTTTTGATCAGGCAGCACTGAATATTGCTTACATATGCCATTGATGGTGATAGAGGTTCCTTCAATGTCAAAGCCAACTACAGTTGATGATGCATTAAACAAAACTTCTGCAATCTGAGTGTCATTAGGAACAAATGTTCTAGTAAATGCAAGCCTCATAAAAGTGATGATTGATCCATTTCTGCAGAGGGAGGGGAAATAATATTTTGTCAGATTCAAGATCAAGATAATAATCTAAAATTGTAACTTGTTCATTGTGAAAAAGTACCTGAAGGCGATGACGTTTAAAGAATGGAACGAGGATTGGAATGTATTTTTAAACAGAGGTTCAAGCTGCAGAAATAAAAACAAAGATATTTTAAAACATTTTAATGGTATATTTCACTTAAGGTCACCTCACTGTGTATGACATAAGATCATTGTGATCAGAAAATAAGATACATTTTACTTTTCTTGAGTATGGAAGATTTGATTTTGATGTTTGAGACAAACCTGTGTCGTTATAATTGAAGATCTGCTCTTAAAAGCCGGGGATGATGTATTCAGCAAATCATTTGTAAAAGAGGTGAGCAGAGATCTGAAAGTCACGTTTACAAGTATATTTGATGCAGAAGCAGGAGCTGCAGTGACAGGTGCTGCAGTGGCAGGGGCTGCAGTGGCAGGTGCTGCAGTGGCTGGTGCTGCAGTGGCAGGAGCTGCAGTGGCTGGTGCTGCAGTTGTAGCTGCAACTGGAACCGGACCCTCTATAAAAAATGATTGTAAAGGTATATGTTAATGATCATTTGTGCTCAAACCAAATAGATTTCTTTATCAGAGTTGACATCAAACTAACACTGGTGTCAAATTCAAAAACCTAAATTGTCAGAGTGATATTTACTTACCCACTACTGAAACTGCATCAGAATTAAAGCTCACATCATAGTTATTGTTATCATTTGCAGCTTTAACAAGAGTTTGAGCAACAGCACTATTCTGTGGGAGGTCTGCAGCTGGAGTAGTTTGGTTTAAAGTAATTGCAAGATCTGCTTCAACTCCGTCAGCTCGTGTTGGAGCAGATCTGTATAATGATACCAATTGAGACAACACATTAGGTAATTCTGTTGCTGACTGCTAGTGAGACTTAAACTATGAAAAATACCATGTACATTTAAAAGTGTTAATCCTAAATATAAATAAATGGCCATTTATCTACATCAGAAAGAAAAAGATTTTACCTGAAACCTGTCACATAGCATTTCACAAAGAGGTCACCAAATTCTCTTCGGTATATGACTTCACACTGAAAAAAAGAACAGGAAGATGTAAGGACCTTTTGTTGGTTGGAAACAATTTTCTTAAGATCAAACTTGACAAAAACAAAATAGGATTCAGGTCAACAGAACTTTACTTTGAATCACTCTATTTGATAACTCATGGATACAACTGATGCAGTCATAAAAATGCATTAGATTTCAAACTACTTACTGTTTGTACAAGTCTTCTTTCAAGATCCTGGTATTCAGCGCTGCTGGGATCATGTGCATCTGTAAAAGTTTCGTTTACCAACATAACTTCAAGCATATAAACAGGTTCAGCCACTGTGGTTGTCGTTTGAGCGGCAGTTGTTGGTAGAAAGACTGTGGTTGTTGGAGCAGCAGTGGTTCTTGTTTGAGCACTCGTGGTAGTTGTTGGAGCTCCTGTCGTTGTTGTTGGAGCTGCTGTGGTTGTTGTTGGAGCTGCTGTGGTTGTTGTTGGAGCAGCTGTGGTTATTGTTGGAGCATCTGTGGTTGTTGTTGGAGCTGCTGTTGTTGTTGGAGCAGCTGTGGTTGTTGTTGGAGCTGCTGTGGTTGTTGTTGGAGCTGCTGTGGTTGTTAAAGACGCTGTGGTTGGAGCAGCTGTGGTTGTTGTTGGAGCTGCTGCTTTTCTTGTTGTTAGAGCAGCAGTGGATGTTGTTTGAGCTACTGTTGTTGTTGTTGGAGCTGCTGTGGTTGTTGTTGGAGCTGCTGTTGTCGTTGTTAGAGCTGCTGTGGTTGTTGTTGTTGTTGGAGCACTTGTGCTTGTTGTTTGAGCTTCTGTTGTTGTTGTTGTTGAAACAGCTGTGGAGGTTGTTGGAGCTACTGTGGTTGTTAAAGACGCAGTGGTTGGAGCAGCTGTGGTTGTTGTTGGAGCTGCTGCTTTTCTTGTTGTTGGAGCAGCAGTGGATGTTGTTTGAGCTACTGTTGTTGTTGTTGGAGCTGCTGTGGTTGTTGTTGGAGATTCAGTGGTTGTTGTTGGAGCTGCTGGGGTTGTTGTTGGAGCACTTGTGGTCGTTGTTGGAGCTGCTGCTGTTGTTGTTGGAGCTGCTGTGGTTGTTGTTGGAGTTGCTGCTGTTGTTGTTGGAGAGGCCGTGGTTGTTGTTGGAGCGGCTGTGGTTGTTGTTGGAGGAGCAGTGGCAGTTGTTGGAGGACTTGTGGTCCTTGTTGGAGCTACTGCTTTATTTGATGGAGCTACTGTGGTTGTTGTTGGAGCTGCTGTTGTTGTTGAAGCAGCTGTGATGGTTGTTAGAGATATTTTGGTTGTTGGAGAAGATTTGGTTGTTGTTGGAGCTGCTGTGGTTGTTGTTGGAGATTCAGTGGTTGTTGTTGGAGTAGCTGTGGTTGTTGTTTGAGCTCCTGTGGTTGTTGTTGGAGCTGCTGCTGTTGTTGTTGGAGCTGCTGTGGTTGTTGTTGGCGCTACTGCTGTTGTTGTTGGAGATGCTGTTGTTCGAGCATCTGTGGAGGTTGTTTGAGCTGCTGTTGTTGTTGAAGCAGCTGTGGAGGTTGTTGGAGCTACTGTGGTTGTCGTTGGAGCGGCTGTGGTTGTTGTTGGAGCTGCTGTTGTTGTTGGAGCATCTGTAGTGGTTGTTTTAGCTGCTGTTTTTGTTGTTGGAGCAGCAGTGAATGTTGTTTGAGCTGCTGCTGTTGTTGTTGGAGCAACTGTGGTGGTTGTTTGAGCTGCTGCTGTTGTTGTTGGAGATGCTGGTGTTGGAGCATCTGTGTAAGTTGTTTGAGCTGCTGTTGTTGTTGGAGCAGCTGCGGTTGTTGTTGGAGCGGCTGTGGTTGCTGTTAGAGTCGGTGTGGTTGTTGTTGGAGCACTTGTGGCAGTTGTTGGCGCATTTGTGGTCGTTGTTAGAGCTGCTACTTTATTTGATGGAGCAGCTGTGGTTGTTGTTGGAGCTGCTGTGGTTGTTGTTGGAGCAGCTGTGATCGTTGTTGGAGCGGCTGTTGTTGTAGGAGCTGCTGTGGTTGGTGTTGGAGAAGCTGTGGTTGTTGTTGGAGCAGCTGTCGTGGTTGTAGGAGCATCTGTGGTTAGTGTTGGAGCAGCTGTGGTTGTTGTTGGAGCGGCTGTTGTTATAGGAGCTGCTGTGGTTGTTGTTGGAGCTGCTGTCGTGGTTGTAGGAGCATCTGTGGTTGTTGTAGCAGCTGTGGTTGTAGTTGGAACAACTGTCGTTGTTGTTGGAGCTACTGTCGTTGTTGTTATCATTGCAACTGCTGTGATTAGTGTTGGAGAAGCTGAGGTTGTTTTTGGAGATGCTGTGGTTGTTGGAGCAGCTGTGGTTGTTGGAGCAGCTGTCGTTGGTGTTGGAGCAGTTGTGGTTGTTGTTGAATCTGCTGTGGTGGTTTGTGGGGCTGCTGTGGTTGTTGTTGTTGGAGCTGCTGTGGTTGTTGTTGTTGGAGCTGCTTTCATAGTTGTAGGAGCAGCTGTTGTTGTTGGAGCAGCTGTGGTTGTAGTTGGAACAGCTCTGGTTGTTGTTGGAGCTGCTGTCGTCGTTGTTGGAGCTGCTGTGGTTGTTGTTGGACCTGCTTTTGTTGTGGCAGCTGCTATGGTTGTTGTTGGAGCTGCTGTTCTGGTTGTTTGAGCAGCCGTGGTTGGTGTTGGAGCAGCTGTGGTTGTTGTTTGAGCTGCTGTCGTTGTGGTTGGTGTTGGAGCAGCTGTGGTTGTTGTTGAAGCTGCTATCGACGTTGTTGGAGCTGCTGTAGTGGTTGTAGGAGCATCTGTGGTTAGCGTTGGAGCAGCTGTGGTTGTTGTTGGAGCAGCTGTGATTGTTGTTTGAGCTGCTTTTGTTGTTGCAGCTGCTGTGGTTGTTGTTGGAACAGCTGTGATTGTTGTTGGAGCAGCTATTGTTGGAGCTCCTGTGGTTTTTGTTGGAGGAGCAGTGGCAGTTGTTGGAGAATCTGTGGAGGTTGTTTGAGCTGCTGTTGTTGTTGCAGCTGCTGTGGTTAGTGTTGGAGAAGCTGTGGTTGTTGTTGGAGATGCTGTGGTTGTTGTTGGCGATGCTGTGGTTCTTGTTGGAGCACTTGTAGTCGTTGTTGGAGCTGCTGCTGTTGTTGTTTGATATGCTGTTGTTGGAGCATCTGTGGAGGTTGTTTGTGCTGCTGTTTTTGTTGTAGGAGCAACTGTGGTTGTTGTTGGAGGTGCTGTGGTTGTTGGTGGAGCGGCTATGGTTGTTGTTGGAGATGCTGTTGTTGTTGTTGGAGTAGCAGTGGTTATTGTTGGAGCACTTGTGGTCGTTGTTGGTGCTGCTGCTGTTCTTGTTGTTGGAGCAGCAGTGGATGTTTTTTGAGATGCTGTTGTTGTTGTTGGAGCAGCTATTGTTGGCGCTCCTGTGGTTGTTGTTGGAGCATCTGTGGAGGTTGTTCGAGCTGCTGTTGTTGTTGATGGAGCATATGTGGTGGTTGTTTGAGCTGCTTTGGTTGTTGGTGGAGCTGCTGCTGTTGTTGTTGGAGAGGCCGTGGTTGTTGTTGGAGCGGCTGTGGTTGTTGTTGAAAATGCTGTTGTTGGAGCATCTGTGGAGGTTGTTTGAGCTGCTTTGGTTGTTGTTGGAGATGCTGTTGTTGGAGCATCTGTGGTTGTTGTTGGAGAGGCCGTGGTTGTTGCTGGAGCGGCTGTGGTTGTTGGAGCTCCAGTGGTTGTTGTTGGAGAGGCCGTGGTTGTTGTTGGAGAGGCCGTGGTTGTTGTTGGAGCGGCTGTGGTTGTTGTTGGAGCACTTGTGGTTGTTGTTGGAGCTTCTGCTGTTGTTGTTGGAGCTGCTGTGATTGTTGTTTGAGCTGCTGTTGTTGTTGGAGCTCCTGTGGTTGTTGTTGGAGCGGCTGTGGTTGTTGTTGGAGATGCTGTGGTTGTTGTTGGAGCACTTGTGGTTGTTGTTGGAGCTTCTGCTGTTGTTGTTGGAGCTGCTGTGGTTGTTGTTGGAGCTGCTGCTGTTGTTGTTGGAGCTGCTGTGGTTGTTGTTGGAGCTGCTGTGGTTGTTGTTGGAGCTGTTGTCTTGGTTGTAGGAGCATCTGTGGTTGTTGGAGCAGTTGCTGTTGTAGTTGGAACAGCTGTGGTTGTTGTTGGAGCTGCTGTGATTGTTGTTGCAGCTGCTGTGGTTAGTGTTGAAGAAGCTGTTGTTGTTGTTGGAGCAGTTGTGGTTGTTGTTGAAGCAGCTGTGGTTGTTTGTGGGGCTGCTGTGGTTGTTGTTGGAGCTGCTGTGGTTGTTGTTGGAGCTGCTGCTGTTGTTGTTGGAGCGGCTGTGGTTGTTGAAGCAGCTGTGGAGGTTGTTGGAGCTACGGTGGTTGTTGTTGGAGCGGCTGTGGTTGTTGTTGTTGTTGTTGTTGTTGTTGTTGTTGGAGCATCTGTGGTGGTTGTTTGAGCTGCTGTTTTTGATGTAGGAGCAACTGTGGTTGTTGTTGGAGGAGCAGTGGCAGTTGTTGGAGAACTTGTGGTCGTTGTTGGAGCTGCTGCTTTATTTGATGGAGCTGCTGTGGTTATTGTTGGAGCTGCTGTTGTTGATGTTGAAGCAGCTGTGGTTGTTGTTGGAGCTGCTGTCGACGTTGTTGGAGCTGATGTCGTGGTTGTAGGAGCAGCAGTTGTTGATGGAGCAGCTGTTTTTGTTGGAGCAGCTGTGGTTGTAGTTGGAGAAGCTGTGATCGTTGTTGGAGCGACTGTTGTTGTAGGAGCTGCTGTCGTGGTTGTAGGAGCATCTGTGGTTGGTGTAGCAGCTGTGGTTGTAGTTGGAACAGCTGTCGTTGTTGTTGGAGCTGCTGTCGTTGTTGTTGGAGCTGCTGTGTTTGTTGTTGGAGCAGCTGTGATTGTTGTTTGAGCTGATCTTGTCATTGCAGCTGCTGTGGTTAGTGTTGGAGAAGCTGTGGTAGTTGGAGCAGCTGTGGTTGTAGTTGGAACAGCTGTCATTGTTGTTGGAGTTGCTGTGATTATTGTTGCAGCTGCTGTGTTTAGTGTTGGAGAAGCTGTTGTTGTTGTTGGAGATGCTGTGGTTGGTGGAGCAGCTGTCGTTAGTGTTGGAGCAGTTGTGGTTGTTGGTGAAGCTGCTGTGGTGGTTTGTGGGGCTGCTGTGGTTGTTGTTGGAGCTGCTGTGGTTGTTGTTGGAGCGGCTGTGGAGGTTGTTGGAGCTACTGTGGTTGTTGTTGGAGCGGCTGTGGTTGTTGTTGTTGTTGTTGGAGCATCTGTGGTGGTTGTTTGAGCTGCTGTTTTTGATGTAGGAGCAACTGTGGTTGTTGTTGGAGCAACTGTTTCTGGAGCTCCTGTGGTTGTTGTTGGAGGAGCAGTGGCAGTTGTTGGAGCACTTGTGGTCGTTGTTGGAGCTGCTGCTTTATTTGATGGAGCTGCTGTGGTTATTGTTGGAGCTGCTGTTGTTGATGTTGAAGCAGCTGTGGTTGTTGTTGGAGCTGCTGTCGACGTTGTTGGAGCTGATGTCGTGGTTGTAGGAGCAGCAGTTGTTGATGAAGCAGCTGTTTTTGTTGGAGCAGCTGTGGTTGTAGGTGGAGCAGCTGTGATCATTGTTGGAGCGGCTGTTGTTGTAGGAGCTGCTGTGGTTGTTGTTGGAGCTGCTGTCGTGGTTGTAGGAGCATCTGTGGTTGTTGTAGCAGCTGTGGTTGTAGTTGGAACAGCTGTCGTTGTTGTTGGAGCTGCTGTCGTTGTTGTTGGAGCTGCTGTGTTTGTTGTTGGAGCAGCTGTGATTGTTGTTTGAGCCGATTTTGTCATTGCAACTGCTGCGGTTAGTGTTGGAGAAGCTGTGGTTGTTATTGGAGATGCTGTGGTTGTTGGAGCAGTTGTGGTTGTTGTTGAATCTGCTGTGGTGGTTTGTGGGGCTTCTCTGGTTGTTGTTGTTGGAGCTGCTGTGGTTGTTGTTGTTGGAGCTGCTGTCATAGTTGTAGGAGCAGCTGTGGTTGTTGGTGCAGCTGTGGTTGTAGTTGGAACAGCTGTGGTTGTTGTTGGAGCTGCTGTCGTCGTTGTTGGAGCTGCTGTGGTTGTTGTTGGACCTGCTTTTGTTGTTGCAGCTGCTATGGTTGTTGTTGGAGCAGCTGTGGTTGTTGTTTGAGCTGCTGTCGTTGTGGTTGGTGTTGGAGCAAGTGTGGTTGTTGTTGAAGCTGCTATCGACGTTGTTGGAGCAGCTGTGGTTGTTGTTGTAGCGGCTGTTGTTGTAGGAGCTGCTGTGGTTGTTGTTGGAGCTGCTGTTGTGGTTGTAGGAGCATCTGTGGTTAGTGTTGGAGCAGCTGTGGTTGTAGTTGGAACAGCTGTCGTTGTTGTTGGAGCTGCTGTCGTCGTTGTTGGAGCTGCTGTGGTTGTTGTTGGAGCAGATGTGATTGTTGTTTGAGCTGCTTTGGTTGTTGCAGCTGCTGTGGTTAGTGTTGGAGAAGCTGTGGTTGTTGTTGGAGATGCTGTGGTTGTTGTTGGCGATGCTGTGGTTGTTGTTAGAGCACTTGTAGTCGTTGTTGGAGCTGCTGCTGTTGTTGTTTGATATGCTGTTGTTGGAGCATCTGTGGAGGTTGTTTGAGCTGCTGTTTTTGTTGTAGGAGCAACTGTGGTTGTTGTTGGAGGTGCTGTTGTTGTTGTTGGAGCGGCTGTGGTTGTTGTTGGAGATGCTGTTGTTGTTGTTGGAGTAGTAGTGGTTATTGTTGGAGCACTTGTGGTCGTTGTTGGAGCTGCTGCTGTTCTTGTTGTTGGAGCAGCAGTGGATGTTTTTTGAGATGCTGTTGTTGTTGTTCGAGCTGCTATTGTTGGTGTTGGAGCATTTGTCATCGTTGTTGGAGCAGCTATTGTTGGAGCTCCTGTGGTTGTTGTGGGAGGAGCAGTGGAGGTTGTTTGAGCTGCTGTTGTTGTTGTAGCAGCTGTGGAGGTTGTTGGAGGTACTGTGGTTGTTTTTGGAGCGGCTGTGGTTGTTGTTGGAGCTGCTGTTGTTGTTGATGGAGCATATGTGGTGGTTGTTTGAGCTGCTTTGGTTGTTGGTGGAGCTGCTGCTGTTGTTGTTGGAGAGGCCGTGGTTGTTGTTGGAGCGGCTGTGGTTGTTGTTGGAGATGCTGTTGTTGGAGCATCTGTGGAGGTTGTTTGAGCTGCTGTTGTTGTTGGAGAGGCCGTGGTTGTTGTTGGAGCGGCTGTGCTTGTTGTTGGAACAGTTGTGGTTGTTGGAGCTGCAGTGGTTGTTGTTGGAGCTGCTGTCGTGGTTGTAGGAGCAACTGTGGATGTAGTTGTAGCAGCTGTGGTTGTTGTTGGAGCTGTAGTGGTTTTTCTTGGAGTAGCTGTGGTTGTTGGAGCTGCTATGGTTGTTGGAGCAGCTGTGGTTGTTGTTGGAGCTGCTGTGGTGGTTTGTGGGGCTGCTGTGGTTGATGTTGTTGGAGCTGCTGTCATAGTTGTTGGAACAGCTGTGGTTGTAGCTGGAGCGGCTGTTGTTGTAGGACCTGCTGTGGTTGTTGTTGGAGCTGCTGTGGTGGTTTGTGGGGCTGGTTTGGTTGTTGGAGAAACTGTGGTTATTGGAGCAGCTGTGGTTGTTGTTGGAGCTGCAGTGGTTGTTATTGGAGCAGCTGTGGTTGTTGTTTTAGCTGCTCTGGTTGTTGTTGGAGCTGCTGTTGTTGTAGGAGCTGCTGTGTTTGGTTTTGGAGCAGCTGTGGTTGTTGTTGGAGCTGCTGTGGTCGTGGTAGGAGCTGCTGTGGTTGGTGTTGGAGATGATGTTGTTGTTGTTGGAGCTCCTTTTGTGGTTTTAGGAGCTCCTGTTGGGGTTGTTGGAGCAGCTGTAGTTGTTGTTGGAGCTGCAGCTGTGGTTGTTTTTGGAGCAGCTGTGGTTGTTGTTACAGCGGCTGTTGTTGTAGGAGCTGCTGTAGTTAGTGTTGGAGCTGCTGTGGTTGTTAGAGCAGTTGTGGTTGTTGGATCAGCTGTGGTTGGTGTTGGAGATGATGTCGTCGTTGTTGGAGCTGCTGTTGTGGTTTTAGGAGCTGCTGTCGTGGTTGTTGGAGATGCTGTTGTTGTTGGAGCAGCTGTGGTTGTTGTTGGAGCTGTAGTGGTTGTTGTTGGAGCTGCAGTGGTTGTTGCTGGAGCTGCTGCTGTTGTTGTTGTTGTAGCTGCTGTGGTTGTTGTTGGAGCGGCTGCTGTTGTTTTTGGAGAGGCCGTGGTTGTTGTTGGAGATGCTGTTGTTGTTTGAACTGCTGTTGTTGTTGTTGGAGCTGCTGTGGTTGTTGTTGGAGATTCAGTGGTTGTTGTTGTAGCAGCTGTGTTTGTTGTTGGAGCAGCTGTGGTTGTGGTTGGAACAGCTGTGCTTGTTGTTTTAGCTGCTGTTGTCGTTGGAGCTGCAGTGGTAGTTGTGGGAGAAGCTGTGGTTGTCGCAGGAGCTGCAGTGGATGCTGTTGGAGCTGCTGTGGTTGTTGTTGGCGCTGCTGTTGTGGTTGAAGGAACTGCTGTTGTGGTTATTGGAGCAGCTGTGGTTGGTGTTGGAGCAGCTGTGGTTGTGGTTGGAGCAGCTGTGGTTGTTGATTGAGCTGCTGTTGTGGCAGTAGGAGCTGCTGTGGTTGTTGAAGCTGCTGTGGTGGTTTGTGAGGCTGCTGTGGTTGTTGCTGTGGTTGTTGTTGGAGCTTCTGTCGTCGTTGTTGGAGCGGCTGTCGTGGTTGTAGGAGCAGCTGTTGTTGTTGGAGTAGCTGTGGTTGTTGGAGCAACTGTGGTTGTTGTTTTAGCTGCTGTTGTCGTTGTTGGAGCTGCTGTGGTTGTTGTTGGAGCGGCTGTGGTTGTTGTTGGAGCAGCTCTGGTTGTTGTTGGAGCTGCGGTGGTTGTTGGTGGAGAAGCTGTGGTTTTTGGAGCTGCTGTTGTTGTAGGAGCTGCTGTGGTTGGTGTTAGAGCTGCTGTGGTTGTTGTTTTAGCTGCTGTTGTCGTTGTTGGAGCTGCTGTGGTTGTTTTTGGAGCGGCTGTGGTTGTTGTTGGAGCAGCTGCTGTTGTTGTAGGAGCTGCTGTGGTTGTTGTTGGAGCTGCTGTGGTTGTTGTTGAAGCAGCTGTGGTTGGTGTTGGAGCAGCTGTGGTTGTTGTTTGAGCAGCTGTGGTTGTGGTTGGAGCTGCTGTCGTCGTTGTTGGAGCTGCAGTGGTTGTATTTGGAGCAGCTGTGGTTGTTGTTGGAGCTGCTGTCGTCGTTGTTGGAGCTGCAGTGGTTGCTGTTGGAGCAGCTGTGGTTGTTGTTGGAGCTGCGGTGGTTGTTGTTAGATCAGCTGTGGTTGTTGGAGCTGCTGTTGTTGTAGGAGCTGCTGTGGTTGGTGTTGGAGCTGCTGTCATGGTTGTTGGAGCAGGTGTGGTTGTAGTTGGAGCAGCTGTGGTTGTTTTTGGAGCTGATGTCAATGTTGTTGGAGCGTCTGTCGTGGTTGTAGGAGCAGCTATTGCTGTTGCTGTTAGAGCAGCTGTGGTTGTTGGAGCAGCTGTCGTTGGTGTTGGAGCAGTTGTGGTTGTTGCTGGAGCTGCTGTGGTTGTTTGTGAGGCTGCTGTGGTTGTTGCTGTTGGAGCTGCTGTCATGGTTGTTGGAGCAGCTGTGGTTGTTGTTGGAGCAGTTGTGATTGTTGAAGCAGCTGTTTTTGTTGGAGCAGCTGTGGTTGTTGTTGGACCAGCTGTGGTCGTTTTTGGAGCAGCTATTGTTGTTGTTGGAGCAGCTTTAGTTGTTGTTGGAGCTGCTGTCATGGTTGTTGGAGCAGCTGTGGTTGTAGTTGGAGCAGCTGTGGTTGTTGTTGGAGCTGCTGTGGTTGTAGTTGGAGCAGCTGTCGTCGTTTTTGGAGCTGCTGTGGTTGTTGTTGGAGCTGCAGTGGTTGTTGTTGGAGGTGCTGTAGTGGTTGTAGGAGCAGTTGTGGTTGTTGTTGGAGGTGCTGTAGTGGTTCTAGAAGCAGATGTCGTTGTTCTTGGAGCTGCTGTCGTCGTTGTTGGAGCTTTTTGCGTGGTTGTTGGAGCAGCTGTCATTGGTGTTGGAGCAGCTGTGGTTGTTGGAGCAGCTGTTGTTGGTGTTGGAGCAGCTGTGGTTGTTGATTGAGCTGCTGTCATAGTTCTAGAAGCAGATGTCGTTGTTGTTGTAGCTGCTGTCGTCGTTGTTGGAGCTGTTTGCGTGGTTGTTGGAGCAGCTGTCATTGGTGTTGGAGCAGCTGTGGTTGTTGGAGCAGCTGTTGTGGCTGTAGGAGCTGCTGTGGTTGTGTGAGCTGCTGTTGTGGCTGTAGGAGCTGCTGTGGTTGTTGTAGGAGCAGCTGTGGTTGTTGGAGCTGCTGTTCTGGTTGTAGAAGCAGCTGTTGTTGTTGTAGGAGCTGCTGTGGTTGTCGTTGGAGCCGGTATAGTTGTTGTTGGAACAGCTGTCGTTGTTGTTGGAGCTGCAGTGGTTGTTGGAGCAGCTGTGGCTGTTGTTGGAGCTGCTGTTGTTGTTGTTGTAGGAACAGCTGTGGTTGTTGTTGGAGCTGCTGCTGTGGTTGTTAAAGCTGGTATGGTTGTTGTTGGAACTGCTGTTATGGTTGTGGGAGCAGCTGTGGTTGTTGGAGCAGCTGTAGTTGTTGTTGGAGCTGCAGTGGTAGTTGTTGGAGATGTTGTGGTTGTTGTTGGAGCGGATGCGGTTGTTGTTGGAGCTGCTGTAGTGGTTATGGAAGCAGCTGTTGTTGTTGATTGAGCTGCAGTTGTGGCTGTAGGAGCTGCTGTCATGGTTGTTGGAGCAGGTGTGGTTGTAGTTGGAGCAGCTGTGGTTGTTGTTGGAGCTGCTGTCGTCGTTGTTGGAGCGGCTATCGTGGTTGTAGGAGCAGCTGTCGTTGGGGTTGGAGCAGCTGTCGTTGGTGTTGGAGCAGTTGTGGTTGTTGCTCGAGGTGCTGTGGTGGTTTGTGAGTCTGCTGTGGTTGTTGCCGTTGGAGCTGCTGTGGTTGTTGTTGGACCAGCTGTGGTCGTTTTTGGAGCAGCTGTTGTTGTTTTTGGAGCTGCAGTGGTTGTTGTTGGAGGTGCTGTAGTGGTTGTAGTAGCAGCTGTTGTTGCTGGAGCAGCTGTGGTTGTTGTTGGAGCTGCTGTCGTCGTTGTTAGAGCTGTTGTCATGGTTGTTGAAGCAGGTGTCGTTGGTGTTGGAGCAGCTGTGGTTGTTGAAGCATCTGTCGTTGGTGTTGGAGCAGCTGTGGTTGGTGTTTGAGCAGTTGTGGTTGTTTCAGCAGCTGTGGTCGTTTTTGGAGCAGCTGTTGTTGTTGTTGGTGGAGCTGCTGTCGTCGTTGTTAGAGCTGTTGTCATGGTTGTTGGAGCAGCTGTCGTTGGTGTTGGAGCAGCTGTGGTTGTGGTTGGAGAAGCTGTGGTTGTTGTAGGAGCAGCTGTGGTTGTTGTTGGAGCTGCTGTCGACGTTATTGGAGCTGCAGTGGTAGTTGTTGGAGCAGCTGTGGTTGTTGGACCAGCTGTTGTTGTTATTGTAGTAGCTGTGGTTGTTGTTGGAGCTGCTGTTGTTGTTTGAGCTGCTGTTGTGGTTGATGGAGCAGCTGTGGTTGGTATTGGAGCATCTGTGGTTGCTGGAGCAGCTGTGGTGGTTTGTGAGTCTGCTGTGGTTGTTGCCGTTGGAGCAGCTGTGGTTGTTGTTGGAGCAGCTGTGGTTGTTGCTGGAGCTGCTGTGGTGGTTTGTGAGTCTGCTGTGGTTGTTGCTGTGGTTGTTGTTGGAGCTTCTGTCGTCGTTGTTGGAGCGGCTGTCGTGGTTGTAGGAGCAGCTGTTGTTGTTGGAGTAGCTGTGGTTGTTGGAGCAACTGTGGTTGTTGTTTTAGCTGCTGTTGTCGTTTTTGGAGCTGCTGTGGTTGTTGTTGGAGTGGCTGTTGTGGCTGTTGGAGCAGTTGTGATTGTTGGAGCAGCTGTTGTTGTTGTTGGACCAGCTGTGGTCGTTTTTGGAGCAGCTGTTGTTGTTTTTAGAGCTACAGTGGTTGTTGTTGGAGGTGCTGTAGTGGTTGTAGTAGCAGCTGTTGTTGCTGGAGCAGCTGTGGTTGTTGTTGGAGCTGCTGTCGTCGTTGTTAGAGCTGTTGTCATGGTTGTTGAAGCAGGTGTCGTTGGTGTTGGAGCAGCTGTGGTTTTTGAAGCATCTGTCGTTGGTGTTGGAGCAGCTGTGGTTGTTGTAGGAGCAGCTGTGGTTGTTGTAGCAGCAGCTGTGGTTGTTGTAGGAGCAGGTGTGGTTGTTGTTGGAGCTGCTGTCAACGTTGTTGGAGCTGCAGTGGTAGTTGTTGGAGCAGCTGTGGTTGTTGGACCAGCTGTTGTTGTTGTTGGAGCTGCAGTGGTTGTTTTTGGAGCTGCTGACGTAGTTGGAGGAGCATCTGTTGTTGTTTGAGCAGCTGTAGTTGTAGTTGGAGCAGCTGTAGTTGTAGTTGGAGCAGCTGTGGTTGTTGGAGCAGCTGTTGTTGTTGGAGCAGCTGTGGTTGGTGTTTGAGCAGTTGTGGTTGTTTCAGCAGCTGTGGTCGTTTTTGGAGCAGCTGTTGTTGTTGTTGGTGGAGCTGCTGTCGTCGTTGTTAGAGCTGTTGTCATGGTTGTTGGAGCAGCTGTCGTTGGTGTTGGAGCAGCTGTGGTTGTGGTTGGAGCAGCTGTGGTTGTTGTAGGAGCAGCTGTGGTTGTTGTTGGAGTGGCTGTTGTGGCTGTTGGAGCAGTTGTGATTGTTGGAGCAGCTGTTGTTGTTGTTGGACCAGCTGTGGTCGTTTTTGGAGCAGCTGTTGTTGTTTTTAGAGCTACAGTGGTTGTTGTTGGAGGTGCTGTAGTGGTTGTAGTAGCAGCTGTTGTTGCTGGAGCAGCTGTGGTTGTTGTTGGAGCTGCTGTCGTCGTTGTTAGAGCTGTTGTCATGGTTGTTGAAGCAGGTGTCGTTGGTGTTGGAGCAGCTGTGGTTTTTGAAGCATCTGTCGTTGGTGTTGGAGCAGCTGTGGTTGTTGTAGGAGCAGCTGTGGTTGTTGTAGCAGCAGCTGTGGTTGTTGTAGGAGCAGGTGTGGTTGTTGTTGGAGCTGCTGTCAACGTTGTTGGAGCTGCAGTGGTAGTTGTTGGAGCAGCTGTGGTTGTTGGACCAGCTGTTGTTGTTGTTGGAGCTGCAGTGGTTGTTGTTGGAGCTGCTGACGTAGTTGGAGGAGCATCTGTTGTTGTTTGAGCAGCTGTAGTTGTAGTTGGAGCAGCTGTAGTTGTAGTTGGAGCAGCTGTGGTTGTTGGAGCAGCTGTTGTTGTTGGAGCAGCTGTGGTTGGTGTTTGAGCAGTTGTGGTTGTTTCAGCAGCTGTGGTCGTTTTTGGAGCAGCTGTTGTTGTTGTTGGTGGAGCTGCTGTCGTCGTTGTTAGAGCTGTTGTCATGGTTGTTGGAGCAGCTGTCGTTGGTGTTGGAGCAGCTGTGGTTGTGGTTGGAGCAGCTGTGGTTGTTGTAGGAGCAGCTGTGGTTGTTGTTGGAGCTGCTGTCGACGTTATTGGAGCTGCAGTGGTAGTTGTTGGAGCAGCTGTGGTTGTTGGACCAGCTGTTGTTGTTGTTGTAGTAGCTGTGGTTGTTGTTGGAGCTGCTGTTGTTGTTTGAGCTGCTGTTGTGGTTGATGGAGCAGCTGTGGTTGGTATTGGAGCAGCTGTGGTTGCTGGAGCAGCTGTGGTTGCTGGAGCAGCTGTGGTTGTTGGAGCAGCTGTCGTTGGTGTTGGAGCAGCTGTGGTTGTTGGAGCAGCTGTTGTTGGTGTTGGATCAGCTGTGGTTGTTGGAGCAGCTGTTGTGGCTGTAGGAACTGCTGTGGTTTTTGGAGCTGCTGTGGTTGTTGGAGCTGCTGTTGTGGTTGTAGGAGCAGCTGTGGTTGTTGTTGGAGCCGGTATAGTTTTTGTTGGAACTGATGTTTTGGTTGTGGGAGTAGCTCTGGTTGTTGGAGCAGCTGTAGTTGTTGTTGGAGCTGCACTGGATATGGTTGGAGCTGCTGACGTAGATGTTGGAGAAGCTATAGTTGTTTTTGGAGCAGCTGTGGTTGTTGATGGAGCTGCTGTGGTTGTAGTTGGAGCTGCAGTGGTAGTTGTTGGAGAAGTTGTGGTTGTCGTTGGAGCTGCAGTGGATGTTATTGGAGCTGCTGTAGTGGTTGTAGGAGCAGCTGTGGTTGTTGTTGGAGCTGCTGTCGTCGTTGTTGGAGCGGCTGTCATGGTTGTAGGAGCAGCTGTCTTTGGGGTTGGAGCAGCTGTCGTTGGTGTTGGAGCAATTGTGGTTGTTGCTGGAGCTGCTGTGGTGGTTTGTGAGTCTGCTGTGGTTGTTGCCGTTGGAGCTGCTGTGGTTGTTGTTGGAGCAGCTGTGGTTGTTGTTGGCGCTGCTGTGGTTGTTGTTGGAGCGGCTGTTGTGGCTGTTGGAGCAGTTGTGATTGTTGGAGCAGCTGTTGTTGTTGGAGCAGCTGTTGTTGGTGTTTGAGCAGTTGTGGTTGTTGGAGCAGCTGTGGTTGTTGTTGGACCAGCTGTGGTCGTTTTTGGAGCAGCTGTTGTTGGTGTTGGATCAGCTGTGGTTGTTGGAGCAGCTGTTGTGGCTGTAGGAACTGCTGTGGTTTTTGGAGCTGCTGTGGTTGTTGGAGCTGCTGTTGTGGTTGTAGGAGCAGCTGTGGTTGTTGTTGGAGCCGGTATAGTTTTTGTTGGAACTGATGTTTTGGTTGTGGGAGTAGCTCTGGTTGTTGGAGCAGCTGTAGTTGTTGTTGGAGCTGCACTGGATATGGTTGGAGCTGCTGACGTAGATGTTGGAGAAGCTATAGTTGTTTTTGGAGCAGCTGTGGTTGTTGATGGAGCTGCTGTGGTTGTAGTTGGAGCTGCAGTGGTAGTTGTTGGAGAAGTTGTGGTTGTCGTTGGAGCTGCAGTGGATGTTATTGGAGCTGCTGTAGTGGTTGTAGGAGCAGCTGTGGTTGTTGTTGGAGCTGCTGTCGTCGTTGTTGGAGCGGCTGTCATGGTTGTAGGAGCAGCTGTCTTTGGGGTTGGAGCAGCTGTCGTTGGTGTTGGAGCAATTGTGGTTGTTGCTGGAGCTGCTGTGGTGGTTTGTGAGTCTGCTGTGGTTGTTGCCGTTGGAGCTGCTGTGGTTGTTGTTGGAGCAGCTGTGGTTGTTGTTGGCGCTGCTGTGGTTGTTGTTGGAGCGGCTGTTGTGGCTGTTGGAGCAGTTGTGATTGTTGGAGCAGCTGTTGTTGTTGGAGCAGCTGTTGTTGGTGTTTGAGCAGTTGTGGTTGTTGGAGCAGCTGTGGTTGTTGTTGGACCAGCTGTGGTCGTTTTTGGAGCAGCTGTTGTTGTTGGTGGAGCTGCTGTCGTCGTTGTTCGAGCTGTTGTCATGGTTGTTGGAGCAGCTGTCGTTGGTGTTGGAGCAGCTGTGGTTGTTGGAGCATCTGTCGTTGGTGTTGGAGCAGCTGTGGTTGTGGTTGGAGCAGCCGTGGTTGTTGTAGGAGCAGCTGTGGTTGTTGGAGCGGCTGTAGTTGTAGTTGGAGCAGCTGTGGTTGTTGTTGGAGCTGCTGTCGACGTTGTTGGAGCTGTAGTGGTAGTTGTTGGAGCAGCTGTGGTTGTTGGACCAGCTGTTGTTGTTGTTGTAGTAGCTGTGGTTGTTGTTGGAGCTGCTGTTGTTGTTTGAGCTGCTGTTGTTGTTGTTGGAGCTGCTGTTGTGGTTGTTGGAGCAGCTGTGGTTGGTATTGTAGCAGCTGTGGTTGCTGGAGCAGCTGTGGTTCTTGGAGCAGCTGTCGTTGGTGTTGGAGCAGCTGTGGATGTGGTTGGATCAGCTGTGGTTGTTGATTGAGCTGCTGTTGTGGCTGTAGGAACTGCTATGGTTTTTGGAGCTGCTGTGGTTGTTGGAGCTACTGTTGTGGTTGTAGGAGCAGCTGTGGTTGTGGTTGGAGCCGGTATAGTTGTTGTTGGAACTGCTGTTATGGTTGTGGGAGTAGCTCTGGTTGTTGGAGCAGCTGTAGTTGTTGTTGGAGCTGCACTGGATGTGGTTGGAGCTGCTGACCTAGTTGTTGGAGCAGCTATAGTTGTTTTTGGAGCAGCTGTGGTTGTTGTCGGAGCGGCTGTGGTTGTAGTTGGAGCAGCTGTGGTTGTTGTTGCAGCTGCTGTCAACGTTGTTGGAGCTGATGTCGTGGTTGTAGGAGCAGCTGTTGTTGGTGGAGCAGCTGTTTTTGTTGGAGCAGCTGTCGTTGTTGTTGGAACTGCAGTGGTTGTTGGAGCAGATGTGGTTGTTGTTGGAGCTGCTGTGGTCGTTGTTGGAACTGCAGTGGTTGTTGGAGCAATTGTGGTTGTTGTTGGAGCGGCTGTTGTTGTAGCTGGAGCAGCTGTGGTTGTTGTTGGAGCAGCTGTTGGTGTTGGAGCAGCTGTTGGTGTTGGAGCAGCTGTGGTTGTTGTGAGAGCAGCTGTTGGTGTTGGAGCTGCTGTGGTTGTTGTTGGAGCAGCTGTCGTGGTTGTAGGAGCAGCTGTTGTTGTTGGAGCTGCTGTGGATGTTGTTGGAGCTGCTGTGGTTGTTGTTGGAGCTGCTGTGGTGGTTTGTGGGGCTGCTGTGGTTGATGTTGTTGGAGCTGCTGTCATAGTTGTTGGAACAGCTGTGGTTGTAGCTGGAGCGGCTGTTGTTGTAGGACCTGCTGTGGTTGTTGTTGGAGCTGCTGTGGTGGTTTGTGGGGCTGGTTTGGTTGTTGGAGAAACTGTGGTTATTGGAGCAGCTGTGGTTGTTGTTGGAGCTGCAGTGGTTGTTATTGGAGCAGCTGTGGTTGTTGTTTTAGCTGCTCTGGTTGTTGTTGGAGCTGCTGTTGTTGTAGGAGCTGCTGTGTTTGGTTTTGGAGCAGCTGTGGTTGTTGTTGGAGCTGCTGTGGTCGTGGTAGGAGCTGCTGTGGTTGGTGTTGGAGATGATGTTGTTGTTGTTGGAGCTCCTTTTGTGGTTTTAGGAGCTCCTGTTGGGGTTGTTGGAGCAGCTGTAGTTGTTGTTGGAGCTGCAGCTGTGGTTGTTTTTGGAGCAGCTGTGGTTGTTGTTACAGCGGCTGTTGTTGTAGGAGCTGCTGTAGTTAGTGTTGGAGCTGCTGTGGTTGTTAGAGCAGTTGTGGTTGTTGGATCAGCTGTGGTTGGTGTTGGAGATGATGTCGTCGTTGTTGGAGCTGCTGTTGTGGTTTTAGGAGCTGCTGTCGTGGTTGTTGGAGATGCTGTTGTTGTTGGAGCAGCTGTGGTTGTTGTTGGAGCTGTAGTGGTTGTTGTTGGAGCTGCAGTGGTTGTTGCTGGAGCTGCTGCTGTTGTTGTTGTAGCTGCTGTGGTTGTTGTTGGAGCGGCTGCTGTTGTTTTTGGAGAGGCCGTGGTTGTTGTTGGAGATGCTGTTGTTGTTTGAGCTGCTGTGGTTGTTGTTGGAGATTCAGTGGTTGTTGTTGTAGCAGCTGTGTTTGTTGTTGGAGCAGCTGTGGTTGTGGTTGGAACAGCTGTGCTTGTTGTTTTAGCTGCTGTTGTCGTTGGAGCTGCAGTGGTAGTTGTGGGAGAAGCTGTGGGAGAAGCTGTGGTTGTCATAGGAGCTGCAGTGGATGCTGTTGGAGCTGCTGTGGTTGTTGTTGGCGCTGCTGTTGTGGTTGAAGGAACTGCTGTTGTGGTTATTGGAGCAGCTGTGGTTGGTGTTGGAGCAGCTGTGGTTGTGGTAGGAGCAGCTGTGGTTGTTGATTGAGCTGCTGTTGTGGCAGTAGGAGCTGCTGTGGTTGTTGAAGCTGCTGTGGTGGTTTGTGAGGCTGCTGTGGTTGTTGCTGTGGTTGTTGTTGGAGCTTCTGTCGTCGTTGTTGGAGCGGCTGTCGTGGTTGTAGGAGCAGCTGTTGTTGTTGGAGTAGCTGTGGTTGTAGTTGGAGCTGCAGTGGTTGTTGTTGGAGCTGCTGTGGTTGTTGTTGGAGCAGCTGTGGCTGTTGTTGGAGCTGCCGTCGTCATTTTCGGAGCTGCTGTTGTTGTTGTTGGAGCTGCTGTGGTTGTACTTGGAGCTGCAGTGGTTGTTGTTGGAGCAGCTATGGTTGTTGTTGGAGCTGCCGTCGTCATTTTTGGAGCTGCTGTTGTTGTTGGAGCTGCTGTGGTTGTAGTTGGAGCTGCTGTGGTCGTTGTTGGAACTGCAGTGGTTGTTGGTGGAGCTGCTGCTGTTGTTGTTGGAGAGGCCGTGGTTGTTGTTGGAGCGGCTGTGGTTGTTGTTGGAGATGCTGTTGTTGGAGCATCTGTGGAGGTTGTTTGAGCTGCTGTTGTTGTTGGAGAGGCCGTGGTTGTTGTTGGAGCGGCTGTGCTTGTTGTTGGAACAGTTGTGGTTGTTGGAGCTGCAGTGGTTGTTGTTGGAGCTGCTGTCGTGGTTGTAGGAGCAACTGTGGATGTAGTTGTAGCAGCTGTGGTTGTTGTTGGAGCTGTAGTGGTTTTTATTGGAGTAGCTGTGGTTGTTGGAGCTGCTGTGGTTGTTGGAGCAGCTGTGGTTGTTGTTGGAGCTGCTGTGGTGGTTTGTGGGGCTGCTGTGGTTGATGTTGTTGGAGCTGCTGTCATAGTTGTTGGAACAGCTGTGGTTGTAGCTGGAGCGGCTGTTGTTGTAGGACCTGCTGTGGTTGTTGTTGGAGCTGCTGTGGTGGTTTGTGGGGCTGGTTTGGTTGTTGGAGAAACTGTGGTTATTGGAGCAGCTGTGGTTGTTGTTGGAGCTGCAGTGGTTGTTATTGAAGCAGCTGTGGTTGTTGTTTTAACTGCTCTGGTTGTTGTTGGAGCTGCTGTTGTTGTAGGAGCTGCTGTGTTTGGTTTTGGAGCAGCTGTGGTTGTTGTTGGAGCTGCTGTGGTCGTTGTAGGAGCTGCTGTGGTTGGTGTTGGAGATGATGTTGTTGTTGTTGGAGCTGCTTTTGTGGTTTTAGGAGCTGCTGTCGTGGTTGTTGGAGATGCTGTTGTTGTTGGAGCAGCTGTAGTTGTTGTTGGAGCTGCAGCTGTGGTTGTTTTTGGAGCAGCTGTGGTTGTTGTTACAGCGGCTGTTGTTGTAGGAGCTGCTGTAGTTAGTGTTGGAGCTGCTGTGGTTGTTAGAGCAGTTGTGGTTGTTGGATCAGCTGTGGTTGGTGTTGGAGATGATGTCGTCGTTGTTGGAGCTGCTGTTGTGGTTTTAGGAGCTGCTGTCGTGGTTGTTGGAGATGCTGTTGTTGTTGGAGCAGCTGTGGTTGTTGTTGGAGCTGTAGTGGTTGTTGTTGGAGCTGCAGTGGTTGTTGTTGGAGCTGCAGCTGTGGTTGTTTTTGGAGCAGCTGTGGTTGTTGTTACAGCGGCTGTTGTTGTAGGAGCTGCTGTAGTTAGTGTTGGAGCTGCTGTGGTTGTTAGAGCAGTTGTGGTTGTTGGATCAGCTGTGGTTGGTGTTGGAGATGATGTCGTCGTTGTTGGAGCTGCTGTTGTGGTTTTAGGAGCTGCTGTCGTGGTTGTTGGAGATGCTGTTGTTGTTGGAGCAGCTGTGGTTGTTGTTGGAGCTGTAGTGGTTGTTGTTGGAGCTGCAGTGGTTGTTGCTGGAGCTGCTGCTGTTGTTGTTGTAGCTGCTGTGGTTGTTGTTGGAGCGGCTGCTGTTGTTTTTGGAGAGGCCGTGGTTGTTGTTGGAGATGCTGTTGTTGTTTGAACTGCTGTTGTTGTTGTTGGAGCTGCTGTGGTTGTTGTTGGAGATTCAGTGGTTGTTGTTGTAGCAGCTGTGTTTGTTGTTGGAGCAGCTGTGGTTGTGGTTGGAACAGCTGTGCTTGTTGTTTTAGCTGCTGTTGTCGTTGGAGCTGCAGTGGTAGTTGTGGGAGCTGCTGTGGTTGTTGTTGGCGCTGCTGTTGTGGTTGAAGGAACTGCTGTTGTGGTTATTGGAGCAGCTGTGGTTGGTGTTGGAGCAGCTGTGGTTGTGGTTGGAGCAGCTGTGGTTGTTGATTGAGCTGCTGTTGTGGCAGTAGGAGCTGCTGTGGTTGTTGAAGCTGCTGTGGTGGCTTGTGAGGCTGCTGTGGTTGTTGCTGTGGTTGTTGTTGGAGCTTCTGTCGTCGTTGTTGGAGCGGCTGTCGTGGTTGTAGGAGCAGCTGTTGTTGTTGGAGTAGCTGTGGTTGTAGTTGGAGCTGCAGTGGTTGTTGTTGGAGCTGCTGTGGTTGTTGTTGGAGCAGCTGTGGCTGTTGTTGGAGCTGCCGTCGTCATTTTCGGAGCTGCTGTTGTTGTTGTTGTTGGAGCTGCTGTGGTTGTACTTGGAGCTGCAGTGGTTGTTGTTGGAGCAGCTATGGTTGTTGTTGGAGCTGCCGTCGTCATTTTTGGAGCTGCTGTTGTTGTTGGAGCTGCTGTGGTTGTAGTTGGAGCTGCTGTGGTCGTTGTTGGAACTGCAGTGGTTGTTGGTGGAGCTGCTGCTGTTGTTGTTGGAGAGGCCGTGGTTGTTGTTGGAGTGGCTGTGGTTGTTGTTGGAGATGCTGTTGTTGGAGCATCTGTGGAGGTTGTTTGAGCTGCTGTTGTTGTTGGAGAGGCCGTGGTTGTTGTCGGAGCGGCTGTGCTTGTTGTTGGAACAGTTGTGGTTGTTGGAGCTGCAGTGGTTGTTGTTGGAGCTGCTGTCGTGGTTGTAGGAGCAACTGTGGATGTAGTTGTAGCAGCTGTGGTTGTTGTTGGAGCTGTAGTGGTTTTTATTGGAGTAGCTGTGGTTGTTGGAGCTGCTGTGGTTGTTGGAGCAGCTGTGGTTGTTGTTGGAGCTGCTGTGGTGGTTTGTGGGGCTGCTGTGGTTGATGTTGTTGGAGCTGCTGTCATAGTTGTTGGAACAGCTGTGGTTGTAGCTGGAGCGGCTGTTCTTGTAGGACCTGCTGTGGTTGTTGTTGGAGCTGCTGTGGTGGTTTGTGGGGCTGGTTTGGTTGTTGGAGAAACTGTGGTTATTGGAGCAGCTGTGGTTGTTGTTGGAGCTGCAGTGGTTGTTATTGAAGCAGCTGTGGTTGTTGTTTTAACTGCTCTGGTTGTTGTTGGAGCTGCTGTTGTTGTAGGAGCTGCTGTGTTTGGTTTTGGAGCAGCTGTGGTTGTTGTTGGAGCTGCTGTGGTCGTTGTAGGAGCTGCTGTGGTTGGTGTTGGAGATGATGTTGTTGTTGTTGGAGCTGCTTTTGTGGTTTTAGGAGCTGCTGTCGTGGTTGTTGGAGATGCTGTTGTTGTTGGAGCAGCTGTAGTTGTTGTTGGAGCTGCAGCTGTGGTTGTTTTTGGAGCAGCTGTTGTGGTTTTAGGAGCTGCTGTCGTGGTTGTTGGAGATGCTGTTGTTGTTGGAGCAGCTGTGGTTGTTGTTGGAGCTGTAGTGGTTGTTGTTGGAGCTGCAGTGGTTGTTGTTGGAGCTGCTGCTGTTGTTGTTGTTGTAGCTGCTGTGGTTGTTGTTGGAGCGGCTGCTGTTGTTTTTGGAGAGGCCGTGGTTGTTGTTGGAGATGCTGTTGTTGTTTGAACTGCTGTTGTTGTTGTTGGAGCTGCTGTGGTTGTTGTTGGAGATTCAGTGGTTGTTGTTGTAGCAGCTGTGTTTGTTGTTGGAGCAGCTGTGGTTGTGGTTGGAACAGCTGTGCTTGTTGTTTTAGCTGCTGTTGTCGTTGGAGCTGCAGTGGTAGTTGTGGGAGAAGCTGTGGATGTCGTAGGAGCTGCAGTGGATGCTGTTGGAGCTGCTGTGGTTGTTGTTGGCGCTGCTGTTGTGGTTGAAGGAACTGCTGTTGTGGTTATTGGAGCAGCTGTGGTTGGTGTTGGAGCAGCTGTGGTTGTGGTTGGAGCAGCTGTGGTTGTTGATTGAGCTGCTGTTGTGGCAGTAGGAGCTGCTGTGGTTGTTGAAGCTGCTGTGGTGGTTTGTGAGGCTGCTGTGGTTGTTGCTGTTGTTGTAGTTGGAGCAGCTGTGGTTGTTGTTGGAGCTTCTGTCGTGGTTGTAGGAGCAGCTGTTGTTGTTGGAGTAGCTGTGGTTGTTGGAGCAACTGTGGTTGTGGTTGGAACAGCTGTGGTTGTTGTTTTAGCTGCTGTTGTCGTTGTTGGAGCTGCTGTGGTTGTTGTTGGAGCGGCTGTGGTTGTTGTTGGAGCAGCTGTGGTTGTTGTTGGAGCTGCGGTGGTTGTTGGTGGAGAAGCTGTGGTTTTTGGAGCTGCTGTTGTTGTAGGAGCTGCTGTGGTTGGTGTTAGAGCTGCTGTGGTTGTTGTTTTAGCTGCTGTTGTCGTTGTTGGAGCTGCTGTGGTTGTTGTTGGAGCGGCTGTGGTTGTTGTTGGAGCAGCTGCTGTTGTTGTAGGAGCTGCTGTGGTTGTTGTTGGAGCTGCTGTGGTTGTTGTTGAAGCAGCTGTGGTTGGTGTTGGAGCAGCTGTGGTTGTTGTTTGAGCAGCTGTGGTTGTGGTTGGAGCTGCTGTCGTCGTTGTTGGAGCTGCAGTGGTTGTATTTGGAGCAGCTGTGGTTGTTGTTGGAGCTGCTGTCGTCGTTGTTGGAGCTGCAGTGGTTGCTGTTGGAGCAGCTGTGGTTGTTGTTGGAGCTGCGGTGGTTGTTGTTAGATCAGCTGTGGTTGTTGGAGCTGCTGTTGTTGTAGGAGCTGCTGTGGTTGGTGTTGGAGCTGCTGTCATGGTTGTTGGAGCAGGTGTGGTTGTAGTTGGAGCAGCTGTGGTTGTTTTTGGAGCTGATGTCAATGTTGTTGGAGCGTCTGTCGTGGTTGTAGGAGCAGGTATTGCTGTTGCTGTTAGAGCAGCTGTGGTTGTTGGAGCAGCTGTCGTTGGTGTTGGAGCAGTTGTGGTTGTTGCTGGAGCTGCTGTGGTGGTTTGTGAGGCTGCTGTGGTTGTTGCCGTTGGAGCTGCTGTCATGGTTGGTGGAGCAGCTGTGGTTGTTGTTGGAGCAGTTGTGAATGTTGAAGCAGCTGCTTTTGTTGGAGCAGCTGTGGTTGTTGTTGGACCAGCTGTGGTCGTTTTTGGAGCAGCTATTGTTGTTGTTGGAGCTGCTGTTGTTGTAGGAGCTGCTGTGTTTGGTTTTGGAGCAGCTGTGGTTGTTGTTGGAGCTGCTGTGGTCGTTGTAGGAGCTGCTGTGGTTGGTGTTGGAGATGATGTTGTTGTTGTTGGAGCTGCTTTTGTGGTTTTAGGAGCTGCTGTCGTGGTTGTTGGAGATGCTGTTGTTGTTGGAGCAGCTGTAGTTGTTGTTGGAGCTGCAGCTGTGGTTGTTTTTGGAGCAGCTGTGGTTGTTGTTACAGCGGCTGTTGTTGTAGGAGCTGCTGTAGTTAGTGTTGGAGCTGCTGTGGTTGTTAGAGCAGTTGTGGTTGTTGGATCAGCTGTGGTTGGTGTTGGAGATGATGTCGTCGTTGTTGGAGCTGCTGTTGTGGTTTTAGGAGCTGCTGTCGTGGTTGTTGGAGATGCTGTTGTTGTTGGAGCAGCTGTGGTTGTTGTTGGAGCTGTAGTGGTTGTTGTTGGAGCTGCAGTGGTTGTTGTTGGAGCTGCAGCTGTGGTTGTTTTTGGAGCAGCTGTGGTTGTTGTTACAGCGGCTGTTGTTGTAGGAGCTGCTGTAGTTAGTGTTGGAGCTGCTGTGGTTGTTAGAGCAGTTGTGGTTGTTGGATCAGCTGTGGTTGGTGTTGGAGATGATGTCGTCGTTGTTGGAGCTGCTGTTGTGGTTTTAGGAGCTGCTGTCGTGGTTGTTGGAGATGCTGTTGTTGTTGGAGCAGCTGTGGTTGTTGTTGGAGCTGTAGTGGTTGTTGTTGGAGCTGCAGTGGTTGTTGCTGGAGCTGCTGCTGTTGTTGTTGTAGCTGCTGTGGTTGTTGTTGGAGCGGCTGCTGTTGTTTTTGGAGAGGCCGTGGTTGTTGTTGGAGATGCTGTTGTTGTTTGAACTGCTGTTGTTGTTGTTGGAGCTGCTGTGGTTGTTGTTGGAGATTCAGTGGTTGTTGTTGTAGCAGCTGTGTTTGTTGTTGGAGCAGCTGTGGTTGTGGTTGGAACAGCTGTGCTTGTTGTTTTAGCTGCTGTTGTCGTTGGAGCTGCAGTGGTAGTTGTGGGAGAAGCTGTGGTTGTCGTAGGAGCTGCAGTGGATGCTGTTGGAGCTGCTGTGGTTGTTGTTGGCGCTGCTGTTGTGGTTGAAGGAACTGCTGTTGTGGTTATTGGAGCAGCTGTGGTTGGTGTTGGAGCAGCTGTGGTTGTGGTTGGAGCAGCTGTGGTTGTTGATTGAGCTGCTGTTGTGGCAGTAGGAGCTGCTGTGGTTGTTGAAGCTGCTGTGGTGGTTTGTGAGGCTGCTGTGGTTGTTGCTGTGGTTGTTGTTGGAGCTTCTGTCGTCGTTGTTGGAGCGGCTGTCGTGGTTGTAGGAGCAGCTGTTGTTGTTGGAGTAGCTGTGGTTGTAGTTGGAGCTGCAGTGGTTGTTGTTGGAGCTGCTGTGGTTGTTGTTGGAGCAGCTGTGGCTGTTGTTGGAGCTGCCGTCGTCATTTTCGGAGCTGCTGTTGTTGTTGTTGTTGGAGCTGCTGTGGTTGTACTTGGAGCTGCAGTGGTTGTTGTTGGAGCAGCTATGGTTGTTGTTGGAGCTGCCGTCGTCATTTTTGGAGCTGCTGTTGTTGTTGGAGCTGCTGTGGTTGTAGTTGGAGCTGCTGTGGTCGTTGTTGGAACTGCAGTGGTTGTTGGTGGAGCTGCTGCTGTTGTTGTTGGAGAGGCCGTGGTTGTTGTTGGAGTGGCTGTGGTTGTTGTTGGAGATGCTGTTGTTGGAGCATCTGTGGAGGTTGTTTGAGCAGCTGTGGTTGTTGTTGGAGCTGTAGTGGTTGTTGTTGGAGCTGCAGTGGTTGTTGTTGGAGCTGCTGCTGTTGTTGTTGTTGTAGCTGCTGTGGTTGTTGTTGGAGCGGCTGCTGTTGTTTTTGGAGAGGCCGTGGTTGTTGTTGGAGATGCTGTTGTTGTTTGAACTGCTGTTGTTGTTGTTGGAGCTGCTGTGGTTGTTGTTGGAGATTCAGTGGTTGTTGTTGTAGCAGCTGTGTTTGTTGTTGGAGCAGCTGTGGTTGTGGTTGGAACAGCTGTGCTTGTTGTTTTAGCTGCTGTTGTCGTTGGAGCTGCAGTGGTAGTTGTGGGAGAAGCTGTGGATGTCGTAGGAGCTGCAGTGGATGCTGTTGGAGCTGCTGTGGTTGTTGTTGGCGCTGCTGTTGTGGTTGAAGGAACTGCTGTTGTGGTTATTGGAGCAGCTGTGGTTGGTGTTGGAGCAGCTGTGGTTGTGGTTGGAGCAGCTGTGGTTGTTGATTGAGCTGCTGTTGTGGCAGTAGGAGCTGCTGTGGTTGTTGAAGCTGCTGTGGTGGTTTGTGAGGCTGCTGTGGTTGTTGCTGTTGTTGTAGTTGGAGCAGCTGTGGTTGTTGTTGGAGCTTCTGTCGTGGTTGTAGGAGCAGCTGTTGTTGTTGGAGTAGCTGTGGTTGTTGGAGCAACTGTGGTTGTGGTTGGAACAGCTGTGGTTGTTGTTTTAGCTGCTGTTGTCGTTGTTGGAGCTGCTGTGGTTGTTGTTGGAGCGGCTGTGGTTGTTGTTGGAGCAGCTGTGGTTGTTGTTGGAGCTGCGGTGGTTGTTGGTGGAGAAGCTGTGGTTTTTGGAGCTGCTGTTGTTGTAGGAGCTGCTGTGGTTGGTGTTAGAGCTGCTGTGGTTGTTGTTTTAGCTGCTGTTGTCGTTGTTGGAGCTGCTGTGGTTGTTGTTGGAGCGGCTGTGGTTGTTGTTGGAGCAGCTGCTGTTGTTGTAGGAGCTGCTGTGGTTGTTGTTGGAGCTGCTGTGGTTGTTGTTGAAGCAGCTGTGGTTGGTGTTGGAGCAGCTGTGGTTGTTGTTTGAGCAGCTGTGGTTGTGGTTGGAGCTGCTGTCGTCGTTGTTGGAGCTGCAGTGGTTGTATTTGGAGCAGCTGTGGTTGTTGTTGGAGCTGCTGTCGTCGTTGTTGGAGCTGCAGTGGTTGCTGTTGGAGCAGCTGTGGTTGTTGTTGGAGCTGCGGTGGTTGTTGTTAGATCAGCTGTGGTTGTTGGAGCTGCTGTTGTTGTAGGAGCTGCTGTGGTTGGTGTTGGAGCTGCTGTCATGGTTGTTGGAGCAGGTGTGGTTGTAGTTGGAGCAGCTGTGGTTGTTTTTGGAGCTGATGTCAATGTTGTTGGAGCGTCTGTCGTGGTTGTAGGAGCAGGTATTGCTGTTGCTGTTAGAGCAGCTGTGGTTGTTGGAGCAGCTGTCGTTGGTGTTGGAGCAGTTGTGGTTTTTGCTGGAGCTGCTGTGGTGGTTTGTGAGGCTGCTGTGGTTGTTGCCGTTGGAGCTGCTGTCATGGTTGTTGGAGCAGCTGTGGTTGTTGTTGGAGCAGTTGTGAATGTTGAAGCAGCTGCTTTTGTTGGAGCAGCTGTGGTTGTTGTTGGACCAGCTGTGGTCGTTTTTGGAGCAGCTATTGTTGTTGTTGGAGCAGCTTTAGTTGTTGTTGGAGCTGCTGTCATGGTTGTTGGAGCAGCTGTGGTTGTAGTTGGAGCAGCTGTGGTTGTTGTTGGAGCTGCTGTGGTTGTAGTTGGAGCAGCTGTCGTCGTTTTTGGAGCTGCTGTGGTTGTTGTTGGTGCAGCTGTGGTTGTTGTTGGAACAGCTATTGTTGTTGTTGGAGCTGCAGTGGTTGTTGTTGGAGGTGCTGTAGTGGTTGTAGGAGCAGTTGTGGTTGTTGTTGGAGCTGCTGTGGTTGTTGATTTAGCTGCTGTCATAGTTCTAGAAGCAGATGTCGTTGTTGTTGGAGCTGCTGTCGTCGTTGTTGGAGCTGTTTGCGTGGTTGTTGGAGCAGCTGTCATTGGTGTTGGAGCAGCTGTGGTTGTTGGAGCAGCTGTTGTTGGTGTTGGAGGAGCTGTGGTTGTTGATTGAGCTGCTGTCATAGTTCTAGAAGCAGATGTCGTTGTTGTTGTAGCTGCTGTCGTCGTTGTTGGAGCTGTTTGCGTGGTTGTTGGAGCAGCTGTCATTGGTGTTGGAGCTGCTGTGGTTGTTGTAGGAGCAGCTGTGGTTGTTGGAGCTGCTGTTCTGGTTGTAGGAGCAGCTGTTGTTGTTGTAGGAGCAGCTGTGGTTGTCGTTGGAGCCGGTATAGTTGTTGTTGGAGCTGTTGTGGTCGTTGTTGGAGCTGCAGTGGTTGTTGGAGCAGCTGTGGCTGTTGTTGGAGCTGCTGTTGTTGTTGTTGTAGGAACAGCTGTGGTTGTTGTTGGAGCTGCTGCTGTGGTTGTTGGAGCGGCTGTTGTTGTTGTTGGAGTCGGTGTGGTTGTTGTTGGAGCTGCTGTTGTTGTTGTTAAAGCTGGTATGGTTGTTGTTGGAACTGCTGTTATGGTTGTGGGAGCAGCTGTGGTTGTTGGAGCTGCAGTGGTTGTTGTTGGAGCTGCAGTGGTAGTTGTTGGAGATGTTGTGGTTGTTGTTGGAGCGGATGCGGTTGTTGTTGGAGCTGCTGTAGTGGTTATGGAAGCAGCTGTTGTTGTTGATTGAGCTGCAGTTGTGGCTGTAGGAGCTGCTGTCATGGTTGTTGGAGCAGGTGTGGTTGTAGTTGGAGCAGCTGTGGTTGTTGTTGGAGCTGCTGTCGTCGTTGTTGGGGCAGTTGTGGTTGTTGCTCGAGCTGCTGTGGTGGTTTGTGAGTCTGCTGTGGTTGTTACCGTTGGAGCTGCTGTGGTTGTTGTTGGAGCAGCTGTGGTTGTTGCTGGAGCTGCTGTGGTGGTTTGTGAGTCTGCTGTGGTTGTTGACGTTGGAGCTGCTGTGGTTGTTGTTGGAGTGGCTGTTGTGGCTGTTGGAGCAGTTGTGATTGTTGGAGCAGCTGTTGTTGTTGTTGGACCAGCTGTGGTCGTTTTTGGAGCAGCTGTTGTTGTTTTTGGAGCTGCAGTGGTTGTTGTTGGAGGTGCTGTAGTGGTTGTAGTAGCAGCTGTTGTTGCTGGAGCAGCTGTTGTTGTTGGTGGAGCTGCTGTCGTCGTTGTTAGAGCTGTTGTCATGGTTGTTGGAGCAGCTGTCGTTGGTGTTGGAGCAGCTGTGGTTGTGGTTGGAGCAGCTGTGGTTGATGTAGGAGCAGCTGTGGTTGTTGTTGGAGCTGCTGTCGACGTTATTGGAGCTGCAGTGGTTGTTGTTGGAGCTGTTGTTGTTGTTTGAGCTGCTGTTGTGGTTGATGGAGCAGCTGTGGTTGGTATTGGAGCAGCTGTGGTTGCTGGAGCAGCTGTGGTTGCTGGAGCAGCTGTGGTTGTTGGAGCAGCTGTAGTTGGTGTTGGAGCAGCTGTGGTTGTTGGAGCAGCTGTTGTTGGTGTTGGATCAGCTGTGGTTGTTGATTGAGCTGCTGTTGTGGCTGTAGGAGCAGCTGTGGTTGTTGTTGGAGCCGGTATAGTTTTTGTTGGAACTGCTGTTTTGGTTGTGGGAGTAGCTCTGGTTGTTGGAGCAGCTGTAGTTGTTGTTGGAGCTGCACTGGATATGGTTGGAGCTGCTGACGTAGATGTTGGAGAAGCTATAGTTGTTTTTGGAGCAGCTGTGGTTGTTGATGGAGCGGCTGTGGTTGTAGTTGGAGCAGCTGTGGTTGTTGTTGCAGCTGCTGTTGTTGTTGTTGTAGGAGCTGCTGTTGTTGTTGTTGGAGCTGCAGTGGTAGTTGTTGGAGAAGTTGTGGTTGTCGTTGGAGCTGCAGTGGATGTTATTGGAGCTGCTGTAGTGGTTGTAGGAGCAGCTGTGGTTGTTGTTGGAGCTGCTGTCGTCGTTGTTGGAGCGGCTGTCATGGTTGTAGGAGCAGCTGTCTTTGGGGTTGGAGCAGCTGTCGTTGGTGTTTGAGCAGTTGTGGTTGTTGGAGTAGCTGTGGTTGTTGTTGGACCAGCTGTGGTCGTTTTTGGAGCAGCTGTTGTTGTTGGTGGAGCTGCTGTCATCGTTGTTAGAGCTGTTGTCATGGTTGTTGGAGCAGCTGTCGTTGGTGTTGGAGCAGCTGTGGTTGTTGGAGCATCTGTCGTTGGTGTTGGAGCAGCTGTGGTTGTGGTTGGAGCAGCTGTGGTTGTTGTAGGAGCAGCTGTGGTTGTTGGAGCGGCTGTAGTTGTAGTTGGAGCAGCTGTGGTTGTTGTTGGAGCTGCTGTCGACGTTGTTGGAGCTGTAGTGGTAGTTGTTGGAGCTGCTGTGGTTGTTGTTGGAGCGGCTGTGGTTGTTGTTGGAGCGGCTGTGGTTGTTGTTGGAGCAGCTGTGGTTAGTGTTGGAGCAGCTGTGGTTGTAGTTGTAGCAGCTGTGGTTGTTGTTGGAGCTGCTGTCGTCGTTGTTGGAGCAGCTGTGGTTAGTGTTGGAGCTGTTGTTGTGGCTGTTGGAGCTGCTGTGGCTGTTGGAGCTGCTGTGGTTGTTGGATCAGCTGTGGTTGTGGTTGGAACAGCTGTCGTGGTTGTAGGAGCAGCTGTTGTTGGAGCAGATGTGGTTGTTGGAGCAGCTGTCGTTGGTGTTGGAGCAGCTGTGGTTGTTGTTTGAGCAGCTGTGGTTTTTTTTGGAGCTGCTGTGGTTGTTGTTGGAGCAGCTGTCGTTGGTGTTGGTGCAGTTGTCGTGGTTGTAGGAGCAGCTGTTGTTGGAGCAGATGTGGTTGTTGGAGCAGCTGTCGTTGGTGTTGGAGCTGCTGTCGTTGTTGTTGGAGCAGCTGTGGTTGTTGTTGGAGCGGCTGTTGTGGCTGTTGGAGCTGCTGTGGTCATTGTTGGAGCTGCTGTGGTTGTAGTTGGAACAGCTGTGGTTGTTGTTGGAGCTGCTGTCGGCATTGTCTGAGCAGCTGTTGTTGTTGGAGCAGCTGTGGTTGTTTGAGCAGCTGTGGTTGTTGTTGGAGCAGCTGTGGTTGTTGTTGGAGCTGCAGTTGTTGTTGGAGCTGCTGTGGTTGTTGTTGGAGCAACTGTGGTCATTGTCTGAACTGCTGTTGTTGTAGGAGCTGCTGTGGTTGTTGTTAGAGCTACTGTGGTTGTTGTAGGAGCTGCTGTGGTTGTTGTTGGAGCTGCAGTCATTGTAGGAGCAGCTGTGGTTGTTGTTGGAGCAGCTGTGGTTCTTGTTGTTGGAGCTGCTGTGGTTGTTGGAGCAGCTGTGGTTGTTGTTGGAGCTGCTGCGGTGGTTTGTGGGGCTGCTGTTGTTGTAGGAGCTGCTGCGGTTGTTGTTGGAGCTGCTGTGGTTGTTGTTGGAGCTGCTGTCGTCGTTGTTGAAGCTGCTGTTGTTGTAGGAGCTGCTGTGGTTGTTGTTGGAGCTGCTGTGGTTGTTGTTGGAGCTGCTGTCGTCGTTGTTGGAGCTGCTGTTGTTGTATGAGCTGCTGTGGTTGTTGTTGGAGCTGCAGTCATTGTAGGAGTAGCTGTGGTTGTTGTTGGAGCAGCTGTGGTTGTTGTTGGAGCTGTTGTCGTGGTTGTAGGAGCAGCTGTTGTTGTTGGTACTGCTGTAGTTGTAGTTGGAGCAGCTGTGGTTGTTGTTGGAGCTGCTGTGATTGTTGTTGGAGCTGTTGTCGTGGTTGTAGGAGCAGCTGTTGTTGTTGAAGCAGCTGTGGTTGTTGGAACTGCTGTGGTTGTTGTTGGAGCTGCTGTCATAGTTGTAGGATCAGCTGTGGTTGTTGTTGGAGCTGCTGTCGTAGTTGTTGGAGCTGCTGTTGTTGTAGGAGCTGCTGTGGTTGTTGTTGGAGCTGCTGTCATAGTTGTAGGACCAGCTGTGGTTGTTGTTGGAGCTGCTGCGGTGGTTTGTGGGGCTGCTGTTGTTGTAGGAGCTGCTGCGGTTGTTGTTGGAGCTGCTGTGGTTGTTGTTGGAGCTGCTGTCGTCATTGTTGGAGCTGCTGTTGTTGTATGAGCTGCTGTGGTTGTTGTTGTAGGAGCAGCTGTGTTTGTTGGAGCAGCTGTGGTTATGGTTGGAACAGCTGTGGTTGTTGTTTTAGCTGCTGTTGCCGTTGTTGGAGCTGCTGTGGTTGTTGTTGGAGCGGCTGTGGTTGTTGTTGGAGCTGCTGTGGTTGTTGGAGCTGCAGTCGTCATTGTCTGAGCGGCTGTCGTGGTTGTAAGAGCAACTGTTGTTGTTGGAGCAGCTGTGGTTGTTGTTGGAGCTGCTGCGGTGGTTTGTGGGGCTGCTGTGGTTGTTGTTGTTGGAGCTGCTGTGGTTGTTGGATCAGCTGTGGTCGTAGTTGGAGCTGCTGTAGTCGTTGTTTGAGCGGCTGTCGTGGTTGTAGGAGCAGCTGTTGTTGTTGGAGCAGCTGTGGTTGTAGTCGGAGCAGCTGTAGTTGTTGTTTGAGCAGCTTTGGTTTTTGTTGGAGCTGCTGTAGTTGTTGTTTGAGTTGCTGTCCTTGTTCTTGGAGCTGCAGTGGTTGTTGGAGCAGCTGTGGTTGTAGTTGGAGCAGCTGTGGTTGTTGTTGGAGCTGCTGTGATTGTTGTTGGAGCTGCTGTCGTGGTTGTCGGAGCAGCTGTTGTTGTTGGAGCAGTTGTAGTCGTTGTTTGAGCGGCTGTCGTGGTTGTAGGAGAAGCTGTTGTTGTTGGAGCAGATGTGGTTGTTGGAGCAGCTGTGATTGTTGTTGGAGCTGCTGTCATAGTTGTAGGACCAGCTGTGGTTGTTGGAGCAGCTGTGGTCGTAGTTGGAGCAGCTGTGGTTGTTGTTGGAGCTGCTGTCGTCTTTGTTGGAGCTGCTGTGGTCATTGTCTGAACTGCTGTTGTTGTAGGAGCTGCTGTGGTTGTTGTTAGAGCTGCTGTGGTCATTGTCTGAACTGCTGTTGTTGTAGGAGCTGCTGTGGTTGTTGTTAGAGCTGCTGTGGTTGTTGGAGCTGCTGTGGTTGTAGTTGGAGCAGCTGTCGTTGTGGTTGGAACAGCTGTGGTTGTTGTTTGAGCTACAGTTATTGGTGTTGGAGCATCTGTGTTTTTTTTTGGAGCTGCTGTGGTTGTTGTTGGAGCTGCTGTCGTGGTTGTAGGAGCAGCTGTTGTTGTTGGAGCAGCTGTAGTCGTTGGAGCAGCTGAGGTTGTTGGAGCAGCTGTCGTCGGTGTTGGAGCAGCTGTGGTTGTTGTTGGAACCAGTGTGGTTGTTGTTGAAGCTGCTGTTGTTGTTGTAGGAGCCGCTGTGGTCGTTGTTGGAACTGTTGTTATGATTGTAGGAGCAGCTGTGTTTGTTGGAACAGCTGTGGTTGTTGTTGGAGCTGCTGTGGTTGTTGGAGCTGCTGTCGTCATTGTCTGAGCGGCTGTCGTGGTTGTAGGAGCAGCTGTTGTTGTTGGAGCAGCTGTGGTTGTTGGAGCAGCTGTGGTTGTTGTTGGAGCAGCTGTGGTTGTTGTTGGAGCTGCTGCGGTGGTTTGTGGGGCTGCTGTGGTTGTTGTTGTTGGAGCTGCTGTAGTCGTTGTTTGAGCGGCTGTCGTGGTTGTAGGAGCAGCTGTTGTTGTTGGAGCAGCTGTGGTTGTAGTCGGAGCAGCTGTAGTTGTTGTTTGAGCAGCTGTGGTTTTTGTTGGAGCTGCTGTAGTTGTTTTTTGAGTTGCTGTCCTTGTTCTTGGAGCTGCAGTGGTTGTTGGAGCAGCTGTGGTTGCAGTTGGAGCAGCTGTGGTTGTTGTTGGAGCTGCTGTGATTGTTGTTGGAGCAGTTGTAGTCGTTGTTTGAGCGGCTGTCGTGGTTGTAGGAGAAGCTGTTGTTGTTGGAGCAGATGTGGTTGTTGGAGCAGCTGTGGTTGTAGTTGGAGCAGCTGTGATTGTTGTTGGAGCTGCTGTCATAGTTGTAGGACCAGCTGTGGTTGTTGGAGCAGCTGTGGTCGTAGTTGGAGCAGCTGTGGTTGTTGTTGGAGCTGCTGTCGTCTTTGTTGGAGCTGCTGTGGTCATTGTCTGAACTGCTGTTGTTGTAGGAGCTGCTGTGGTTGTTGTTAGAGCTGCTGTGGTTGTTGTTAGAGCTGCTGTGGTCATTGTCTGAACTGCTGTTGTTGTAGGAGCTGCTGTGGTTGTTGTTAGAGCTGCTGTGGTCATTGTCTGAACTGCTGTTGTTGTAGGAGCTGCTGTGGTTGTTGTTAGAGCTGCTGTGGTTGTTGGAGCTGCTGTGGTTGTAGTTGGAGCAGCTGTCGTTGTGGTTGGAACAGCTGTGGTTGTTGTTTGAGCTACAGTTATTGGTGTTGGAGCATCTGTGGGTTTTTTTGGAGCTGCTGTGGTTGTTGTTGGAGCTGCTGTCGTGGTTGTAGGAGCAGCTGTTGTTGTTGGAGCAGCTGTAGTCGTTGGAGCAGCTGAGGTTGTTGGAGCAGCTGTCGTCGGTGTTGGAGCAGCTGTGGTTGTTGTTGGAACCAGTGTGGTTGTTGTTGAAGCTGCTGTTGTTGTTGTAGGAGCCGCTGTGGTCGTTGTTGGAACTGTTGTTATGATTGTAGGAGCAGCTGTGTTTGATGGAACAGCCGTGGTTGTTGTTGGAGCTGCTGTGGTTGTTGGAGCTGCTGTCGTCATTGTCTGAGCGGCTGTCGTGGTTGTAGGAGCAGCTGTTGTTGTTGGAGCAGCTGTGGTTGTTGGAGCAGCTGTGGTTGTTGTTGGAGCAGCTGTGGTTGTTGTTGGAGCTGCTGCGGTGGTTTGTGGGGCTGCTGTGGTTGTTGTTGTTGGAGCTGCTGTAGTCGTTGTTTGAGCGGCTGTCGTGGTTGTAGGAGCAGCTGTTGTTGTTGGAGCAGCTGTGGTTGTAGTCGGAGCAGCTGTAGTTGTTGTTTGAGCAGCTGTGGTTTTTGTTGGAGCTGCTGTAGTTGTTGTTTGAGTTGCTGTCCTTGTTCTTGGAGCTGCAGTGGTTGTTGGAGCAGCTGTGGTTGTAGTTGGAGCAGCTGTGGTTGTTGTTGGAGCTGCTGTGATTGTTGTTGGAGCTGCTGTCGTGGTTGTCGGAGCAGCTGTTGTTGTTGGAGCAGTTGTAGTCGTTGTTTGAGCGGCTGTCGTGGTTGTAGGAGAAGCTGTTGTTGTTGGAGCAGATGTGGTTGTTGGAGCAGCTGTGGTTGTAGTTGGAGCAGCTGTGATTGTTGTTGGAGCTGCTGTCATAGTTGTAGGACCAGCTGTGGTTGTTGGAGCAGCTGTGGTCGTAGTTGGAGCAGCTGTGGTTGTTGTTGGAGCTGCTGTCGTCTTTGTTGGAGCTGCTGTGGTCATTGTCTGAACTGCTGTTGTTGTAGGAGCTGCTGTGGTTGTTGTTAGAGCTGCTGTGGTTGTTGTTAGAGCTGCTGTGGTCATTGTCTGAACTGCTGTTGTTGTAGGAGCTGCTGTGGTTGTTGTTTGAGCTGCTGTGGTTGTTATTAGAGCTGCTGTGGTTGTTGTTGTTGGAGCTGCAGTCATTATAGGAGCAGCTGTGGTTGTTGTTAGAGCTGCTGTGGTTGTTGTTAGAGCTGCTGTGGTTGTTGTTGTTGTAGCAGCTGTGGTTGTTGTTGTTGTAGGAGCTGCTGTGGTTGTTGTCTGAGCTGTTCTTGTTGTTGGTACTGCTGTGGTTGTTGGAGCTGCTGTGGTTGTAGTTGGAGCAGCTGTCGTTGTGGTTGGAACAGCTGCAGTTGTTGTTTGAGCTGCAGTTGTTGGTGTTGGAGCATCTGTGGTTTTTTTTGGAGCTGCTGTGGTTGTTGTTGGAGCTGCTGTCGTGGTTGTAGGAGCAGCTGTTGTTGTTGGAGCAGCTGTAGTCGGTGTTGGAGCAGCTGTGGTTGTTGTTGGATCTGCTGCCGTATTTGTTGGAGCTGCAGTGGTTGTTGTTGGAGCCAGTGTGGTTGTTGTTGAAGCTGCTGTTGTTGTTGTAGGAGCTGCTGTGGTCGTTGTTGGAACTGTTGTTATGATTGTAGGAGCAGCTGTGTTTGTTGTAGCAGCTGTGGTTGTGGTTGGAACAGCTGTGGTTGTTGTTTTAGCTGCTGTTGCCGTTGTTGGAGCTGCTGTGGTTGTTGTTGTAGCGGCTGTGGTTGTTGTTGGAGCTGCTGTGGTTGTTGGAGCTGCTGTCGTCATTGTCTGAGCGGCTGTCGTGGTTGTAGGAGCAGCTGTTGTTGTTGGAGCAGCTGTGGTTGTTGGAGCAGCTGTGGTTGTTGGAGCAGCTGTGGTTGTTGTTGGAGCAGCTGTGGTTGTTGTTGGAGCTGCTGCGGTGGTTTGTGGGGCTGCTGTGGTTGTTGTTATTGGAGCTGCTGTGGTTGTTGGAGCAGCTGTGGTCGTAGATGGAGCTGCTGTCTTCGTTGTTGGAGCTGCTGTTGTTGTAGGAGCTGCTGTGGTTGTAGTGGGAGCTGCTGTGGTTGTTGTTGGAGCTGCTGTCGTCGTTGTTGGAGCTGCTGTTGTTGTAGGAGCTGCTGTGGTTGTTGTTGGAGCTGCTGTGGTTGTTGTTGGAGCTGCTGTCGTCGTTGTTGGAGCTGCTGTTGTTGTATGAGCTGCTGTGGTTGTTGTTGGAGCTGCTGTGGTTGTTGTTGTTGGAGCTGCAGTCATTGTAGGAGTAGCTGTGGTTGTTGTTGGAGCAGCTGTGGTTGTTGTTGTTGGAGCTGCTGTGGTTGTTGTCTGAGCTGCTGTTGTTGTTGGTACTGCTGTAGTTGTAGTTAGAGCAGCTGTTGTTGTTGTTGGAGCTGCTGTGATTGTTGTTGGAGCTGTTGTCGTGGTTGTAGGAGCAGCTGTTGTTGTTGAAGCAGCTGTGGTTGTTGGAGCAGCTTTGGTTGTAGTCGGAGCAGCTGTGGTTGTTGTTTGAGCAGCTGTGGTTTTTGTTGGAACTGCTGTGGTTGTTGTTGTTGGAGCTGCTGTCATAGTTGTAGGATCAGCTGTGGTTGTATTTGGAGCTGCTGTCATAGTTGTAGGATCAGCTGTGGTTGTTGTTGGAGCTGCTGTCGTCGTTGTTGGGGCTGCTGTTGTTGTAGGAGCTGCTGTGGTTGTTGTTGGAGCTGCTGTGGTTGTTGTTGGAGCTGCTGTCGTCGTTGTTGGAGCTGCTGTTGTTGTAGGAGCTGCTGTGGTTGTTGTTGGAGCTGCTGTGGTTGTTGTTGGAGCTGCTGTCGTCGTTGTTGTAGTAGCTGCTGTGGTTGTTGTCTGAGCTGCTCTTGTTGTTGGTACTGCTGTGGTTGTTGAAGCTGCTGTGGTTGTAGTTGGAGCAGCTGTCGTTGTGGTTGGATCAGCTGCGGTTGTTGTTTGAGCTGCAGTTGTTGGTGTTGGAGCATCTGTGTTTTTTTTTGGAGCTGCTGTGGTTGTTGTTGGAGCTGCTGTCGTCGTTGTTGGAGCTGCTGTGGTTGTTGTTGGATCTGCTGCCGTATTTGTTGGAGCTGCAGTGGTTGTTGTTGGAGCCAGTGTGGTTGTTGTTGAAGCTGCTGTTGTTGTTGTAGGAGCTGCTGTGGTCGTTGTTGGAACTGTTGTCGTGGTTGTAGGAGCAGCTGTTGTTGTTGAAGCAGCTTTGTTTGTTGTTGGAGCTGCTGTCATAGTTGTAGGATCAGCTGTGGTTGTATTTGGAGCTGCTGTCATAGTTGTAGGATCAGCTGTGGTTGTTGTTGGAGCTGCTGTCGTCGTTGTTGGAGCTGCTGTTGTTGTAGGAGCTGCTGTGGTTGTTGTTGGAGCTGCTGTGGTTGTTGTTGGAGCTGCTGTCGTCGTTGTTGGAGTTGCTGTTGTTGTAGGAGCTGCTGTGGTTGTTGTTGGAGCTGCTGTGGTTGTTGTTGGAGCTGCTGTCGTCGTTGTTGTAGTAGCTGCTGTGGTTGTTGTCTGAGCTGCTCTTGTTGTTGGTACTGCTGTGGTTGTTGAAGCTGCTGTGGTTGTAGTTGGAGCAGCTGTCGTTGTGGTTGGAACAGCTGCGGTTGTTGTTTGAGCTGCAGTTGTTGGTGTTGGAGCATCTGTGTTTTTTTTTGGAGCTGCTGTGGTTGTTGTTGGAGCTGCTGTCGTCGTTGTTGGAGCTGCTGTGGTTGTTGTTGGATCTGCTGCCGTATTTGTTGGAGCTGCAGTGGTTGTTGTTGGAGCCAGTGTGGTTGTTGTTGAAGCTGCTGTTGTTGTTGTAGGAGCTGCTGTGGTCGTTGTTGGAACTGTTGTTATGATTGTAGGAGCAGCTGTGTTTGTTGGAGCAGCTGTGGTTGTGGTTGGAACAGCTGTGGTTGTTGTTTTAGCTGCTGTTGCCGTTGTTGGAGCTGCTGTGGTTGTTGTTGGAGCAGCTGTGGTTGTTGTTGGAGCTGCTGTGGTTGTTGGAGCTGCTGTCGTCATTGTCTGAGCGGCTGTCGTGGTTGTAGGAGCAGCTGTGGTTGTTGGAGCAGCTGTGGTTGTTGTTGGAGCAGCTGTGGTTGTTGTTGGAGCTGCTGCGGTAGTTTGTGGGGCTGCTGTGGTTGTTGTCGTTGGAGCTGCTGTGGTTGTTGGAGCAGCTGTGGTCGTAGATGGAGCTGCTGTCTTCGTTGTTGGAGCTGCTGTTGTTGTAGGAGCTGCTGTGGTTGTAGTTGGAGCTGCTGTGGTTGTTGTTGGAGCTGCTGTCGTCGTTGTTGGAGCTGCTGTTGTTGTAGGAGCTGCTGTGGTTGTTGTTGGAGCTGCTGTGGTTGTTGTTGGAGCTGCTGTCGTCGTTGTTGGAGCTGCTGTTGTTATATGAGCTGCTGTGGTTGTTGTTGGAGCTGCTGTGGTTGTAGTTGGAGCTGCTGTGGTTGTTGTTGGAGCTGCAGTCATTGTAGGAGTAGCTGTGGTTGTTGTTGGAGCAGCTGTGGTTGTTGTTGTTGGAGCTGCTGTGGTTGTTGTCTGAGCTGCTATTGTTGTTGGTACTGCTGTAGTTGTAGTTGGAGCAGCTGTTGTTGTTGTTGGAGCTGCTGTGATTGTTGTTGGAGCTGTTGTCGTGGTTGTAGGAGCAGCTGTTGTTGTTGAAGCCGCTGTGGTTGTTGGAGCAGCTGTGGTTGTAGTCGAAGCAGCTGTGGTTGTTGTTTGAGCAGCTGTGGTTTTTGTTGGAACTGCTGTGGTTGTTGTTGTTGGAGCTGCTGTCATAGTTGTAGGATCAGCTGTGGTTGTTGTTGGAGCTGCTGTCATAGTTGTAGGACCAGCTGTGGTTGTTGTTGGAGCTGCTGTCGTCGTTGTTGGAGCTGCTGTTGTTGTAGGAGCTGCTGTGGTTGTTGTTGGAGCTGCTGTGGTTGTTGTTGGAGCTGCTGTCGTCGTTGTTGGAGCTGCTGTTGTTGTAGGAGCTGCTGTGGTTGTTGTTGGAGCTGCTGTGGTTGTTGTTGGAGCTGCTGTTGTCGTTGTTGTAGGAGCTGCAGTGGTTGTTGTCTGAGCTGCTCTTGTTGTTGGTACTGCTGTGGTTGTTGGAGCTGCTGTGGTTGTAGTTGGAGCAGCTGTCGTTGTGGTTGGAACAGCTGCGGTTGTTGTTTGAGCTGCAGTTGTTGGTGTTGGAGCATCTGTGTTTTTTTTTGGAGCTGCTGTGGTTGTTGTTGGAGCTGCTGTCGTCGTTGTTGGAGCTGCTGTTGTTGTTGTTGGAGCTGCTGTCGTCGTTGTTGGAGCTGCTGTTGTTGTTAGAGCTGCTGTGGTTGTTGTTAGAGCTGCTGTGGTTGTTGTTGTTGGAGCAGCTGTGGTTGTTGTTGTAGGAGCTGCTGTGGTTGTTGTCTGAGCTGCTCTTGGTGTTGGTACTGCTGTGGTTGTTGGAGCTGCTGTGGTTGTAGTTGGAGCAGCTGTCGTTGTGGTTGGAACAGCTGCGGTTGTTGTTTGAGCTGCAGTTGTTGGTGTTGGAGCATCTGTGGTTTTTTTTGGAGCTGCTGTGGTTGTTGTTGGAGCTGCTGTTGTGGTTGTAGGAGCAGCTGTTGTTGTTGGAGCAGCTATAGTCGTTGGAGCAGCTGAGGTTGTTGGAGCAGCTGTCGTCGGTGTTGGAGCAGCTGTGGTTGTTGTTGGATCTGCTGCTGTATTTGTTGGAGCTGCAGTGGTTGTTGTTGGAGCCATTGTGGTTGTTGTTGAAGCTGCTGTTGTTGTTGTTGTTGGAGCTGCTGTGGTCGTTGTTGGAACTGTTGTTATGATTGTAGGAGCAGATGTGTTTGTTGGAGCAGCTGTGGTTGTGGTTGGAACAGTTGTGGTTGTTGTTTTAGCTGCTGTTGCAGTTGTTGGAGCTGCTGTGGTTGTTGTTGGAGCAGCTGTGGTTGTTGTTGGAGCTGCTGTGGTTGTTGGAGCTGCTGTCATCATTGTCTGAGCGGCTGTCGTGGTTGTAGGAGCAGCTGTTGTTGTTGGAGCAGCTGTGGTTGTTGGAGCAGCTGTGGTTGTTGTTGGAGCAGCTGTGGTTGTTGTTGGAGCTGCTGCGGTGGTTTGTGGGGCTGCTGTGGTTGTTGTTGTTGGAGCTGCTGTGGTTGTTGGAGCAGCTGTGGTCGTAGTTGGAGCTGCTGTCGTCGTTGTTGGAGCTGCTGTTGTTGTAGGAGCTGCTGCGGTTGTTGTTGGAGCTGCTGTGGTTGTTGTTGGAGCTGCTGTCGTCGTTGTTGGAGCTGCTGTTGTTGTAGGAGCTGCTGTGGTTGTTGTTGGAGCTGCTGTGGTTGTTGTTGGAGCTGCTGTCGTCGTTGTTGGAGCTGCTGTTGTTGTATGAGCTGCTGTGGTTGTTGTTGGAGCTGCTGTGGTTGTTGTTGTTGGAGCTGCAGTCATTGTAGGAGTAGCTGTGGTTGTTGTTGGAGCTGTTGTCGTGGTTGTAGGAGCAGCTGTTGTTGTTGGTACTGCTGTAGTTGTAGTTGGAGCAGCTGTGGTTGTTGTTGGAGCTGCTGTGATTGTTGTTGGAGCTGTTGTCGTGGTTGTAGGAGCAGCTGTTGTTGTTGAAGCAGCTGTGGTTGTTGGAGCAGCTGTGGTTGTAGTCGGAGCAGCTGTGGTTGTTGTTTGAGCAGCTGTGGTTTTTGTTGGAACTGCTGTGGTTGTTGTTGTTGGAGCTGCTGTCATAGTTGTAGGATCAGCTGTGGTTGTTGTTGGAGCTGCTGTCGTCGTTGTTGGAGCTGCTGTTGTTGTAGGAGCTGCTGTGGTTGTTGTTGGAGCTGCTGTGGTTGTTGTTGGAGCTGCTGTCGTCGTTGTTGGAGCTGCTGTTGTTGTATGAGCTGCTGTGGTTGTTGTTGGAGCTGCTGTGGTTGTTGTTGTTGGAGCTGCAGTCATTGTAGGAGTAGCTGTGGTTGTTGTTGGAGCTGTTGTCGTGGTTGTAGGAGCAGCTGTTGTTGTTGGTACTGCTGTAGTTGTAGTTGGAGCAGCTGTGGTTGTTGTTGGAGCTGCTGTGATTGTTGTTGGAGCTGTTGTCGTGGTTGTAGGAGCAGCTGTTGTTGTTGAAGCAGCTGTGGTTGTTGGAGCAGCTGTGGTTGTAGTCGGAGCAGCTGTGGTTGTTGTTTGAGCAGCTGTGGTTTTTGTTGGAACTGCTGTGGTTGTTGTTGTTGGAGCTGCTGTCATAGTTGTAGGATCAGCTGTGGTTGTTGTTGGAGCTGCTGTCGTCGTTGTTGGAGCTGCTGTTGTTGTAGGAGCTGCTGTGGTTGTTGTTGGAGCTGCTGTCATAGTTGTAGGACCAGCTATGGTTGTTGTTGGAGCTGCTGTCGTCGTTGTTGGAGCTGCTGTTGTTGTAGGAGCTGCTGTGGTTGTTGTTGGAGCTGCTGTGGTTGTTGTTGGAGCTGCTGTCGTCGTTGTTGGAGCTGCTGTTGTTGTATGAGCTGCTGTGGTTGTTGTTGTTGGAGCTGCAGTCATTGTTGGAGTAGCTGTGGTTGTTGTTGGAACAGCTGTGGTTGTTGTTGTTGGAGCTGCTGTGGTTGTTGTCTGAGCTCCTGTTGTTGTTGGTACTGCTGTAGTTGTTGGAGCTGCTGTGGTTGTAGTTGGAGCAGCTGTGGTTGTGGTTGGAACAGCTGCGGTTGTTGTTTGAGCTGCAGTTGTTGGTGTTGGAGCATCTGTGGGTTTTTTTGGAGCTGCTGTGGTTGTTGTTGGAGCTGCTGTCGTGGTTGTAGGAGCAGCTGTTGTTGTTGGAGCAGCTGTAGTCGTTGGAGCAGCTGAGGTTGTTGGAGCAGCTGTCGTCGGTGTTGGAGCAGCTGTGGTTGTTGTTGGATCTGCTGCCGTATTTGTTGGAGCTGCAGTGGTTGTTGGTGGAGCCAGTGTGGTTGTTGTTGAAGCTGCTGTTGTTGTTGTAGGAGTTGCTGTGGTTGTTGTTGGAGCCAGTGTGGTTGTTGTTGAAGCTGCTGTTGTTGTTGTAGGAGTTGCTGTGGTTGTTGTTGGAACTGTTGTTATGATTGTAGGAGCAGCTGTGTTTGTTGGAGCAGCTGTGGTTGTGGTTGGAACAGCTGTGGTTGTTGTTTTAGCTGCTGTTGCCGTTGTTGGAGCTGCTGTGGTTGTTGTTGGAGCGGCTGTGGTTGTTGTTGGAGCTGCTGTGGTTGTTGTTGGAGCTGCTGTCGTCATTGTCTGAGCGGCTGTCGTGGTTGTAGGAGCAACTGTTGTTGTTGGAACAGCTGTGGTTGTTGGAGCAGCTGTGGTTGTTGTTTGAGCAGCTGTGGTTGTTGTTGGAACTGTTGTTATGATTGTAGGAGCAGCTGTGTTTGTTGGAGCAGCTGTGGTTGTGGTTGGAGCAGCTGTGGTTGTGGTTGGAACAGCTGTGGTTGTTGTTTTAGCTGCTGTTGCCGTTGTTGGAGCTGCTGTGGTTGTTGTTGGAGCGGCTGTGGTTGTTGTTGGAGCTGCTGTGGTTGTTGTTGGAGCTGCTGTCGTCATTGTCTGAGCGGCTGTCGTGGTTGTAGGAGCAACTGTTGTTGTTGGAACAGCTGTGGTTGTTGGAGCAGCTGTGGTTGTTGTTGGAGCAGCTGTGGTTGTTGTTGGAGCTGCTGCGGTGGTTTGTGGGGCTGCTGTGGTTGTTGTTGTTGGAGCTGCTGTGGTTGTTGGAGCAGCTGTGGTCGTAGTTGGAGCTGCTGTCGTCGTTGTAGGAGCTGCTGTGGTTGTTGTTGGAGCTGCTGTCATAGTTGTAGGACCAGCTGTGGTTGTTGTTGGAGCTGCTGTGGTTGTTGGAGCAGCTGTGGTCGTAGTTGGAGCTGCTGTCGTCGTTGTAGGAGCTGCTGTGGTTGTTGTTGGAGCTGCTGTCATAGTTGTAGGATCAGCTGTGGTTGTTGTTGGAGCTGCTGTGGTTGTTGGAGCAGCTGTGGTCGTAGTTGGAGCTGCTGTTGTTGTAGGAGCTGCTGTGGTTGTTGTAGGAGCTGCTGTGGTTGTTGTTGGAGCTGCTGTCATAGTTGTAGGACCAGCTGTGGTTGTTGTTGGAGCTGCTGTGGTTGTTGGAGCAGCTGTGGTCGTTGTTGGAGCTGCTGTTGTTGTAGGAGCTGCTGTGGTTGTTGTTGGAGTTGCTGTGGTTGTTGTTGGAGCTGCTGTCGTCGTCGTTGGAGCTGCTGTTGTTGTAGGAGCTGCTGTGGTTGTTGTTGGAGCTGCTGTGGTTGTTGTTGGAGCTGCTGTCGTTGTTGTTGGAGCTGCTGTTGTTGTTGTATGAGCTGCTGTGGTTGTTGTTGGAGCTGCTGTGGTTGTTGTTGGAGCTGCAGTCATTGTAGGAGTAGCTGTGGTTGTTGTTGGAGCAGCTGTGGTTGTTGTTGTTGGAGCTGCTGTGGTTGTTGTTGTTGGAGCTGCTGTGGTTGTTGTCTGAGCTGCTGTTGTTGTTGGTACTGCTGTAGTTGTAGTTGGAGCAGCTGTGGTTGTTGTTGGAGCTGCTGTGATTGTCTTTGGAGCTGTTGTCGTGGTTGTAGGAGCAGCTGTTGTTGTTGAAGCAGCTGTGGTTGTTGGAGCAGCTGTGGTTGTTGTTTGAGCAGCTGTGGTTTTTGTTGGAACTGCTGTGGTTGTTGTTGGAGCTGCTGTCGTTGTTGTTGGAGCTGCTGTTGTTGTAGCAGCTGCTGTGGTTGTTGTTGGAGCTGTTGTCGTGGATGTAGGAGCAGCTGTTGTTGTTGAAGCAGCTGTAGTCGTTGTTTGAGCGGCTGTCGTGGTTGTAGGAGTAGCTGTTGTTGTTGGAGCTGCAGTGGTTGTTGGAGCAGCTGTGGTTGTAGTCGGAGCTGCTGTCGTCGTTGTTGGAGCTGCTGTTGTTGTAGGAGCTGCTGTGGTTGTTGTTGGAGCTGCTGTGGTTGTTTTTGTTGGAGCTGCAGTCATTGTAGGAGTAGCTGTTGATGTTGTTGGAGCTGTAGTCGTTGTTTGAGCGGCTGTCGTGGTTGTAGGAGCAGCTGTTGTTGTTGGAGCAGCTGTGGTTGTTGGAGCAGCTGTGGTTGTAGTCGGAGCAGCTGTGGTTGTTGTTTGAGCAGCTGTCATAGTTATAGGACCAGCTGTGGTTGTTGTTGGAGCTGCTGTCGTCGTTGTTGGAGCTGCTGTTGTTGTAGGAGCTGCTGTGGTTGTTGTTGGAGCTGCTGTCATAGTTGTAGGACCAGCTGTGGTTGTTGTTGGAGCTGCTGTCGTCGTTGTTGGGGCAGCTGTGGTCATCGTTGGAGCTGCTGTTGTTGTAGGAGCTGCTGTGGTTGTTGTTGGAGCTGCTGTGGTTGTTGTTGGAGCAGCTGTGGTCATTGTTGGAACTGCTGTTGTTGTAGGAGCTGCTGTGTTTGTTGTTGGAGCAGCAGTGGTCATTATCTGAACTGCTGTTGTTGTAGGAGCTGCTGTGGTTGTTGTTAGAGCTGCTGTGGTTGTTGTTGGAGCTGCAGTCATTGTAGGAGGAGTAGCTGTTGTTGCTGGAGCACCTGTGGTTGTTGGAGCAGCTGTGGTTGTAGTCGGAGCAGCTGTGGTTGTTGTTTGAGCAGCTGTGGTTTTTGTTGGAGCTGCTGTGGTTGTTGTTGTTGGAGCTGCTGTCATAGTTGTAGGACCAGCTGTGGTTGTTGTTGGAGCTGCTGTCGTCGTTGTTGGAGCTGCTGTTGTTGTTGGAGCTGCTGTGGTTGTTGTTGGAGCTGCTGTGGTTGTTGTTGGAGCGGCTGTGGTTGTTGTTGGAGCTGCTGTGGTTGTTGTTGGAGCTGCTGTCGTCATTGTCTGTGCGGCTGTCGTGGTTGTAGGAGAAGCTATGGTTGTTGTTGGAGCAGCTATGGTTGTTGTTGGAGCTGCTGCGGTGGTTTGTGGGGCTGCTGTGGTTGTTGTTGTTGAAGCTGCTGTCATAGTTGTAGGACCAGCTGTGGTTGTTGAAGCAGCTGTGGTCGTAGTTGGAGCAGCTGTGGTTGTTGTTGGAGCTGCTATCATAGTTGTATGAGCTGCTGTGGTTGTTGTTGGAGATGCTGTGGTTGTTGTTGGAGCAGCTGTGGTCATTGTCTGAACTGCTGTTGTTGTAGGAGCTGCTGTGGTTGTTGTTAGAGCTGCTGTCATTGTAGGAGCTGCTGTGGTTGTTGTTGGAGCAGCTTTGGTTGTTGTTGGAGCAGCTGTGGTTTTTGTTGTTGGAGCTGCTGTGGTTGTTGTCTGAGCTGCTGTTGTTGTTAGTACTGCTGTGGTTGTAGGAGCAGCTGTTGTTGTTGAAGCACCTGTAGTCGTTGTTTGAGCGGTTGTCGTGGTTGTAGGAGCAGCTGTTGTTTTTGGAGCAGCTGTGGTTGTTGGATTAGCTGTGGTTGTAGTTGGAGCAGCTGTGGTTGTTGTTTGAGCAGCTGTGGTTGTTGTTTGAGTTGCTGTCCTTGTTCTTGGAACTGCAGTGGTTGTTGGAGAAGCTGTGGTTGTAGTTTGAGCTGCTGTCGACATTGTTGGAGCAGCTGTTTTAATTGGAGCAGCTGTCTTTGGTGTTGGAGCAGCTATGGTTGTTGTTGGAGCTGCTGCGGTGGTTTGTGGGGCTGCTGTGATTGTTGTTGTTGAATCTGCTGTCATAGTTGTAGGAGCAGCTGTGGTTGTTGGAGCAGCTGTGGTTGTAGTTGGATCTGCTGCCGTCTTTGTTGGAGCTGCAGTGGTTCTTGTTGGAGCCAGTGTGGTTGTTGTTGGATCTGCTGCCGTCGTTGTTCGAGCTGCAGTGGTTGTTGTTGGAGCCAGTGTGGTTGTTGTTGAAGCTGCTGTTGTTGTTGTAGGAGCTGCTGTGGTCGTTGTTGGAACTGTTGATACGATTGTAGGAGCAGCTGTTGTTGTTGGAGCAGCTTTCGTTATGGTTGGAACAGCTGCGGTTGTTGTTTGAGCTGCAGTTGTTGGTGTTGGAGCAGCTGTGGTTGTTGTTGGAGCTGCTGTCGTGGTTGTAGGAGCAGCTGTTGTTGTTGGAGCAGCTGTAGTCGTTGGAGCAGCTGAGGTTGTTGGAGCAGCTGTCGTCAGTGTTGGAGCAGCTGTGGTTGTTGTTGGATCTGCTGCCGTATTTGTTGGAGCTGCAGTGGTTGTTGTTGGAGCAGCTGTGGTTGTTGTAGGAGCGGCTGTTGTGGCTGTTGAAGCAGCTGTGGTTGTTGTTGGAGCCAGTGTGGTTGTTGTTGAAGCTGCTGTTGTTGTTGTAGGAGCTGCTTTGGTTGTTGTTGGAACTTTTGTTATGATTGTAGGAGCAGCTGTATTTGTTGGAGCAGCTGTGGTTGTTGGAGCAGCTGTGTTTGTAGGAGCAGCTGTGGTTGTTGTTTTAGCTGTTGTTGCCGTTGTTGGAGCTGATGTGGTTGTTGTTGGAGCTGCTGTGGTTGTTGTTGGAGCTGCTGTCGTCATTGTCTGAGCGGCTGTCGTGGTTGTAGGAGCAGCTGTTGTTGTTGGAGCAGCTGTGGTTGTTGGAGCAGCTGTGGTTGTTGTTGGACCAGCTGTGGTTGTTGTTGGAGCGGCTGTCGTCGTTGTTGGAGCTGCTGTCGTCGTCGTTGGAGCTGCTGTTGTTGTATGAGCTGCTGTGGTTGTTGTTGTTGGCGCTGCAGTCATTGTAGGAGTAGCTGTGGTTGTTGTTGGAGCAGCTGTGGTTGTTATTGGAGCTGCTGTCGACGTTGTTGGAGCTGCAGTGGTTGTTGTTGGAGCAGCTGTGGTTGTTGTGGGAGCTGCTGTAGTTGCTGTTGGAGCTGCTGTGGTTGTTGTTGGAGCTGCTGTTGTCGTTGTTGGAGCTGCTGTGGTTGTTCTAGGAGCAGCTGTGGTTGTTGTTGGAGCTGCCGTTGTTGTTGGAGCTGCTGTGGTTGTTGTTGGAGCTGCTGTTGTTGTTGGAGCAGCTGTGGTTGTTGTTGGAGCTGCTGTTGTGGTTGTAGGAATTGCTGTTGTGGTTGTTGGAGCTGCTGTGGTTGTTGTTGGAGCTGCTGTTGTTGTAGGAGCTGCTGTGGTTGTTGTTGGAGCTGCTGTGGTTGTTGTTGGAGCAGCTGTGGTCATTGTTGGAACTGCTGTTGTTGTAGGAGCTGCTGTGTTTGTTGTTGGAGCAGCAGTGGTCATTATCTGAACTGCTGTTGTTGTAGGAGCTGCTGTGGTTGTTGTTAGAGCTGCTGTGGTTGTTGTTGGAGCTGCAGTCATTGTAGGAGGAGTAGCTGTTGTTGCTGGAGCACCTGTGGTTGTTGGAGCAGCTGTGGTTGTAGTCGGAGCAGCTGTGGTTGTTGTTTGAGCAGCTGTGGTTTTTGTTGGAGCTGCTGTGGTTGTTGTTGTTGGAGCTGCTGTCATAGTTGTAGGACCAGCTGTGGTTGTTGTTGGAGCTGCTGTCGTCGTTGTTGGAGCTGCTGTTGTTGTTGGAGCTGCTGTGGTTGTTGTTGGAGCTGCTGTGGTTGTTGTTGGAGCGGCTGTGGTTGTTGTTGGAGCTGCTGTGGTTGTTGTTGGAGCTGCTGTCGTCATTGTCTGTGCGGCTGTCGTGGTTGTAGGAGAAGCTATGGTTGTTGTTGGAGCAGCTATGGTTGTTGTTGGAGCTGCTGCGGTGGTTTGTGGGGCTGCTGTGGTTGTTGTTGTTGAAGCTGCTGTCATAGTTGTAGGACCAGCTGTGGTTGTTGAAGCAGCTGTGGTCGTAGTTGGAGCAGCTGTGGTTGTTGTTGGAGCTGCTATCATAGTTGTATGAGCTGCTGTGGTTGTTGTTGGAGATGCTGTGGTTGTTGTTGGAGCAGCTGTGGTCATTGTCTGAACTGCTGTTGTTGTAGGAGCTGCTGTGGTTGTTGTTAGAGCTGCTGTCATTGTAGGAGCAGCTGTGGTTGTTGTTGGAGCAGCTTTGGTTGTTGTTGGAGCAGCTGTGGTTTTTGTTGTTGGAGCTGCTGTGGTTGTTGTCTGAGCTGCTGTTGTTGTTAGTACTGCTGTGGTTGTAGGAGCAGCTGTTGTTGTTGAAGCACCTGTAGTCGTTGTTTGAGCGGTTGTCGTGGTTGTAGGAGCAGCTGTTGTTTTTGGAGCAGCTGTGGTTGTTGGATTAGCTGTGGTTGTAGTTGGAGCAGCTGTGGTTGTTGTTTGAGCAGCTGTGGTTGTTGTTTGAGTTGCTGTCCTTGTTCTTGGAACTGCAGTGGTTGTTGGAGAAGCTGTGGTTGTAGTTTGAGCTGCTGTCGACATTGTTGGAGCAGCTGTTTTAATTGGAGCAGCTGTCTTTGGTGTTGGAGCAGCTATGGTTGTTGTTGGAGCTGCTGCGGTGGTTTGTGGGGCTGCTGTGATTGTTGTTGTTGAATCTGCTGTCATAGTTGTAGGAGCAGCTGTGGTTGTTGGAGCAGCTGTGGTTGTAGTTGGATCTGCTGCCGTCTTTGTTGGAGCTGCAGTGGTTCTTGTTGGAGCCAGTGTGGTTGTTGTTGGATCTGCTGCCGTCGTTGTTCGAGCTGCAGTGGTTGTTGTTGGAGCCAGTGTGGTTGTTGTTGAAGCTGCTGTTGTTGTTGTAGGAGCTGCTGTGGTCGTTGTTGGAACTGTTGATACGATTGTAGGAGCAGCTGTTGTTGTTGGAGCAGCTTTCGTTATGGTTGGAACAGCTGCGGTTGTTGTTTGAGCTGCAGTTGTTGGTGTTGGAGCAGCTGTGGTTGTTGTTGGAGCTGCTGTCGTGGTTGTAGGAGCAGCTGTTGTTGTTGGAGCAGCTGTAGTCGTTGGAGCAGCTGAGGTTGTTGGAGCAGCTGTCGTCAGTGTTGGAGCAGCTGTGGTTGTTGTTGGATCTGCTGCCGTATTTGTTGGAGCTGCAGTGGTTGTTGTTGGAGCAGCTGTGGTTGTTGTAGGAGCGGCTGTTGTGGCTGTTGAAGCAGCTGTGGTTGTTGTTGGAGCCAGTGTGGTTGTTGTTGAAGCTGCTGTTGTTGTTGTAGGAGCTGCTTTGGTTGTTGTTGGAACTTTTGTTATGATTGTAGGAGCAGCTGTAGTTGTTGGAGCAGCTGTCGTCAGTGTTGGAGCAGCTGTGGTTGTTGTTGGATCTGCTGCCGTATTTGTTGGAGCTGCAGTGGTTGTTGTTGGAGCAGCTGTGGTTGTTGTAGGAGCGGCTGTTGTGGCTGTTGAAGCAGCTGTGGTTGTTGTTGGAGCCAGTGTGGTTGTTGTTGAAGCTGCTGTTGTTGTTGTAGGAGCTGCTTTGGTTGTTGTTGGAACTTTTGTTATGATTGTAGGAGCAGCTGTATTTGTTGGAGCAGCTGTGGTTGTTGGAGCAGCTGTGTTTGTAGGAGCAGCTGTGGTTGTTGTTTTAGCTGTTGTTGCCGTTGTTGGAGCTGATGTGGTTGTTGTTGGAGCTGCTGTGGTTGTTGTTGGAGCTGCTGTCGTCATTGTCTGAGCGGCTGTCGTGGTTGTAGGAGCAGCTGTTGTTGTTGGAGCAGCTGTGGTTGTTGGAGCAGCTGTGGTTGTTGTTGGACCAGCTGTGGTTGTTGTTGGAGCGGCTGTCGTCGTTGTTGGAGCTGCTGTCGTCGTCGTTGGAGCTGCTGTTGTTGTATGAGCTGCTGTGGTTGTTGTTGTTGGAGCTGCAGTCATTGTAGGAGTAGCTGTGGTTGTTGTTGGAGCAGCTGTGGTTGTTGTTGTTGGAGCTGCTGTGGTTATTGTTGGAGCTGCAGTCATTGTAGGAGCAGCTATGGTTGTTGTTGGAACAGCTGTGGTTGTTGTTGTTGGAGCTGCTGTGGTTGTTGTTGGATCTGCTGTCGTCGTTGTTGGAGCTGTTGTTGTAGTAGGAGCTGCTGTGGTTGTTGGAGCAGCTGTGGTTGTTGTTGGAGCTGCTGTCATAGTTGTAGGACCAGCTGTGGTTGTTGTTGGAGCTGCTGTCGTCGTTGTTGGAGCTGCTGTTGTTGTAGGAGCTGCTGTGGTTGTTGTTGGAGCTGCTGTGGTTGTTGTTGGAGCAGCTGTGGTCGTTGTTGGGACTGCTGTTGTTGTATGAGCTGCTGTGGTTGTTGTTGTTGGAGCTGCAGTCATTGTAGGAGCAGCTGTGGTTGTTGTTGGAGCAGCTGTGGTTGTTGTAGTTGGAGCTGCTGTGGTTGTTGTCTGAGCTGCTGTGGTTGTTGGTACCGCTGTGGTTGTAGTTGGAGCTGCTGTGATTGTTTTAGGAGCTGTTGTCGTGGTTGTAGGAGCAGCTGTTGTTGTTGTAGCAGCTGTGGTTGTAGTCGGAGCAGCTGTAGTTGTTGTTTGAGCAGCTGTGGTTTTTGTTGGAGCTGCTGTGGTTGTTGTTTGAGTTGCTGTCCTTGTTCTTGGAGCTGCAGTGGTTGTTGGAGCAGCTGTGGTTGTTGTTGGAGCTGCTGTGGTTGTTGTTGGAGCAGCTGTGGTCGTTGTTGGGACTGCTGTTGTTGTATGAGCTGCTGTGGTTGTTGTTGTTGGAGCTGCAGTCCTTGTAGGAGCAGCTGTGGTTGTTGTTGGAGCAGCTGTGGTTGTTGTAGTTGGAGCTACTGTGGTTGTTGTCTGAGCTGCTGTTGTTGTTGGTACTGCTGTGGTTGTAGTTGGAGCTGCTGTGATTGTTGTTGGAGCTGCTGTGATTGTTGTTGGAGCTGTTGTTGTTGGAGCAGCTGTAGTCGTTGTTTGAGCGGCTGTCGTGGTTGTAGGAGAAGCTGTTGTTGTTGGAGTAGATGTGGTTGTTGGAGCAGCTGTGGTTGTAGTTGGAGCAGCTGTGATTGTTGTTGTAGCTTCTGTCATAGTTGTAGGACCAGCTGTGGTTGTTGGAGCAGCTGTGGTCGTAGTTGGAGCAGCTGTGGTTGTTGTTGGAGCTGCTGTCGTCTTTGTTGGAGCTGCTGTCGTCTTTGTTGGAGCAGCTGTGGTCGTTGTTGGGACTGCTGTTGTTGTATAAGTTGCTGTGGTTGTCGTTGGAGCTGCTGTGGTTGTTGTTGGAGCAGCTGTGGTTGTTGTTAGAGCTGCTGTGATTGTTGTTGTTGGAGCTGCAGTCATTGTAGGAGCAGCTGTGGTTGTTGTTGTTGGAGCAGCTGTGGTTGTTGTTGTTGGTACTGCTGTGGTTGTTGGAGCTGCTGTGGTTGTTGTTGGAGCAGCTGTGGTCGTTGTTGGGATTGCTGTTGTTGTATGAGCTGCTGTGGTTGTTGTTGTTGGAGCTGCAGTCATTGTAGGAGCAGCTGTGGTTGTTGTTGGAGCAGCTATGGATGTTGTTGGAGCTGCTGCGGTGGTTTGTGGGGCTGCTGTGATTGTTGTTGTTGAATCTGCTGTCATAGTTGTAGGAGCAGCTGTGGTTGTCGGAGCAGCTGTTGTTGTTGGAGCTGCAGTGGTTGTTGTTGGAGCCAGTGTGGTTGTTGTTGAAGCTGCTGTTGTTGTTGTAGGAGCTACTGTGGTCGTTGTTGGAACTGTTGATACGATTGTAGGAGCAGCTGTTGTTGTTGGAGCAGCTTTCGTTATGGTTGGAACAGCTGCGGTTGTTGTTTGAGCTGCAGTTGTTGGTGTTGGAGCAGCTGTGGTTGTTGTTGGAGCAGCTGTTGGTGTTGGAGCAGCTGTCGTTGGTGTTGGAGCAGCTGAGGTTGTTGTTGGATCTGCTGCCGTATTTGTTGGAGCTGCAGTGGTTGTTGTTGGAGCAGCTGTGGTTGTTGTTGGAGCTGCTGTGGTTGTTGTAGGAGCGGCTGTTGTGGCTGTTGAAGCAGCTGTGGTTGTTGTTGGAGCCAGTGTGGTTGTTGGAGCAGCTGTGTTTGTAGGAGCAGCTGTGGTTGTTGTTTTAGCTGTTGTTGCCGTTGTTGGAGCTGATGTGGTTGTTGTTGGAGCTGCTGTGGTTGTTGTTGGAGCTGCTGTTGTCATTGTCTGAGCGGCTGTCGTGGTTGTAGGAGCAGCTGTTGTTGTTGGAGCAGCTGTGGTTGTTGGAGCAGCTGTGGTTGTTGTTGGACCAGCTGTGGTTGTTGTTGGAGCGGCTGTCGTCGTTGTTGGAGCTGCTGTCGTCGTCGTTGGAGCTGCTGTTGTTGTATGAGCTGCTGTGGTTGTTGTTGTTGGAGCTGCAGTCATTGTAGGAGTAGCTGTGGTTGTTGTTGGAGCAGCTGTGGTTGTTGTTGTTGGAGCTGCTGTGGTTATTGTTGGAGCTGCAGTCATTGTAGGAGCAGCTATGGTTGTTGTTGGAACAGCTGTGGTTGTTGTTGTTGGAGCTGCTGTGGTTGTTGTTGGATCTGCTGTCGTCGTTGTTGGAGCTGTTGTTGTAGTAGGAGCTGCTGTGGTTGTTGGAGCAGCTGTGGTTGTTGTTGGAGCTGCTGTCATAGTTGTAGGACCAGCTGTGGTTGTTGTTGGAGCTGCTGTCGTCGTTGTTGGAGTTGCTGTTGTTGTAGGAGCTGCTGTGGTTGTTGTTGGAGCAGCTGTGGTTGTTGTTGGAGCAGCTGTGGTCGTTGTTGGGACTGCTGTTGTTGTATGAGCTGCTGTGGTTGTTGTTGTTGGAGCTGCAGTCATTGTAGGAGCAGCTGTGGTTGTTGTTGGAGCAGCTGTGGTTGTTGTAGTTGGAGCTGCTGTGGTTGTTGTCTGAGCTGCTGTTGTTGTTGGTACCGCTGTGGTTGTAGTTGGAGCTGCTGTGATTGTTTTAGGAGCTGTTGTCGTGGTTGTAGGAGCAGCTGTTGTTGTTGTAGCAGCTGTGGTTGTAGTCGGAGCAGCTGTAGTTGTTGTTTGAGCAGCTGTGGTTTTTGTTGGAGCTGCTGTGGTTGTTGTTTGAGTTGCTGTCCTTGTTCTTGGAGCTGCAGTGGTTGTTGGAGCAGCTGTGGTTGTTGTTGGAGCTGCTGTGGTTGTTGTTGGAGCAGCTGTGGTCGTTGTTGGGACTGCTGTTGTTGTATGAGCTGCTGTGGTTGTTGTTGTTGGAGCTGCAGTCCTTGTAGGAGCAGCTGTGGTTGTTGTTGGAGCAGCTGTGGTTGTTGTAGTTGGAGCTGCTGTGGTTGTTGTCTGAGCTGCTGTTGTTGTTGGTACTGCTGTGGTTGTAGTTGGAGCTGCTGTGATTGTTGTTGGAGCTGCTGTGATTGTTGTTGGAGCTGTTGTTGTTGGAGCAGCTGTAGTCGTTGTTTGAGCGGCTGTCGTGGTTGTAGGAGAAGCTGTTGTTGTTGGAGTAGATATGGTTGTTGGAGCAGCTGTGGTTGTAGTTGGAGCAGCTGTGATTGTTGTTGTAGCTTCTGTCATAGTTGTAGGACCAGCTGTGGTTGTTGGAGCAGCTGTGGTCGTAGTTGGAGCAGCTGTGGTTGTTGTTGGAGCTGCTGTCGTCTTTGTTGGAGCTGCTGTCGTCTTTGTTGGAGCAGCTGTGGTCGTTGTTGGGACTGCTGTTGTTGTATAAGTTGCTGTGGTTGTCGTTGGAGCTGCTGTGGTTGTTGTTGGAGCAGCTGTGGTTGTTGTTAGAGCTGCTGTGATTGTTGTTGTTGGAGCTGCAGTCATTGTAGGAGCAGCTGTGGTTGTTGTTGTTGGAGCAGCTGTGGTTGTTGTTGTTGGTACTGCTGTGGTTGTTGGAGCTGCTGTGGTTGTTGTTGGAGCAGCTGTGGTCGTTGTTGGGACTGCTGTTGTTGTATGAGCTGCTGTGGTTGTTGTTGTTGGAGCTGCAGTCATTGTAGGAGCAGCTGTGGTTGTTGTTGGAGCAGCTATGGATGTTGTTGGAGCTGCTGCGGTGGTTTGTGGGGCTGCTGTGATTGTTGTTGTTGAATCTGCTGTCATAGTTGTAGGAGCAGCTGTGGTTGTCGGAGCAGCTGTTGTTGTTGGAGCAGCTGTGGTTGTTGGAGCAGCTGTGGTTGTAGTTGGATCTGCTGCCGTCTTTGTTGGAGCTGCAGTGGTTGTTGTTGGAGCCAGTGTGGTTGTTGTTGAAGCTGCTGTTGTTGTTGTAGGAGCTGCTGTGGTCGTTGTTGGAACTGTTGATACGATTGTAGGAGCAGCTGTTGTTGTTGGAGCAGCTTTCGTTATGGTTGGAACAGCTGCGGTTGTTGTTTGAGCTGCAGTTGTTGGTGTTGGAGCAGCTGTGGTTGTTGTTTGAGCAGCTGTTGGTGTTGGAGCAGCTGTCGTTGGTGTTGGAGCAGCTGAGGTTGTTGGAGCAGCTGTCGTCGGTGTTGGAGCAGCTGTGGTTGTTGTTGGATCTGCTGCCGTATTTGTTGGAGCTGCAGTGGTTGTTGTTGGAGCAGCTGTGGTTGTTGTTGGAGCTGTTGTTGCCGTTGTTGGAGCTGCTGTGGTTGTTGTTGGAGCTGCTGTGGTTGTTGTTGGAGCTGCTGTCGTCATTGTCTGAGCGGCTGTCGTGGTTGTAGGAGCAGCTGTTGTTGTTGGAGCAGCTGTGGTTGTTGTTGTTGGAGCTGCAGTCATTGTAGGAGCAGCTGTGGTTGTTGTTGGAGCAGCTGTGGTTGTTGTAGTTGGAGCTGCTGTGGTTGTTGTCTGAGCTGCTGTTGTTATTGGTACTGCTGTGGTTGTAGTTGGAGCTGCTGTGATTGTTTTAGGAGCTGTTGTCGTTGTAGCAGCTGTGGTTGTAGTCGGAGCAGCTGTAGTTGTCGTTTGAGCAGCTGTGGTTTTTGTTGGAGCTGCTGTGGTTGTTGTTTGAGTTGCTGTCCTTGTTCTTGGAGCTGCAGTGGTTGTTGGAGCAGCTGTGGTTGTTGTTGGAGCTGCTGTGGTTGTTGTTGGAGCAGCTGTGGTCGTTGTTGGGACTGCTGTTGTTGTATGAGCTGCTGTGGTTGTTGTTGTTGGAGCTGCAGTCATTGTAGGAGCAGCTGTGGTTGTTGTTGGAGCAGCTGTGGTTGTTGTAGTTGGAGCTGCTGTGGTTGTTGTCTGAGCTGCTGTTGTTGTTGGTACTGCTGTGGTTGTAGTTGGAGCTGCTGTGATTGTTGTTGGAGCTGCTGTGATTGTTGTTGGAGCTGCTGTCGTGGTTGTCGGAGCAGCTGTTGTTGTTGGAGCAGCTGTAGTCGTTGTTTGAGCGGCTGTCGTGGTTGTAGGAGAAGCTGTTGTTGTAGTTGGAGCAGCTGTGATTGTTGTTGTAGCTTCTGTCATAGTTGTAGGACCAGCTGTGGTTGTTGGAGCAGCTGTGGTCGTAGTTGGAGCAGCTGTGGTTGTTGTTGGAGCTGCTGTCGTCTTTGTTGGAGCTGCTGTCGTCTTTGTTGGAGCAGCTGTGGTCGTTGTTGGGACTGCTGTTGTTGTATAAGTTGCTGTGGTTGTCGTTGGAGCTGCTGTGGTTGTTGTTGGAGCAGCTGTGGTTGTTGTTAGAGCTGCTGTGATTGTTGTTGTTGGAGCTGCAGTCATTGTAGGAGCAGCTGTGGTTGTTGTTGTTGGAGCAGCTGTGGTTGTTGTTGTTGGTACTGCTGTGGTTGTTGGAGCTGCTGTGGTTGTTGTTGGAGCAGCTGTGGTCGTTGTTGGGACTGCTGTTGTTGTATGAGCTGCTGTGGTTGTTGCTGTTGGAGCTGCAGTCATTGTAGGAGCAGCTGTGGTTGTTGTTGGAGCAGCTGTGGTTGTTGTAGTTGGAGCTGCTGTGGTTGTTGTCTGAGCTGCTGTTGTTGTTGGTACTGCTGTGGTTGTAGTTGGAGCTGCTGTGATTGTTGTAGGAGCTGTTGTCGTGGTTGTAGGAGCAGCTGTTGTTGTTGGTACTGCTGTGGTTGTAGTTGGAGCTGCTGTGATTGTTGTTGGAGCTGCTGTGATTGTTGTTGGAGCTGTTGTTGTTGGAGCAGCTGTAGTCGTTGTTTGAGCGGCTGTCGTGGTTGTAGGAGAAGCTGTTGTTGTTGGAGTAGATATGGTTGTTGGAGCAGCTGTGGTTGTAGTTGGAGCAGCTGTGATTGTTGTTGTAGCTTCTGTCATAGTTGTAGGACCAGCTGTGGTTGTTGGAGCAGCTGTGGTCGTAGTTGGAGCAGCTGTGGTTGTTGTTGGAGCTGCTGTCGTCTTTGTTGGAGCTGCTGTCGTCTTTGTTGGAGCAGCTGTGGTCGTTGTTGGGACTGCTGTTGTTGTATAAGTTGCTGTGGTTGTCGTTGGAGCTGCTGTGGTTGTTGTTGGAGCAGCTGTGGTTGTTGTTAGAGCTGCTGTGATTGTTGTTGTTGGAGCTGCAGTCATTGTAGGAGCAGCTGTGGTTGTTGTTGTTGGAGCAGCTGTGGTTGTTGTTGTTGGTACTGCTGTGGTTGTTGGAGCTGCTGTGGTTGTTGTTGGAGCAGCTGTGGTCGTTGTTGGGACTGCTGTTGTTGTATGAGCTGCTGTGGTTGTTGTTGTTGGAGCTGCAGTCATTGTAGGAGCAGCTGTGGTTGTTGTTGGAGCAGCTATGGATGTTGTTGGAGCTGCTGCGGTGGTTTGTGGGGCTGCTGTGATTGTTGTTGTTGAATCTGCTGTCATAGTTGTAGGAGCAGCTGTGGTTGTCGGAGCAGCTGTTGTTGTTGGAGCAGCTGTGGTTGTTGGAGCAGCTGTGGTTGTAGTTGGATCTGCTGCCGTCTTTGTTGGAGCTGCAGTGGTTGTTGTTGGAGCCAGTGTGGTTGTTGTTGAAGCTGCTGTTGTTGTTGTAGGAGCTGCTGTGGTCGTTGTTGGAACTGTTGATACGATTGTAGGAGCAGCTGTTGTTGTTGGAGCAGCTTTCGTTATGGTTGGAACAGCTGCGGTTGTTGTTTGAGCTGCAGTTGTTGGTGTTGGAGCAGCTGTGGTTGTTGTTGGAGCAGCTGTTGGTGTTGGAGCAGCTGTCGTTGGTGTTGGAGCAGCTGAGGTTGTTGGAGCAGCTGTCGTCGGTGTTGGAGCAGCTGTGGTTGTTGTTGGATCTGCTGCCGTATTTGTTGGAGCTGCAGTGGTTGTTGTTGGAGCAGCTGTGGTTGTTGTTGGAGCTGTTGTTGCCGTTGTTGGAGCTGCTGTGGTTGTTGTTGGAGCTGCTGTGGTTGTTGTTGGAGCTGCTGTCGTCATTGTCTGAGCGGCTGTCGTGGTTGTAGGAGCAGCTGTTGTTGTTGGAGCAGCTGTGGTTGTTGTTGTTGGAGCTGCAGTCATTGTAGGAGCAGCTGTGGTTGTTGTTGGAGCAGCTGTGGTTGTTGTAGTTGGAGCTGCTGTGGTTGTTGTCTGAGCTGCTGTTGTTATTGGTACTGCTGTGGTTGTAGTTGGAGCTGCTGTGATTGTTTTAGGAGCTGTTGTCGTTGTAGCAGCTGTGGTTGTAGTCGGAGCAGCTGTAGTTGTCGTTTGAGCAGCTGTGGTTTTTGTTGGAGCTGCTGTGGTTGTTGTTTGAGTTGCTGTCCTTGTTCTTGGAGCTGCAGTGGTTGTTGGAGCAGCTGTGGTTGTTGTTGGAGCTGCTGTGGTTGTTGTTGGAGCAGCTGTGGTCGTTGTTGGGACTGCTGTTGTTGTATGAGCTGCTGTGGTTGTTGTTGTTGGAGCTGCAGTCATTGTAGGAGCAGCTGTGGTTGTTGTTGGAGCAGCTGTGGTTGTTGTAGTTGGAGCTGCTGTGGTTGTTGTCTGAGCTGCTGTTGTTGTTGGTACTGCTGTGGTTGTAGTTGGAGCTGCTGTGATTGTTGTTGGAGCTGCTGTGATTGTTGTTGGAGCTGCTGTCGTGGTTGTCGGAGCAGCTGTTGTTGTTGGAGCAGCTGTAGTCGTTGTTTGAGCGGCTGTCGTGGTTGTAGGAGAAGCTGTTGTTGTAGTTGGAGCAGCTGTGATTGTTGTTGTAGCTTCTGTCATAGTTGTAGGACCAGCTGTGGTTGTTGGAGCAGCTGTGGTCGTAGTTGGAGCAGCTGTGGTTGTTGTTGGAGCTGCTGTCGTCTTTGTTGGAGCTGCTGTCGTCTTTGTTGGAGCAGCTGTGGTCGTTGTTGGGACTGCTGTTGTTGTATAAGTTGCTGTGGTTGTCGTTGGAGCTGCTGTGGTTGTTGTTGGAGCAGCTGTGGTTGTTGTTAGAGCTGCTGTGATTGTTGTTGTTGGAGCTGCAGTCATTGTAGGAGCAGCTGTGGTTGTTGTTGTTGGAGCAGCTGTGGTTGTTGTTGTTGGTACTGCTGTGGTTGTTGGAGCTGCTGTGGTTGTTGTTGGAGCAGCTGTGGTCGTTGTTGGGACTGCTGTTGTTGTATGAGCTGCTGTGGTTGTTGCTGTTGGAGCTGCAGTCATTGTAGGAGCAGCTGTGGTTGTTGTTGGAGCAGCTGTGGTTGTTGTAGTTGGAGCTGCTGTGGTTGTTGTCTGAGCTGCTGTTGTTGTTGGTACTGCTGTGGTTGTAGTTGGAGCTGCTGTGATTGTTGTAGGAGCTGTTGTCGTGGTTGTAGGAGCAGCTGTTGTTGTTGTTGCAGCTGTGGTTGTAGTCGGAGCAGCTGTAGTTGTTGTTTGAGCAGCTGTGGTTTTTGTTGGAGCTGCTGTGGTTGTTGTTTGAGTTGCTGTCCTTGTTCTTGGAGCTGCAGTGGTTGTTGGAGCAGCTGTGGTTGTTGTTGGAGCTGCTGTGGTTGTTGTTGGAGCAGCTGTGGTCGTTGTTGGGACTGCTGTTGTTGTATGAGCTGCTGTGGTTGTTGTTGTTGGAGCTGCAGTCATTGTAGGAGCAGCTGTGGTTGTTGTTGGAGCAGCTGTGGTTGTTGTAGTTGGAGCTGCTGTGGTTGTTGTCTGAGCTGCTGTTGTTGTTGGTACTGCTGTGGTTGTAGTTGGAGCTGCTGTGATTTTTGTTGGAGCTGTTGTCGTGGTTGTAGGAGCAGCTGTTGTTGTTGTAGCAGCTGTGGTTGTAGTCGGAGCAGCTGTAGTTGTTGTTTGAGCAGCTGTGGTTTTTGTTGGAGCTGCTGTGGTTGTTGTTTGAGTTGCTGTCCTTGTTCTTGGAGCTGCTGTGGTTGTTGGAGCAGCTGTGGTTGTTGTTGGAGCTGCTGTGATTGTTGTTGGAGCTGCTGTCGTGGTTGTCGGAGCAGCTGTTGTTGTTGGAGCAGCTGTAGTCGTTGTTTGAGCGGCTGTCGTGGTTGTAGGAGAAGCTGTTGTTGTTGGAGTAGATGTGGTTGTTGGTGCAGCTGTGGTTGTAGTTGGAGCAGCTGTGGTTGTTGTTGGAGCTGCTGTCGTCTTTGTTGGAGCTGCTGTCGTCTTTGTTGGAGCAGCTGTGGTCGTTGTTAGAGCTGCTGTGATTGTTGTTGTTGGAGCTGCAGTCATTGTAGGAGCAGCTGTGGTTGTTGTTGTTGGAGCAGCTGTGGTTGTTGTTGTTGGTACTGCTGTGGTTGTTGGAGCTGCTGTGATTGTAGTTGGAGCAGCTTTCGTTGTGGTTGGAACAGCTGCGGTTGTTGTTTGAGCTGCAGTTGTTGGTGTTGGAGCATCTGTGGTGTTTTTTGGAGCTGCTGTGGTTGTTGTTGGAGCAGCTGTGGTCGTTGTTGGAGCAGCTGTGGTCGTTGTTGGAGCTGCTGTGGTGGTTGTTGGAGAAGCTGTGGTTGTAGCGGGAGCTGCAGTCGTTGTTTTTGGAGCAGTTGTGGTTGTTGTAGATATTCTTAGAGCTGTTGAAGTTGTATTGAAATAATTATGATAAATACTGTATATAGAAACAACAAATATCGAATGTTTTAATTTTAAACACAAATTACATTTTTATTATTCTTTATGCTTGTGGTCCTATACCATAACTTCAGTCTTGATTGCATGAAGTAGAATATCGGGGGAGAAAGCTTGGGGAATAACTTGCTGGATTGGAATTACTGTTCTGACTTTAAACCAGTCCACCCGGTTGTAGGACTACATTTCTCTTACATTGGTCACAACCTTAATGCTAGGCCATTTAGTCCCCTTTATTTTAATTTCTAAAATTTAACCAAACCACGGCAAGTACAGTCCTTGATTTTTGCATATAGTTGTTGAATTTTCTAAATCCTACTTTTTAATACAAGGGCTTTCAGCCTTACACTAAATTTTAAAATTTGGGAACTAATAATAACAAATGGGTTTCCTTTAAAGATGTTAAGAGTTCTCTACCTGTGGCATTCTTACAATGTCGAGGTCATCGTTTTTATTTCTTATGAATTCCATAACGTAAAAGCTCCCCATTTATTTCCCCCTTAGATTATGAATTAATGTTATGTATTTTTGACACTTAAATTATTTTTTTTAATCAAGTTACAATGCAGGTAGTATATTTTTTACACTCAGCTTACCTGTTAAAATCATAATAAATGATGTTATCTTTCCAACAGCCATCTTTTCTCCTTCACAGTCTATCAAAAAGAAACAGTGCAAATAATTCAGAACTTTAATCAAAAGAGAATAATGTGAAAAAGAAAATCTGTACAACATCTATCCCTTAGTAGATTCATTGCCATTGTTAAGCTTTTTCATGAAATCATTACAACGGAAGGTTAAATACGTAATACAATATACTAACCACGATCAAATGTAAATTGAATTAACTTTTTTGTTGTGGAACTTTTTGAAAATGTTGTTTGAAATCAAACAGATAGTTAACACACTGCTTGTTGTGGGTTATTCGTCTTGCTAATGACTGAATTGATTAAAGGATTTCAAGACTTTTAGGCATGAGGAAACTTTATATACCTCTCTTATCCTCTAGTTGATTTAACTCTTACATACTTCTCACATTGTATAAAAACAATTTAACTCAATATCACAGTGCAAGTTATGCATACTTTGTAATCATTATTTTCCTTTACCACAGACTTCAAACTCTGAAAGAACTGATAAATGTTACCTTTGTCTTTTGACCGGAGTCCTTACAACTGAAGAAGAGTAAAGCTACATATTTAAATCGAGGCTTTTAGGGAGAGTGGCCATCATTTATTTATGGCCAAAAGCAAATTTTCCCTCACATATCCTTATTTCTGTTTATTTAAGCCATGGGAACACACATTCAAAATAAACTGTTAGGTTGTAAGAATTTGTGCACATAAATACACACTATGTGACAAGAAATATAAAATTAGGGGCTAATTCACAAAGTTTGTTTGGAGCCTCTCTAAGCTGTGACACAGGAAGAGAATGGGGGTCTTATTTTCTTTAAAATGTATTCCCCCTGGACTCCCAGCTATGATCTGTATGTGGACAGACAGAGTCCTTGAAGCAACAAAGAGTGGAAGTGAAGTTTTTTAATATTTCTCAAATTGTCAAGTACTCACTGTTGTATTAAACTGTTATATTGAATTGAATGTAAGTAGTCTGGTGTAATTTGAGTTACAAATACAAATGGTTACTTTAGATTTTTTGAATTTTCTAATCAATAATTGTGTAAAAATGTACAAAAGTTGAAATACTAAAAATGTAACTACCTTAAATTGTAGGATGAAGAGTTATTCATTCCCCCTCTGGATCTTTTTAGATTCTTTCTTAACTGGTGAATGAAAACTTTTTTCTTCAATTAGTCCAGTTCACGTCTGCGATTTGTAAACCTTTCACCTCGGTGACATCCATCCTGTTTTCCAACTTTAAACCAGTCCACCCGGTTGTAGGACTACATTTCCCTTACATTGGTCACAACCTTAATGCCAGGCCATTTACTCCCCTTTATTTTAATTTCTAAATTTCAACCAAACCTCTGCATTGTAAGTACAGTCCTTGATTTTTGCATATAGTTGTTGAATTTTCTAAATCCTAATTTTTAATGCAAGGCCTTTCAGCTTTTCAGTAAATAAAAAAAAAATTGGGAACTAATAATAACAAATGGGTTTCCTTTAAAGATGTTAAGAGTTCTCTACCTGTGGCATTCTTACAATGTCGAGGTCATCGTTTTTATTTTTTATGAATTCCATAACGTAAAAGCTCACCATTTATTTCCCCCTTAGATTATGAGTTAATGCTATGTATTTTTGACACTTAATTTATTATTTTTAATCAAATTACAATGCAGGTAATGAAGCGCTAGCGTAAGTTCAGCACTGCAAACCCAGATAAGTTAATTGAACTCAAAAAAATCGTTGAAACTGATTACATCGAAAATTTTAAGTTGAACCACCTTAAGACACATTATTTTTAAGTTCTATTAACTTGGCTTTATTACGTGACACTAACTTAATTTTGCAGGTTAATGTTACATGAATTAGTAAGTATTATTAACATGTTTTCTTTATTTTAAAAGAACAAATCAAAATTAAGTACTGCAAACACAAATACTTTGTTAAGCGGTACCATAAATTATTTATGTTCTCTATAAGTAATTATTTACATTATGTTTATATATATTTTGAGTTTCATTTAGTTTTGAAAACTTTTCTATAATTAAAAACTCTACTTAATTCCAACTCAAAACTATATTTTGAAGTAACATTTGTTGAAACTGATTACATCAATGTTTTTAAGTTGCGTTAACACAATATCCTGAAATACACAAATTCTTAGTGAAAATTAAACACATTTTAACACAGAACTGTAAATGCAAATCACTTTATTAAATGACTAAAACATCATCCAAACATTACAGTGATTATGAAAAAAACCTACCAGAAAATTTATTAGTGAAAGGACTTTGGCAAACAGCCTATGATCATTTATGATCAAAACATTTACATTATCCCCAGTTCAAGATTTTACATACTAACAAACATTTGTAAATATTAAAATGATTGGCTCAGTACAAACAGCATGTCAAAACATCAGAATGACATATACCTGAGTAAAGATTGTATCTCCTGACCTGTCCTCACAACACCACACAGGAGCAAAATAAACTATAGATATAATATCAAACTTCAACCAAAGAAAGTCTGCTATTGATTTCAGAAAGACTCAGCAATAGTTCAGAAACAGTATTAATAAGAAATAGTTTACTAGTGCTAACTAATGGGCAGATTCTGTTCCTTGATATAAAACAAAGCCAATCACGACTTAATATATGTGGAAAACATATAAAATACACCACAAAAACCAAAGCATTTCCAACGGAAACATTCAAACTTCGAGTTCAACAGGCATTTTTTCAGTGCTCTTTGCAATTCCAAAATTACACAAGTCCAAGAACAGAAATAATTCAGTGAAGTTTTACATTTTGTGTGTGTGTGTGTGTGTGTGTGTGTGTGTGTGTGTGTGTGTGTGTGTGTGTGTGTGTGTGTGTGAGATCACTCAGTGTCAAAAGTTTGTTTTAAAGGCTCAATAACCTAGGCTTCAACTTGCCATCCTCGAGGCCCATTAACATTTTTTGTAAATGTATTGACCCAGTCTTTTGGGTAACTTAGATGCAGTGCATAAATTAGTGCAAAAAGCATGACAAATGCATCAGAAAATGTGGGGAAATCGACAACTGTGAGTAAAATAGATGATGTTGGAGAGATCCTGGAATGCTGGCCTGCCCTAAAGATGGAGTCACAGGAGTTTTTTTCTTTACTTTTGTGTTTTGTGTGAGCAGATGAGGCTGTGACCCTGACAGGTTTCCTGATATTAACATGTAACTACTTTGTGAATATAAAGTGTAGGGATCTCAACGTCAGTCACTAAATCTGACAAGCATCCAGGACTTCAAAAGCCACATTACAATTCTAAATAATATATTGACTTACATCCAACAGCTTCAGAAACCTGGAGTCATCCTCATACAGATATGTAGGGAGAGGGAGAGGACAGCAGCACGTTGGACACTGACGTCAACTTGTTCCTTAAGAGTGACAAAACATTATTCTTAATTTTAAATGCTTAACAGGGAAGGCACAGTTCATCACAAGAAATAGCCCAATGATGTCTTTAAATAAGGTTGGGTAATATTTACCAAACTGTCAAATGACAATATAATGAGTGGAAGACTTGATTATGATTTTTTTTCAAACAGTCTTTCATGATAGAAGACTGTCATCCATCAACAATGACATCGTCATTTAGCCCTATTATTATCATGCATGAACAAGTATAATCAACTCACCTGGAGGTCATAATTGTTGAAGAGCTGATCCAGGACTTCGGATACCTTCCCTGTGCGTGCAGCTTTCCTGAACAAACCCTCAAGACAAGTCTGTCTAACTCAGCATAGAAGTGGTTTTTCAGGTTGATGTTTGTAATGCTGTGAAACTTTGCACAGATCTGTAAAGATAAAAAAACAGATTTTTAAGTTACATTGAAGTGCATTTCAAAAGAAAAGGAAAATGAAGGTGTTAACACATTTAAACAAGGAAAAACTTTTAATTTGTTAAATGCTTGTCAGATTTAGTGACTGACATTGAGATCCCTACACTTGTTAATGTCAGGAAACCTGTCAGGGTCACAGCCTCATCTGCTCACACAAAACACAAAAGTAAAGAAAAAAAACTCACCTGTGACTCCAACTTTAGGGCAGGCCAGCGCTCCAGGATCTCTCCAACAGGCAAGTCATCATTGATGACCTCTTTACATCTCAGGGAAAAGGTGGTCTGCAGTAAATTTGGAATCAGAAAGAGGTTTTTGAGCAATAAGTGGGGCCCTTCTACAAAGCATAGAATGATGATACAGTGAACAGGTTTTAGATACATTTCCCTTTTGTGCATCGCTCACATCTGTATTCTCTTCACAGTGATTGTGCACAATGAATGTCTATTAAAAGTCTGTGCTTTGAATACCTACCAGATTGCAGACTCCAGATATAACCAAGTTGCTTGTGTTTAAGCCTTAAGACAAAGAAAATAAAAAATTAGCTAAGCTGTACATTTTTGAAGAAATGTATCTTTACAGTTTATTTACAGTAAAGGAGTAACAGAAACGCGACTTACAGAGTGCTGGCAGGAGTGCTCAAAGATTTTGTTTTTGTTAACTTGTTTTATTAGCCTATTGGTGCAGAACAGTGTCCTTATTTCTGGATAAACAGTGTTTACTCATTTAACAATTGCTAAGCAAAATACAAGGAGAAAGCTACCGCTTAGCTCTGGGTCCATGGTAAATATCACTTCAGAACAGGGTCAAGTGTCTTCACATACTGGAGGTTATTTTACAAAAATGTAGAGACACCAGCTTTAAAGTTAAAGGTCCCATATTATGCTTTTTCTGGTTTTATATGCTCTTCAGTGTGTTTTCCAAGTGTCCTGTGCATGTTTAGGCACATCTATGTGCAAAAATTCAAAGTCTGAGGAAACGCGACTTCTCCTACGTCCTCCTGTTAGCTGTAGCATTAGCTGCATGTAACGCTCGGTTCTAGCCCCCTTTGATAAAAATTTGTCAGTCTGACGTCATTGTCAGTGTGAGATCACTGATCTAAGTCCATTGGCTCGTTGTGGCAAGCCCTGCAGCTCATGTTGCACGCCCGTTAACTTCTGTAGCACGCCCACGATATGCCGTAGCCTGCGGTAGCACAGTAGTGCGAAGGTGCTAATGTTTATGCTCCCCTCTGACGGAGCCAGTGGCTGCATTCCCAATGTGATAAAAGAGGCGGGACATTTCCGAGAACCGTGCTGAGCAACTGACCAATAACGACAGAGCGGATCGGCAGACCAATCAGAGCAGACTTGGCCCACGTGGGGCTCTGCAGTGGGGGCTCAGCAGAGCGTAGCTGACAGACTCAGAGCAGAGAGGGAGCAAGGAGGAGCAGTATATGAAAACAGACACTTTTTTCGGACTTTAGCTATTGTGAACGTACAAAAGTAGGTACATAGATTAAATATACGAACCCCAAAAAGGGCATAATATGGGCTCTTTAAGTTAGTGTTACCGCGCTAAATGCGGTTATTTTCCATACTACCAGCCTTATTTCTAGAGTTTACCTACCTTTCAGAAAAGCATAACAAATGATAGCACTCAAATAAACTGTTTTAAGACCTCTGGTTGCCTGTACAGAGAGCTGCCTGCCTTGGACATGTGGAGGTCGACAAAAAAAAAAGCGGTCGAGTAACATTGCAATTTTAAACCTATATAAAGACTTAGTTTCTACTATCATTGGTTAATCAGCTGTCTCGTCAGCGGTATTCACCTAACCAATGGCATGGTGTTCTGCCCTTATTTTCAACCTATCATCGTACTGCTCCCCTTTTAAATATGATTCTTTCTCTCCCTTAGTCCCTTCATGCTGATGTTTCGTGCGCCCCTCCACCTCCCCAACACCGCCATCTCGCAGAACTGTATATGTTGGACATCTCACGGCAGCAGATCTATATTTGGATAGGAGCCAAGTATTTGTTGTGAACTTAAAAGGAAACAGTGTTTGCTGAGATTGGAACGTATAGTATGTCTGACATTTACAGATCATTGTCATTTTATCTTTCTAGCCTTTTAGAGGTATACCCAAATAATACAAATTAAATTGTAGGCTGTACCTTCTAACAGAATATAAGCAACACTGTAAAGATGAAACCTTTGTCAGCGATTTGTGTTTGTGTCTGACCTCAGCTGAATAAAGTCTAAAATAATACACAGTCTGTTTTAGTGATTTCATCATTGAACATCTATAGCAGAAACAACCCCCACCTAACACAGAGCGAAAGATTGACGGATAAAGGGGGTTTTCAGTCCATTGCTGTTGGTCTATAAGAGATACTCAACCCCTTTACAGTCGCTTTGCAGGGAATGTGGATTTCAGCACATCTTGTCTTTTGTACCTAATCTACAAATGCATCTTGCTTAAGGAGTGTGAATGACGCCATGTTTTGACTTTGGAGATGCAGATATCTCCTATGTGCCAAGTTAGGGTGTAATGTAGGCCTACATGTTTTAAACTGATAGAGATGGTAGTCTGTGCAGGGTTATAAATAACTCTCTGCCTTACCTCCCTGTGGTAAGTCCAACGGGGAAGGTGAGTCTCCTCTGAGAATCTATCGGACAGGCTACACAGTCTAAATAATTAGTGGGAAAAGATGAATCCTGTGTCCTGAGACCGGATGTGAGAACTTGTAGGGGTCCAGAGATCTCTCTCAGGGTACTGTTGAACCAAAGATCTGGGCTGGACAGTGTTATTGTGTCATATCTACAACACTGAAGTCAATTCAAGCAAGGGAAAAGCCCTTGAAGAAGTTTTTGAGTGCTGAAATGTGGCCAGCACGCTCTGTCTTTCAGTATTCCTCCACATAGAGCCTCCAACTGATGCTGATCCAGTATTCTATTTTCTGCATTAAATGCAATTCCAACTTTACAATTTTAAACATATTGTGTAAAATATCCATTAATGGAAACAAGACAGAAAAATGTACATATGTTTATGTAAATGTTTTATATTCAAATGTCACTCAATACATGTGAACACTATCACACGTATAACTCTTTTTTACAGTTATCTGGATAACTTTACACTTCTGCTTTGTAAATACTAACATTATTAGGACATTAACATGGTGCAGAGACTGCTGTGACTGCATGGTATGTTCATTATAACAGAATCGCTGATATCAAAGTAATATAAGAGTTTTAACCCTCCACCAAAGAGGGGTCTACAGCCACTATGGTGCTAATCCAGCCCTTACAGTCCATGATTTTCTGCAGGCCCTGCCATGCTGTTTTGGTCAGCTAGCTGTGCCCCCACTCGTACTGCAGAGCTGTTTAGCAGCTTTGGTAGTTTTCCTGAGTTTTATAGGATTTAACTTTGTGAGGTGATATGTCACTTCTGCACTAATTCGTAATTGTAATAAAGAGTTTCTCTTTTTGTGAGTTTTTGTTGTAAAAATGTCTCTGTATATGCTCAAACATGTCTGCTCGATGCTAGTTTCGATTCACACATCTCTCAGACTCTCTGTTGGTATTGAATAAGCTAATTGTTGTAGCCAAAGTAAACTATGCAGCGCCCAGTTCTCTCTTTCTGAGCGAACCGGTTTGACTGACCCAAAAATGGCATTGACAAACTTCCTGCAAGATGCTTTTGTTCAAACTGATTACATGAAATCACACGCATCACAGACTCCATGTTTAAATGTTTGGTAAAAAAATTTCTTTTTGAAAAACACCCAACCCCTCAAACATGCTTTTGCACGCCCCCTAGGACACTCCTCTATGTAGGCCTACTTTTATGAAGGAAAAAATTAAAGTCAGTTATTGTAGATGCATTGTGTAGCCTATTGTCAATATTATTTTCAATGAGTGTTGTTGTATCAAGTCAACTTTGGTTATATTCTTTAATAATTATTTCTAATTATTAATAATATAAATAAAATATCATTAAACTATGTTTAATCTCGTTTTGGGGCACCACCCTGTACTCAGGGAAATATAACCAAAATATCACTCAAATCAGTCTCAAATTAGTTATTTAATTACTAATATTATTAATAATTAATAACTATATTTAATGAATTCAAGGCGTGAAATCCGTACACAAAGCCTTCGCACCCAGCTTATATCACAATGCAAATACAACCAGTAATCACAAACAACTGCTCTCTTAAATTATAACAGAATTTATTTAAACAAAGCAACATCAATCCAAAATCAATGAACTTAATCAAACAAATAACTATCATAAACTAATCTAAGCAAACAAACATTATCAAGCATGTGTGTGTGTGTGTGTGTGTGTGTGTGTGTGTGTGTGAGAGAGAGAGAGAGGGGGGAAAGAAGAAAAGGGGGAGATGGCTTCGTCCCACGTGGTCGCCCTTCCGATGGCACACACCTAACAAAGACCTAATGTGGCCTTAATGTCTAAAAGAGACCGAGTTCGGCCCTGCACGATCTATGTCTCTGAGGCGTCTGGATGGCCGCGAGTGTATAGATCTCTGTGTGTGTGTTAGTCAAAGGGAAAGAAAAAAAGATAGAAGAGGAGCGTAGAGGTGGAGAGAAATGCGTGCCTGAAGAGGCCGGATCACAGTCCGAATCCCGCACCACAACTCGGAGTAATTCCCTTCATTCACAGAAACAAACCAATGGCCGAATTCAAGTTAATACGGCTTACACTGGCCTTTCTGATCAGAAGAGTAATACCCGGTTATAACGCTGTTACGCTAAACACATATAGGACGCAGCGGTCCGAAATGGGAACAACAAGAGTTTTAAACAGGTAAAACTCAGGACGCGACGGTCCAACAAAAATAAAAATTACAGTTTCTGCTTCAATCAAACAATTGTTAAAAACACTCTCTAAAGCTAATTCTGCCCAGACCTAATTAAGCCTCACTTGTGAATCGCTTTGCCTGCGATCGGTGAAGGAAAAAGGAGTCCGGCGATAAAACAGATCTTCTGTCCGTCCTGGTGCAGAGGCGTCTGATGGCGGCGAGGGTCCCTTACGGCAAGAGTGGCTTCGTTGGTTCTCCGTCGAGGGGAAAGATGTCCGTTGATGTCCTTTCGTTGCAGGACGGAATAAGACCGTTATCTTTCTGATAATCTGTTATAGCCTAACGCTCTCCAAGAAACTGAGATGCGTTCACTGGACAATCCGAGCTCGAAATTTGGAACACTGCCGGCTATTACCTGCGCGCCAAAACTTAAAACAAAGGAAGATTGTTGCAGGAAACAGGAGGTGAGCTTGGGTCTCCTAGCACTTGAAGTCAGCGCGTGGAAAGAGGTAGAACGAGGGGAGTCTCAGAGTTTTATCACCTGGCCGACTTCCTGTGGGGTCTCCCTCAGGTTCCGTTCCCCCCTTTACGTCACACGTAGGTGTGAAGTACCGCAGGGAATTCTGGGATAAAGAGTCCTTTTAGGCCTCTTTGTGATCTCAGTAAATAACTCAAAGGCCCAAGTCCATGGTTTGACTGTCCTAAGCCTGCGTGGCCCAACATGAGCAATTTGTATCTCCCACATTAAAAATGGGTATTGAAGTCCAAATTCTGCACACTCTCCTCCTCAGACTCGATGTGCACCAAGGTTGCTGTTCAGTCCATGTTTAATCAGCTCTGCATCGGTCTTGAAACCTTTCTGCATTCTTATCTCTCTCCATTTTTCAAAAGCACCTCTAATATTTATTGTAGTTTTACCACGTTTCTGGTCGTGGTTTATCTAAATCAATTTGTTTGTCCTCTTCCATCGCCACAACACCTGTTGCTTTGAAGTTTGCCTGGCGAACCGAGGGGAGAGGGGTAAAACGGCTGTGTAAAATCGCCTACTTCTCTGGTCAAATAAACAAATATCCTAACCTGAATCTTAACTTAGAAGGACATAGTGGCTTCTTCGTTGTTGACATGGAAACTAGCAACAGTAAGGTCACTTTATGATTTAATTCAGGAGATATCTTGCATATTGGTAAAAAGAATTACAGTTGTTACTTCAGCTGTCCAGCTGCAGACTTGTTGACAGTGTTAATGTATCACTGCTGGTGCTGATTTGTCTTACTTTCTTATGAAACAAAATGTTTAAAATATAATATCAGGAACCAAAAAAAAGTAATCAGATTATTTTCATCCTTTAAGAAAAAAAGTAAATGTAAAAGAAACAACAAAAACATAACATATATTTCCGTCTATCTCTGACTATTAATAAAAGCATGTATAAATCAAAGTAGCAGTTCTCTTAAATGCTGTCTCCTCGGTCCTCGTTCCTCGGCCGATCCGGAAGTAGTTTTAGACCCGCCATGTTAAGGATCGTCCCAGAGCTCTTGTAAATGAACGGAGGAGAGATGATCGAGGAGAGAGGACAGAGATCTGAGGAGCAATGACCGAAGATACACGAGAGCTGACTTTGCAGAAGTCTTCTTACTGACAGGCACGCCTGTGATTTGTTTTTGATTCACTGTCAAACAAAAAGTCTGTTAGTATGAAGTGTTAAAATCAAATGATCATAAACGATTCCTTCATAACTACAACAGGTAGGTTATATTTTCTTTTCATGATCAGTCAGATTGTCCGTTTTAATTTATTATATTGAGAATGAACGGCTGACAGCGTGGGAGTCGTCTGTCAGTCAGAAACACGATTTACATTCACCATTATGTTAATGAAGTTTCATGTCAGACTGATCATTAATGATCTTCGTGTTTGAAAAATGTCACGTTTTTTTTCTCGTTTTCGTTTTGATTAGAACTTAAATAATTTCCCGTATTCCTAGGACATTATAAAATATCGTTGTTTATGAAATATAGAGTTCATTATCAAATTATTAGTCAAAAATAAATGAACAATTCAATATTAAATCTTTTCGTCAGTAGACAAAAGGTTTTAAGCAGACTGCAGGTTGTTCTTCATGTAGTCTACAGTTGTTTGTTATCAGGTAACATAAAGAGACTAAACACTGCTACTGTGTGTATTTTATTAGAAACAATACAGTTTATATTTGTGTGGACATAAACAGCTGTTTAAGTCGACTGACAGCTGAACGTTATCAGCTGATGTCATCATGACAAACGGACGTCGCTTCACGTGACGCTACAGAGGAAAGGAGGTCTCATGTCTCTTAAAACATATCTCCTCATTTCCTCTCTCCTCTGCTTCGTTTCCTTGCATCCCTCCATGCATCTCTGGTGAGAGGGACTAAGACGCAAGTGCAGGAGGCAAGTGAAGGACACTTGGATGCAATTAAGGGAACTGGGATGTACCCCCTGTGTCCCTCATTGTGTAGTTCAGTGTTTCTTGTCTTGTATTTCTCTCTGCCTCTGTGTGTTTTCCCTCCAGTCCTGATTGCCCTCGTTGTCTACACCTGTGTCCTTTGTCTCACCTGTGTCTGATTACCCCATGTCTATTTAGTCACAGTGTTCCTTCCCTCTTGTTGTCAGTTCATTGTCAGATGTTCCCCATGTCGGTTGTCTCCCTTCCTGTGTGCCAGTGTTTGGCTCCTAGTTTCTTTTGTGGATTTTTGTTGGATGTTTTGGCTTTTAAGAATGATATTTTATTAATTTCACGCTTTCCATCACAGAGTCATACTTACATGTTTTTACAAACCAAGAGAGAGAAAGTAAGTTTTTGTTTTGCATTTGCCTTTTTGTTTAATAAATATTATTTGGTTTGGTTCTGCACTTTAGTTCCTATTCCTGATTTTTTTTCCTTGTTTGTGACAGATGACAATCAATCTTGGTATTTAATTTACACTAGAGAACTGTTTTGCTTATGTGACAAAGTAGATAATTTACATGTTAGGGTTGTAATTAAATGAAGGTTTAGTCTTCATAAAATATTTCACCAAATACATCAGTATCAAACGTTATATTTCTTATTTAAAGCAGCTTTGACAGTCTTTCAGCTTGTGTGGATTTTGGGGCCTCCTGTGGACAAAGTAGTGTGAGGTCCCCTTTAAAGTACTGCAAATCCTGATTTGGTATTCCTTAAAAGTCTGTACCTGGGTAAGGATGAAAATCTTTAAGTGAAATTGCAATTAATCACACGACAGACTCTACAAATTCTTACATTTTTAAATTCTGATCATTGTTGAGTTGCTGACAGAAATGTACACACAAACTTCTGACAGAATACAGCTATGTTTGATTCCCTAAATATGGTTTGTATGAATAAGATTGACATCGCATTGTTTTGATATTTACAGTGTATCACATACTTAATGTTCCTCCATTAAACTAAATGCATTATTTCAGGACTGTGGTGTGCAACTCATCGTAATTAAAGGTGCTTGAAGGTGCCGCCTACGACACCCTCCCATGCCCTCGGAACCTCAGTCTGTGGTTTGGGAGTGAAGTCGGTTGCCCCTGGGCAACAACAGTAAGGCGAGCCTCCAGCACATATTATTGGGGTGCAAGGTCGCACTGACCCAGGGTCACTTCAGGTGGCGCCATGATCAAGTCTTTGCCAAACTGGCTGAGATTTTGGAGAGATGTAGGGTAGTAGCAAACCGTAGTCCAGAAACATCAAAGTCTACCTTAACTACATTTGTCAAGCCAGGCAACGCTCTCCAAGCACCTCGGAACGTCAGGAACACCATACTTAGACCTGGCAAAGAATGGCAGATGATGGTAGACCTCAGAAAGCAGCTGGTCTTCCCAAGAGAGATCACAATAACGACTCTCCGGCCCGCCATCGTAGTGTGGTCCACTGAGGAGAAAAGGGTCCTCATCACTGAGCTTACCATCCCCTGGGAAGAAGGCATGACAGCAGCCCATGAAAGGAAACATCTGAAGTACTCCGAGCTGGCAGCGGAGTGCCGCGAGGCAGGATGGAAGGCTAGGGTCTATCCTGTGGAGGTCGGATGCCGGGGCTTTGTCATCAGTGCGGTTGTCCAACTTCTCTGCAGTGCTGGCACCACGGGATCGAACCTGCGCAAAGTATTGAGGGAGTTAGGAGAAGAAGCAGAAAAAGTCAGCTACTGGCTTTGGCTCTGGAGGAAGGACATCAGTTGGGGGCTAACACCCCGATAGAGGCAGCTGCAGGGGGTGTCAGGGAGACGTCCCCAACAAGCCACTGCCCACCGCCGGGAGATGTACTGGCTTAGGGGGCGAAACATCAGTGAATGGCGGCTTTGCAGCTGACCAAATGGCACCGTAGGAGGTGCGACAGGCTGGAAAAAGCCAAGCAGAAACATCATCTCACCTGTACAACAATCTCAATGGAACTTCTGTCTTACAACTTTTACATTATATGCAAGAAATTTGACTTATTTGCTTGTAAAAACTGAAAAATCTATATTAATTTCACAAACATTAATTTTAAATAAAGGATAGCCAAAGAAATATTCCTGCAGAATTGAAAATAATGCTTTGACAGCAGGAGACAAGGTTAACAGTTTCATTTTTCAGTTTAAGTAGTTTCACTGGTTTAATAATTGTTGTGAAGATTCAGTGGACCAGGTGTCCAGTCCATAATCATAGTCCTGCCGGGACAGAAAATGAATAGTTTCTACAGCCATTAACATTTTTGTTCAGGAAATGCAAGGTTGTTTACCATAGTTAATCCAAAGAAAGGTTAAAGACAATAATGATTCTTAAATTTTTACCGACATCAACTTCTTTTTTGGAACCAGTAATGGCAGTTATTTTTTGGTGGAAATAAGGAGAAATCAGCACTGATGCTATTGCGGGTAAGACAGAAGCCATGACAAGGGTACCAGGCACAGCGCGGTAATGAGACTGATCTTGTGGGTTACTCCACTTGAAGCTGTCAATGAGTAGAAATGACAAATAAACATTAGATAAATATACAGCCCTACAAATTCTAATATTTTTGTTTGACAAGAAGCACTTAATATGACTTACATATATTTACGCCATTCACAGTGATGGAGGTTCCTTCAATGTCAATCCTGTGACAATTGGAGATGCTTTGAACAATAAAAATATAATTTTAAGAGAGCAGTTGTTTGTGATTACTGGTTGTATTTGCATTGTGATATAAGCTGGGTGCGAAGGCTTTGTGTACGGATTTCATGCCTTCAATTTATTAAATATAGTTATTAATTATTAATAATATTAGTAATTAAATAACTAATTTAAGACTGATTTGAGTGATATTTTGGTTATATTTACCTGAGTACAGGTTGGTGCCCCAAAACGAGATTAAACATAGTTTAATGATATTTTATTTATATTATTAATAATTCAATATAATTATTAAAGAATATAACCAAAGTTGACTTGATACAACCCCAACACACCTTTTGTGATTTTTATTTTTTATGTTTTAAAATTCTATTTTATGCATTGTAATAGCTTTTAAATAATAATAATAATAATAATAATTCAAAGAGTTTTTATTCTGTTCATTGTAAAGTATTTGACTGGTAATGTATGAACAACAAAAAGTCTCACAAAATACAGCAATACAGGATTACATAAATATACTTTAAATAAATAAGGACATTTAAAGAGCATTGATTTGAAATAGATATTCCTCAAAATCCCCTTAATAATACAATGAATTAGTGAAGGGGTGTGCAGCTTACTGTAAGATGTGTATTTCTTTAAATTATTTATGGCAGGTGTTTTTTCACAATGATCCCTATGGAAGCTTAACAAGGATTTTACATATATACGGAGCCTATAGAAAGGCTATAAGTTTGTTTGCACTGATCCAATCCTGTTATTGGATATCTGCCGGATACAGACTCAAAGAGATAGACTGGTTATTTATGACAATGGGCCAATCTATCAAATTAAGTTCTATGCTTTTCTGTGTTTACAGTAACTATGTGCATGTACTATGCAAACAATTATCGTAGAATCTGGGCTCCATTCATGTTGGCTTTTTATCGTCGTGGTGCACACGCTGGACACAGAGTGAACCTACTCAGAGTTGATTTAATTAATTTAAATCTGCTGATCTGAAACTGAAAACTCAGAGTTTCCCATCTAAGAGTAAATCAATTCAGAGCTCAGGGTTAGACTGAGGGTTTGTTGAACCTTCTTTCAGAAACGGGCCCCTTATCTGTTCATGTATTTAAATGTTTTCAAACCTTGGAGACGGTTCACACTTCACAGTTCTTGTCCTGATTTTAGCTCCTTGTTTTTAATTTGGCTGTTTCTTTGTTTTCATGGCTTACTCTCATTCAAAAAAAAATGCTATGACATTTTATTTACTAACAAATATGATGTATTCTTCCTTTTTTTCCAGCCACATATGTTGGTTTTCAATAAATAAAACAAACACCTTTATGAGGGTAAAATACTGGTGTGTACAGATGTCAATTGTGTAATTTGTTGTGAATTATTTAGCTTGTGACTTCTGTAGCATAAATGCACAGTATCTGCTGTTAACATGGCATACTATACAAGGAAACTGTCTACTAGATGTTCTACATGTAGGCCTAGTGTAAATCGTGATATCAGTTCACACAGACTAAAATATTTTGTGCTTGCAAGAATTCCAGTTACCAAACCTGAAAATTGAAAGTACCACATTTGAGAATTTTGGTAGATCGTCCTTTTATTAACAATTAAAACCCTTTATGCCACTTTTATGTCACCGCTTGAATCAATTGTTTGCCTGGCCTCCGGAAACACATTTAGTTCCCTGTCTTCAACAGGAAATCCACAGTCCCTTGAACCAAACCTGCAAATTCAGACAATTATAGAATTATGAAAGGGTTTTTACCAAGATATTAGAAATGTAGTTTGAAATGGCCATTGTTAATAAGATGTGTTTGCTTGTTGATCTACAGAAATGTGAAAGTAAACAAAGGCAGGACAACTATCCTATAAATTATATTAAATAATTTACAAAATTATACAATAATCCAAATATAGTTACCATAACGAGTGCAGTGCAATTTGTTATAATACAATATTCAGTTTATGATCATTTAACTCTGAGTTGATGTGGATTACCTGTGAGGCAACAAATAGAGTTCGTTTGGAATCCTTCCAGGACATGAGGCAAGTCTGGATGGTCGAATCCTGTGCTTGTTCCAGAGGTCCGTACATTCATCCAGGTCTTTCTGCAGAACATTACTGAAGCAGAATCTCAGTAAGCACTGGTGTTCATGGCAACCGTTGAAGTGTCCAGAGTCTCTTAGGTCTCCAAACAGGTCCATCCAAAACTAAGACCTAGGAGTACATTAAATGCAAAGTTGTTGTTTTTTTTTACACACGAGGAGACATTTTTAATTGATTGAATAACCGAGAGATGCAGAATGTTATCAGCATTTTAAAGAGTGGTCTGAAAAAAAAAAATTCATAATAGTCACCACTTCTCAGTTTGATCTGATCACTAGGCAATACATAGTTACATACCTTCCTCTTCTGAAAAAGGACCACCATGACTCGATACGCTGATTCCCTGATGATGAGCCGTAACTGTGGCTTGACGAGCCTCCATAGTAGTCTGTATGTGCATGGCGGAGGGCACATTGTATTGCTGCCATTTTATGTTCCGAGGTCAGTTCTTAATCTCACACCAACACTTTTAATATATAATTAATATAATTGTGCGCGAAGACAGATGGGTTGTTGTTAGTAGTTCCACAAACAAACCACATTATTCTTCTCAAAAAGCCATCTATACATCCTGAAAGGGCCAATCCAAAGGGTTTCCGTTTGTCATAGCCATCTGCATGCCATCTGTAGTTCGGACCCATGGAATGATACGTGCGTCTTGTAAACCTCCGGCGTGTTCTCAAAGCCGTCCCATGTGGATTTAGTTGTTTCAACAAGCTCATTACTGCTTCTCGTTTCACACGTAGTTTGTGTTTTTGTTGAAGAACTTGTCACATAGTCCGATAGCCGAAGAGTTGCCCGGGCCCCTGCAGCTCAGTCTGAATGACACGTCTCACCTCGGCTAGTGGAGAATAGTTCCGTCGTCTGTACAAACCTGCTTCTTTTAAACGTGTCTTTAGCGTACGGATACTAATTTGAATGTTGTGAAAGGTTGACAGCATATCCAATATCATCTCATATGTATGGCCTGCATCAAAATATTCTCTGAGAGTAGAGACTAAGGCTGTTTTCGAAACTGCATACTATACATACTGACTACTGATTTGGCCAAAATGCAGTAGGCTATGCAGTATGTGAACAACTGTGAGATCCGCAGTATGCCAAAAATACCAGGATGTCATACTGATTCGGAAAAAAATGTACAGTATGCATCGCACCAGTCTACCTCGCGTACTGTTTCCCACAATGCAAAGTGCCAGGTCAGAGATCAAAATGCCGGAGTGCAGCTGATTGAACTTGTCGGTGGTGGTGACTGAATATCTTGCCACATTATGAACCAATAACAAATATGACATGTTCATATATTTATATGTCTTACCACCTCAGATTTTCCTGCTTTTTAGACTGTACAGTGCATGTGCCACAGCTGGACAAGCAGCTGCAATTACAGGGTCCTTGGCTTGCTCTATTACTACATATTATTCACAGTTGAGTAAAAGTTAAACCTGAAAAGTATACTACAATTTTGATAGCATGCTAATCATATTTCAACCCAGGGCATTGTATATAAATGAGAGAATATATGAGAGATTGTAGACTTGTTTTATTTTAATTATGTCAATTACCTCCAGATGGGCTGTTGTTTACTTCCACATTCCAGGACTGGAAACTAGTTCAACCGGGGAAAGCATACTGCAAAATAACCGACTGCTGGCAGTCATACTCCATACTACTGTTGAACTCAGTATGTAGCATACAGTATATACTGCATACTGATTCAGATAGTAGTATGTGGTACGCAGTTTCGAAAACAGCCTAAGTCTGATTCTCCGGTTTCGCTCATGTTTTGAAATCAACTCGCGAAAGCAGAATGCTTCCGGTTAAAAAGACGGACATTGCGTTTGTCCAATGAGTGACGACCTTTGTCGACTGCAGGTACCTACCTTTTCCGTTAAAGATAATGTCATTATGTTTTTTGATTTGTTGTTGTGTTTTTTGATTTGTTGTTGTGTTTTTTGATTTGTCGTTGTGTTTTGTGATTTGTTGTTGTGTTTTTTGATTTGTTGTTGTGTTTTTTGATTTGTTGTTGTGTTTTTTTGATTTGTAATTGTGTTTTCTTATTTGTTGTTGTGTTTTCTTATTTGTGGTTGGGTTTTGTGATTTGTGGTTGTGTTTTTTGATTTGTTGTTGTGTTTTTTGATTTGTTGATGTCTTTTGTGATTTGTCGTTGTGTTTTGTGATTTGTTGTTGTGTTTTTTGATTTGTCGTTGTGTTTTGTGATTTGTTGTTGTGTTTTTTGATTTGTGGTTGTGTTTTGTGATTTGTTGTTGTGTTTTTTGATTTGTGGTTGTGTTTTTTGATTTGTTGTTGTGTTTTTTGATTTGTTGATGTGTTTTCTTATTTGTGGTTGGGTTTTGTGATTTGTGGTTGTGTTTTTTGATTTGTTGTTGTGTTTTTTGATTTGTTGATGTGTTTTCTTATTTGTTGTTGTGTTTTCTTATTTGTGGTTGGGTTTTGTGTTTTGTGGTTGTGTTTTTTGATTTGTTGTTGTGTTTTTTGATTTGTTGATGTCTTTTGTGATTTGTCGTTGTGTTTTGTGATTTGTTGTTGTGTTTTTTGATTTGTCGTTGTGTTTTGTGATTTGTTGTTGTGTTTTTTGATTTGTGGTTGTGTTTTGTGATTTGTTGTTGTGTTTTTTGATTTGTGGTTGTGTTTTTTGATTTGTTGTTGTGTTTTTTGATTTGTTGATGTGTTTTCTTATTTGTGGTTGGGTTTTGTGATTTGTGGTTGTGTTTTTTGATTTGTTGTTGTGTTTTTTGATTTGTTGATATGTTTTGTGATTTGTGGTTGTGTTTTTTGATTTGTTGTTGTGTTTTTTGATTTGTCGTTGTGTTTTGTGATTTGTCGTTGTGTTTTTTGATTTGTCGTTGTGTTTTGTGATTTGTCATTGTGTTTTGCACTTCAGGGCCACCGTAGCCATGAGTCTCATGTCGCTCAGAACAGTGCTACAAGCTACAAACATCCACAGATCACACACCAGCTACTTCCCTTGGACTGCCCCCAAGAAAGAATTCAATCAGTTGACTAAAGTGCATGTCATTTTGAGAGACAATGCAATCATTTTCTGAGATCCCAGAGCTTTAGAGACAAGGTTATTATATATTTCCTTTTAATTCTAGTGATGAGTCAGTGGACCATATTGCTCTTCAGTTTCAACAGATATACGTAATCCACTGTCATAACTGTGTCCTATCAGGGCAAAATTGAAGACAGATAAACCCCCAAACCCCCCCATCTCCTCTCCCCCCACAATCAACATACTAGTAAAGGCATTGATCTTGTAACTGAAATTCAAATGGAAATCAATGCTGATGCTATTTCTGGTTTGACAGTAGCCATGACAAGGGTACCAGACACAATGCAGTGAGAAGACTGATCTTGTGAATTATTCCACTTGAAGCTGTAAATGAGGAAAAAATGAAAACACATTAGTTGAATAAACAGTTTTGCAAATTGATATAGTTTTGATCAGGCAGCACTGAATATTGCTTACATATGCCATTGATGGTGATAGAGGTTCCTTCAATGTCAAAGCCAACTACAGTTGATGATGCATTAAACAAAACTTCTGCAATCTGAGTGGCATTAGGAACAAATGTTCTAGTAAATGCAAGCCTCATAAAAGTGATGATTGATCCATTTCTGCAGAGGGAGGGGAAATAATATTTTGTCAGATTCAAGATCAAGATAATATTCTAAAATTGTAACTTGTTCATTGTGAAAAAGTACCTGAAGGCGATGACGTTTGAAGAATGGAACGAGGATTGGAATGTATTTTTAAACAGAGGTTCAAGCTGCAGAAATAAAAACAAAGATATTTTAAAACATTTTAATGGTATATTTCACTTAAGGTCACCTCACTGTGTATGACATAAGATCATTGTGATCAGAAAATAAGATACATTTTACTTTTCTTGAGTATGGAAGATTTGATTTTGATGTTTGAGACAAACCTGTGTCGTTATAATTGAAGATCTGCTCTTAAAAGCCGGGGATGATGTATTCAGCAAATCATTTGTAAAAGAGGTGAGCAGAGATCTGAAAGTCACGTTTACAAGTATATTTGATGCAGAAGCAGGAGCTGCAGTGACAGGTGCTGCAGTGGCAGGGGCTGCAGTGGCAGGGGCTGCAGTGGCAGGTGCTGCAGTGGCTGGTGCTGCAGTGGCAGGAGCTGCAGTGGCTGGTGCTTTAGTTGTAGCTGCAACTGGAACCGGACCATCTATAAAAAATGATTGTAAAGGAATGTGTTAATGATCATTTGTGCTCAAACCAAATAGATTTCTTTATCAGAGTTGACATCAAACTAACACTGGTGTCAAATTCAAAAACCTAAAAAATTAGTCAGAGTGATATTTACTTACCCACTACTGAAACTGCATTAGAATTAAAGCTCACGTCATAGTTATTGTTATCATTTGCAGCTTGAACAAGAGTTTGAGCAACAGCACTATTCTGTGGGAGGTCTGCAGCTGGAGTAGTTTGGTTGAAAGTAATTGGAAGATCTGCTTCAACTCCGTCAGCTCGTGTTGGAACAGATCTGTATAATGATACCAAATGAGACAACACATGAGGTAATTCTGTTGCTGACTGCTAGTGAGACTTAAAATATGAAAAATATCATGTACATTTAAAAGTGTTAATCCTAAATATAAATAAATGGCCATTTATCTACATCAGAAAGACAAAGATTTTACCTGAAACCTGTCACAGAGCATTTCACAAAGAGATCACCATATTCTCTTCGGTATATGACTTCACACTGAAAAAAAGAACAGGAAGATGTAAGGACCTTTTGTTGGTTGGAAACAATTTTCTTCAGATCAAACTTTAGATAAAAAAAATTGGATTCAGGTCAACAGAACTTTACTATATGAATCACTCTCTTTGATAACTCATGGATACAACCGATGCAGTCATAAAAATGCATTACATTTTAAAACTACTCACTGTTTGTACAAGTCTTCTTTCAAGATCCTGGTATTCAGCGCTACTTTGATCATTAAGTGCACCTGTAAAAGTTTCGTTTACCAACATAACTTCAAGCATATAAACAGGTTCAGCCACTGTGGTTGTCGTTTGAGCGACAGTTGTTGGTAGAAAGACTGTGGTTGTTGGAGCAGCAGTGGTTCTTGTTTGAGCACTCGTGGTAGTTGTTGGAGCTCCTGTCGTTGTTGTTGGAGGTGCTGTTGTTGTTGTTGGAGCTGTTGTTGTTGTTGAAGCTGCTGTGGTTGTTGTTTGAGCTTCTGTTATTGTTGGAGCTCCGGTGGTTGTTGTTTGAGGAGCAGTGGTCGTTGTTGGAGCTGCTGCTTTATTTGATGGAGCTGCTGTGGATGTTGTTAGAGCTGCTTTTGTTGTTGTTTGAGGAGCAGTGGCTGTTGTTGGAGAAGATTTGTTTTTTGTTGGAGCATCTGTGGTGGTTGTTTGAACTGCCATTGTCGTTGTTAGAGCTGCTGTGGTTGTTGTTGGAGCTGCTGTTGTTATTGTTGTTGTTGGAGCGGCTGTGGTTGTTGTTGGAGCTGCTGTTGTTGTTGTTGTTGTTGTTGTTGTTGTTGGAGCTGCTGTGGATGTTGTTGGAGCTGCTTTTGTTGTTGTTTGAGGAGCAGTGGCTGTTGTTGGAGCACTTGTGGTCGTTGTTGGAGCAGCTGCTTTATTTGATTGAGCTGCTGTGGTTGTTGTTGGAGCAGCTGTGGTTGTTGTTGGAGCTGCGGTCGTGGTTGTAGGAGAAGCTGTGGTTGTTGGAGCTGCTGTGGTTGTTCTTTGAGCTGCTGTCGTCGTTGTTGAAGCTGCAGTGGTTGGTGTTGGAGCAGCTGTGGTTGTTGTTGAAGCGGCTGTGGTTGTGGTTGGAGCGGCTGTGGTTGTTGTGGGAGCAGATTTGGTTGTTGTTTGAGCTGCTGTTGTTGTTATAGGAGCTGATGTGGTTGTTGTTGGAGCTGCTGTTGTGGTTGTAGCAGCTGCTGTTGAGGTTGTTGGAGCAGCTGTGGTTGGTGTTGGAGCAGCTGTGGTTGTTGTTGGAGCTGCTGTCGTGGTTGTAGGAGCTGCCATTGTCGTTGTTAGAGCTGCTGTGGTTGTTGTTGGAGCTGCTGTTCTTATTGTTGTTGTTGGAGCAACTGTGGTTGTTAGAGAAGCTGTGGTTGTGGTTGGAGCGGCTGTGGTTGTTGTGGGAGCAGATTTGGTTGTTGTTTGAGCTGCTGTTGTTGTTATAGGAGCTGCTGTCGTCGTTGTTGGAGCTGCTGTGGTTGTTATTGGAGCTGTTGTTGTTGTTGGAGCTGCTGTGGTTGGTGTTGGAGCTGATGTGGTTGTTGTTGGAGCTGCTGTTGTGGTTGTAGCAGCTGCTGTTGAGGTTGTTGGAGCAGCTGTGGTTGGTGTTGGAGCTGCTGTCGTGGTTGTTTGAGCTGCCATTGTCGTTGTTGGAGCTGCTGTGGTTGTTGTTGGAGCTGCTGTTGTTATTGTTGTTGTTGGAGCAACTGTGGTTGTTGGAGAACTTGTGGTCGTTGTTGGAGCTGCTGCTTTATTTGATGGAGCTGCTGTTATTATAAAAGCAGCTCTGGTGGTTGTTAGAGATACTGTTGTTGTTGGAGGAGATTTTTTTTTCATTGGAGCTGCTGTTGTTGACGTTGGAGCGGCTGTGGTTGTTGGATCAGCTGTGGTTGTTGTTTGAGCTGCAGTTGTTGGTGTTGGAGCAGCTGCAGTTGTTGTTTGAGCTGCAGTTGTTGGTGTTGGAGCAGCTGTCGTTGTTGTTGGAGCTGCTCTCGTCGTTGTTGGAGCTGCTATGGTTGTTGTTGGAGCAGCTGTGGTTGTTGGTGGAGCTGCAGTGGTTGTTGTTGGAGCAGCTGTGGTTGTTGTTGGAGCTGCTGTGGTTGTTGTTGGAGCAGCTGTGGTTGTTGTTGGAGCTGCTGTCGTGGTTGTAGGAGCTGCCATTGTCGTTGTTAGAGCTGCTGTGGTTGTTAGAGAAGCTGTGGTTGTGGTTGGAGCGGCTGTGGTTGTTGTGGGAGCAGATTTGGTTGTTGTTTGAGCTGCTGTTGTTGTTATAGGAGCTGCTGTCGTCGTTGTTGGAGCTGCTGTGGTTGTTATTGGAGCTGTTGTTGTTGTTGGAGCTGCTGTGGTTGGTGTTGGAGCTGATGTGGTTGTTGTTGGAGCTGCTGTTGTGGTTGTAGCAGCTGCTGTTGAGGTTGTTGGAGCAGCTGTGGTTGGTGTTGGAGCTGCTGTCGTGGTTGTTTGAGCTGCCATTGTCGTTGTTAGAGCTGCTGTGGTTGTTGTTGGAGCTGCTGTTGTTATTGTTGTTGTTGGAGCAACTGTGGTTGTTGGAGAACTTGTGGTCGTTGTTGGAGCTGCTGCTTTATTTGATGGAGCTGCTGTTATTATAAAAGCAGCTCTGGTGGTTGTTAGAGATACTGTTGTTGTTGGAGGAGATTTTTTTTTCATTGGAGCTGCTGTTGTTGACGTTGGAGCGGCTGTGGTTGTTGGATCAGCTGTGGTTGTTGTTTGAGCTGCAGTTGTTGGTGTTGGAGCAGCTGCAGTTGTTGTTTGAGCTGCAGTTGTTGGTGTTGGAGCAGCTGTCGTTGTTGTTGGAGCTGCTCTCGTCGTTGTTGGAGCTGCTATGGTTGTTGTTGGAGCAGCTGTGGTTGTTGGTGGAGCTGCAGTGGTTGTTGTTGGAGCAGCTGTGGTTGTTGTTGGAGCTGCTGTGGTTGTTGTTGGAGCAGCTGTGGTTGTTGTTGGAGCTGCTGTGGTCGTTGTTAGAGCTACTGTGGTTGTTGTTGGAGCCAGTGTGGTTGTTGTTGTAGCTGCTGTTGTCGTTGTTGCAGCTGCTGTGGTTGGTGTTGGAGCAGCTGTGGTTGTTGTTGGAGCTGCTGTGGTTGTTGTTGGAGCAGCCATGGTGATTGTGGGAAAAGCTGTGGTTGTCGTGGGAGATGCAGTTGTTGCTGTTGGAGCAGGAGCTGCTGTAGTTGTTGTTGGAGTTGCTGTCGACATTGTTGGAGCTGCAGTGGTTGTTGTTGGAGCTGCTGTGGTTGGTGTTGGAGCTGCTGTTGTGGTTGTTGGAGCTACTGTGGTTGTTGTTGGAGCTGCTGTGGTTGGTGTTGGAACTGCTGTTGTGGTTGTTGTTGGAGCAGCTGTGGTTGTTGTGTGAGCTGCAGTTGTTGCTGTTGGAGCTGCTGTGGTTGTTGTTGGAGCTGCTGTTGTCGTTGTTGGAGCTGCTGTGGTTGTTGGAGCAGCTGTGGTTGTTGATGGAGCTGCAGTGGTTGTTGTTGGAGCAGCTGTGGTTTTTGTTGGAGCTGCTGTCGACGTTGTTGGAGCTGCAGTGGTTGTTGTTTGAGAAGCTGTGGTTGTTGGAGCTGCTGTGGTTGTTGTTGGAGCTGCTGTTGTTGTTGGAATTGCTGTGGTTGTTGGAGCAGCTATGGTTGTTGTTGGAGCTGCAGTGGTTGTTGTTGGAGCTGCTGTCGACGTTGTTGGAGCTGCAGTGGTTGTTGTTTGAGAAGCTGTGGTTGTTGGAGCTTCTGTGGTTGTTGTTGGAGCTGCTGTTGTTGTTGGAGCAGCTATGGTTGTTGTTGGAGCTGCAGTGGTTGTTGTTGGAGCTGCAGTGGTTGTTGTTGGAACAGCTGTGGTTGTTGGAGTTGCTGTGGTTGTTGTTGGAGCTGCTATGGTTGTTGTTGGAGCTGCAGTGGTTGTTGTTGGAGCTGCTGTTGTTGTTGGAGTTGCTGTGGTTGTTGTTGGAGCTGCTGTTGTTGTTGGAGCAGCTATGGTTGTTGTTGGAGCTGCTGTTGTTGTTGGAGCTGCTGTGGTTGTTGTTGGAGCAGCTATGGTTGTTGTTGGAGCTGCAGTGGTTGTTGTTGGAGCAGCTGTGGTTGTTGTTGGAGCTGCTGTGGTTGTTGTTGGAGCTGCTGTTGTTGTTGGAGCAGCTGTGGTTGTTGTTGGAGCTGCTGTGGTTGTTGTTGGAGTTGCTGTGGTTGTTCTTGGAGCTACATTGGTTGTTGTTGGAGCAGCTGTGGTTGTTGTTGGAGCAGCTGTGGTTGTTGTTGGAGCTGCCATTGTTGTTGGAGCAGCTGTGGTTGTTGTTTGAGCTGCAGTGGTTGTTGTTGGAGCAGCTGTGGTTGTTGTTGGAGCTGCTGTGGTTGTTGTTGGGGATGCTGTTGTTGTAGGAGCTGCTGTGGTTTTTGTTGAAGCTGCTGTGGTTGTTGTTGGAGCTGCTGTTGTTGTTGGAGCAGCTGTGGTTGTTGTTGGAGCTGCTGTTGTTGTAGGAGCTGCTGTTGTGGTTGTAGGAATTGCTGTTGTGGTTGTTAGAGCAGCTGTAGTTGGTTTTGGAGCTGCTGTTGTTGTCGTGTGAGCTGCAGTTGTTGCTGTTGGAGCAGCTGTGGTTGTTGTTGGAGCTGCTGTTGTCGTTGTTGGAGCTGCTGTGGTTGTTGTAGGAGCTGCTGTGGTTGTTGTTGGAGCTGCTGTGGTTGTTGCTGGAGCTACAGTGGTTGTTGTTGGAGCAGCTGTAGTTGTTGTTGGAGCAACTGTGGTTGTTGTTGGAGCAGCTGTGGTTGTTGTTGGAGCAGCTGTGGTTGTTGTGGGAGCTGCTGTGGTTGTTGTTGGAGCTGTTGTGGTTGTTGGAGCAGCTGTTGTTTTGGTTGGAGCAGCTGTGGTTGTTGTTGGTGCTGCTGTGGTTGTTGGAGCAGCTGTGGTTGTTGTTGGAGCTACTGTGGATGTTGTTAGAGCAGCTGTGGTTGTTGTTGGAGCTGCTGTGGTTGTTGTTGGGGATGCTTTTGTTATAGGAGCTGCTGTGGTTTTTGTTGGAGCTGCTGTTGTTGTTGGAGCCGCTGTGGTTGTTGTTGGAGCTGCTGTTGTTGTTGGAGCAGCTGTGGTTGTTGTTGGAGCTGCTGTGGTTGTTGTTGGAGCTGCTGTGGTTGTTCTTGGAGCTACATTGGTTGTTGTTGGAGCAGCTGTGGTTGTTGTTGGATCAGCTGTGGTTGTTGTTGGAGCTGCCATTGTTGTTGGAGCAGCTGTGGTTGTTGTTTGAGCTGCAGTGGTTGTTGTTGGAGCAGCTGTGGTTGTTGTTGGAGCTGCTGTGGTTGTTGTTGGGGATGCTGTTGTTGTAGGAGCTGCTGTGGTTTTTGTTGAAGCTGCTGTGGTTGTTGTTGGAGCTGCTGTTGTTGTTGGAGCAGCTGTGGTTGTTGTTGGAGCTGCTGTTGTTGTAGGAGCTGCTGTTGTGGTTGTAGGAATTGCTGTTGTGGTTGTTAGAGCAGCTGTAGTTGGTTTTGGAGCTGCTGTTGTTGTCGTGTGAGCTGCAGTTGTTGCTGTTGGAGCAGCTGTGGTTGTTGTTGGAGCTGCTGTTGTCGTTGTTGGAGCTGCTGTGGTTGTTGTAGGAGCTGCTGTGGTTGTTGTTGGAGCTGCTGTGGTTGTTGCTGGAGCTACAGTGGTTGTTGTTGGAGCAGCTGTAGTTGTTGTTGGAGCAACTGTGGTTGTTGTTGGAGCAGCTGTGGTTGTTGTTGGAGCAGCTGTGGTTGTTGTGGGAGCTGCTGTGGTTGTTGTTGGAGCTGTTGTGGTTGTTGGAGCAGCTGTTGTTTTGGTTGGAGCAGCTGTGGTTGTTGTTGGTGCTGCTGTGGTTGTTGGAGCAGCTGTGGTTGTTGTTGGAGCTACTGTGGATGTTGTTAGAGCAGCTGTGGTTGTTGTTGGAGCTGCTGTGGTTGTTGTTGGGGATGCTTTTGTTATAGGAGCTGCTGTGGTTTTTGTTGGAGCTGCTGTTGTTGTTGGAGCCGCTGTGGTTGTTGTTGGAGCTGCTGTTGTTGTAGGAGCTGCTGTGGTTGGTGTTGGAGCTGCTGTTGTGGTTGTAGGAATTGCTATTGTGGTTGTTAGAGCAGCTGTAGTTGGTGTTGGAGCAGCTGTGGTTGTCGTGTGAGCTGCAGTTGTTGCTGTTGCAGCTGCTGTGGTTGTTGTTGGAGCTGCTGTTGTTGTTGTTGGAGCTGCTGTGGTTGTTGTTGGAGCTGCTGTGGTTGTTGTTGGAGCTACAGTGGTTGTTGTTGGAGCAGCTGTAGTTGTTGTTGGAGCAACTGTGGTTGTTGTTGGAGCTGCCGTTGTTGTTGTTGGAGCTGCTGTTGTTGTTGGAGTTGCTGTGGTTGTTGTTGGAGCTGCTGTTGTTGTTGGAGCAGCTATGGTTGTTGTTGGAGCTGCTGTTGTTGTTGGAGCTGCTGTGGTTGTTGTTGGAGCAGCTATGGTTGTTGTTGGAGCTGCGATGGTTGTTGTTGGAGCAGCTGTGGTTGTTGTTGGAGCTGCTGTGGTTGTTGTTGGAGCTGCTGTTGTTGTTGGAGTTGCTGTGGTTGTTGTTGGAGCTGCTGTTGTTGTTGGAGCAGCTGTGGTTGTTGTTGGAGCTGCTGTGGTTGTTGTTGGAGCTGCTGTGGTTGTTCTTGGAGCTACATTGGTTGTTGTTGGAGCAGCTGTGGTTGTTGTTGGAGCAGCTGTGGTTGTTGTTGGAGCTGCCATTGTTGTTGGAGCAGCTGTGGTTGTTGTTTGAGCTGCAGTGGTTGTTGTTGGAGCAGCTGTGGTTGTTGTTGGAGCTGCTGTGGTTGTTGTTGGGGATGCTTTTGTTATAGGAGCTGCTGTGGTTTTTGTTGGAGCTGCTGTTGTTGTTGGAGCCGCTGTGGTTGTTGTTGGAGCTGCTGTTGTTGTAGGAGCTGCTGTGGTTGGTGTTGGAGCTGCTGTTGTGGTTGTAGGAATTGCTATTGTGGTTGTTAGAGCAGCTGTAGTTGGTGTTGGAGCAGCTGTGGTTGTCGTGTGAGCTGCAGTTGTTGCTGTTGCAGCTGCTGTGGTTGTTGTTGGAGCTGCTGTTGTTGTTGTTGGAGCTGCTGTGGTTGTTGTTGGAGCTGCTGTGGTTGTTGTTGGAGCTACAGTGGTTGTTGTTGGAGCAGCTGTAGTTGTTGTTGGAGCAACTGTGGTTGTTGTTGGAGCTGCCGTTGTTGTTGGAGCAGCTGTGGTTGGTGTTTGAGCTGCAGTGGTTGTTGTTGGAGAAGCTGTGGTTGTTGTTGGAGCTGCTGTGGTTGTTGTTGGAGCAGTTGTGGTTGTCGTGTGAGCTGCAGTTGTTGCTGTTGGAACTGCTGTGGTTGTTGTTGGAGCTGCTGTGGTTGTTGATGGAGCTGCAATGGTTGTTGTTGGAGCAGCTGTGGTTGTTATTGGAGCTGCTGTCGACGTTGTTGGAGCTGCAGTGGTTGTTGTTGGAGCAGCTGTGGTTGTTGTGGGAGCTGCTGTAGTTGCTGTTGGAGCTGCTGTGGTTGTTGTTGGAGCTGCTGTTGTCGTTGTTGGAGCTGCTGTGGTTGTTCTAGGAGCAGCTGTGGTTGTTGTTGGAGCTGCCGTTGTTGTTGGAGCTGCTGTGGTTGTTGTTGGAGCTGCTGTTGTTGTTGGAGCAGCTGTGGTTGTTGTTGGAGCTGCTGTTGTGGTTGTAGGAATTGCTGTTGTGGTTGTTGGAGCTGCTGTGGTTGTTGTTGGAGCTGCCGTTGTTGTTGGAGCTGCTGTTGTTGTTTGAGCTGCAGTGGTTGTTGTTTGAGCAGCTGTGGTTGTTGTTGGAGCTGCTGTTGTAGTTGTTGGAGCAACTGTGGTTGTTGTTGGAGCTGCTGTTGTCGTTGCTGGAGCTGTTGTGGTTGTTGGAGCAGCTGTGGTTGTTGTTGGAGCTGCTGTGGTTGTTGTGTGAGCTGCTGTTGTTGTTGGAGCTGCTGTCGTTGTTGGAGCAGCTGTGGTTGTTGTTGGAGCTGCTGTTGATGTCGGAGCAGCTGTGGTTGTTGTTGGAGCTACAGTGGTTGTTGTTGGAGCTGCTGTGGTTTTTGTTGGAGCTGCTGTGGTTGTTGTTGGAGCAGCTGTGGTTGTTGTTGGAGCAACTGTGGTTGTTGTTGGAGCAACTGTGGTTGTTGTTGGAGCAGTTGTGGTTGTCGTGTGAGCTGCAGTTGTTGCTGTTGGAACTGCTGTGGTTGTTAATGGAGCTGCAGTGGTTGTTGTTGGAGCAGCTGTGGTTGTTATTGGAGCTGCTGTCGACGTTGTTGGAGCTGCAGTTGTTGTTGTTGGAGCAGCTGTGGTTGTTGTGGGAGCTGCTTTAGTTGTTGTTGGAGCTGCTGTTTTTGTAGGAGCTGCTGTGGTTGGTGTTGGAGCAGCTGTGGTTGTTGTTGGAGCAGCTGTGGTTGTCGTTGGAGCGGCTGTGGTTGTTGTTGGAGAAGCTGTGGTGGTTGTGGGAAAAGCTGTGGTTGTCGTGGGAGATGCAGTTGTTGCTGTTGGAGCTGCGATGGTTGTTGTTGGAGCAGCTGTGGATGTTGTTGGAGCTGCAGTGGTTGTTTTTGGAGCAGCTGTGGTTGTTGTTAGAGCTGCTGTGGTTGTTGTTGGAGCTGCTGTTGTTATTGGAGCTGCTGTGGTTGTTGTTGGAGCTGCAGTGGTTGTTGTTGGAGCAGCTGTGGTTGTTGTTGGAGCTGCTGTGGTTGTTGTTGGAGGTGCTGTGGTTGTTGTTGGAGCAGCTGTGGTTGTTGTTGGAGCTGCAGTGGTTGTTGTTGGAGCTGCAGTGGTTGTTGGAGCCGCTGTGGTTGTTGTTGGAGCTGCTGTTATTGTAGGAGCTGCTGTGGTTGGTGTTGGAGCTGCTGTGGTGGTTGTAGGAATTGCTATTGTGGTTGTTAGAGCAGCTGTAGTTGGTGTTGGAGCAGCTGTTGTTGTCGTGTGAGCTGCAGTTGTTGCTGTTGCAGCTGCTGTGGTTGTTGTTGGAGCTGCTGTTGTCGTTGTTGGAGCTGCTGTGGTTGTTGTTGGAGCTGCTGTGGTTGTTGTTGGAGCTACAGTGGTTGTTGTTGGAGCAGCTGTAGTTGTTGTTGGAGCAACTGTGGTTGTTGTTGGAGCTGCCGTGATTGGTGTTGGAGCTGCCGTTGTTGTTGGAGCTGCTGTTGTTGGTTGAGCTGCAGTGGTTGTTGTTTGTGCTGCAGTTGTTGCTGTTGGAGCTGCTGTGGTTGTTGTTGGAGCTGCTGTTGTTGTTGTTGAAGCTGCTGTGGTTGTTGATGGAGCTGCAGTGGTTGTTGTTGGAGCAGCTGTGGTTGTTGTTGGAGCTGCTGTCGACGTTGTTTGAGCTGCAGTGGTTGTTGTTGGAGCAGCTGTGGTTGTCGTTGGAGCGGCTGTGGTTGTTGTTGGAGCTGCTGTTGTTGTTGGAACTGCTGTGGTTGTTGTTGGAGATGCTGTTGTTGTTGGAGCTGCTGTGGTTGGTGTTGGAGCTGCTGCTGTTGTTGGAGCAGCTATGGTTGTTGTTGGAGCTGCTGTTGTTGTTGGAGCAGTTGTGGTTGTTGTTTGAGCTGCAGTGGTTGTTGTTGGAGCTGCTGTTGTTGTAGGAGCTGCTGTGGTTGGTGTTGGAGATGCTGTTGTGGTTGTACGAATTGCTGTTGTGGTTGTTAGAGCAGCTGTGGTTGTCGTGTGAACTGCAGTTGTTGCTGTTGGAGCAGCTGTGGTTGTTGTTGGAGCTGCTGTTGTCGTTGTTGGAGCTGCTGTGGTTGTTGTAGGAGCAGCTGTGGTTGTTGTTGGAGCTGCCGTTTTTGTTGGAGCAGCTGTGGTTGTTGTTGGAGAAGCTGTGGTGGTTGTGAGAGCTGCAGTGGTTGTTGTTGGAGCTGCAGTGGTTGTTGTTTGAGCCGCTGTGGTTGTTGTTGGAGCTGCTGTGGTTGTTGGAGCTGCTGTGGTTGTTGTTGGAGCTGCTGTGGTTGTTGATTGAGCTGCAGTGGTTGTTGTTGGAGCAGCTGTGGTTGTTATTGGAGCTGCTGTCGACGTTGTTGGAGCTGCAATGGTTGTTGTTGGAGCAGCTGTGGTTATTATTGGAGCTGCTGTCGACGTTGTTGGAGCTGCAGTGGTTGTTGTTGGAGCAGCTGTGGTTGTTGTTGGAGCAGCTGTGGTTGTCGTGTGAGCTGCAGTTGTTGCTGTTGGAGCTGCTGTTGTCGTTGTTGGAGCTGCTGTGGTTGTTGATGGAGCTGCAGTGGTTGTTGTTGGAGCAGCTGTGGTTGTTATTGGAGCTGCTGTCGACGTTGTGGGAGCTGCTGTAGTTGTTGTTGGAGCTGCTGTTTTTGTAGGAGCTGCTGTGGTTGGTGTTGGAGCTGCTATGGATGTTTTTGGAGCTGCAGTGGTTGTTGTTGGAGCAGCTGCTGTTGTTGTTGGAGCTGCTGTGGTTGTTGTTGGAGCTGCTGTTGTTTTAGGAGCTGCTGTGGTTGTTGTTGGAGCTGCCGTTGTTGTTGGATCAGCTATTGTTGTTGTTTGAGCTGCAGTGGTTGTTGTTGGAGCAGCTGTGGCTGTTGTTGGAGCGGCTGTGGTTGTTGTTGGAGCAGCTGTGGTTGTTGATGGAGCTGCAGTGGTTGTTGTTGGAGCAGCTGTGGTTGTTGTTGAAGCTGCTGTGGTTGTTGATTGAGCTGTGGTTGTTGCTGTTGGAGCAGTTGTGGTTGTTGATTGAGCTGTGGTTGTTGTTGTTGGAGCAGCTGTGGTTGTTGCTGGAACTGCTGTTGTTGTAGGAGCTGCTGTGGTTGTTGTTGTTGGTGTTGCTGTGGTTGTTGGAGCAGCTGTGGTTGTTGTTGGAGCTGCAGTAGTTGTTGGAGCAGCTGTGGTTGTTGTTGGAGCTGCAGTGGTTGTTGGAGCAGCTGTGGTTGTTATTGGAGCAGCTGTGGTTGTTGTTGGAGCAGCTGTGGTTGTTGTTGTTGGTGCTGTTGTGGTTGTTGTTGTTGGTGCTGTTGTGGTTGTTGGAGCAGCTGTGGTTGTTGTTGGAGTTGCAGTGGTTGTTGGAGCAGCTGTGGTTGTTGTTGGAGCAGCTGTGGTTGTTGTTGGAACTGCTGTTGTTGTAGGAGCTGCTGTGGTTGTTGTTGGAGCTGCTGTGGTTGTTGTTGGAACTGCTGTTGTTGTAGGAGCTGCTGTGGTTGTTGTTGTTGGTGTTGCTGTGGTTGTTGGAGCAGCTGTGGTTGTTGGAGCTGCTGTGGTTGTTGTTGGAGCTGCTGTGGTTGTTGTTGTTGGAGCAGCTGTGGTTGTTGTTGGTGTTGCTGTGGTTGTTAGAGCAGCTGTGGTTGTTGGAGCTGCTGTGGTTGTTGTTGTTGGTGTTGCTGTGGTTGTTGGAGCAGCTGTGGTTGTTGTTGTTGGAGCAGCTGTGGTTGTTGTTGGAGCTGCTGCTGTGGTTGGTGTTGAAGCTGCTGTTGTGGTTGTTGGAGCTTCTGTGGTTGTTGTTGGAGCTGCTGTGGTTGTTGTTGGAGCAGCTGTGGTTGTTGTTGGAGCTGCTGGGGTTGTTGTTGGAGCAGCTGTGGTTGTTGTTGGAGCTGCTGTGGTTGTTGTTGGAGTTGCTGTGGTTGTTGGAGCAGCTGTGGTTGTTGTTGGAGCTTCTGTGGT